>NC_064919.1:58321073-58945573 GCF_929443795.1 Astur gentilis | reverse complement strand
CGCCCCCCTCCAGCGCGACGCCCTGCCACGCAGCCCAGCGCGGCTGGCATGTGCTCCTCTACCTCCTTATTATGTGACGACACGACCGTTCAGAGCCACCCGGAGTAACTCCCGGAGTGGCAAACCGTGGATAATTTGCTCTTCTGTCTTTTCCCTCTAACGCGGGCATTACCGAAACGCAATTAGGATTAGAAGCTAATCCTGGCGCTCGCACCCCCGCAACGGTAACGCAGCATCCCGCGAACGCCCCCTCCCCAAATGCGCATTTTAGAGCCGTGCAAACACGAGTAAATACCACCCCCACCCTCCCGCTCCAGCCCGCTTCCCCCTCGCGGGCGATACCCGGGGAACCGCGCGGGGCACCTCGGCGCGGCGGGACCCGGCGGCCGCTGCTCTCCGCCCGCCCGGGTCGCGGCTCCCCGCGGGTCCCGGCAGCTGGGCGGCGGCGGCGCCTCGTCCCGAACGGCTCCGCATCGAAAAGTACCGAAACGCCAGCGGATTCGGGCCGATTTTGACTTTCTGGCCCGCCCCCCGGCTCTGCCCGGTCCGTCGGCGTTTCTTTCTCGGAAAGCTCAGCTCCTCAGCGGAGCCAGGCCCTTTCCGCTAAATGTTATTTGGAGCATATGTTTCGCGCATTCAATTCTCTTTCAGTCTATTCTTCTAGGCGCTAACTGCTAACACGTAATAGTCACCTTGAAATTTCCTCTGCTATTTTCCAATTAAAAGCTTAATAGCCCTGGAAACGGAGTTCATGTGGTGCAGTTTACCATAGCCCCTTCTTCTGAAAAGCTTTCTGCTGAGATCCCATTATGTGCTTGAATAAACCTTTTCTGCGAGCAGAAATGGGAACCGGGGTTGTCAGGTGTTGGGTTACAATAGACTTTCAGGCAGGGGACGTTTTGCTAACATAAATACGAACCTGGCCCTATGGGGAGATGTTGTCAAATACTCGGACACGGAAAACATTCCCATCAAATATGAGAAAAGGATTACGGCACTATATCAAACGAGTGTTTCAGCCTAAACGCCCGCTGTGCAGCCAAGCGAGAGAGGGGCCCCCGGCCCTAAGCCAGCCCGCCGCCGCGCCGAGGCAGCCCGGCCCGGGAGCAGGCAGTGGCCCGGCCGGCCCCGGTGGCGGAGGCTCCCTCGGGTCCCGCTCCTGCTCGCGGGGGAGGGGGATATTCCACCCCCGCCGCCCCCCCCCCCCGCCTCGCGCCGGCACTTGCACCCCGCTTCTTCGTTTTGGGGAAAAGGATTCCCGAGGGCGGCTGCGCATCGTCTTCCACGCGCCCCTTGCAGTTTTGGGATGGCCGAGTATTTGTTTGGTCCGCGGAGGAGGCACCGCTGGTTTGTTTTTCTCCGCCCGACGGGCACCCACGAGTGTGCAAGGTGCCCCGCGGGGGAGGCCGGTTCGCGTACGGCGGGCTGCAGAGCTGTCCGGGCGCAGTGCGCGCACCCCGGCAGCAAAGAAAGGGAGATCCCACCGGCGCTGCGGGGAAACGGACTGTTTCCCGCACCTGATCTGACTCACCTCCCCGCCTCGGTGCGGTTAACCGATGGGGCGCTCATCCTCCCTCACACCCCGCACAGGGCCCTGGGCAGAAAGATCTCCCTGAGTCGCTCTTCCCCTAGAAGTGGAAAAGTAATTAAGAGCGAGCCAAGGCATTAAATATCACGCGAATACCTTCGTAGCACACGCCGCGCTTTTTATTCTCTCTGGCGAAATACTTCCCGAGTTCTAAATCTGACTTTCTAATTACGTACCCTCGTTAAATGGTTTATTTCGTGTAGCGGTTACAGTGGAGAGGTGCCTGGGAAAAAGCAGGGGAAATCTTGGGGCAGCGAAACGGGTTCCGGTCCAAGCAGCAAGCGCCTGCCACCCGCGGGCTCTGTACCGCTAAGTACCGGTGCGCGGGCAGATAAACGCTTGCAGTGAATTTGTCGTCCCCGTCCGTTCCCCCCCCCCCCCCCCTCCCAGTCGATATTCCCATACCTTCTCTCACTAATATATTACACTTGGATTTAAACTTCTCGCTGCCGTGCTGGAAATGCCGGTGTTTCAGCGAGAGACCTCCCCGCGGCCGCAGATACAGAAAATTACCACCCCGCCTCATCAGACGCGTCGAAGCTATCTGGCTTGCCCTGAATTACACGTGCCTTTCTATAGCCACCGTTTGCACTTAAGTAGCTGTCATGGCGAGGGACGCGGGAGAAGCGGCGGATAGCGCGGCGGCAGGCAGCCGTCCGCAGCCGCCCGGCTCCGCGCAGCTCCAGCTCCCGGGCAGCTCCAGCTCCCGCTCCCGCGCAGCTTCTCGCGGCTTCAAAACTTCGATAAAACTTTGGGCTCAAACACCCGCCCCCCACCCCCCCCTCCCGGCAGCGCTGGACCGCAGACGGTTGTACGGCAGCAGCAACGCACCGTGCCGCCGCTCGTAGCGTCCCGTGGGCTTTCCGCGGCGTCCAAACGCCCCGTCTGGACTTTGAGATCCCGGCCCCGCGGGGCCGGTCTGGAGCCCGGGGAAACCTTCCCCGACCCCGCTCGCCCCCAGCCCCGGGCGCTTTCGCGGCCTGCGCCCTGCAGGGGGGCGTGGGTGGGAGACATCGGCCCCTGTCCCGGCCCGCTGGGGGGACGGACCCCTTCGGCACGCCGCGGGCACCACCGCTGCCACCGCCCCCGACGGCGGGGCAGAGCCCCCCCCGCCCGCCGCTCCCCCTTCCTTCCCCCCTCCCTCTCTCCCTCCCTCCTCTCTCCATCCCCCCGGCGGCGGCGGCGGGGAAGGAGGGTGACGGAGGGGGGCGGGCGGGGGGCGGGCGGAGGGGCGCTGGGCTCGGCGGGGCGGGGTGGGCAGCGGCAGTGTCGCTCCGGCCGGCGGCAGCGCTCTGCCCGCCGGTGCCAGCACCGCGGCGGGCGGCGGCTACCCCCGCCGGCCTGGGGCCGGGGCCGCGCCCCCCCGCGGACCCCGCGGGCAGAGCCGCCCGCCTCCTCACCTCTCCTCCGCCGCCCCGGCCTCCGCCCGCCCCCGCTGCCCCCTTCTCCGCCCCGGAGCGGGCCGGGCTCCTCCCGCGGGCATGAACGGCTACGGCTCTCCGTACCTCTACATGGGCGGCCCGGTGTCGCAGCCGCCGCGGGCTCCGCTGCAGCGGACGCCCAAGTGCGCCCGGTGCCGCAACCACGGCGTGCTGTCCTGGCTGAAGGGCCACAAGCGCTACTGCCGCTTCAAGGACTGCACCTGCGAGAAGTGCATCCTCATCATCGAGCGGCAGCGGGTGATGGCCGCCCAGGTGGCGCTTCGCCGGCAGCAGGCCAACGAGAGCCTGGAGAGCCTCCTCCCGGACTCCCTGCGCGCCCTCCCGGGGCCGCCGGGCAGCGCCGAGCCCCCCGCCGCGCCGCCGGGGCCGTCGCCCTGCGCCGCGCCGTCGCGGGCCCCCGCCGAGCTGGCCGCCGCCGCCGCCCTGCGCTGGGCCGCCGAGCCGCCCCCCGCGCTCCCGGGGCCGCTTCCCAAGGCAGGTGAGGCCGGGTCGGGCGCCGCGGGGCCGGGGGGGGGGGGGTGGGGGTGGTGCGCGGGGCCCGCGGAGTGGGGGGGGGGGCGGGGAGCGGAGGGAGGGCAATTCAGTTCCCGGGCCGGGACCCCCACGGGCGGGCCTCGGGGGACGGGTGCCCGGGGGAGGAAAGGCGAGGGCTTTCCCTTCCTCCCGACGGGCGCCGTGGGAAGGGGAAGGAGGGAAAGCCCGGCGGGTGCGCTTTGTCGCTCTTGAAAAGCAGGGAGCCGCGGAGCGCCGGGCCCGCTCCTCGGCCGGGCTCTCAGCCGCCGAGACCAGCGGAGGGGACCGGCAAACGCCGCCGCTGCCAGCCGGCGCCCCGACGTGTCGCTGCTGGCCCTCTTCCCCCAGGCCGGCCGGGGATCCCGCGTGGATCGCACCCGCACGTCCCTCCGCCGCTCCCGGTCCCGCAGAAACGGCTGGAGCTGCTCCCGGGCGTCCCGCACCCGGGGCGTCGGGCTGCAGGACAAAACCTCCCCAGGGAGCTCCGGCGGCGGCAGGGGATGAGCGCAGCGACCCGGTTGTTTCGGCTTTCCTCCCGCGGTAGCGCGTCCCGCCGGGCCGCGGCCGGGGCGGCTTTCGGCAGGTCCGGGATGCTGACCCGGAAACCGCCGCCAGCTACCGGCACCCTGTGAGCGCGACCTACGGGTGCCGGCACCCCGTTTCTGCAGGCGAAACTAACGCTCCCGAGCCGCCGGCCCCTTCCCCGCCCCGTGCCCGAGCGGGAGCCGGCAGCCTTCCCCGACGAGGATGCCCGGCAGGCCGCTGGCAGCCCGCTCCGCTGACAAGCGGCGACTGCGACGAACTCTTACACGGTGCCCCGGGCGGGGAACGGCGAATCCTGGGCTCCCGCACGGCTCGGCTCGGCTCCTTACGGCCCGCTGCGGGGCGGTGTGCGGGAGCGGGACCAGCCGGTCTCTCTCCGAGGGTACGGGTGTGGAGCCGGCCCGGCCCCGCAGGCGCCCGCCGGGGCCCCGGCACCGGGCTCTGCTCCTCCAGCTTTGCCGAAGACACGACGCCGGGTCCGTCAGTGCGGCGAGGTTGGCGGTGGTCTGGGACCCGCTTCCCCTTGGCCGGCCCTCGGCACCGCCTGCCCGCCGCCCTCTGTCCATCCCCGTCCCCCGCATCTCCACCCGGTTCCGCCGGCCGTTCCCCACGGCCGGGGCTTTGGGGTCCGTCCGTCCGTCCGTACCCCCCAATGACCGCCTGGCCGCAGCCTCCCGGAGGCGCTTAGAGGGGCAGGGACCGCGCAGAGGGGGGGGGGGTGCGGGGGGGGGGCGAAAGGGGAAGGGGGGAAGGTCCAGGGAAAAAAAAGGGGGGGGGGGGGGAAGAAAAGAGGAGAAAAAAAAAGAGGGGAAAAAAGCGCCTCCTTGGCTCTTTCCAGAAAGTGAAACAAATAAAATTCCTCAGCAGGATATAAATCTGGCGGATAGGAACGGTATTGACTTGCACGCCCAACTTTTCTTCCCCCTGATATATGAACTTCCCAGCTTAAAAGATTACAGTAATCACGGGAGGACAGTGTAAATCGAATCTGATAGCAATAACTTTTGGGGAAGGTCAGGCTCAAGTGAAATGTTACCAAGCAACAGGCATTTTGTTTGCAAAATACAATCAAAGTGTATTGATGAGAAATTCTTCCTTGCCAGCCAGTCAGCACTTTCCGCTAACAGCTTTACGGGTGGGGGGGAAAATAACGGGCGAGAGCTTCATAAATCAAGCCCCGCGGGGCCGCGTCGGCCCCCGCCCGCAGTGAGGCTGGGCTGGGGGGGGGCCGGGGCACCCCAGGACCGAGGGTGCCGGGAAGCAGCCCCGGTTGCACAGACCTCACCTGCGCGGTCCCCGGTCTCCGATTGTTACAGGGGTTTGCTGGGTTTTTTTTGTTTGTTTGTTTGTTCCTCCCCCCTCCGCCCCCGCTTTTATGAACATGGGAATGAGTGAGAGCAAAGCGGAAAATTATCTCCTCGGGGGGTCCTCGCATCACCTGCTACCAAGCACTGTCTAACCAGATAACCTGCTTATTTCCAGCCATCCTGCGTGCTCTGAACGGCAGGGCTTTCTCTCTCTTCTCCCTCTCTCCCTGCTAACCTGTATTAAAACCGTCGTCAGAACGGAGGATGTAATTAGTTGCTCCCCCAGCCCGCCCTGTTTCTAACACCCCCCCACCCCCCCACCCCCGCCCTGGGACATCAATGTCCTGGAAGTTTTTTCAGAACGGAGGAGGTATTTCCCGATGTACGGTAGAATCAGATCCGTTTATTTTTGTTCCTGCCAGAATTGGTCATTTCGGTGGGACAGTTGCAAAGTTGTGTTCTGTGCAAATAACGCGCCTAGAAACTACCCCTGTTGCATCTGCCTGTGCTAACCCAGAGTAATTCCTCCTGCTCCTACTGTGCTCATGAACTTTCATCTCTCATGTCACTTGAGTGCCTGTGACATTTCTCTGTCTTAGCAGTAGTTATCAAGGCTTGTAAACAATTAATGTAACGCTGTATTGAGTCTTCTGTTAGTTTCAGAGCCAGCTTCTTAACCCAACAGAGCAGTCTCTGTGTTAGTTTGGGAACAGCGATTAGTCTCCTACGAAGCACCATAGACCTTTGAAGATAGGGAAGAAAGTCTGGAGTGAAAATAATTAAAAACCCCCAAACAAACAGCAAAACAAAAAACTCCAAACCAACCAAGGGAAAATAAAAAAACAAACCCAAACTACCCCACCAAAAAAACCTATAAGTTTCACACGATCTTAGCTTCATGCAGCTTTATGTTAGTTCTGGTATCAATCCATTCTAATAATAGAAATAGGGAAAACAGCAGATGTTTTTGGGATCCATGAAAATGCGTGTTGCAGAAAGAGCTGTCCTAACAATCAAAGTGCAAGCTGATTTAACAGAGTCTGCGGTGGGAATATCAAGGAAGCAAATTTGGTTCCAAAGTATTAGACCAAGTTTTCCAGACAAGTTATTAACTTGAGGAGAACAGCTTCTCTCTCTCTCACCCGTGTTACTTTTATTTGGCCCTTTTACAATATTTGACTCATGATCCTTAATGTATAAATAGGCAAGGAAAAATTGGGGTATACATTGCTCCAAATTCGTAGCAGCTTTATTAATGCAGAGTTTACCGCGAACGCATGCACAGTTCTCCCACTGTACTGTGGTTCATGTGTATCTGTATTTGCACTGCATCTCTGTAGATCTGGATATGTATCTGCCTATGCATGCATATTAATTGAGGAATAGTCCCCATCGTTTACATCAATAAGAAAACAATTTCCCTAGTTTGCTCAGGGCTGGCAAAGTGAATACTTGAATGCAGACAATTTGAAATAGAACGTGTGGGGCGGGAAAGGTGGGGGTGAGGGTGGGTAACAAACAAAAACCCTACATACAACACCCAAAACGCACAAATATAAAAAAATGTCTGAGGATGGGATTTCTTTCTTGAAGACTAGAACATCCTCATGTGAAGCTTACGTGTGGTGCAAAAAATACCGTTGGCGGGTTGTGTATTCTGAACACGAAATTGGTGCTTCTGTGCCTGAAAATATGGCTGTTTGGGATTAACACTTGCATGCAATATTCCTACAATTCAGTGCCCGCCTAAGGACATTTATAACGTATCTTCCCAAATCTTCCTTAATTTAACGATTGCTCTTTTGTACCCGTTTTAAACAAACGGAAAAGCTAATCGCGGCAATCCCCGCGAAGAGGAGGGGACAGTTCCCGGAGCACGCCGTGACCGTGGGGGGGAAGTGGTGTTCAGATGAGGAAAAAGCACAGTCAGAAGACGACCTGCCGGGCGGGAACCCACGGGGGACCGGCCCGGTGAGCGGGCGGCGGCCGTCCGACCCGCCCGCAGCGGCGGTGCTGGGGCAGCCGCGCTGGGACACCGGCCACCGCCGCCGGCAATGAACCGCCCGACACCGGCGGCCACAAATGGTCTCAAAAAGGCAGGGGGGGGGAAAAAAAACCCCAAAAAACCCCACTGTAGCACCCGAGCTCCATGTTAACCAACGGTCGATGATCCTTCTCGTGTTAATAGCACCGTTTGATTTAAATCACCGAAATCTCGTTTTACAGGTCTGACCCTGTTGAGTCTTACCGCCTGGTGAGATGCACCGCTTATGATCTGTGCTGCGAGGGGGCTCTCCCTGTGCAAGGCTAAGAGTCGGGATCTGTGCAGTCTCCTGATGATAAAAGTGCAAACTTCAGTGGGATGAATTCTCAGAATTTGAAGAAAATTTTTAGCCAAGCCTCATAAGGATAGCTTTAAGGGTACTGAAAACTGAACAAACCTGAAATATCTTGAAAATAATAATTTGTAAGGATCAGGGAGTGTATTAGGGACATCCAATCCGATTCCTTTTTTTTCTTTTTTAAGCACGTATTTGCTCCCCAGTGGTACTTGTTATCAGCCCATAACGATACAATGGAAGAGCGCAGTGGTTCTGAAATACGCTCTACCTGCATGTGGTCCATTTGGTAATACCGGGTACCACAGTGCAATCTATTTATGTGGAAATTAGGACCATCGTCTCCCTTAAATACCTCTCTAACTCTGGCAAGACAGGGACAGAGGTAATTAGCTGTTCGCAGACTGCCCGGTAAGCCTTCGACGTATCAATTGCTCATTCACTCAGGTGTGAATTGATCTTAGCATCCTGTCTTCTGTAAAAAATGCATGACTATGAACATGTGAAGGTGTTAGGAGGGAAAGGTAGTGTGAGCCTCACGTTTTTTTTTTCAAATAACGGATGAGTTACGCTAAGGTCTTACCACCTCCTCAAAAGGATACACGTTGCCAGTTCGCTATCAGCAAACATTTCCTGCATTCCCCTTTGGCTGCTAAGGAAAGACTGATGCACTGGGTGTATGAAGAAGAGCATACATACATTGCCTTCTCTGTAATATACCTAGATGAAGAGTTACTGCTTCTCCATTTGTACTGGACAGAGAGCATAACCAATATAAAAACGGGTAACCAAACCAGGTAATCCTGCAAAAAGAGAAGGACAAGATCTTCAAGGGCATCTGTATTCCTCAGCTCCGCTCCCACGCTCATTTCCGCAGCCCAAACTAAGCACACCCCACAGCCCTGTAGGATGGCGCATTGTTTCTACCTGGCACAGCCATCCTCACGAGGAGAACCTGCCTTTGCCACGCTGACTGTCAGGCTGTGCTCTGCCAGGATCTTGTATTTGTTTATAACTCCCGTTCTGGTGAGCAAAGTGGCTTCTTGCTCAGCGCAGGCTTGCACAGACCCCAACTCCTTTCTCAAGGTGGGTAAATTGCATTAATAATAGAGTTTGTCTTGAGCTGATCTGTTCAACACTAAACTTAGCCTGCTGCATGGGGAAATGTCCTGCCAGTTCCTGGGGTGAAAGGGAGGCAGGACTGTCCATGGTGAGCAGCGAGGCTCAGGCGCTTGCACGCCTTTAACTTGTTCCATCTTGGTTGGGCAGGGGTGATCTTCAGCACATTTTGGGAACCTCTGCTTGCTTCTTATAGCTTCTTTATCTGCTTGGGCTGATCACCAGGAGCTTGGGAAACCAGTCAGATAGTTGTATTGGTTTCTGCAGGCAGTCTTTCACATATGTGTGTGCAAAAGCGCTGCCCTGTGCAGTTAAAGCAGGCTCTGCCAGCCGCAGCTTGGACAGCGACCCTTTCTTCAAATATTGATGCTTCCCCAGGGAGATCATCACTGTCCTGTATGAGGAAGGCCAGCAGAACAACGTTCTTGGGAAATAACTGTGAACAATCTCAAGGAAGTACATTTCACCCCTTCTGCATAAACTGTGAAATCTGTCAACCTTTCTTCTTATTCTCTTCTTTCTGACAAGCAGTCTTATTTCAAAGGTTTCCATACTCTGGCCAGGGATTGCCAAAGTGACCAGAGATTTGGGGTATCCTTATTTTTGTGTGTCCATTTGGAGGCAGTGTGGTCAACAGGCTTGGTTTCAGCCCTGTACTCAGTTCTTGCCCTTCTTAGTTTAGCACACAAAAAGCAAGGTACCTGGAGCAAGTGCTGAGAGAGGCTGTGGAGTCTCCATCCTTGCAATTATTTAAAACTCAGCTGACCAGGGACATGAGCAGCCTGCTCTATATTTTAGGTGTCTCCTGCTTTGAGCAGGAGGTTGGGCCAGATGCCTTCCAGAGGTTCTCTCCAAACTGGGTTTTTCTAGATTCTGTGCTCTACTGGGCCCAGGCATCAGCTGTGCTCCAGGGTTTGGAGGAAAAGCCTGTGATTCTCACTGGGGAAGGAACCAGTTTCTGCAGAGCCAGGACTGGTATACACTGATTTATTTGAAGACTTCTTTAACGTTCAGCCAGTGGTCATGATGGAGTGGTTCCACCAGTGTTGTTGGACTTGCAGAGGGAATTTTGATCTCCCAAGTGCCCTCTAGATATCTTCAGCTCACTGTCAGTGAGGTGGTGCTAGTGAGGAATTATGATACGAAAGTGCTGAAGTTCCTCTGAGAAAGTGTGCGCTTGGGTGGTGTGTTGCTGCCCTGTAACCAGTGAGAGAGGATTGATATAGTATATTTGATGCAGCAGAAAAATGAGCACTGCTTCTTTTCTTGTACGTGGGAGAATGAGACAAGATATCTATAAGACAGCATAAAATGCCTAGACCAGGTCATATGATTCTTTTGCAGTTTTGTTCTCATGAGATGTTGCAAAGAGACCTTAATTTTAGCAGGATCTGTGTGAAGAATGCTTTTTTTTCCCCTAGGATCCTGCTCTGTTCACTTTAAGAAGACTGTATCCTCAAATGTCTGTAAAAGCTCTTGGCCTCGTTTTTTTTATTAACCCTCTGCCTTCTCTTTGCAGACATGAATGAGGAACGTCTGGGTGATGCCAGTGGAGCAGACAATGCTGAGACCTACAGTGACAAAGACACAGACCAAAGGAGTTCCCCAGACATGACTAAAGCCAGAAGTTCCTTCACCCCTGAGAGCCCTGAAATTGTTTCAGTGGATGAGGTTGGTTATGCAGTTCACAGAAATGGTGGGAGCACAGAGAGCCGTCCAGACAGCCCCAAGTACCACCCAGAGCAGAACCACCTCCTGATAGAAGGTCCTTCTGGGACAGTTTCTTTACCTTTCAGTTTGAAAGCCAACAGACCTCCACTTGAAGTCTTGAAAAAGATCTTCCCTAACCAAAAGCCAGCTGTGCTGGAGTTGATCCTGAAGGGGTGCGGCGGTGATCTGGTGAGTGCTGTAGAGGTTCTCCTGTCCAGTAGGTCGTCAGTGGCCAGTGGTGAGAGAACGTCTGCAGAATCTGATGGTCTGGTTTTGCCTTCCAGTGGGCACATTTTTGAACACACGCTGAGTTCGTACCCTATTTCCTCTTCCAAGTGGTCAGTGGGCTCAGCATTTAGGGTTCCTGACACGCTGAGGTTCTCTGCTGATTCCAGTAATGTTGTGCCAAATCCTCTGGCCGTACCTTTGCAGCACCCTTTCCCTCAGCCACCACGCTACCCGCTGATGCTGAGGAACACTTTGGCAAGGAACCAGTCCAGCCCATTCCTGCCCAATGATGTCACCCTGTGGAACACCATGACACTGCAGCAGCAGTACCAGCTGCGGTCCCAGTATGTCAGTCCTTTCTCTAGCAACTCAGCCAGCGTTTTCCGAAGCTCACCTGTCCTTCCTTCCCGCTCGTCAGAAGATCCTAGGATCTCAATCCCTGATGACGGGTGTCCTATTGTGTCTAAGCAACCAATGTACACAGAAGATGAGTATGATGAAAGGTCTGATTCTTCAGACTCCAGGAATACTCAACACATTTTAGACTGACATTCGACACGTGATAGCTAAGTGATAACTTGCAGTGCAGCTGAACTACTGGGCCCTAAGAGGAGGGACATGTACTCTACAAAACCCTTGCAACTGTATTAAAAAGTGACTTTGCTTGGTATTGTACTATAGCAATAAAGACATAACTTATTTTAATTCTTGCACTTCACTGGATAATGCCAAATAGCAATACTCTGGCTTTAGTGCTGAGTGTGTGTTACAAAGGAAGACTTTACGGCTATCAGTTATTGGGACTCTAGAAGACTTGTAAGGAAAACAGAAGCCCAAGGTCTACTTTGTTCCTTAACTCAGAAAAATGGGGATGTTAAACTAGAATACTTGAATGCTGTTTTATAAGAGAGAACTCCTCAGGACATAAGAGATCAAACAAACGTAGTTCAATTGCAAATGGACCAAAACAAGGACCTAACAATCTTATGCCAGTGATTGTCCTCGCAGTGAAAGAAAAGGCAGAAGAAAGAAATACACACATGAAACTACCATGAGCTGCTTCTGTGCCATTTGAGCTTGGACACTTTTCAGAGAAATAATATTAAGAGTTATTCTTTCCCCATGGCTAGGTCGAAACGTGTAATGTCAGCGTAAAACCAATTACAGCTGTGAACTGCATGAAGTGCATTGTGAAATGAACACCAGATTAAGCATTGTCAGGTTAATGTAGCATGCTAAGGACTCTAGAAAAATAAACTAAGATGATGATCTTGGTTTATGTCATTTACACTGGGCAAATAACATTTCTGAAGATAGAGAGCTGATTAGTCCTCACTTGGGGTTAAAATGTCCAGCTCCAGCAACCGCAGTCAAGGGAAGCCTCTTTTTCCAAGTTCAGGTTCTGCTTCCCTGCCTTGTAGCTTACAACTGAGATTAGGCAAATGTCAGCAGGGAAGCTGAGGTCTCTTGAGTATGTACTGCAGACACTTCCAAGCTCAGCTGAGTAAAGCAGAGCTTGCTACAGTCACAGCAAGCAGAAAAAAAAGGCTTTCCTGATGCTTCAGAAGCATCTTTTTTTTCCTATACTGTAGAAGTAGAAAAAAGGAAATAGGGTATAATAGGAGGCATTTCTTTAAAATTATGTTTAGCCAAATGGCAGCTTCCCTAAATCTAGAAAAGTAATGGTTTGAACAATTTATTGCATGTTTGCATGCATTGATTATACTGCATATCTTATGTGTGTCAGAGTAACATTAGAAATCGCTTCTGATGAGGAATGCCACTAAATTAATTGTCCGCTTAGAAGTTTGTTAAAGTTTAGTGCCATTTTTTCAACTGTTCACAAGTGACCGCATCTGCTTGACAGCTGGCTTTTCCAAAAAACACCTCTGAATGCAGGTGAAATGGCTGTCAGGCCTGTCAGGTGTATGGATTAGTCCCACACCTCAAAAACAAGTGAGGCTGCCCTGAAGTTGGACTCTAAAGCAGATGGGCTTTAAAACTGTAATATGTTTCAGGCATGTTATCTGGCGTCATTGCTGATACGAATGCCTGTGTTCTCATTTGGCATTTCATATTTTGTAAGCTTTGTGCACGCAGTGAATCTTGCATTTTATAAGGGTACTGAACATGCACAAAAAGGAGAATAAAATAATGATTTTATTTTCCTTAGGGGATAAATGAACAGAAAGATACTTTTTCTTGCATAATTTTCTAACCTGTTCAGAAAAGCAATTTGTTGGTAATGCTACAGAGCAAAGACATTAAGGCAGGGAGAGGGAGGAAAGAAAATAAATAGCTTCCATTATGGAAGTGTAAATATGAAAACTTCTGGAATTTTCATAAATGCAGAATTACCATTTTGTACTGACAGATTTGCCTGCACTCACGTGGCACTTGTAAACAAATTCATCTTCCAGCCACTCCAGAGAGAAAAGTAACAGGTAAACTAGGCTTGATCTTGCAAACAGAAAGGGTGAAATGCTGTGCTCCAACATCAGGGAGAAATTAAGTGTCAAAGGCTAGGTAAGAGCAGTTTGGTCCAGGAGCTCTGGTTCTGAGCTCACACACCAAGCAGATTTCCTTCCAGTAGAAACCTTTCTATCTTTGTATAGGCATCCCTGTATGTTGAGTGAAATTTTTTTTTTTTTTTTTTTTTTTTTGCTACAGAGGGCAAATCATCTCCAGCAGAAAGACCAAACAGTGGCACCTGCAACAGCTCATAGTGACCTTATACACTATGGCCTGTGGGTTTTCAGAGAACAGAGTTTTGGCATCTTGGAATTGGGACGCATTTTTCAAAGAAAGGTGACCCTTGGCTAAAGTGGAGTGAACTGTTATCACTCTAAACACTTGTGGTGAAGAATGCAGATTTGGCAGTATGTTTTTTTAATTAGATCTCTTTTGATAAACTGTTTTCTAAAAAAGCAAACAAGTTAAAATAATCTTCTGACTCAATTCACTTTTTTTTTTTTATTTTTATTTTTTTTAAATAGAGTAAACCTAAATGTGTTCAAAATCAAAATTGCAAGTTTTGATGTTGAACAATGGTTTTTGTTTGACCGCAAAATATTTTGGCTGTCCAGAAGATAAATTTTTTAAAAAGTACGGTTTGGCCTGCAACGATACCTTTGAGAAACAACTTTATTCACCCAGCTGTGTTTTCCAGGCTGGCGCTACAGGCAAAGATGATTTTTAGCTCCCAGCCGCCATGCAGCGAGGATCCTTTGGTGCGTTGGCAGGACCTCTTTCTGCCCGCACAGTGCCCACGGGACCTGTTCCGCAGACCCTCGCGGTGCTGGCGGGGGATGCCCACCCACTCCCACCCGCTCAGCCCGGGCAGCCGAGGAGCAAGGGAGCCCCTTTTCTGCAGGAGCCCCGGGTGCACCATCCAGCCAGGGCCGGCAGCGACCGCCCCAGAGCCGGGGGGCCCCATTCTGCCTCAGGCCGTGCTCTTGCCAGGGTGGGTGACAGCAGCGTCACCGCAGCTGGCGGCAGCAGGGCCGTGTCCTGTGCCTGCGGGGCGCCCACGGCCGTGCAGCCTCCTTCCCTGCGGGCCCGGGGGAAGGCCTGCAGGTACGGCACCCAAACCCTGCCTTTTCCAGCTCCGTCTTGTGGTAAAAAAGGGGTATTTCCACGCCGGAGCAAAGGACTTCACGCTGGAGAAGAGACAAGACGTGTGGGTGAGGCGGGGTAAAGCTGGAGGCATGGACGCTCAGAAACCCCCAGCGGAAAACATGAATTTAAGCATCAAGAAAGACGGCTGGAGCCTGGCGGTGTCTCTGCTGAAGCCCAGAAACCAAGGGGTCTTTTCTTTGGAGGGGAGGATGGGGGTGGGATTGTGCTAGAGCAGCTGTGGGTTCCTTGGAGCAGAAGAGCTTCACCCCTTGCCCTCCGCACAGTTCCTCTCCTGGTTGAGCAGCTGCTGCCCGGGTGCCTCTCCGGGATGCCCTGGGGATGCTTTTTCTCCTGCCAGGCAGGTGATTTCACTGTCAACTCTCCATGGGTGCACGCAGGACCAGTGGGCCATGCCACAGGAATCTCTCTCTGCTCGCGGCTCTGCTTGTCACCAGCAGCGGTGCAGGCCCACCAGGGACCAGAGCAATGGCACTGCAGGGCCACCAGGGACCACAGCAATGCACTCCGCAGAGGCTGGCTGCTGCCCCAGGGGCACGCTGCTTAATCCTTGCTCGTTAACCCCTACCTGTGACAAGGTGGATAAGGCCAACGATGATGTACGCAAGAACAATAATAACTTCACCCTCGGAGGAATGCTGTGGAGAGCCCTAATGCGATGCTCACGTTCTCCAGCAGCTCACATACCGGTAGACATGGGAAGAGTCAGGGTGGGGGATGAGCACAGTGCAATGGGGTTGTCTTGCCCCAAACTCCCCCCCGCCTTGCCTTTGCTGGTAGTTGTGCTGCTTCCCCCAGGGGTCCCTGACTTGCTCTTCTTATGGGCCTGAAGGGGCACCTCTATAACATTTGTTGGATGGTTGGTGAACAGGCTCACCTCACATTTGTGCTGACATCTTTGAAAAATGACTTTGATTCTCTCAGTATACTGTTTCAGTGATTCATTCTTTATGTGCATTTACTCAGTGGACGTGAGTGGGGAAATAAGATTGATGCTAAATTTATATGTTAATTTTAATATTGAAGCTATCCTGTATTTGAAGAATAAGATCAATTCTTCAATTTCATTTCTTACATGCTATTGCATATTGTCATTACTGGAAAAGAAAATTATTTCTGAATGCATACTATCCAAACTTCAATTTTAGTGGACATATAACTTTGAAGCATCATTCTTCTCCCTTCCCTATAACAACTAACTTAATACAGTATTTTAACATTCTCGCACTAGTCTGCCACTGGAAGATAACAAAGACAAGTCTTTTCACCCTAAATGGTGTTTCGTTAATGTGCTTCCTGCAGCATTCTGCACTGTCACAGGCAGATTTGGTGCATGACTCAGCAACTCCCTGCAGGCTGTTGCACGTATGATACAACAGGAATCTATTTTAAGAGTTGCGTCCCTCACTAGAGACTAATTCCATTCATTTCCACAATAGTAGCAGTGCTTGAGAGCCACGGCTATATGCCAAGCATGCCTGTATACAGGATGAATCCTCACCTTGCGTGGAGGATCAAACAAACCCTTAGAACACTACCAGGAAGCCGATCCTGTAGAGGGTGGATATAGAGCATCACATGCACAGAAAGATTTGGCTCCTACAGAGGGAGATGTACCTTAAGGAGATCTGTTGCCAGAGACCAGGCTCTCCTGAAGCTGCAACAGAAAGAAAAATATTTGCAGCATCTCTGGCAGTGTGGTTTGCTGGTTTTTGTCTTTGCAAGCTGTGCAGGAGATTAAGATGAGGGACGGATAGCAGGAACCTTGCAAGGTTACACCTTTGCTCTGCTCACTAACCTAAGGAAGATCACCTAGGTCAGTTTAAATTTCAGGTGTCTCTTTTCCCTCTCCATGAGATAAAGGTAACGGTTACAGGGATTTAATGCTTACTGTCTGAAAATTCTTAAAAAACTTAAGTGCTCTGTAAATATGAGAGCAGAGCATAGTGTTTACCAGAGCATGTAGTACAAGAGGTTTCTAATTTCTTATCTCCCAGAGAGAGAGGCTGTAGATTTTGAATAGCTGAACAGTGCCTGCCTTCAGCAAGAGAGTTCCCCTGAAAAGCTGAGGTCAGGATAATCCTGAGATAATCCTGAGTCGTCTGCTGTTGTACAATAGCTGAAAGTTGTGAGACCTAAGGTAAACACTGCTTGGGTTCTTGTGGTGTATTTCTTCCCCCTCTCTGGGCTGGTCTATGAACACCAGTAGATTTTTTTAGATCTACTTTACCAGTAGATCTTTTTCTGCTGAAAAAGAGCCTTAAGCCACATGATGCCAAGTGGGACACTCAACTTTACAAAGTACTTCACCAATTGAATAATCCGTATGGGCGCACTGGGAGCCCCGTGAGCCAACCATTCTTTGCAAAAGCTGAACCTAATGCTCCCCCTTTTGATGAAAGAAATGTCTGACAACATTACAGCCAGGACAGCCTGTTACGGTGAATCTACCACAAATTGGAACTGTGCCTATGATTCTAACTAAATCTTGTGGCCCACTTGCTTGGGAAGCTACTGATAGCAGTGGTGCAAAACATAGCATCAGTGCTAGATAGATTTATCCTGCATCATAAAAGGGGTGACCCGTTTGGCCTTCCCCACTGAAACGTCTCTTTCTTTTCTTTTTCAGGAGAAAATGAATCTGTATCAATGGCAACAACAATGGCAGTATGTCCCCAGTTTGTTCTCAATTTTTTTCTTAATTGGGTAAGTGTAATCCCTTCGGTCCAGACACAAGACCCTTGGGACCATGCCCTACTAAATTATACTGGAAGTATTGGAATGGAACCAAAAAAATAAGGCAAACCTGAACCTTGCTACTTTGGTGATGTGTGGAAACGAGGCCTATCTAAAAGGATACATGGTGATGGGAGACATTATACATAGAAAGATTTAGGATATCGATGCACTGGGCACTACACAAAATAATGTTTCTCTAGCTCTTAGCTGCATTCAAGCCCAGTTGTGTATACAATCTACTGTAGCAGCAATTATAAGGGAAGGTGATGAGGGTATCTTACCCACTGAAATTCAAAAGGTAATTTGGGATAATGCAACTAAATTTGAAAGAGAATTCCAATCTTGGTGGCATCTAATCAATTTCACTTACGACCATACCAACAGTAAAGCCACAGCTTTTGTTTTGACAATACTCAATGATTCGGTACTCATTGTATATCCAACCATTGTGCTGGGATTAAATTACCATGGAACTATATACTCTGTCCTTTGGAACATAGAGTATGGACCCAACAAAATGGAAACAAATGGCAAACTATTGACGTTGATGCATGTGTTGTACAGGAACAACAGGGATTAATTTGTGAAAGTAATACCATTAAGGCCCAAAGCATTTGTCTTGACACTGAACAAAATGTTTGTCATTTTGAAATACATCCTGAGAAACCCCTGAATCAATGCTTATATATGTTGGCATGGATGTGTTTGTATGAGAACCCTTTATGATTCTATGCTTACATACAATACCACTGTGGAGATATATAATCACTCAAATAACTGTATTTGTAATTTTACCAAAATTGTGAGGTGTGATTTTAACTATTCAGCTCCTGTCACAACTTACCAATTGGTACAATCAAACTACACATCATATCATGACTTACTACTGCCCCCCATTGGAACAAATCTTACATTGGTGAGAAAACTGTTACAACATAATGACCTGAATCAATTGCCAAAACAAATTCAGGACAATGGACAAAACCCCCTAATTACTGTCTATCATGATGCAGAAAAGATACACCATATCCTGGAAAGAGTAAAGAAAGATGGAGAACATCACTGGTGGGATACCTTATTTGGATGGTCACCGACAGCAACAGGAACTTTAAATCGAATGTTACATCCTAAGATAATTTTGCTCATTTCTGTTATATTATGCTTGTTGTTAAACATCATTCTATATAGTAGAATGTGGAGGATGGTCAGACAAATATCACTGTTACACAAAACCTCCTTGCATATATAATATTGCTTAATTATATCTATCAAACATTTAGAATTTAGCAGACATACCAAAAATTTCCCTCAAATTACAATTGGAATATGGCATTGATCTGTTTATAGGCACAGAGGCAAGAGGCGACCACACTGCCACTCTGTGAGAGAGAGATAGATTGACTTTAGTCAGGGGGTGGATTGTGGTGGTGCATTTCTTCCCCCTCTCTGGGCTGATTTATGATCTTGGGAAGTCTCACTAGGCCTTAGCATAAGTGTAATGAGTTGGGCAGTTAAGCGTCCCTTGACCGTACCAGGAACTCTTGCATGGCTAAGACAGGGAGCTGCACTGACCGAACCAAGGACTCCTGTTGCCTGGCGGAGGCTGGGGACAGGAGCAGGGATAATTAGTCATTTCCTGACAACCTTGGGACATACCTCAGTCCTCTCCTGAGAGCCTTGGAACATCCCGTACCTGAATCTGAAGTCATTCCCTGACAGCCTTGGAGCCTTCCTTATCTGAATCGTTACTCATGTGAAAGGGTACCAGTGCTACTGGAATCCCAGTAATTTGCTGATGACTAAAGCCCATCATCTCCCAAACCTATAAACAGCGGTACTAAGCGAGACCCTTTGAGCTCTCCTGGACCGCAGCGGGCTGCGACCAGCATCTCCCTCTGAGTGGGACACGTCTCAGAGCTCACAAACTCTTCAGTTTGCGAAGATCGGAGGTGTGTTGCCGAAAGCCGATGGGACCTGGGCTGGTGCTCTTTGCTCCCTGAGGCTCAACGCTTTGCCCGTTGAGAAAGATGCCGAAGCATTTGACGTGAATATTTTCACTGAACTCGAGGGGAATTTTTAACAGGTATACCTCTTTTACTTGCTTATGTATATCTCTTAGTGTCTTTGTGCATGTGTGTGTGTACTAACCTGAATATTCTATAGCAAGTATATTACAAATATTGCTTTTCAAATCTATACTTAAGTCACTGTTGTGAACTGTATTCAACTGTGAATGAATCTCAGGCTGATATTGTACTCATAATCCCTTTAGATATAAACCGTTGACCAAGTCTGGGACTAGGAGTTGATCCAGCCGCACCTAGACTCTGACAGGAGTTTAGAAAGCAAAGGGGTCTTCTCTGAACCTCGTGACCTAATGGGCGTGTGTCCCCTACCTTTCTACATTCCTGATCTCTATACAAATCACGACAAATCAATTCTAACTCGATTTTCCTTTGTATGTTTCTCTTTTACCCCTTTACCCTGTCTTCAGTCTCTGTATACAAAATTTTAGCTTGATTCTAAGTTAATTTTCCTTTGTACATTTCATCCATGTATTAAGTAATAGAGTGAACCTTGCCATCGAATTGTGTGAAGTCGCACTTTTATATAAATTCCTATTAAATCATTTTTTACTAATACCATTGGTGGTGATTCTTTAAGTGGTCCCAACCACTCAGTTTCACAACAGTTCTTGCCATCTGTCATATTTCTGAGCCTATAGACTTTATACATTCCAACTCCCTCCTCTGCAGCACCCAGATAAAACTAGAAATCTTGTGATAAAATTCTACTGATTGCCATTCTTTTCCCTAAAGGCAATGAATACCTGCGTCAGCAGAAAGTCAAGGAAAAGTGAGAAAGCTGAACTTAAAACATGACAAAGTCTGTTCTTTCTTCTAAGCCTCTATGGCCCCAGTCGTGTGGCTCAGGTAGGGAGGTCTGCAGGCTCAGGAGGAGCTGGCCTCCTCCTGTTCTCTCTGGGGGAGGTGGGCACTTCTCCCAGCAGCATGCATCTCAGCTTGGGGGCTGCAGCCCCCGCAGGAGTGCATGTGTGTCACAGGAGAAAGGCTGTGTGAGAGTGGGTAGCACGGCAGTAACATGATTGTGAAGGTGCTTGTGGTTACTAATGGAAGAAGTTACTTTCCTGCCTTGTTGCATGCGGCAAAGCTCAAAACCCCCTTTCAGAAACATCTTTCTTTGTAGCATAGTTCTGCTGCCTTGCCTGCACATTGCTGAGATTCCTTCTTGTCAGAGTGAACATAAACAAGAAAGAGTGAGTTAAAACTCAGCATATACAGATAAATATAAAAGAGACACTGAGATACACAGAAATACAAAGAGATGTACTTCCTTGTTACTTTTCAAATCTAGAGGGTTTTATCATTTATAAGGGCTACATGACTGATATGACACGGGATGCAGGAGCAATCCTGATGGGGCATTATACCTGAGAGTGCTGCAGTAAAAATTTAGGTTCCTGTTCTTCTGCCTCTGCATGTTAATCTCTTGGCTCACTCACTAGAAGCAGGCTCTTGAAGGGTGCTTCAAGCTGTTCACATGGCACAACTACTGTCTTCCCTGGGCACAGAAATCAGTGGGTTCTCACTTTGAGCCTGCCTTGTTCCCCAGTAAAGTAGGAACAATGCTTAATGTCTGGTACAGCTAGATATTATACATATTGAAAAGCAACACTTTCTCAAGAAAAACAGTTCCTAAGTTACAGAAAATTATTCTACATGGCTCCATACTCATTGCAAAACCCTTTCCAGGAAACTTTAACACTCTTTATACATTTGGCCCAACTCACAGCTAGCTATTACATTTTAAACTGTGTGGCTTAGTCACTAGTACAGTTACGGTCAGCTACGCTTAAGTTACAAATTTTCTTCCTTGCTTCTTCCTCTGTAATTTCATTTTTTTCTAAGAGTCTGCAGAGGTATAAACAACAGGAACATTCAGCCACATGTGTTTTGCTTCTTTTAGCTCTATTGCCAAATAATTTATAATCAGGGACATTGTGGGGTGATGGGGAGGAGAGGTGAATTCATTTTGAATTTTTGTTGAAAAAATAAATACTTCAAAACACAGGTGATAATATTTCTGAGGGTCCAAATGGAGGAGGGGATTGGTTCCTCTTACCACATATACCTCCTTCTGCTATCCTCACCTGTGCTGGGTGGACCAAGAACAGGCATCAATCACTGACTGCAATCCTTGTGAGCGAGTGGGGATTAGGGGTTGTTGAGGAATGGTTAATGGAACAGGGTCACAAGTCTGTGTAGGTGCTGTGCAAGCAAGAAGATTTCTGCTGAGACAAGATGGCGACGAAAGTAAGGAACTTGGTGAAGAGAAGTTGTGGTTAAAGAAATGTAAAAATAAGTAGCTGATGACCGAGAGTACGTGCAGTATGTGAGTGTAACCTTTTTATCATGTAACCAATAAGAGAATGGCTAGTAGGCATATGTTACAGAAATCATATAAAAGAACTCTGTTAAAAATAAAGATTGAAGACGCTTGCAGGATCTCATATTGAGTGTTCTGTGTCTTCCCTGCTCGAAACTCTCCGCAAGGGGTTGCTTTGCAGAACTTGGAAACAAGTAAGGAGCGAGGCAGGGGATCATTTCTGACCTTCAGTGGCTTCTGGGGAGGGATGCTTTCCCATGCCCAAGGCTGCACTATCGGACTCTATGCCCGCGTTGGTATTACCTTGAAAAGGGAACAGAGTGATCTACAGCAGGCATGGGAGCTGAGAGGGGCTGGTCACACTGCCCGGCTGTGCTTGCTGCTCCCTCCTCCCCTGGAAAGTTCACAGCATGAGGGTTTAGCAGACTTGCGTGATGTATGGATATGGAAAGCTATGACTAATTCCCCAGGTGATCCATATATATTTAACACCCGAAATCTCAAACAAACATCCTGCTTGTTGAATTATTGTCTGGCATTCACATATTTCCTGATTTGGCCATCACTGCTGGCTGCTGTTTTAACAGATTTTCACTTTTTCTGCTGTCCTGTTGGTCTGGCAATAAGAGAAATAACTGTGGCTGTGGGTGTGGTGAGAGGCAATACAATCACTGCCGTCCCACTTGTAGTGGCTGTACTCTGGCTCCTCACCTCCTTTACAGCAAAAATCCTCCAGTTTTTTTTGCACACTTTCCGAGGCCTGAAAGCGCGGGCCGACACATAGTTACTGTGACCTGGTTTTAATTCATCTGCAACCAACTAAAATTACTCTCTGAGGGAACTTCAGTTGCTTTTTTTTTTTTTTTTTTTCACCAGCACCCCAAAAAGTCACTGATGCTGAAGGACTGGTTTGTGGCTCCAGCCCTTCATCCCAGGGCTCCCTCCTCCTCCTTTAATTGGCAAAGTGCAAGTTCAGGCGAAAATGTGAACTGCGTGTACAAGATACTCGAGAGCTCCTTGGGTTTTATTTTTCCCTTCCCAGTGTCTGGAATTGCAACTGCCTTTGAATGCATCCCTGAGCCGAGCTTAAGAGGAGAAAGAGTCGGTCGCGAATGACTGTAACATGTATTATTCAGACGCACGTCTAAGGTAGACGCTGTCTTGCACAACTAGACCTGGACATCAAAGGCATGGCCTTGCCCTCACACAAAATAAGGCAGTCTGGCGGTATTTCAGCCCAGTCCTGGGCGGGTTTGCGAGAGCAACGGAGGGATATTTCGTCGGGGACGGGAAGCCGGCCGAAAGCCGCTCCGCGGCGCCGGCCCCCCCTCCGCGGCATCCCCCTTCCTTCTAGCCGATGGCCCCACCTAGTGTCAGCGCCGTCACAGCGCGGCCCCCCCGCCCCCGGCCCCGGCCCCCGGCCCCCGGCCCCCGGCCCCCGGCCCCGGGCTGCCCCCGGCCCCGAGCTGCCCCCCGCCGCGTGGCTGGGGCTGAGTGACCTTGTAGCTGGATGACGTGGTGGGATGACGTCAGCGGCGTGGGATGGGTCCGTCCACGCCCTAATCCTGCGTGGCCCCGGCGGGTCGGCCGGTCGGTCGGGGGCGGGGGCGGGGCGGGGGTCCGCTCGGCCGCCCGGCTGTCGGGCGGCGAGGAGCGGAGCGGCGGGGCGGTCGCCAGGACCTCCTCTCCCGTCTGCCCACCTGAGGGCGGGAAGGCAGCACGGCGGGTGGGCCCCGGCTCGTCGGCCGCCGCCGCCGCCCCTTCTCGCACGGCGCGGCGGGGCAGCCCGTGCCGGCTGCCGCAGCAGCAGCGGCTTTGCCCGGGGTTCGGCCTGCGCCGAGGCAGGCGCTGCCCCGGAGGTCGGCGTCGGGGGCGCCCCGGGGCTGAGCCTCAGCCCCGCCGGGGCTGGCTCGGCGGGGCAGCAGCCGCTGCCAAGCCACCACCCGCGCGAGGGGGGAAACCTCGCGTGTGCGAGGCGACGGCTGCTTCGCGGGGTCCCAAGGGAGCGCCCGTGCGGGCGGTGCGCGGACGCGCCGCCGCTCCTCCTGGGCGCCGGCACTTACGGTGTGACCGTCCTGTGTTCACCAGCACACGGCGGGGGAGAACGGATGGCTCTGGCGGCACGCTCTGAAAAGCCATAGGCGAGGGCGGCAGCGTCGGGTTCGGCTGGCTGACAATAAATGGCTGGCGCTGTGAGCCCCCGTAAGAAGTGCCCCCTAACGCCGAACTGCCAAGTCTCGCCCCCAGTTTCGTGGCTGGCTAGATTTACCGTGTGGACTGATATAAAATGCATTGCAGTAGTCGAAGGCGCGGGTGATGGCCGCTAGGTCCTCTGTCAAGAGAGCGGTAGGTCTCGGCCGTACACAAAACGAGCCAAGCTGTTCTCGGGTACCAACACCGAAAGACCCTTAGGGTACATACCTTCTTCATAATTTGCAGGCAAATCATGGAGCACAAATGCAGGATGAAATTTCTCCACCGTTTGTACTGGGAGTGATTTATCCTGTATTATTCTCTGGGGATAGCAATCTGGTAGAAGAGATGTGGCCTTGATTTCCCTGTCATGCCTGAATGTAGTTCATGTCTGTCCCTGAGGTTTTATCCAGCAGTTACTCCAGTAGAGAAAGCCACTTCTCTGAGGAAGCGAATGGAGGCGCCTGCAGTCGGCAGATGCCACCTCTCCACCCAGAAGGAGCTGCCTGGCTGGCTTCTTCAAGATGGACAGTGGCAGTTTGATGTGATCCTTGTACAACAATGACGTAGACCTTGGCTTTTCAGTGTACCTAGAAATAAATAAGTCTTGTGCTAAATTTTTTTTCTTGTAGCACTCCAGTTGCCTTCCTTCTTGCTTAACCCTACTGCAATTCCTGTAAAAGCCAATGGAACCTGTGAGGCTGGAACTCTTCAAAACGTTGTCAAGGAGGCCATTGCAACAGGTTAAGATCAAGAAAGAGATCATCATGTGCTACCACATTTCAAGAACTACAAAGAATTCTTCATTAGCGAAGGTCATTTAAAGGTTTGTATTGCAACGCTACCTTAATCCTGCCCAGGATCAACGGCAGGGGGGCTGCTGCTGATGGTGGTGGCGGAGAAGAAGAGGAGGAGGAGGAGGAAGAAGGGAAGCCAAAGGTGAAAGCAGGACTGAATCGGGGTAAGAGTCTCCTTCCACAGTAAGGGCCTACTGTGTCCTCTGCTTCGACTGGTAAAAAGAGTGGAGATGGGAGCAAATCCAGCCCTTGGGTTTGATCGCTGGGTTCAGTTTTCATTGATGAAATGAAGCAAATCAAAGGCCAGATTCAAACTATGCAGCCTTAGAGATTCTGCATATGAATCAGTAGTATCTGCTGGCTGGAGCTACTGGCAGCTTCTGCACTGAGGCAGAGGTATGTTTGGTGTCACGTTTGACATTTGAGACCCAGAGTGTCATACTGCATTTTAGTCCACTCCATATAATGTTTTAAGTTCCTCAAGAAACAAGGTGCATATTTCTTATTATTATCTAATGTAATCATTTTGCATTAACGTGTTAGTTGCTGCTTACTAGCCTTTCTAGATATGTGATCTCAAAATCCCAAGGCACCTTTTGAACAGATCCTCATACCTATACATTGCCTTCTCAGAGTGTTGGGCTGTTCTTGGCACTTATGTTTCACTGTAGACGGGAAAATTAACTCATAACCGAACACAGATTATTAACACCACTATCATGCACGCAGACGCACAACCATTAATAATGGCATTGGAAGACAGCTGCAGCGGGACCTAACAAAGTCACCAAACTCCATCTAGTGGGAGAAAATCAGAAATAAAAAACTCCCGAGATGCAGTAGTGTCCACTTGCTTATGCATATGCCTTACATGGCTATGCATGCATATACATACACACAACTTTGCTTTGAACTCCTCTTTTGCAAAAAGTCAAAGATGTCAAAGGTATTTTGTTTATCCTATTTGACTGTGGAAGGGGTCCCAACAAAATAAAGGAGGAATACTTGAGGGAGCCGTATGCCAAACCTTTAGCTCATCAAGTGTCTCAGGGTTTCAAGACACTTGATATTTCCTTTCTCTCTTATCATTCAAGAGACTGATTCTTTTTCTCAGCTTTTACAACACATGTTGCCAAAACTTTTTTTGCCCCTGCACAGTAGAATAGTGACATTGGGGAAAGTTAACTACTATCTGCTCAGTCCCGAGATGTCTGGCAATGTCAGTAGCCTGTGATACATGTGGGTGGTATGTATGCCCTTTTAACGGAGGTCCTCTCATGCTGGATCACTAGCTGCTTTTCGATAGCAAGAGGCAAGTCTTTTGGGTTGACTGATGGTGACCAAAACCCACTCCTCCACCCCCCCTTTGCAAACATGGCTAACATGAAACCACAAGCCTCTGGCCACAGCAGGTGACTGACTCTGAAGGACAAAAACTGACTTGCTTTACAGAACTTGACATACTTTTACAGAAGCCAGCTGGTGGTTTGTGGTTTGCTTTTGGATCACAGCTGCAAGTAATTGTGCATAGGTAAAGCCACTCTATAAAAACTGACTTTAAGGTAGAGCCAGCTGAGGATCTCACTAATGTGGTGACATCCTCCTGGCCAGGGACGACTGACCGTATGACATTGCCAATCGCCATAATTGCACTCGTGAGTGTTATTTGTGTTATCATTATTCTTATCACCATTGAATACCTAACTGTCTTTATCAACGATTATTTGAATAGGGTTAGATCTGTTAAATCCAACATAGTAAGCATTAGTGAGTATTTAGATGCTTAATAAAGTATACGTGTATTGGCAGTTTTGATGTTTGGTTTAATTTTCTGCCTATTGGAGCTCAGTGGGTAGTTTCCTTTTATCTTCAGTTTGCAAACATTGCCTTATGGCCATGGGTCTGCTATTGCACATATACCCACTTTAAATGGTTGGGTGGAAGTAAGGCAGCCAGGGAGGGATCTGGGCACTGCTGTGATCCAGACCTGACCTGCCTGTCAGCCCGAACCTTTACCAATGCATAAGCCCTCAGGGTGCTCGGGTTATGACACCCTTTTCCCATTGACGTCTGTCTTGGACATTTCAAGCGCTTCTTTTGATGTTTACTATCTTGAACTCTCTTGGTTATAGTCAATACTAGGTTATTTCTGTGTGCTTTATCAGAGGATGAGCTGTAAGTCTGCCTTAAAAGTGAGGCTAATGCCAGATACAGCAGTTTCACATTCTCAAATGACAAAACATTTTGTAGTCAAAACAAAGTGTGTGTTAATTCCTAGTGTACCTAGTGGAATTAATGTTTTCCTAGGGTATCTTTCGCTTCATGCCAAACAGTCCGCGTTACATCCTACCTGTGGAGCAGCCATGTTCATGGGCTTGAAATTCATCCTCTGTGCGTTGAAAATACCCTAACTGTGCTGCTATTTGGGACATGCTAAGGTCTCAATTTTGAAGTGAGCGACAGGTAGTGCAGGTTTGATTTGCTGGTAGGATGTTTCCTGGTTTGTGAAAAGCTGCCTTTTCTGTTTTCTTTACTACATATAGGCACAGTGCCTGCTTAAAAAAGCCTATCTCCCTGCTTGCGATTTCTGATAGTAGAGCTGAATAGGTTAGTATGAAACAGCAAGTCATGCCCCATGTCTAAATTAGCCTTTTTGTTTAGAAATATACATGTATTAATACAAGTTTTAGAAATCCAGCTTAGGCACTGCTCAGCTTGGTTGTGGACATTTGGTCCTAGGTGTGCTTGGGCTTAAATATCATGCCAGATGTCTTGGGTGCAGGAGAGCAAATGCAGTCACATTACCCAACACATGTTAGAATACAGTCAGGGCTGTAAGCTTTGGCATATCCAGTGGATGCCACAAGTGCTGGTACCACAAGCCAGGAGGGCACTGAGAAATTCCCAGTGGAAGACAAGTATTTACAGAAAGCTGTCAGGACAGAAACAGCTAGGAGCTAGCCTGGACTCTCTGTGATCCTTTTCCCCTCATAAATTATAGTATCTGGTGAAGTAGGACGTAAGGAAAATCTGTGGCATTCAGTTATACACTGTACTTTTAACAGTCTCTGTATCTGGAGCAAGTGTAGGGATCGCCCTGCTAGGCGGCAGGGAGCTCTGGGAGCTGGGGTCACCAACGTTTCTTGTACATCTCTCTTCAGCTAAGCCCTCCGTTCAAAGAGCACAGGAATTTCCCATTGTCACCACTCTTCTGCTGCTTCCTATTGTAACTCTAGTTACTGGAAAAAAAAAAAGATTTTGCCAGTTCAGTAACCTTTCTGTAATTATGGGAAGAATATGCATTGGGACATTTTCCCCTGATTGAAGCAATTCATGTCATGCACTTTAACAAATCATTAGTGTTGGGAGAGATGGCATTAAATGTCTAATATTTTTGGTCTAATTTGCTCTGGCTTATGTGCTTTATTTTTAGGAGATAGGGAGTAGAGGACACCTATGGTGGTCTGCTCTGGCCTTGCTGCCATATTCCAGGACCCCGATGAACCTCTTTTTGTGTGGATGCTCAGGACACCAGTGTTTTGAGATACAGTTTCTGTGGAGAAGATGGTTGCCTGTCTCCAGCGCGCAAGATTTTGGGGAGCAGTAAGTCATATACGTGACTGTAGATTGGTTTTCTAATCTCATATTCAATTCCTTCTCAGTAGGTCCAACCAGTGCTCTTTCTGTGTAAAGCTACCTTGGTCTGGTTTGTTCTGAGTTTGAGTAGGATCTTCATTTTACTGAATGACTGCATTGCTTTATGTTTGCCTCATTCTGAGGTCTTTGGCTGACCCAGAGACCCATCAAAGGTGTACTTAATAAAACAGCATTGCATTACAGTGAAGTGAGTTCACCATGTAACACTTTTCAGAGGTGCACATAAAATGAAGACTAAACCAAGGACAGTAATACCTTGGATGCAGCCACAAGTGAATTTCCTTATGGACTTCACTGCTGAGTGTGGTGTTTTCTGATTTTCCCATTAACAATAACATTTTTTGGAACATATGCTCTTTCTCGTTCAGTACTGATATTGCGCTAACGTACAACACAGAGTGAAGTTTATGTTACCAAAACTCATTCCTTGACATGAGTGTCAGTAGGTTAATATCGTTGTAGGGATTTTGTGGAGAACTCTAGTGCAGATTGTTTTACCATGAGAAGCTCTTCTCAAAATTTTCCTTCATGCTGCTTAAAGTACTTAAGTTCACACAAAATAAATCCCCTCACCTGTAAGCAAAATACTTTCTTCATAAAAGGTGGCCTGTTCTCAAACTGTCTTTCCTGTGCCCTGATTTCTGACTCTCTGTCACTTCCCTATAATAAAGCTGCTGCTTTATAATGCTCAAGGTATCTTAAAAGGATAGTGCCGTGTTTACAACTGAGCACGGTTTGCACTGGTAAAAGTCCTGATTCTTTGTCATGGGCAACTGACAATAAAACACTGGAAAATGTAATAAACAGATGTTCTGCTTGCCACAGGAGTTCCCAGTTTCTGCAGTATTTATATCCCAGAACTGTCCCGTCTTCATATGATCAAGGTTCTTTTTTTATTAGAGATGTGCCAAGCCATAAAGACCATTTCAGCCTCTTTAGCTGTGTCTGTTACCTTTACATGTGAGAAGCAGGAAATGACTGCAGAGTACAGCATCCTGCAAAGGATTATGATTGGACTTGCCTGCTTGTATTTTGGCATTGCTCAGAGGCTCCTGTCAGGTTTTAGGGTTGCAGTGTGCAAGGTTCAATACAGAATGCAAGTTCATAAGCTTTCACTCCTAATGTTACAGAGCTGAAGGATCACTTGCCCAACTGTGCAAAAAAGGCTTTGCCTAAGAGCAGACTGTAAGAAGTGATCATCGTACTCCTGATTTTGATCATTCTTGTCTGATGTACTAAGAGGTGGCAAAGTGATCTGCAGTGCTAAAGTTCCTTGCCACATGCTGATCTGGCTTCTCTGCAACAATAACAAATTGGTTATTCATACCAGCACATCTGGCTTGTCCTGGGTGTGTTATTTATGCTGGTTCAGATGCTGACGTGGTCTGACAGCTGAAAGGTAGTCATGCTATGATGACATGCTATATATTGTAGGATCTGACATAGACCTGGAAAATATCCCTTTAGATGTTTTTTTTTTTTATTTTTCCAAATTGCCTCTTAGCTTTGTAGTTGTGGACAGCAGCACTGTTAACACTGCTTTCATTTACTAAAAAAAATTAAAATCACAGCAGTCCTTAAAGTATGATTGCAGTCAAAAGATGGTTGAATTAATATATTGAAAATGTTTTTTGCACCCACCAAGATATAGAGTGGCCATCTTTAGCTTTCAAGTTAAAATAACTTCTTTTTGGCTGCCAGCATGGCAAGATCAGCAAGACCATGCCTGCTTCGCGTGGCAATTGAGAATGTGCTGGGCTCACTTGAGACACTAAATTGAACACAGGAGGAAATGGTTTTGTCCATAGATTAGAAGAGATGACCAGGAAGACACACAAACAAACCCAGTTCATGGGTATGCATATTTAACGCAAATTGTCTCAGTCAGATTACACAGACATAACTCAATACAAAATATGTTCTGTAGAGTGAAAACAAGCCAATGACAATGTGGAAGTAGTTTTGGTGCTTCTTTTCTGATTGTAACCATCTAATTGAATTCATACTTTGGGGGTTTGCAACACATATGCTTCAACACACAAGGCCAACTCAACTCCTTGCAATTACATCAATCAGTGCTGTTAGCGTGCTTGGCTGCACAAATAATTTGTGTTTATAGCTACTCTAAGCCATGCTGAAAAATAAACAAGAGGAATATCAGGCCAGCATCAGGTCCATGGCTCTACTAGGGCCCACTCTGCTAATTATTACTTGCTAATGACTGTAACTGGAATGCTGAAAGCTAATCCCATGCATACATTCAGGACACAAAATTGTTGTAGGATATTTCCCAAAATCAGTGCTGCAGAATTGGTGGCTACTGAAGATGATCACAGGAAGCAACTGATTTGCTGGAAGGGGAGGATGGCATTTGTTTTTGTATTATTTACATTGTCATAATTGCAGATATCTGTGACAGAATTTTTAAGACTAATAGTAAGAAGACAAGTATTAGCTTATCAGGCCAGGTTTGGGGTGAAGGAGACTGGAATGGGGAAGAAAGGTGTGTGCAAGGAAGACAGCTGTTCCTGAGAGTCATGAGGTTGCCAGGTAGTGAGAGAGGAAGCTTCCATTAAAAAATGAAATAGAGCTGCTGTTGTCTTCTGGAGGTCCCAACGCTTCCTTGAAAGAAGTATGTGGGACAGGTGGCCTTCTCCCACACTGCTGAAGGGCAGGAAACTTCAAAGAATTTCTCCAGGGAGGCAGATCATCTGGGAGCAGAGCCGAGGTTTTTATGTTATTTGGTGCATGGAAGGATCAGTGCGTTGAATCTGGCTATGGAAAAATTGTATTCAGCCTCTCTTGCTACCATTTCTCCTCGGCTCTCTGAGAAAGGCTGAGGGTCTTTCAGAAGTTTGCCCCCCATGCTGATTTGCACCTCCAGTTTGCAGAGAGGAGAGTTTCCTTGCTGGCTGGTATGATAGCATTGCTTGGGGCCAGGGGAAGGAAACAGTCCTATCAGTTTCTCTGCCTTCTCTTCTGCAGAGGAATTTCACCGAGAGATGTGTCTTACCCATCTCTCACCAAACTCCCTGCTCCTATCTTCTCTACCAGAAAAGCTGTGAAGAGAAAGCGCTGCTTGTCCAGGCTGGTGCTTCCCCATCTCTTCCTCCCTCGAGAGATGCTTCGCAGAGACCTTTGATGTGGGATTCCCAGCATGACCCCAGGCTGAGCTGGAGCATGGTCCCGCGGGGTCTGAACGTGGGGTGGGTGTCCCCCATGGCCCCTATCGGGAATGAATTAGAATGTTTCATTCTTGTAAGTGATACTTTTTTGAGTAAACATCCCTGGGTTCCTCTGATGTGTAACTAATGGAGTGCTAAACTCTCAGGGCTGGTTTAAGACTCAGAAAGTACACGTGTTGCCAATCCATCATGTTCCTAATACTAATTAACATAGCAGGGACACAATAAAGCCCCAGAACCTGCACACATTACCCAGCTCACATTACCACTCTATAACAGCCTCTCTATTGACCTAACAAAAGCACACATTGGAAAAACGAGACGCGGTCTCTTCTGACTCAGCTAGACCTATTCAGCCAAAGAAGAGAGCTGAGGAGTCTCATTTATTATTGTCCATTATTATTCTGGTATATCATGGGACGGAGTTCTCAAACCATGTGCGATGACATTTTTACCTTGCCAGCATTTGCCTGTGTTACATGCTGCCGGGCAGGCAGCCCTAATGCAGGCAGAGCACCCGCAGACTTGTGGAGAGAAGTGATTGCATTGGAGGACATGTTCTGCACCCACACAAGTAAAAGGAAGACCTTGTTTGTCAATTTATATCCCTCTTATTTGGGATTCAGTTACAATGGAATTGTTCTTAAACCTTTACTAATATAATTGTCTTTTGTTCCTAGACTTAAACTAGTTCCTAGTTTACTAGTAAACAAAGAATAATGTTAACAATTTGATTAAAATTCATTCTTGGCTAGACGAATATTTCTTTTTAGGTGCCAGAAAAATTTTCCTTGTATTGAAACACATCGACATCCCTGTAATATGTTCCTTTTAATGTATGGTAATTCTGCTGATTTTAAGAGATGCATGATGTACAGCCAAAGAAAAGCTGGAAGGAATCGGGACAGCAAGAGATTAGCACATTCGTGTTGCAGTGATCCCTAACTGGATGCAGTCTGGCTTTGTGGAAGTTGGGGGCAAGCCACAGTTTACTTCCACAATTTCATGGTTAGGATTTTATGGTGCCTCTGGCTGAAATCAGTAGAGTTCATTCAGCAGCACTTGAGGCTGGGGTGTATCTCCTGTTGTTGCACATCCCTCAGTGGGCTGATTATGGAGACCGCTACTTTAATGATTATGGCAAGAAATTCTGGTACCTTGTTGAAGTGATGATAAGTTTCCTAACTCAGTACACCACTACAAACAGCTAGGTCCTTGGGCACATTCTCATGTTTCCTTACTTCTTGGTTAAAAATTTGGATGATTTTTCCCCCCGCCCTGAACCAGCCAGTAGGAGATGTCTTGCTATCATAAATGTGCTTTGAAAAAACTTTCTCATCACTATTTAGAGAAGGGAGCTAGTCATTTATAGCAATATATCCCCCAAATTGTGTATCACCCAGGTCTTTAGTATGTGGTTAAATCAGATGGTATCAACTGGTTGGACATTCTGGCTGAGGTGTTGGTGTTTCTCTGCTGCAGTCCAATATGGGATGGAAAATGTCCCCTACAGACCAGGCAAGTGGGCCCTAAAGATAAAATCTCTCAGGTTGGAGTCACTGAGGAGACAGAGATGTGCAGTGCCAGACCAATGTCAGCAAAGTGGTGCTGCCCCAGCCCGGTGGCACAGCAGCTTCTCTCACCTGGTGAATAGTCAATGAAGAACCGGCGAGAAACTCTTCAAGGCCAGTCATTTATGGATGTCCTTGTTTTGGCTGGGATAGAGTCATTTTTCTTTCTTGTGACTGGTATACTGTTATGTTTTGGATTTAGTGTGAGAACACACTGATGTTTCCCGTTGTTGCGAAGTAGTGTTTAGACTAAGTCCAGGTTTTTTCAGCTTCTCATGCCCAGCCAGCAAGAAGGCTGGAGGGGCACAAGAAATTGGAAGGGGACAGAGCTAGGACAGCTGACCCAAACTGGCCAGAGGGGTATTCCATGCCATGTATGGAATGGGGGGACTTGGCCTGGGGGCTGGATTGCTGCTCAGGACCTAATTGGCCATCGGTTGGTGAATGGTGAGCAATTGCATTGTGCATCACTTGTTTTGTATATTCCATCCTTTTATTAGTAATTTCATTTTATTATTGTTATTATTTTCATTATTAGTTCTTCCTTTCTGTTCTATTAAACTGTTCTTCTCTCAACCCACAAGTTTTACCTTTTTTTCGCTGACTCTATCCCCCATCCCACTGGGGGGGTGTGTGTGGGGGGTGAGCGGCTGCGTGGTGCTTAGTTGCTGGCTGGGGTTAAACCACAACACTGGATCATACTGCCAGTGAACTGGTCGTGTAGGGCAGGCTGAATCTCTGAACAGCACATTATCTTCCCTTTCAAGTCAAAACAAATTAAATACAGGCCTTCCCCAATTTTGCCTACAGTCAACACAGGAGGTTTTCTGTTGAGTTCAGCAGAGCTGGTTAAAGCCCTTTACTCCTAGAATTGGTTAATTTTTTGCACTGCGTGGTTTGACACTTTGCATAGTTGATATCATGTTGGATGGCCAAACACCGCGAATTACGAAAGTGTCACAGATGTTAAATCATGAAGTAGATGACAGTGTGCTCGCTATGTCATATGATCTTAGCACAGTTTGTGGAATAGTCTTTTTTATTATTGCAAGTAATCATAAGTGCTGAAAAAATACCATAAGTAAAATAGCATTTCTGAGTACAATGCACCCAATGTTCTTAATATATATACACATCTGCAATATGTTAAACTCAGACTTATGCCCATTTAATCTCAAGGATTTCAATGGAGTGTCTGTATGGAATGAAGGGAAGAGTTTGATCCCAGAATACTGAAGGGCTGCACCTTTTGAGAAGGCTTTATGTATTAGATTTCCACCTAGCTTTATGTTTATAATAATAAACACAGCATTTATTAAATATATATTTATAATACATTCCACACTAGCAATGGTCTGTCTCATGTAGGAATCATCTCATGTATTGTTTGCTTTTTCTTTGATGATTTCAGAAAACAGTGTATCCAGATAAATCTGATGTGTGGCCACGTGTTGAGCCACAGTGCTGAACGCCTGGTCAGGATGCGTCTGCCTACGGGCATGACCAGGATATCTATTCCAAGAGTCAAATTTAAGCCAGTCAGTGAGCAGGTGCACTTGTAAGGGGAAAAGAGGTTGAAGCAGTTAGAGCTCCCGTGTTCCTCTTCACAGATGTACGTCAGAACAAAAATGGATGCTTCAGTCCTGCTCCCTTCTGCTATGGGACAAATTCACAAGATGGGGCAGAGGTACCTCTGCCCAACGAGAGCGTTTGCAAAACAACTGCTTAGCACTGCAACCAAGAGCGCACCAAAAGCAGGGCAAGAGAAGCAGCAAATGAGATGCTCCTAAATGTCCCTTAGTGCATAGGTGCTGTGTCCAGCTAGGGCACCAGCTTCTGTCCTGTGGTGGCAATACCATCCCTTCAGAAGGTGACCCTGGTGTCATCCCTCCATTTATATTGACTCTGAAGGGAGTTGAAGGTCCCAGTGATGGCAGCTGAGACAAAGAGACAAAGGCTGGCTCCAGCCACACTCATCCCCCCTCCAAAATGCTTGGTAGGAATGATGTGTAGACCAAGTGTGGTGTACTGGAAAATTCCCTGGATATCAAAAATTTTGCCAGGCTGTTTGTGGTACTTAAAATACCGCTGACGCAAGGATTCTGCTTCCAGAGTCCTGAAGATACTGGTTTCTATCTCTGAACCCCGTGTACTTTTTAATTCTCCCAGTGCTGCCTCTGAACCTAGCCTCAACAAAGCAAAACAGAAGATATGCAGAAGTACAAGCTGAAAACAAATAAAAAAAAAAAAAAAAAAGAAAAAACCACCTCCCCAAAATAGGGTAAGATTTTATTTTTGTACCACTGCAGAAATCTCTTTCACCTCAAAAATCACCTAAAATCTTCTGGAAGGGGGCTCTGCACCCATGAATGCTTCCCTTTAAGCATGGGAGGAATTTGAGATGCATCAGCATCACACCTGCTGTATTGGGAGTTCATCCTTTGCTTTCCTGTTTCCTCAGCTGATGTCCAAGAACCAGGTGAGTGGGAGTTCACAGTACCTGCATGTGTCCATGTGGCATGTGGACAAATCTCCTGGTTCATGCAGTTACAGTAAAGGCTCATCTGATTTTCAAGGTAAGTTCTCAGAAGTGTAGATGGCAAAATCCTTCAGAGAGCTTCAGTGGAAATGTCACAGGTAAGGATGTACTACACTGTGTTTTCTGCACAGTTTTCAGAGAGCCAAAGTGTCTCACATTCACTCTGACATGCTATGAGTGCTGAGCAGATCCCACTGACCTCTTCTGCCTCCACCACCTCAGACATCTGCATACTCCATAGTGGGACCCATAGTGAGTGACCCAGAGTCTGATACTTGTATTTGCGTGGTGCAGTATAACACTCTGTAAATGCTTCTACCAACTTTCTTGCTAGTAGGAGTATAACAAGCAGCCTTTAGTGTGGCCTAGATACCTGCATGTATCAGTATCGCCTGAGTCTGCCCGGCTTATTTTAACTGATATATTGCCAGATCCTGACGCTAGTTTTCATGCTGCCTAATACCTCAGGTCATCCTATTTATTTCAGTAAGGCTACTCAGAGACTGCAATGCTCGCTACCTAGTAAATGAGAACACAGTCTGGCTAGTTATGGTTATGTGATTGGATTTTTACTGCTAAGCACAGCGTAGCCTACCCAACTTATTTGATTTAGCAGGTGTCTTATTGGCATTTTAAATATTTTGCATATGATTATAATGCATCCTGAGGGGGGAAAGGAACCCACCACAAAAGTTTATTAGTAAGACTTCTTGCTCTTCCGCTAAAATATGGCAATCAAAAAGACAATTGACATTGCAGAGACTTGACCTTTACTTTCCAGGACTGTAAAATAAAACCCCAAACCCTACACTTTCTGCATCTGGTTGACATTTGAATAAAACTGCCAGAGTGCAAACAAGTTTTGAGACAACATCTCCAGCAAACTCTGCAGTGACTCTAAAAATGTTCTTGGCTAAGTTACTTTTTAGGGCCATATGTTGAAAAAAAACCAACCCCCAAACTTCACTAGAATTTATTGCAACAAGAGATTTGCCAAACTACTTAAGACATTTGGGAAGATTATAGTGAAGTACATTAGTTGCTGACTTGACAATTTGCTATGCTCACTGCTTGTATAGTGGATTCTTGATATTCATGCTGAGAGTTGATCCAACTTTCTAGTACATTTTAGCAAGAGACCTGCCAAGTGTCTACTGGCTTATTAAATGCTGGCAAACCAAAGGTCAGCCTTGTTTACGAGCCACAGCAAAGCTGCTGCGGATGGCACACAAGCTCCCCTCATGGCATTTTTCTCGTTTAAATTCAAAATACCCTCACAGGCTTGGATAAGGACTGGTTTGGACTGGTTTTTGACTTGGAGTCTCCCTGGGTCTGCGCCAATGTCCCCTGGCCATGAACTTGGAGGCTGCAGAAGAGGGAGTTCAAGTTCCGCTGAGCCATGTTTCTTCCTTGCTTTGTCTGATGATCACCACGCCTGTGTGCTCCCGTTTACAGAGGCATGGGCCAGAAAGTGCCTCCTTGGTGCAGACCCGACCAGCAGGCAGAGCCCCCAGCCGCAGAGGGCAAACTTGCCCTTCCTCCATGGCCCACCCGTTCCTCCTCTCTGTGAGCTAAGCACACTGCTTCTTCCCGGCAGCTGCCAGGCTGAGAAGGGTTGTAGACAGGAAACTCTGCTGCACCCTGTGCCTAATCCAAAGCAGTCTATGTGCATGGGAAGCTTTCCGTTGAGGCCTCCGGAATTCCCATCAGACTTTCCCTAACTGTGGTCAGAGTGGCAATTCTGCGCTGCTCACCGTTACTGCTTTTGATATTAATCCAGTTTTACACGACTGAAGATTATCCTGGTACGATATGCACGTCTCCGTATAAAGGCTAACCCTTGCCCTCCTTACCAAAGCAAACATTCCTACAAAGGCGGTGGAATCACCGTCACAGTCAATAAAATTTACTTCCATATCATGCTATAGTGAACACATTGCCTCGACATTTCTTACATCCTTATTATATGCATTCATTATATTTATTTGACTGACATGCGGGAATAACAGAAAATTTTTCCTCTGATTCTGTACCTAGCTGCTTTACAAATATCTTAGGTAGCACTGTATTAAGAACACAAACAACTAAATGCTTGTTTAAAACGCAAACGTAAAATAATAATAATAATAATAATAATTAAAAAAAAACCCCAAAGTTGCTTGTTTAAAACATGTTGAGGTACAATCAATTTAGAAAGGCCTGTGTCATGGATAAAAGTCTTATTCTTATCCAGGTTTACCTTAGTGTCAGTGCTGTTTACAAGAGGCAGAGGGAGTCTGATGTAGAAAAAACTACACGGGGAGGAAAACTGCAAAAGAAATCACGGTTTTTACTGGTCGGCTAACCCCGGGAAAGGTGGTTTTTTTCTTCCTTCCCTCTCCCCGCAGGTGAGATCGCCAGGGATATCTCAGGGTCTTCCCTGGAGGAAACAGATGGCAGCTTCACGTTCCGCGGAGGAGAAGCGTTTCTCACAGGGCCCGGATCCGGGGCTAAACCGAGCCCTTAGGGGTGCCGGCGCCGCCGCCCCGGGTCGCGCCCCGCGCAGGCAAGGGCGGGAGCCCCTGGCCGGGCACCGGGAGCGACCCCGGGGCGGGGAAGGAGCGGGGGCAGAGGCAATTTGTTTCAGATTAAGCGGTCACATCTCGGGCCGAAGAAGCGGCGGGGATGCCCCGCGTTTGGCCATGCAATCTGCTCCCGACGGCGCGGGGAGAGGGCAAGATCAAAGCATTCCTCCCGGGGAGGCTGCGCGCGGGGTTGCCGTTTGGTCAGCCTGCCCGAACCCCGCTAATAAATTTCCCGGGAGGAAGGCAGGGCTGGGGATGCGAGGAGCGGGCGGACGGCGGCGGCGGCGGCGGCACCGGCACCTGCACCTGCACGCCCGCCGTCCCCGCCGCGCGGGAGAGCGATGCAAAGCCGGGCCGGCGCTGGGCGCCCCGCCGCCGCCGTCTCTCGGGGCAAGACCTGCGTGCGGCCTTCGCGGCGTCCCGGAGCCGCTCTTCCTCCCCGCCCTTCACGGGCCGGGACGCTGCTTACGAGCGGCGCAGCCCCCGCCGCCGCCTGCGCGGCCCGAGGGCGCGGCCCCGGCCCCCCCATCCGGGTCTGCCACATAGTCCGTCCCGTCCCGTGTCCCGTGTCCCGTGTCCCCCCGGCAGTGCAGGTCCCGGGGGACCCCCCGGCACTGCTCGGGGTGCGGGGAGGCGCGGGCGGGGGTGCGCGGAGGAGGCTCTGAAGGAGCCCGGGAGCCGCCGGCACCGGGGCGGGCGGGAGGGCCGGGCGCTCCGGCGGGCAGCGTTGTAGCGCGGCAGGTGGACGCACCGCGGGCATCGCTGCCTTCCCTCGCGTGGAAATCAGTGCCTGCCCCGGCGCGGCACGGCGCGGCATCCGCCCGTGTCCGCTCAGAGCGGGCGCGGCTGACGCGGCGGGCCGAAGCAGTGGGGGGGGGGGGGGGGAGGGGAGGGGGGGGTGCGCGGGAGCGGAGGTCCCCGCGGCACACGAGTGGGAGCGGCGGTGCCGGGGACCGCTCTCCGCCTCCTCCTCCCGCGGGTGAATCCCGCCGGAGGAGAGCAGAGGCACCGCTCCTTCCCGGCGGGAAGGAGGGGAGCGCAGACAAGAGCAGCAGCAGAAAGTTACACAAACACGCTTTAAAATCGTGGCTGGGTTTCACAGTTCCCTGTGGATAAAGTAAACAGGAGGCGAGCTGTTTTGTAATTTACTCCAGCGGCCCGCAGAACCGTAGTTTGTAATTTGGTGTCGGTTTACAAGCAAAGGGGACTTCTGTTTCCTAACCTAGCAGGTCCTTTGTCGTGCTTGTGCCTTTTAAGAGGGACCCCAAGGGGGAAAGTGGAATTCCTTGGGTATTTGACTTTTAGTCACGCTTGTAAGCCAAACAGTAGCCGGCCTCTCTTTCGGGATGAATAATACCTGTCGTCGGGGGATGCGCTTCCCTCGCCCCGCTCTCCCGGCGTGAGCACTCGGAGGCGGTGCGGCTCCCTCGGGACGAAGGCTCCCTCCCTGCCCGCAGGTGCCCGCAGGGCGAGGGGAAGGGCCGGTGCCCTGCCCGGGCGGCGGCGGCGGCGGCGGCGGCGGCGGCCGCGCTGGGACCTCCGGGCGGGCGGCGGACGGAGCCCCTGCCCGTCCCGCCGCCTCACGGCTCCGCCTGAGCCGCTCGCCCGCGGGCCTCTGCCCCAAGGGCTTCACGAGCAGGGTTTTTCCATGCCGAACCGGTGGCCGGCGGCCGGTCCGTGCGCTCACCGTGAGCGGATGCCTGTGTTTACTATGTACATGAACGCTGCCAGTATTTATTATACACAGGCGCCGCTCGGGGAAAGAGCGAAATATTTTCCCTTTTCGGAGAATGGTTTCGGCCGCGTGTTCTGCATATCGTTAGTTTTCGATCAGCACACTGGTGGGGAACTGATGCTCTCCCGCATGTTTCCCCCCCCCCCCTTTTTTTTTTCTTTTTTTCCTTTTTTTCCTTTCCTTTTTTTTTTTTTTTTTTTTTTTTTTTCCTCCTGGGGACACTCTGTTTAAATTCACTAACTCTTGCCCTGCCCGGTGCTGAACGCGGCCGAGGCGTATTTTGTCCGCTTCTGTCCCGTGGGAACTCCCATTTTCACCGACGGAAGCACCGAGCTGTATACACCTCGCTCGCACGGCGGAGAATTTGTGGGTTACAATTTCGATCTCTCCCCGTTTTGAGAGACAAGGGGCATTCCCCAATTTCCGAAGAGCAGCCTCGGTCAGGGAGCGGGGGGGTGGGGTGGGGGGGTAGGGGGAGAAAGTTACTCAACAGCCCAGTGCTCGGTGGAAAACGCCGCTGAGGGTAGGGAATACTGAACAATAAACGAACGTTTTCCTCGCCCTAATTCCCGACAGGGCAGGAAGACAACGCCGATTCCGTTGCATTTTCAGACTCGAAAAAAAAAAGCCCCACTCGCGGGGCAAGCAACGCGAACGACCGCAAACGAGAAACGCGGTGCCTGTTTCAGCCTTTTAAACCCGCGCCCCCGGCCCGCTCCCCGGTGAGGGGGACGCCGTTCGGCCGCCGAGCCGGTATCTTAGCTGTCACCGTCAGGCGCGTTCCCGTCTTTTCTCCCTTTCTTTCCTTTTTTTTCTTTTCCCTAAAATTTGCCGCCCCGGCGCCCGCCCGCACCCACGAGCGAGCGGCTGGCGGTTGGCACGCGCGCGGGCTGCCGGCGGCGGCGGGGGGGCGCGGGCGGGGGGAGGCGGGGCGGTGGCGGCGCGGGCCAATCAGAGCGGCGGCCGCGCGGCGCGGGCCCAATGGGCGGCGCGGGCGGCGGCGGCCGGCGCTGATAACGCGGCGGGGCCGGGGCGGCGGGCACTGTGCCGCGGGGCGGGCGCGGCGTGGGCGAGGCGGGTACCGGCCCCGGCGCCGCCAGAGCGCACCCACAGCCACGCGTGGATCGGCCCGGCCCGGCCCGGCCCGGCCCGCCGCACTTGAGACGCAGCGACCCCCACCCCCGCCCTCGACGGCGCGGCGCCCCGGCTGTCGGGCAGCCTTGCACCCTCAGGTGCGGGGATCGGGAGTCCCCCGCCTCCGGCTGGGCTTGGGCAGCGGCGGCCCTGCGAGCTGCCCGCACCGCCTGGCGGCCTCGGGCGCTGAGCTCGGGTAAGCGCCGAGTGCGGGAGGAAGGACGGGGAGGTCGGGTGGGAGGAGGTGGGGGTCCGAGGACACGGCTTCCGCGGTGCGGGCAGCTCCGGGAGCCCGCACAGCCCCTGGCCGCTGGAGCGGACCGCGGCGGTGTGTGAAGCCCAGGTGTTCCCGGCCTGTCCGTCCCCGAAGTCTGAACGCGGCGGGCGGGAGGCTTGTCAGCGTCCTGAAAGAAACAGGTCCCGCTGAGGACCCGACAGCCCCGCGGCGCCGGGCACGGCCATGCGGCAGTCCTGCCCGCACCCTCCGCCGCTGGAGACGCGGTCCTGCCGGCGGCGGGCGAGCGCAGCACCCCGGCAAGCCGGGGCGGGTGCGGGCGGGGGGGGGGGGGGGGGGCGGGAAGCGTCCCTCGGCTCTAAGCTGAGCCCGGCGTGGGGCACGGGGAAGAGACCCGAGCGGAGGGTAAGGGCGGGGGTGACATCCCGAGGCGGCTCCGCCGCGACCTGCCGAGCGGGGCGCATCGCGGCGGGGCTGCCGGCGGGCCGGGCGGCGGCGGGCACCTCGGAAGCCGGGTGTGCCCCGGCTGCCGTCCCGCCGCCGGGGCGGGCGGGCGGGCGGCCTGACCCCTCTCTTGCAGCGGCGCTGCCGAGGAGCCATGGCCGAAGGACGCGCCGCCGCCGACTGGGAGATCGACGTGGAGAGCGTGGAGGGGGAGGCGGCCGAGGCGGCCGGCGCGCCGCGCAGCAGCGCCGGCCCGGAGAGGGAAGAGGAGGAGGAGGAAGGCGAGGAGGCGGCGGCGGCGGCTGCCCCGCGGCGGGGCGAGCCGCGGAAGCTGAGCCGCACGCCCAAGTGCGCCCGGTGCCGCAACCACGGCGTGGTGTCGTGCCTGAAGGGACACAAGCGGTTCTGCCGCTGGCGCGACTGCCAGTGCGCCAACTGCCTGCTGGTGGTGGAGCGGCAGCGCGTCATGGCCGCCCAGGTGGCACTCCGACGGCAGCAGGCCACCGAGGTGAGAGGGGACGGGACGGGACGGGACGGGACGGGACCGGGCGGGCGGCCCCCGGGCTGACGGCACCGCCCGTCTCTCTCCTAGGACAAGAAGGGGCTGGCGGGGAAGCAGGCGAGCCTGGAGCGCAAAGCCGTCTACCAGAGGCACGTCCGGACGCCCAGCCTCCTGGCCAAGAGCATCCTGGAAGGTAAGGGCGTCCCCCGCCCCTCGCCCCGCCACGGCTTGCCCCCGGTCCCGCAGCGCCGGCCGGCGGCGTGGAAACCCCGCTCTGCCCCAGGAAAACCCCAGCCTCCCGTCCGAGGCGCGGCTGCTCACGGACACGCGTGAAACGCAGCTTAATTTCCCGAAATAAACGCGGGGCGGCGGAGGCTCCCCTCCCCTCCCGGCGGCTCCTGCCCTTCGTGGCTGCAATCGATGTGGCAGAATTTCAGCCCAAAATAATGCCTGAAATGCTAGCAACGGTAATTTGAAATTTGAGAGTTACTGTTACAAGCTGACATTCTTTTTACATGACTACCCAGCAGCGTTTTGCAGTGCAGGGCAATTTATTCGCGGGTGTTTTTATCAGCAAACGAGTAAATCAATTAGTTGGTTGGGTTTTGTGTGGTTTTTGGTTTTTTTTGGTTTTTTTTTTTTTGGTGGTGGTGTTTTTTTGGTTTTGTTTTGTTTTCGTTTTTCTTGGTTTTTTTTTTTTTTCTTTTTCTCTTTTGATCTGAACGCCTAACCCAGGAGCACCATTTGCGGCATTATCAATAGTAAGATATGCATAATAGGCTGCTCTTCTCGCCCCCCCCCCCCCCCCCTCCCGTCGAAAATGTTAACTGTGGAAGAATGACATTTTAAAGATGGATATTTTAGTGAGAGGGTGTATTTTTTGTTTCCCACTCCCTCTTCATATCCTGCCAAAATTTATTTCTATGTCTGTTTTAATTACTTTCCAAACTGTTGCTCTATAAATCTCAAATCTAGGGTTTTTTCCCCCAGTACAAAGCTCTTTTCTTTGCCTGTGCAAGCACAGTTAAAATTTTGTCCTGTTAGATACCTCTAATTTTCGTCTACAATTCACTCTTCTAAAAAAAACAAACAAAAACTCTTCTGTGTTCTTTCCTCTAATTTATCTTAACTTTCTTTTTCTTTTTCCCTAGTTCTCCTTGGAATTTTCTACCATCTTGTAGCAATGTGTATATAGTGATTCATCTTTAGAGAATAGAAAAGGCATCAGCTGTAGGTATAGATATCTTCCTTGACAATGGGGAAACCCGTGTGAGAGGAATGGGAGTGAAAACAGGTAAAACCCTGTTCTCCTTATTCACGTAAGGAGTTTCATTAATTTGATGGGATTACTTGTCTGGGTAGAACAAAGAGGATTGGACCGTATCAGTTATATTAAATGAATCCAGTTAGCCTGGTAATTGAATATACTGGAGACTGGATTTCTATGTTTTATCGAAGTTCTCTTTTAGTTCAGAAGAAGCAAAGTATTTGAATACTTTTGTATTTGTTAAAAATGGATGGTTATCTCCTTAAGCTGCATGATGCAATACTAGTCATAACACACTGCAGGGTTTTGCCTTTGTTTTTCTTTGCTTAATCTGCTGTTTTAGAATTGCGTTTTAAATTTACTAATCAGCTAGCTTTGAAGAAGACTACAGGTGTCAGGGGAGCAGGGCTTGCTTATCTGTGTTGAGGAACTTGTACTGAACGTACCTGACAGCGCAGGGAGCTAAGCGTCCGTGGCACAGTGACTTCAGTAGGAGCCGACAGCGGTCAGGGTTTGTAGCAAGTGTTCGGCATCTGGCATGACTGGCTCCAAACGAAGGAGTCTGTAAAAACAAATACAGCTTTAATGTTTTTCTTATGTGGCTTCATTCCTAATGCTGCTTTGTTGTTTTAGGTTACCGTCCTATTCCAACAGACCCTTACCTGGGAGGGAATTCACCCTTGCCACCCCCTGTAAGTGACAGGATGAGAAAGAGACGGGCTTTTGCTGATAAAGAGTTGGAGAACATTATGCTAGAGAGAGAGTATAAAGAGAGAGAGATGATGGAAGCTACACAAGCAGCTGCCCTTTTTCTCCCTAATCGCATGGTGCATGGAGCTGAATACAACTCATATAAAACAGCCTTTAACACTAGTCAAGTTGATACTCCAAACAAGGAGTTTTGCAATTTTTTACCGACCTGCCTTGATCTAACCATGCAGTGTTCAGGATCCAGCAACATGGAATTAATTTCTTCAAATGTCAGTGTAGCTACTACCTACAGGCAGTATCCCCTGTCTTCTAGGTTCTTAGTGTGGCCAAAATGTGGCCCCATTAGTGATGCTCTCCTCTACCAGCAATGCCTGTTAAACGCTACTACTGTCCAAGCTCTCAAACCTGGGGCAGGTTGGGATGCCAAGGTCTCACAAAGTCAGGACTGTCCAAACACTGAGCACAGCATCATGTCTCCAAAACTGGAAAATTCACTCATTCTGACCCACACGCAAGGCATTCAGCAGTCGTGTAATGAGATACCATGCCTTCCTCAGGAAGCTCGGGAGAGGTCAGCTTTCTCTCCTCCAAAAAGGACTTTCTGTCAGATTTCTGATAAGGATTCTCTGGCTCCTCAGGAACAGGTATTAAGCAAGATCAGCAAAGACAATACCAAGCCCCCTCCACCACTCAAATACAATTCATTTCAGTCACTGTTCCAGCAAACGTTTCCTGACAGATCAGGAGCAGAGTTGAGAACATCATTTGTGAAAGAGTCTTTTGAAGATGCTTCTAAGAAATACAGAGAATGTGCCATTAAAGAGAACCAAACCCACAAGTTTACTGTAGACAAATGTGCAAAAGACTTCTTTGGGCCTAAACAGGCCACAACAAAACTTGCAACAACTGAGCCACTGTCATTTTCAGTTGAATCCATTCTTAAATGACCTTCTTCTGCAGTTGCTAATGTCTCTCAAAGAATAAAATGAATAAACTATACCCTCAGTATAGAGAGTTTGTATGCTTTGCCTTCTGTAGAACTGCAACTGCCTGCCTTGTCTCTTAAAAGGTTTGTAAAGGGGATTTTCTGCTGTAAATGGTAATTCTTCCTTTTATCTCAAAATGATGTACATAAATATGCATGTTTTATGAAAAAACAAATATATTTAATTTTTTAAAATTGAAACTGCATGTACAGACTAAAGTGTTGTTATTTTAAGCAGGACTTCAAACCATTCAATAAAATGAGATTACGTACAAGCATAGGTGTATTCCTGATCTCTGTTTTGTCTCTAGTATCTCACAGGCAAGTATTCCATACTTTCATAATATACATACTCTTTTATCTACTATTATCAGTATACTTGCCAGTTATCTTGGTGGGGCAAGTGGTCATTTCTGCTTTGAACCTCCAGTAACTAAGAGGTAACAATGGTGCATGTAGGCTAGTGTGAATTTGCAAGACTTTTTTTATTATCTTCACTGAGGTTTGGATCAGATTCCAAATGCCTTTCTTATTCTGAAGGGGAGTGCGTACGAGTATAAAAGACTGTTTTATTCCACACCTCTCTATAAAAGCTTCTACTCCTAAAGTGGAAGAGTTACTAGATTGGATTTGAGGAGAATCGGTCTGGTAAGCTTTTGAATAAAAGTGTTTTTAAAAATCCAGTTTTTGAATAAAAGGTCTGCTTTTTTTTTAAATTATTATTATTTTTTTATTTTATGTTCAGCTGACTTTACTCCGGATTTCCACTTCCTAGAATATTTTCCTTCTGAAAACATTCCACCTTTGACCAGCAAGAGCCTGAAATTCTTGTGTTGTGGTGATTGAAATGACCTTCAGGCTGTAAAAATGATGCACAGAATCCACACTGTGAATGAGAAATCAAGTCATGATCTCAGTTTTGTAATTCTATGCCCTTTTTCAGGCATAGCAGAAATAAAGGAGATTAACAAGTAGAATTTACCTGGGAACCTGAAATGCCCTCAAGATTGTAGAAAAAGGCATTACCAGCTCTCATTATGACTAAGCTTGAAGCTTTCTAAAGTCATGATTTTGTATATATGTTACTGCTAGCACATCTAGTGCTAATCAGTAATCCCTTGGCTACCTTCCTTCCTTAACATTTTTATCCTGCAGACAGTGCTCAGCCAGTTGAAGGGAGCTGTGGTTTGTTCTTAATATTTATTTCCTGAGGACAATTTCTGTTCAGTATTTGTGAGCAGAATGTAATATTTTCTGATTTTATTACACTTGCTGCACAGGTTAAAAGCTTATTTTGCTATGAATTAATCTGAGCCTGTGAATTTCTGATTCTTTAAGTATCTCGGAAAGTGTTTAGTGTTTCTGTTGGGAGTGGTATTGCTGAATAGCAGGACCCTTTTCATGGATGGGAGGAGTAGTCTATCATGGGTGCTTTTCTAAACCACTTTGTTAAAGCACAAAACACATTGGAGAAAACATATTTTACGTAACGTGTACATTTTTGCATAACACATCTTACAAAGCACATAAAAAATTTAACAGGAATGTAAAGAAATTTGTTGTAATTTAAAAAAGATCCTGGGCACTAGCTGGAGTTTCACTTTTCAAAAGCATTCATACTAACTAGATTTTGCCTAGCTGAAAATACATTTCAAATGCAGTGAGATGCTTTTCATTTTTTCAAACTCTGTCCTTTATCCAATTGCCATTAGAGGGAGTTTTAACTTACTTGAGAGCTGAATCTGCTTATTAATCAGTTTAGCAGTCAGACCATGCTAAGCAGCTTTTACCCAGAGTAAATGGAGCGAAATTCTTCACATTTCATATTTGTTTACTTTCACCACAGCTTCCTTCTTTGGCTTAGTTGAACATTAAATGCTAACAAGGGGTTTTAATTTAGGCAGGGCTTCCTTTGTTATTGAAAATATGATTTGTTTTGTTTTTCAGAGCTGCTGGCATAAACTAAGATGACAGATGAAAGAGACTTCAGCAATCTGTGTAGTGAGCAGTATTGGATACTGGAATTAGTCCTGCCTAAATATTTTTTTGCCTGCCAATGTGTGCATCTAACATTGTTCAATTTTGCATCTGAGATATTTTTTCAGGAAGTCACTAGTCTTTATTTGTCCCTTAAAAAAAGATCAGAAAACCAAAACCCTCCAACAGATGGGTACCTCTTGACCTCTTAAAGAACCAGTTGAGCTGATCAAATTCAAGCTCTGAAGATATACCAAACACTAATATTTACACATATATATACACACACACACTTATATACATAAAATAGGTACGTTCCAGATAGTTTTGTTCAAATCCCAGTCATTAGGAGTGCCATTTCTATTACTACTTGAAAAAAAAAGTGACCCTTGCTCATGTCTTGCTTCAGTTCTATCAGCTATTTCTCACTGTACTTAGTTTCCTTTCATTTCACAGACCCTGGACCTCACCTCTCATGCATTTTGAAATCTTCTTGCACCCAGATTGTTTTTTCCTTTCCTTTGTTAAAAACATGTATAAAGTCTATTGCTCACGGAGAGGATGATGAGTAGCTTGAGCAAGATAGCATATACACAGACAGCATGTGATTTTCCTCACGCATCCTTGCTGTGGGTGTATAGCACTCCTGCCTCTTTCAGCCATGTGCGTCTCTAGAGCAGAAGTAGTGACTTTTCTGTGTGTGCTGGCGTGGCTGTGCAGACTCATGAAGAAGAGAATTCATTGCTCTGAAACTGTCTAGCACTCACTGCTAGGCAGCGTCTCCCTGGCAGTAAGTCAGCTGTTAAAATATCCTATGCTCCCCACTTCTTAAATACAATTTTTTGTGGCGTTTGCTGTGTGTGTGGGCAGGGCAACTAGTTTTCTCTGAGTATGGGATGCATCTTTGTGCTGTGCTCATTGATTTCAGGTTGCATTTCCCTTCTGATCCCCTTCTGGCCACAGTTTTTCTTATGTGATGGTGGAACATACTTGGGAAACTCAGCTTTAGGATTGGGACAGGAGGTCAAGAACCTGTGCTGGCTGTGGAGCACAAAAGAGTTGCGGAAAGGAGTACAAAGAACGATTATTCACATGGTCTGCAAAGTAATAAGCCTGGCAGATGGTGTTGTCAGGGTCAACCAACTACTTTTTGGAAGTGCAGGCCCTCCATATACAGACTGAGACAAAAATTTGTATAGGTGTACAGAGGTGTGTAAGTGTACAGAACTAGAGGAACTGGGAATTAGTAGTACCCCAGACAGTGCCTGGCTGACTACCTGGCCTGGTGGCAAGGAGTGGGCGGTGATGGATTCGCCTGGAGAGGGGACAGGTTATCAATAGTTGCTGCTGTGACAGTGCTCCTCCCTCATGTGGCACAGGAGAATTGAGACGGGGGCTGTGGTGGGTAGGGGAGAGTCACTGCTCCATAGGTGCGGGTTGCTGGCTTTCTCTCAGGTGCTGGCTTCCTGCAGGTGACTGCACCAGTGCTGCTGGCTTGCCACAAAGCCTGCCTTAAAACTGTCATTTATCTTGACAATTTATCTTGCCTGTGAATCAGCATATTGAGCTGCTTGAGGTAGGTCAAGGCACAGAGTTTGGTGAGATGGCTGGATAATCGGGCACGAATCATTCAGCTGATGTCAAGACTGAAATGCCAGAGAAATCATCAGCTGAATGCATTTGGATTCTGGCCTGAGAACAAGACTTAGCCCTATGCTGTCTGCTTGTCCTTCTGCTATGACAAAGACCTTTCCGAGTTTTGCAGTCCGAGCTCCTCATCCCCTTGGGATCATAAAAGCAAGTCACTTTTTTGGCCAGCTGTGAAGGCACAAGTCCCTGTAGAGTTAATGGCTCTGAAAGCTGAACGTTAACCAGCTCCCAGTTGGTGTTGTTCCAGAATTAGGGAATTTGACACTCTCTCCATTTCTTGATTTTAAGTGTAGAACAGGGTGGTATGTTGTCATTCTGATCTGGCAGCTTGTTTGCACCATCAAGTCTTTCAGTTCGTGTACCCAACACTTTCCATTCAGCTGGCCTTGATGCAAAAGCTGGCACCAGGAGTCATTGCCCATAATGGTTGAGATTCTCACTGGATCACTAAGTTCCTTCTCTGAATTTCTGTCAGCTAAACAGCATAAAGTACACATAATGCCTCCTTTAACTCAGATAGTAATGATCAGCCATTTACTGTTTGCTTCCATTGAAACCAAGACAAACTGTGGCTTATGCAAGAACTGCTGCTGGGGAAACATGTGTGGGCAGGTGGAAACCAGTGGCAGGGATGTCAGTGTGACTGGGAGACAGGAACCAGTTGGTGTTTTATTGGAGGAAGCATCATCTTCATAGATAAAGAAAACATCCAAACTGGAAAAAAACAATCAAGTCGTTCCGCATTGCCAGTTCCCTCTCTCCTTGTCCTCAGCACCAGATCTTTGTGAACAAGCTACAATGATTTTTCTGTCCAGAAACAAGTCAGAAATCAGGTTCATGGGCTGCAGCCAACCGTTTTGTTGTCATTTGGAGTTGATAGCCCAAAGTCAGTGAGCCCTGCTGTTAGTGTGACCCATCACCTGCAGTACAGGGGCTGATGCTGGTGCTGTTCCATGGTCACAAACTGAGGGTAGGGGTCTACCTCTCACCCTGAACTCAGCACTCCAAACTTTGCATAGATGTGAGGGGATTTGGGTCTCTGGAATGAAAAAGCACTGTCTGACCTGTGTGTTACCACAGGACACACTGCTGTGTCTAGTTTTTGCTGACAAATAAGAGCTTCCACAGTGACCCACAGAAAAGAAAGGAGTGATTCTTCATATTCAGTTATGTTGAGATCTTATGTTGGAAGAATTGGAAGAATGAAAAATTACATTGGAAGAGGGAAGTAGTCCTTTTCCCAATCCACCCAAGGAAAGGGGAAAACTGCATAGGCAAGCCTACTGATGTGTATGCCAACTGGAGCCTACCAAGATGCATACTTATCCTTGCAAGATGGAGTCTAGAAGTAAATTTAGAAGAGACACACAGGTTTTAGGAATGCCAGATTGCACAGTCACAGTCTGGCTGACAGCCTCTGCATCTATACCTCATGGTAGTTGGCCAAATCTGGTCTTAAAACAGTGACTAGATTTTTCACTCATTCCTTGGCAATCCAGTTGGGCAGGTAACAGGTAGGTTGAACTAGTACCATGTGTGATACACAGTTTCTGTATTTGCGTAGCAAGAGCTAATAGTGGCACCCATTACACTATGCCTGGTTTTCATCTACACATTTTATTTCTACACAAAGACCATGCTATGTGAGTTTGCCATGGCCAGACTCCACTTTTTGAAGTCAGACAGAAAACATGGGTGAACTGTCCACCTTCAGAGATGGCTTGCCTCTGGGTCATGAAAAGCACACTGGGAGTTGGTCCTCTGTGGAAAGATGCTGTAAGTAGTCATAGAATTGTTGGATCATAGATTTAGAAAGACCAGAGCTATGTATACAGATAGAAAAACAAAATCGCGGTGTAAACTATGTAGAGGTAAAACCAACTCCTTTCAGGCAATTTTAGATTTGCAGCAGTGTAAGCATGAATGGAGAGCTGAAAAAAAATCATCAGAAGATGTTAGTAAGTGACTTGGAGGTGACAAATGTACAGGAGCCTTACACTTCAACCTGTGTGGAAAATCACATTTTATTTAAACTTTCATTTAATTTAGAAATTTTATTTATGCTTGTTACCATCTGAGCTGTCCTTACCTCGTAGAACAGTACTACTTCCTCTACTATATCCTCAGACATATTTATTAATTGGAACTTAGTGCTATGTGATAGAACTGTATGGTAGAACCGTGATGCTATTGAGGCTGGACAGCAGCTCTGGAGAGCGCTCAGTCCCACCCCTGCCCATAGCAGGTCAGCCACAGCAGGTTGCTCAGGGCTGTGTTCAGTTGTGTTTGACTGACTCTACGGATGGAGACTTCACAGCCTCTCTGGGCAGCCTGTTCCAGTGTTTGACCACCTGCACAGGAAAAAAAAGCTCTTCTGTTTAGATGGCATTGCCTGTATTCCAGTGTGTGCCTGTTGCTTCTTGAACTGTCCTGGACACCACTACAAGATCTGTCATCTTTGCTCCCACTGTCTTTGCTCCCTCTATCTATACACTGTGATAAGGTCCCCTTGAGCCTTCTCTTCTCCAGGCTGGACAGCCCCAGCTCTCTCAGCCATTCCTGATATGAGAGATGCTCCACTCCCTTAATCATCTTCATAATCTAACCTTTGCTGGACTCATTCCAGTATGTCCTTTTGTACAGGAGGGCCCAGCACTGGACACAGTACCCCCAGATATGTCTCACTGGGGCTGAGTAGAGAGGAGGGATCACATCCCTCCACATGCTGGCAACACTCTGCCAAATGCAGACCAGGATGCTGTTGGACATACTTGCCAGAGAGGACACTGCTGCCTTTTGGTCAGCTCAGTGTCGACCAGGGCACCCTGACTCAGGACTTGTCATGCAGGACTTAAATTTTGCAATACTATTGTCATCTGCATGAGGATTAAATAAACTCTCCTCTGTTAAATTCACGATGGAGTAAGTGCAAAAGGAAATGTCTCCCTATGACTTTAGGACTGCAAGGTCTGAAAATAAAAGAAAAAAAGAGTAGTTGTGAAATTCTGAAAGCATGACAACCACCATACTGCAAACCTATGCAAACCTGAGATTAAGGTGATGCCAAAATTTCAGCTCAGGCTCAAGATAAAGTAGTCGCGTAGAGCATGACTGAAAAGCTTTACTTTAGGAAGGGCTGAATTCCCTCAGCTTCAAACATAATGTCCACCTCATCACTCAGCATGCTTTCCCATACTACTCTTTCATAAATGGGCTGAGAAAACAGGAGTCTCATTATCCTAGTTTAAAATTATTTCTATTCTGACTCTGGCAAACTGGTCTAGGATTCAAGTTCAGGAACAAATAACTTCCTACTGAAATTGCTTTGTCATTAATCTGCCTCTAGGATGTGCCTGGAGGGAGCTGGTAGCCTGGTCTCTTTGGGAAACAATCTTCGCATGGCAGAAAGGTACAAGAACAAGACAAAAACTGACAAGTCAGCCCCACCTGACTTCCACCTTCTCCTTGCTGGCCTTTGAGAAGGTGGGGAATGGCAGCAGGGCCCTATACAGAGCCCGACACCGGATGGGCAGGGAGAGCACAACCACAGCCTGAGCACCCGCCTGGCCACAGAGGGACAGCCAACAGCCCTCATGCTGGTGGATGGGTGGCGGCCAGTTTCAGAACCCCCTGACAGAGCATTTTCAGTCAAAAGGCTTTGGCTTTTTCAGATGGTGGAGTATCCCCCAATGCAAAACTGCTTGCTTGCAAAGCTGCTATGTCCTGTGTGAGTAGCAATTCTGGACTAACAGTTTGCAGATGTAGCAGTAAGGGGGCATGCTCTGCTGGGTATGGAGGCTTTAGGCAGAGTCTCTGCAATGCAAAGAAGTGAGAGGAAAAAAGGTTCTGGGATAAAACTCTTTTCTTCAGTCCATTAAATTCCTTGCTCAGAATTCGAGGAGAGCGACTCAGGGATATTGAACTAAGAACAACTGAGAGTAAACCCATGAGCCTGTGAGCATTATTTGTAATAGTTTAACCTCAAAGCAATGATGGTGTAGCTAACCATAAAGGGGTTTGCATCTAGCAGAGGAGGATATGAGCAGAAGGTTATGCTGAGTGCATGATCTTCTGTAATTTATAGCAACCAGTTATAAGTCCAGGCTTACAGAAAGGAAAGCATATGCATGTTAACAACAGGGTCCTTGTAGCAATGACTTGATTCAGCTTCTGGTGTTACTCCCACGCAGTCTGCTCAGAGTTGTTTTGTTTGTGGGAGCAGGATGGGAAGGGGCAGGGGGAGCCTCTGCAATGCAGTAATAAAAGAGAGCTTATCTTTGCACTCCCCCGCTTTTTACTGCTCACTGCACAACAGCTCACACTTCACTTCCCATGGCACCAAAGCACACACTTGGTAGATATGGATTGATACCATTCCAGCAGGTACACAAGAAGTAGAAGACTGGCATGCATTTTCTAAGCTGGCTTTGCTTTAGCTTTTACCTTGCACTTACTCTGACACCTGCAAATGCAAATCAAGCCCTTCCGCAAGTGAAACATTAGTTGAAGCCAGGGTTGTGGCAGAAGGTGGTCTTTGAGTTGGATCCTCTTGTAGCCCAACTCAGAGACTAGGGCTCCTCCTACCACTTTTTCTCCTGGCATGGAGATACCTGTACAGTGTATCTTCTCTATCCAACTGACTATATCTGTGACATTTGTTGAATTTGCTATATTTGAGGCTGATGCTATCTGCAAATGTAGCTGAAATAAATAGTTTTGAAAGCAGAGAGAAGTAAAGTAGATGCAAAAAGTTTTGGGAAACCAGGCTAAAAAAAGTTTGTTCTTATGTGCCTTCCCTGTCATCCTCTCCCACACAGTTAATCTTATGTACCTTTCTAGCTCCTTCCTTTCCTGTCACACATGATATCTCCTTCTGTCTAGGACATACTAGTGACTCCTCTAACATAAGTGCTGAGGTCTGCGCTTCCAGTTACACTTGCAGCAGTTGAGTACCGGCACTACTCATTGTGCTCTGGATTGGGTTCTTGTGCTGGAAAACAGCCTACCCCAGAATGACTTGTAAAGGCTTTCTACAAAGCAACCAGCTCAGCATGCTCCTGCGGAAGCAGCAAAATAAACAAGGAATAATAACATATCTCCCACCGCTGGGAAATGCCACATGTGGATGAGGATAATCCATTCATTAGGTTCCGAACACAAAGTCCCACTAGAGAGTATCATAAATCCATGTGATGTCCCTGAACACTGGATTTTTCATTTGGGCATATGAAGGAACTGAAAAATGTGTAAAATGAAAATCACATGTACTCCAAAGCAGCTCCATAGCACTGGAAGCTGGTAACATCTGAAAGTCAGTAGGCAAAACTGACACATAAAGATGTGCTCTGAGCCAATTTACAGCAAAGGGTAAAGATCATACTGCATCTGAGTCAAAACAGTGTAGGCACTACTCCCTAGTGACTATACATCCGAAGAGTCTCTTGTGTACTGATTATACCAGAAAGTATATGGAATACATTACAATTATGAATGTTCCTCTGACATGTTATTTCAGAAAAGACCGTCAGAGTAGGATAAAATATAGGGCTCGGTCTTTGAACCTGCAGTCATAACTGGCCCAGTTTCCATTGCTGTCAAAGATGAAGCAGAGATGTTTATCTCTACACAGTCACTTGTTAACAAGAGACGAGTATTCTGACAGAATGAAGTTTTTCGCAAAAGCAGTTACAAGTTTTTATAAAACACTGTGCTTTCTGGTACTTGGAATTAACAGCTGAGTCCAGAAAGCTGGTCTCCAATATGCTTGTATGGTGCATCTTGCAGTTGCATACCTGACCATGCTTAAATGGAAGTGTTTTATTTTCAAACTGTCATGCCATTGGTTTGCTCAAGAGCTTTTCAAATGTGGCCTAAATCTTCAAAGAAAAGAAATAAAGACTAACTCAGTCCTATGGCTGATGTTTTATTATGCAGCTGATGTGATGAATTCCTTCCTACAGTTATTTTGGACTGTTCTGTCCTTGCTGTTGTTTTATATTGAGGAAATGCATTCTTACGTTAAGCAAATATGCTACAGTGTTTGGGAGATTAAAGCCATGAGACAAGAAACTGAGGTACACACAGAAACTTGGATTTGGAGTGCAGGGAAAATGAAGGCCATCTGTTGCGCGAGCTGCTGTGCATCCTACTGCTAATGAAGTCTGTGAAAAGAAGATACCATGAATATTGGGACTGATGTTTGGACCAAAAGGAAGGCCAGAAATCCTGTGTTCAGCATATCCCAGATGACAGTGCCTGCATATAAAAGAAAGTTAGCTAACTTCTGCTAAGGCATCTTTAGAGCACATCAACATTGTAAATGTCTTTCTGCTTGTTAAAGTCTTCTAGATTTTAAATGGCCGAATGAAATGCATCAATGGTGTAGAAACTATCACCATTTCCAGCCCTGCTTGGCAGTTCCTTGCTTTGATAGGGAGATTGGTGTGGTGGTGCATTTCTTCCCCCTCTCTGGGCTGATTTATGATCTTGGGAAGTCTCACTAGGCCTTAGCATAAGTGTAATGAGTTGGGCAGTTAAGCGTCCCTTGACCGTACCAGGAACTCTTGCATGGCTAAGACAGGGAGCTGCACTGACTGAACCAAGGACTCCTGTTGCCTGGCGGAGGCTGGGGACAGGAGCAGGGATAATTAGTCATTTCCTGACAACCTTGGGACATACCTCAGTCCTCTCCTGAGAGCCTTGGAACATCCCGTACCTGAATCTGAAGTCATTCCCTGACAGCCTTGGAGCCTTCCTTATCTGAATCGTTACTCATGTGAAAGGGTACCAGTGCTACTGGAATCCCAGTAATTTGCTGATGACTAAAGCCCATCATCTCCCAAACCTATAAACAGCGGTACTAAGCGAGACCCTTTGAGCTCTCCTGGACCGCAGCGGGCTGCGACCAGCATCTCCCTCTGAGTGGGACACGTCTCAGAGCTCACAAACTCTTCAGTTTGCGAAGATCGGAGGTGTGTTGCCGAAAGCCGATGGGACCTGGGCTGGTGCTCTTTGCTCCCTGAGGCTCAACGCTTTGCCCGTTGAGAAAGATGCCGAAGCATTTGACGTGAATATTTTCACTGAACTCGAGGGGAATTTTTAACAGGTATACCTCTTTTACTTGCTTATGTATATCTCTTAGTGTCTTTGTGCATGTGTGTGTGTACTAACCTGAATATTCTATAGCAAGTATATTACAAATATTGCTTTTCAAATCTATACTTAAGTCACTGTTGTGAACTGTATTCAACTGTGAATGAATCTCAGGCTGATATTGTACTCATAATCCCTTTAGATATAAACCGTTGACCAAGTCTGGGACTAGGAGTTGATCCAGCTGCACCTAGACTCTGACAGGAGTTTAGAAAGCAAAGGGGTCTTCTCTGAACCTTGTGACCTAATGGGCATGTGTCCCCTACCTTTCTACATTCCTGATCTCTATACAAATCACGACAAATCAATTCTAACTCGATTTTCCTTTGTATGTTTCTCTTTTACCCCTTTACCCTGTCTTCAGTCTCTGTATACAAAATTTTAGCTTGATTCTAAGTTAATTTTCCTTTGTACATTTCATCCATGTATTAAGTAATAGAGTGAACCTTGCCATCGAATTGTGTGAAGTCGCACTTTTATATAAATTCCTATTAAATCATTTTTTACTAATACCATTGGTGGTGATTCTTTAAGTGGTCCAAACCACTCCATTTTGTGACAGTTGGTGACTAGTTGTCCTGAATGAGAAGTAAATACAGGCTATCTGCTCCTAAGAAAGAGGCAGATAATTTCTGAAGAAACTGGCAATGGTCTCCATTGTTCTCTGCCAGCTGAAGATTTCCAATTCATGGAGCCAGGAGCCAGGCGGCATCTAGCATGATAATACGTGGGAGCATCTAGATGTTCTGTTTTTTTTAAGAAAAACTTTTACCCTAGAGAAGGGTTGCATCTCAGAAAGCCATCCAGGGCCAACAATATCTGGCGAGCTATTGCTACTCATTCCAGATCTGGGAAGTTTGCATAAAACTTGGTTTAGACAGCAAAGAGGTGGCTTCCATATTTCACCCCAGTTTTTACAGACTGCAGGAGGACAACATCCTGTGCAAGCACGATTTCTGTCTTTGATTTGGACAACTCAGTGGTGAGTTTGTGGGCTGGTCCTTTGGCCATTTGGAAAAGGGGCAAGAGCTCCCAAAGACCTGGATCATTATATAGAAGTCTGCAGTGGCTTGGTCCTGGGTGCACTGCATGTGTGCTGTGGGACCTGAGGGCTCCGTTCTCCTCCCACCAAAGCTGCTGGTGAAACTCCTCTCTCTGTCCCTCACCTGTCAGGTGGGAGAAGAGCACTTCACAAACAAGGACAGATATGATGGGGTAATGCTTTTGTGTCAGGAGCCCTGGTGCCATGAAAATCTTGTCAAAAGCCTGCTTAATGCACTGGCTTCTGGGTGTGGAGAGGAAAGGCTGAATCTGCTGATGCAGCTCCTGTATCAGAGTGTCTCCTTGCTGAGCTAGCAGCCTGATGTGCCACTTCTTCCTGCAGGAAAGAAGCACATGCTGGCTAATAAATTCTTAAAAATGGGCATCTTCACCTCCATTTGTATAGACCACTGGATTAACAAAGTAATGCAAGATTCTCCCAGTCCACCCACAGCATATACAAGTTTCCAGAGCTCTCACAATCTTCCTAGGCAGAGGGAGCATGGTATGCCGTGTCCTGCCTAATAGGAGAGACCTCCCTGTGGGATGTGCATTGGGGAAGCTTGTTCATCTTTTTTGGTCTCTCCTCCACAGTCTCCTGCTTAGGGTAGAGACACCTTGCTAAGGTTGGCAAGCTTCAGTGATACACACTGCGTATCCTTTTTTGCTCTGATATCTCAAAGTACTTCATAAGGACACTAACAGGTCCCAGACCATGAGGAGGTACTGCAGCAGTTCAGGGGGAGAGCAGGGACCTTTGACTGCCCTGATTTTGGGTGGCTTCTGGGGACAGCAGGGCAAAGCAGGCTGCAGGAGGAACCAGGATGGATTGCTTGCCCTGAGTTTTCCTCAGGTGGCCATCAGGAATGTCTCACCAGGGGCTGAGGTGAGGTGCAGAGGCTGGTGTTGTGGTCTGCCCAGCACCACACCCAGAGACAGAGCCACGGCCAGGCACCGAACACAGGCATTTTGACTCTCTTCTCTCACCGCTATCCCACACTCTCTGTGGTAAAGTAACCTTAACCAAATATAATAAAACCAAGCTTCCACATGCTGTAATTGCTAGACATAGTCCCTCTCAAATGGGACATGTACATGAAAAGAGTGAAGGACAAGCCGGGGATAAGAAAGGAGCCATGTAAAATCACTTTAGCATGTGGCTGCTAACACCAAAATCCTCAACATTTGTTGCATGATGCTTGGTAATGTAGTTTGGCCTTCAAATGCTTTGCAGAGTTAGCAGAGGGACAAGCAGACCCCTGGTAAGAAGTCTGGCTTGGAGCTGACTGAAACATGCAGCAAAATATGCAGTGCTCAGTGAAATTTCTTTAGGACTCACCTTAAAAGCAGCAAGCTGTACAGTGAACCCTGACTGAACTTTGACTGAAGTGTTTACTTTAGCGTAATCAAGTGACTGGAATAATGATAATGATTATGATTATGATTATGATAATAATCATCATTGCCATTGCAATATCATTGCAACAAAAGCTAACTAGATACTCTCAAAGTTTCTTGGAAGAACTTCCTTATAATTTACACCCCATAGCTGAAATACAGATTCTGATGCACTGGTACCATACATCTGTTCTCCTGACTTTTTAACCATAGAGTGCTAGTTTATTGCTGAGCTTAAGGATAAAAGAAGCAAGAAATGAAAGTAAAAAAAAAAAAAAAAAAAAGGTTTGCTCTCCACTAAGTACATTCAGATGTCAGCCTCCAAAAGCCCTATACAGTGTTTCATTCCTGAATTATTTTACCGTCCTGCTTATGAGGCAATGTTGTTATCAAATAGGTTTAATCAGAAAAGGGCTGTGTTTTAGAATGGGGAAATGTTATTTGCAGATATTGTCAATAAAGTAAATTAAAAATAGCTGCAGTATATCAGCACTAGTGTGTGAAAACTTCCTAAAGGACAGATTTGTGAAATAACTATTCTTGAGCATACCATTGGTCCTTGGTTGGATAAAAATTTTCAAGGATATCAACGTTGGAGACAGGAAGTCCAACAGTGATTCATGCTACACTTGAACACACACCTGCTCCAAAGAAATACTGTTACTGTCAGCTGTTGTCTAGGGAGAAAAGTAGCTGACCACTGGACAGCATTTCGGGTTTATGCCATCTTCCAGACTGAAAGAGAATAAACCTTTCAAGGGCTCCCAAGAAAACAAATTACATGTCAGCATCTAGCTTTGGCAAGAGTGTTCTTGCTGGCAGGGTGCAGGGGGTTCCCACTGTGTTCCCACCCCAGAAGGTGTTCAAATGTGGCATTTACCTGTACCCATGACACATACTCACTACACAATAGCATACAAGTGGGTATCACTGTCTCGTTGGGCAATTCTTCATTGAAAGTGATAACGTTAGCTGTCCTTAAATGGTTTAGTTTAGCCAAAAGAGCAGATCTGAGCCAGATTTTGGCTAAATCCTACAGGTTTCTACCAGTTTCAGAGACAGCTGTGATTTTAATGGCTTTTGTATTTTTACAACCCCTTGCTGTTGCTCCTGGTTCTGCAGATAATCTGGGACCATGGCATTTGGCTTCTTTTATGGAGAACTTGAACCTCTCACCAGAAGCCTTGTGGTCCCGCAGAAACCTTAGTGTGAGAACAGGGATAGTGTAGAGATGCTTAAGTTTAAAATTAAATTTGAAAAGCCTAAATATTGTTTTGTGGGTTTCTCTTTAGTATACAGAGCATCTTCTTTTTGCTTTACCATTCCTACTTTCTTTCCTGAGTGTCATTTCTCCTCAAATACAGGAATGGCTGTAGGTCCTGTAAGTCATCTGACCCAAACACAGGACAATGCCTCTTCCCAAGCACACTCCTCAGGTTTTAATTGCAACTTAGAGCAGAGGTTTTTGGGAAACAATCTGGTACAGCTGAACAACATTTATGTCAGGATGCAAGTCAACAAATTCTACCTTGTGCTTTGCTTTTCTGTTTCCCTGGAAGCCACTTTCCTTCCTACAGCCTTCTACACTTCTCAGGAGAGTCTGGCAAGACAAATCCCTCTTCTTTGCTCCACTTTGTACAGCTGTGGTTGCCTTAACAGAAAGGGATAGACTCTGAGGCCTGTCTTTATGACAGAGCTATGTTCAGAATAGGTTAGTCGCTCAAAGCCTGCTAAGAACCAAAGTATAGAAATGGGGCTAGAGACTGCTACGACTGTCTTTTGCCCACAGGTAACTTTTAAGGGCTGTTGCAGGGAGGTGGTGCTATCCCCTCCTGGGGGAGAGACTGTGAGCTGTTTAAAAGCACTTTTGAGAAAGCTACATGCATGCATACTCTAGCTAGACATGAAGGGTTCCCTCACACATGCTTCCCTGTGTGAACTGGCCAGCAGTAAGAGAGTAGCAAATACTCTCTCTAAAAAGATTGGAGAGGCACAAATGCAGTGGCTGTGGCAGGAATTTCACTTTTTGATGCCTGTTTGCACAAGTATCAGGTTGTGGGCTGTGATTACTTGCTTCATTTCTCCTGTGGTATATGCAAACCGTGCCTTAAGGATGCCACAGCATGTGACCAGATAGCCACAAGAAGGAAAAGTTTAAAGGATCTGAAGTGTAGCTGCAAGAATTTAGGCTAAGCTGAAGGGATAACACAGCTAGGAGAGCATGCCTGCTGCTCCCACCCCATTACTGTCAAGGTAAGGAGTTATATGTAAACCCCTCATGGTCTCTCCCTTGACATCTGCCTGGGCTTCAGAGTATCTCCTGCATCCTGCCAGAGACCTTCTAAGCCTGCTGCTTCCCTCTCCTCCCTGAAGCATTTATGGGTCCCTTGCTAGGGATGTGCAACTTCTCAGGTCCCTCTGCTCGAAGCAAACCATTTGTTGGTTCCCTTTAGAGTGATCACCAGCAAACTAGGCAACAAGTCTGACATACAAGCTATAGTAATTTGGGCTTGTAGTTGGCACCTGTGGATATGGCTCTGACAGCTAATAGATCACAGTAGGGCTGATAAGCCTCTGACTCTTATTAGGTTCTGCAGGCACTCAGCACCAGAACAAGATCTGTCCCTCAGGTTCCCCCTGCTCATCATGCTCACTCTGCCTTGGCTGGCAGAGGAGGGAAACACCAAGCAGCCAGAGATGGGATGTGTAGAGCTGACCTCTCAGGCAAACCTGAAACTGTTCTGTACCTTCCCTCAAAGGAGCAAAAGGTTTTCTCTGGATAGAAGGCTAATGTTGCTGGTCAGCATGAGGAAAGAAGGAGCACAACTACCTTCCCAACAGCCTTCCTTCCTGATGGCTTTGATGTGCTTCTTACGGTGCTGGAGGAATTGCTATCACAAGCAGGTGATGAGGAGGAGTTGGTTGCTGCTGAGCGCTCTTTCTCCAAGTCAGTACGTGGTTGAGGCAGCATGTATTCCCTTGTCACTACTACCCTGAAATTTCTGTCCCCTGTCTGGTCCTGCAGCCAATCCTTCCCAAGCTGTGTCCACCACCAAGGCTAATATCTGTCCTCCCGCTGTGACTACCCCAGCATGAGTTCATGCCCTCACCCTGCTGTCTTCCAGCTCTCCTCGAGCACAGTTTGTCCCATCCACATATTTCACACATCAAGCTGCTTCATCACAGACATCTTTCAACGATTTTTGATGGGGGCTTTTGTGACAGGATTTCCATGCTGCAGCAAAAGGTGCGTCTCAGCATCTACCTGCCTATAGGCTGCTTGACTAATTCTCTCCCTAACCAGGTCTTTTTATTTCCCACCCCTAAGGTATTTATTCACTCAAAGGCTGCTTCTACCTCTTCTCAGCTCTGCAAATTGTGCTTAGCTGAGCCTTAACCCACTAAAAGGCCCATTTTATTCCCTGACATGTACTTTTTTTCTGTTTGGCAGTATTGCTGTGATTCAAGTTTGATAATGCATGTCTTTTTTAAGTAAGGCTATAGGACTTGTGTTCATTATAGCAGCATCCTACTGTAAGCTTTTCATGCTAGGTGTGAGTGGGCCTCCTATATATCACAAATAATCTGACTTGAACAAATAGAGTGCTTCCATGTGGATGGGCATGTGGTCATGAGGACACATGAAGGCATGATTTACAGGCTGGCAGTGCATCTGTTTCACAGATTCCTGCCCAGTGAATTTGCCCTTACCCTTTACAGCTGCTGCTGTGTACCAGCAGGTCAGGATCTGGATGGGCTAGTCTGTGTGAACACTGCAGATACATTCCCAGCCTGGTGGCATTCACATAGCTACTTAAACCTCATGTTTTATGCAGGGGCACAGTTATTACGGGCTTTCAGCCCACAGCACCTTCTCTATAGTGGCATGTTCTCATGGCGATGAATACCACAACCAACCTTGCTTACTGCTGTAATAAAGCTCAAATTTGTGAATAGGTGGGCTGTTTCCCTCTGCTGATAAGTGAGAACTGAAGGCACAGGAATTTCAATCTTACGATATTCTTTGGCCAGGTCTTAAAATGTTTTCTTCTATTGACATCCAATATAACTATATCAGTATTTTGAATAATGCTGCCATGATGCCTGAGATGCTCTTAATTAGGCAGCAGAGGACACACATTTGAAGGATGATAGTTAATCAACTGCAAACAAAGCTATCCTTTATTCTGCACAAATACAAACACTGCAGAAATTTAAAAATTGTCTTTCAAACATGAATAGTTGGTTTAGGTGATGATGCACACTCAGAGTGTTGCTTTCTCTGCATCTACTCACAATTTGTAAGTTAATAAAATAACAACAAACCATGAATTCACAGTAACCATGGAGAGGCAGAAGAGCGGTTTCCTCTCTTCCATTCCTTTTGAAGACATAGTGGTTTTTTTTTTTTTTTTTTTTTTTTTTTGCAAGTTCATGTGTTCTCTGTATTATGGCGAGCATGAATTAGGGCTGCCTCCTTATCACCCGTGCGGCTTAAATTAGAAAAAAGGGGCCGTTTTGCGGCAGCTCCGTGGCGTTTGCGATGAATGTGACCGGACCGCAGCGTAGCTGAGAGACCGGCTTGTCCTCGCTGCTCTCGTCCGCTGGCTGCAAAGCGGTGTTGCCTGCATCTCTGCTCCCACCCTCTGCTTATGCCTTCGTGATGCATCCATCAGCGGCGTGCGGGTGCTCCCTATTTCTCCCAGTGCCCACTAGATGACGCCTGTGATTTTAACAGGAGCTCGTAACCGTACGAGTGGAAGATTTCATAGCTTCGCTCTTAATTTTCCACATTTTGTTTGTTCGTGTGTGTGTGGTGCAAAGAGGCCTCGAGAGCAAGGAAGACTGAAAAACGTCTTCACTGCTGTAAATTTGCAAGGACTGTGAGGGTGCAGAGATGTATTTTGTACTTTCACATCCTATCTCACCCGGCTTGTGGAATACCAGACTATAAAGAGACACAGTTAAATAACTCCACTGTTTCTTCAGCAGGAGAAAATGCTTCGACACTACAAACACAATGATGTTGACACGTACAACCTGAGACCAAACTGAGGAAGACAAAGAATATTGAGACAGAGCAACATCAGCAAACAGGTACATTACTGGTACTCCGTGTTGTAGTGCATGCCTTGTAGATGTGTGCAGGAATAAACTGAATGGAGGATGAAGTCATCAGTCGGCGAAGTCCTCTAGCTGGTGATATGCCTTAGGAATGCATGCAGTAGAGCTGAGTCAATGCCCCAGTTACAAAACAGCAAAGGACGCTCCTTTTCACCTATTTGCCTTTGCTGGGTTAGTATATTTGAGTCTGTAAAATCAAGACATTATTTTGTTTTAAAAATACACTGTGTAGTTGAGACTAGTGATAAATACAGGTCATAAAACTAGATTGACTAGCCATTGTTTATAACAGGCAAATACAATTTCTTCCTCTGGGAACAGGTGGTCCTGCTTCATTTTTTATTCATATTCTGAAAGCGACATTGCAAATGTGGGTGGGGAAAATTAAAGATGTTGTACAGCAACATGTTCCTATGCCTGGGCAATACAGCATTCAGTTTGTTGAAGGCTAAAGGTGAAATCCTGTCACTTGAAAGTTGAAGTATGTGCTGGCTGTGGAAGGAGTCTGCAGTTAGAAATACAGGACCAATGATGTGCAGCTGTTTGCTCTGATGAGCCTGAGCCAGCCCCTGGAGCACTGCAAAAAGAACAGGCAGAGAGGAAAGTGGGTTTGAATTAGGAGGAAGTAAACAATCATGATGCTAAATACAATAATCAGTCACATACACCATAATTTCAAAGGTGCTTTCTGAAAGATATTTGTTTCCAATATATTAGGAAAAACTGAAACAGCTTTCAGATTGACCTTCCCTGGCTTTTCTTTTTTAACCCTGGGACTGTTGAGACTGCCACGTCTTTCCTGCCCTGGTTTCATTGGCAATCCTCCTGGGACCTCAGTGATGTCAGTTAGGAGCACTGTTGGTCATTATTTGAAGGAGCAACTGTGCTGTTTCATTACCTAGCATGTCTTTTCTTCTTGGTATGTGTGAAACATACTGAAAATGCCTAGAGAGTTTAGATGGCCTCAATTAACACAGTTTCACCCTCTTTGCTACAAGTTATTGCTACTAATCAGCACTTCTACTGGTATTTGTATTCTCTTCCATACTGTGCAAAACTCTTTCTTAATGCGAAAGCAGTAACAAGCAGGCAAATTGCCCTACATCTCTCCAAAAGGCAAAAGTGTTCAGGCCCTCCTTGTGCATTAGGAAGAAGGAAGAATGGGCACACGTCCAGTGTTTTTTCCCTTCCACAAATACATCTGAGCAGCTCAGGTCACCTCATTGCTTTATACCTTTTGAGAACCATAAAACAATCACAATACCCTTGCATTCACAATATAGACAGGCTCCGACATGTGACTCCTCGGATCTGTCTGAAAAGCTTTCCTTTCTACCGAGTGGTATGTGCCTTTCTCCGCAGAAAGGCCTCAGTAAATTTAGGGATTCATGAAGGGGAGAAGATGTCTAGAACATAGCCTGAATTGCTGCTCTTTCTCCTTAGCTGGGGAGAAAATGAATAGAAATGAGTGTGATGTATTAACATCCTCTCCTTGTGCTCACTGTCCTGGGACGTGACATGGGCAAAGTAACATTCCAGTCTGCAGTTGTTAAAACATGCTGGCTAGTAGGTTGCCTGACACAGCACACTTTCTTTGATTGAACAAGACTTATAAACAAGCTTGCTATACATGATTTCCCCCATAATTATTTTTTTTTAATCTTCTCCTGCAATAGCATTTGAACGATTTTTGCCTCTGGCTAAACAGACAAGTTGAATTTCTTGGTCTCAGGGTGGCATTTGAAATACAGCTGGACAATAATAAGCCTGTTTTCAAAGCTTGAACTCAGTCACGCAAAGCAGGAAGCAAGTTGTGCAGTCTTCCTTTCGCTTCCAGTTCAGCAGCAGAGCACCTCATGGCTGTGTGCAGCTGATGGGTGATGTGGAGAAGCACTCCTCTTGCTGTGCCAGACATAAGAGATCTGGGTGCTGGGTTGGGTTTGAGGTGGAACAAGAGCTGAATAGCAGCCCTGCCTTGGGTTGGTTGTTTGTCTTCTTGTTGCCAAGCATGAGCAAGCCTGGGCATGAAAAGCCTGGTAAAGCTGCTGCACATAGGCCAGACGTGGTGCATAAACCCTCTTCCAGACAGCTCTTCATAGAGCTGTAGTGTGACTTCAGAGTTCTTTTACTGCAGAAAATGGTGTTTTGTTGAACAGTACTTCTCTGAGAAGGGAATCGGGTCCAAGGTGAAAGGATGATGAGTTCTCATCATCACTTTTGTGACAAGTTGTTATGGAAAGGATTTCTGCTGTGGGGTGGCAGGAAAATTACTTGTTCCTTGACTTCTTCTTCCTTTCTGGGGCAGTCACACTTTTACTGACATGCTTGGTGGTTTAAGTTTCCATAAGAAACATGTTATTCCTCTTCAGTAGGCCTTTTCCTAGCACATAAAGCTGGTGAATCCCAAATGTGTAACACTGACTAGTGAATTCAAGATGCCACCCTGGAAACACTGATTTGGAGAACTTATAAGTGGATGTTCCTCAGCCCATCCTTCAGATCATGCCCACAAAACTTGTCCCATAACAAGATTGTTGCTCTCTTTCGAGTTTCACCACTTTCATGTCCATTCTGTCATTGAATCTAGAAAGAAGAATAAGAGGAATGTATTGGCCAATGCTAATTCATGCTGGATATGTTCTTATATGCTTAAGCTCTTTGAAATCAACAGGAGCATTTGTATAAAAATGAGTTGTTCAGTGCAGATAAGAAGCATAGAACAAGGCAGAAAAGAGGGGGTGCAGTGTTTGTTGCATATCAGCTGCCTTCGGCAATGCCATTCAATCAGAAACCATTTAAAGAGGCTTTAAAAATATTAGTTTGTCAGAAATGTCGGACATGTCCCATACAATACTATGAAACAAGTGTTATTTATAAGAGAAGTTTAAAAGCTACCCTCAAATGCACAGTAACTTGGACGGGGAAGATCCTTCCTGCATCTGGTGTTGCAAAGAAAGTCTCTGTCCCTTTTTTTGCACATTACCAAGCCACAAGACCCTACCTGTGCTTCACAAAGAGAAACTTTCCTAATGTTTACACAGGTGGGCTAGGCAAGGGGGTGTGAAGGCTGTTGGCAGCTGTGCAAAAAGCTGATGTGAAACTGTGAGAACAAGTACATTTTCAGGGTTGAACTGTTTAAAATACACATTTTTTAAAGTGCAGTGAATTGAATTCCATGCTTGCAAAAGATAAATATAATGCTAACACAACAGGTCAGAGACCTGCAGTCTGGTATTCATTGCCTGAATGGAGCTCAGGGTGGCTCTTTAAACCTTCCCACAGTGGCTGCAGCCACCATACCTCCACCCTGGTCTGGAAGGATTACTTGGGGAGGGCAAGAGCTTAGCTCAATTCCTCTGCCCTTGCAGGTCTTGGTCTTTCTGCTGAAGCTCCTGCTTATGTGATAGTCTGAACAGCTGGTGTGTAATGAGAATATTCTGGAGGAATTCAAATTGGGGACTTAGATACAGAGTGGCTGCATCCCCTCCAGGCATGATTAGAGTTGCAGTGGTGGAAGCTGAGTTTTGGGGGGGATCTCTCTGTAAAGAGAAGGGAGAACAGCAACAAGGAGGCAGGGAGGGAAGTATGGCACCTTATGGACACCTCGAGTCTCCCAGGCTGCAGGGCTGGTGTGGACATGGTGAACAGCAGCAGAGGCACAGTCGTGTCCCAGGAGGAGGCAAGCTGCATACAAAGCTGGGCGTGAGGGCTGTGCTTGGTGAGCCTTCCTATCCTCCAAGGTCAGAGGTGGACACAGGAATGGTTAATAATCACCATCACCTCCGCTTAGGGTGTTCTTGAGCTTTTATGTGTTCGCCCATTCATGTATAAAATACTACACAGAGAAAGAGGCAGGCAGAGAAAAGATTGGTCACGGAGAAATGAGTTGAAATGGAAATTTGCTGCCCAGAGTGGGGAGCTAAATTTGTGGATCTTCCTGGAGATTTTTGTGGTCCAGGGTGGCATTTCACGCATGCATTTGTTCTTGTGTACGTCATTCTTCGATACAGACTGGCATGCAGTGAGCATTGACTATGCTAGTGAGGCCCAAGACTGACACCCTCTGTGCTTTGTACAGTAAGAACTTCTCAGAGGTAGCATGAGGGCTTTTTCCCATGAATTGGGCCTCTAATGAAACACTGATTACTGCCATGTGCGAACTACATCTAGACTGGGCTCAGATCCACCAAAACTTCACGGGCTCTGGAGAGAGACACTTTTCCTTTGTGCCCTAGTTGTGGATCTCTGTAGTTTTTGGTTCCTCTGCCCAGGATCAGTCCTGGGGACTGAGGGCAGGGGATCCCTGTTCCCCAGTCTGCGGTGATTAATGATGCCATTTGTCACCCTCTGCTGCCCTGCTGTGGGTTGAATATACTCTTTCTCCACAAACTGTGCTCATCTCTGAGCTCCCCAGTTGAAACAAACACACTAAGCAAGGAAACCTAAGTGAGCCAGCCAAAGCCACAAGAGCAATCCATCTTAGGGTCCTGGTTTAGGACTGAGGATTTCCTGGCTCCCGGTCCTGTGCTCTGGCTACAAAGATGCATTTCTCACATGGTTAATCATATATTATCATCCTCCCTTCAAGGCAGGTGTGTGGAACGGCAGCAATTAGAGTTCGTGCCCTGCCGCCCCCACCGCCCCCCCCCCCCCCCATCCCGCCTTGCCTTTGCTGTTCATTTTCCATACCTCTTTAAGCTCGGGTTCACACAGAATTGCAAACTTTCACCTTCTGCATTTCCCCAAGCTGTTGTGGTGCAAGAAGCATCCACTCCTGGGGGAGGATGTTGAGGTATTTTTGCTTGTGACCAGCACTAAATTCTACTTTCCGGCCAGAGTTTCCTGAGATAATAACCCAATTTCTGGCCAGTCTGACCAGTGGGCAGGGGAGCAGGATGCGTCTGCTGCATCCTGGTGCCTGCACCCAGGCCAGCAGCAAAGCTTGCAGCTGGGGACCCGGGCTGGGGTTTCCTTGGTCATCCCCTCTGTGGCATTTGCAACATGTGCTCATTAACTGTATTTGGGCTGCTTAGTGTCAGGGCATTTATTGTGCCAATTCTGCTACCTTTATAGTCCCTGCTACTTAAGCTAACAAAAAGTTTGTAAGGGAATAGGATATGAAACACATAAATAAAAGTATCAGGTATCCCTAAAACATGTGTGGATTAAGCTGGTGAAAAGCTGAAATTTCTCTTCCCTTGAATTAATGTCTATTTTTCTTGGAAACTATACTTTAAGGGCTGCCCCCCTTTTGCTAAAGTGATAAAAGATACGTTTTCTTATCTGAATGCAATGACATTTTAAAAGGCTCCCTTTGTTGTTTCTAAACCTGCATGTCAACAGTTATACCTCTTATACAATTTTCTTCATATTTACTTAATATAACTCTACATTGTGTTGATATAAAACCAGACAGCATACTTTTAACTTCTCAGTACTTTTGTTGGATGAAAATCTTTACAATGCCAGACTAATCTTTCATGACTGACAGCATATTGGCATGGCATGACAATTTAAATCCACGTTGGAATATGTTAATCCATCACCTGGCATTATGATACTTTTTTTACTTCTGGCTTCTAGATGCTGTAACTTTTGTTTCAAGCTGAGTGTTTTTAAAGGTCAGGTGTCTCACTGCTGACTCTTCTTTACAAAAGAGTTTTGAAACTGTTTATTCCTGGTTAACAGGAAGGTATTCTCAAATGAAATAATCAGAAAAACCTTTTGAACATAACTTTTATTTTTCTAGCCCTTGTTAGGTAACTTACTCTGTTAATAATTTACACTGTGAGTTTGAACTGAAAAGTTTTATTCTATGGCTGTAAGGGTGAAAAATTGCATACCTTCTGCTAAATACAAAAAAGGGATATTTTTTCAGAAGAAAACTCACTGAGATTAGCTATATTTAGTGCAAAAGTGAAGCAGATATTCAGATGTGGAAAGAGGAACTAAAGCAAAATTAAAATTCCTTCAAAAGCATTTTTTTTCCAGCAGTAACCATCAACAGAAATTATGTCTGGCAATCTGCAAAACTGTACCTGGGAACCTTGACCCTGATAGTGAGACCCTCTCCTCATTTGTTAGAAGACAACAAACACATCACCAGCTTTGTTTTATTTATCACTTGTTTAGAAAATATCACATTTTCAGCTCTTCTGTAGCCATTCGAATACAGGGTTGCTAATTGGATCTATCCATCAGTTTAAATCTCCTTCTTATGATGTTTATGATGTCCACTGTCTAGCACACCTTGTCGTAAGCAGCAGAGTGAACAAGCTGTGGTCAGAAATTGACAATAGGTTTAGGCTGTGACTAAAACTGAGCAAAAAGAGCAGCCAGAAGTGGTAATGAATGTTACATGGTAGAAGCAGAAGGAAAATCCTGTGACATGTGCATTGATGCCAGACTTCACTGAAGGGCTGACTCACCCACTGTTCTCCACGATTGCTTCTTCTGGGTCCTCACTGAGCTCCTGGAAAAGAAGCAGACACACTGAGACCCTGTTATATTAGCCTGGGACACAGTCAAAGCTAAGAATTTGCTTTTTCCTCTTCCTTCACTATGAAGAGTCACATGCTGGTGCACAAGATTGGTACTAGCTTTAAAGAAGCAAGTCGGCTAAAAATCATCACTAAGCAGGTTTTTCCCCAGGAACTGGGGATTCATGGCCACACAGAGAGAAAAATGGACTGAAAACACTTAAAAGGGAAAATATTATGTAGCCATCAACAAAAATGAATACTGAAAGAAAAATGAAAAGGAGAATAGAGACCTTCATTTCCTCTACAACAGTAAAAAGGAAGAAAGGGAAAAAAAATGCAGCTATTCAGGGAAGGTTATTAGGTAAGTTTCCACCTTATGAGCTGTCTAAAGATGAAATCAGAGTGTTATCAGGATTTGTTTTGACTATAGACAGTATGAAATTTACTCACCAATATAATCACGGAAAACAATTTGTGTGTGTCACTTTTGCTCACCCATTTTCAGGGATAATGAGTTCCTGCTGGATTAGTCTGCACTACAATTTCTGCTACCGCTGTTGACTGAAAACAAACTAAAGAGAAGTTGAAATCATGCTATCTACAGGGAACCTGCAAAAACATTACCAAAAGTGGCTAATCCCAGCTTTAAGTGTCCAGTTAAAGCCTACCTGTGAACTGAACCACAGCTAGGAAAACCTGCCTGCATCTATGCCACACTTCAGACTGGTAGTCTTTGACCCTTATATGGCTGGGTCTTATAACTGGGTAATGAACTTGGTAACAGTTCAATGGCTTTAATGTCTCAAAAATAGACTTTCTTGCTTCTGGTTTAAGATGTTCTAGGTATTAAGCTTGCAAATAGCCCAGGGAACTCAATTAGCCAAGCGAACATAAGCTATGGTTGCTTGATAGCTGGTATTTTAGAGGAAAATGAATTCTAGTCAGGTGAACAGAAAATGAGGCAAAAGTTTCTGTTTTCTCATTAGTAATGTACCCGGAAAAGAGCAGGAAGGGGTATGTATAGTCAGACAGGAGGAAAAGGCCCAGAGAGGAAGGGAAAAGAGAGCAGAGACGACTTAATATGATTTCAGGTGTCATAAAATAAATCCTACAGCAATAAAATGTTCCAAAGCAGTGACATGTAAGCATCACAGCTGGAGACTGGAAGGACCTCTCAGATCACAGAGACCATCTCCCTTGAAAAGTCACAGCCATGATTTAGGACATATCAGACATGCAGCCAGAGGTTAATTAGCGGCAAATAGCTCTCTGCAGTCATAGTAAGAAACCACTGCAGTCAACGTCTGTTGAGCTTAACAGGGCTCGCTGTTGCAAGAGCGACCTGAACAACCTCAGCTTTCCTGGCTTGTCAGTTTTGGAGGGTGTTTAACAGGCCATTCATTACAGCAGTGGATTAGTGCGGGATGAAAAATGTATCATTTCAATTCTTCTCTCCCAGGAGCAAGCAACTGATGCCATGGCATGTTAAACATGTTTATTCAAGCAGACTCTATTCCTTTTACTTTTGCTGAGTAAGTGCAACTTCACCTTTGCAATATATAGATGTTGCCAACTTACTGACTGCTCAAAAAGAAATGGGTATTGTTGACTGCGATTGAATGGCTGTTCAACACAGTGGTGAAAACACACAGAGCTGTGGCAAAGGTCTTACAGGTAATAGGTTTTCGGTAGCCATTCTTGAGTTCTCCTTTCCAGCTGCTCCTATTACACATGCAGTTGCTTTTACATTAGCAATCAGCAAAGTGACCACCCACCTAAAACCTTATTCAGCTGGGAGTGTCCAAACAGCGCACCTTGGAGTGCAGTGATAATTCAGTGAGAGCCTTGACTTGCTGTGAAGTGTTTTTCATTACTTATTTCAAAGCAGTTTTGAGGGTAGGAGATTATATGACTTCTGTGCATGCTGCACAAAGGCAGGCTGGTGGCTAATTCATTGTTCAGGGTGCAAACATGAGACGACTCACTCTGTCAATTTGACTCAGTAAAGTACAGGCTTTCCAGGTCTGGTGAAGACAGCTTTTTTGCTGTCTTCCTATTGCTTTTACCTGGTTCAGGCTATGGTTGCAGTTTTGGAGCGGGATAATGCTGGTTTTGAGCTAATACAACAATATTTATTCATATCTAGCTCAGAATTTGCCCCAAAAAACACCTTGGAAAGAAAATATGTTTTCTGTAAACAGTTAATATAATATTACAGACTCTTTAAAAAATTGGTAATACCAAAACCTCTGGTAATTTACAGTTGATTTTTTACAACCACCTGTACTTGTTCTCACATTTCCAGTTTGCTCTGTATTTCTCTTTTTCATCAGTGACTTTGCAAAATATTCCAGCTAACTCTACCCATGGTGCCCAGCATGTGTGGGCTACTGGAAATGTTCAATTTATAATTCCTTGCCAGTGTCTGTTGACTATGTCAAGTCCCTGTGGGTCTCCTGGAAATTAGCCCTCAGATACACTAGTTCTGTATAAAGTTTCTGGATGACCAGTTATTTGTGTTTTGCTAATGGAAAATACAAAAATTATCTTCATATTTTGGAAAACCTCCTCTGAGATATGTATATAAACAATTATTTCAATTACAATTTATAGCAGAGAACAAGTAAAGTGATAGGAAATGTGGAGACAGAGAATGTGTTCAAGATGGGTCATGTGACAGCATTGACACCTTAATCCCTTCTGCTCTGATGATGTTGATGAAGGTGTTGAGAAGGTGGTGGTGAGACTGAAAGCTATGTACTTTGCGGGCTGCTGTCACCAGGACTGCATTGCTTCCCTTCTAATTTTAAAATGGGGGAAAAAACCAACCAAAAAAATAATTACTTCTGCCTACCTTTGCTAATGAGAAGGAAAGACCATGGCATTGCGGGAACTTTTTGTTCATGCAAAAATTTGGACTCTCAAGTGCCCATAAGAATGAAAACCACTCAGAAACCACAGACTTGTACCTGGAATCAAATGAAGCATATTTGTGGTAAAAATCACAATCTTCAGTGGCATGAGCACCTTCATAATTGTGCATCAAAATTTTCAGGGGTCACTACACTGATGACCTCCCCCAGTACATCCCTTGGAGCTTTTGCCAAGCTTTGCCTGAGCTGTGTTTATAGGACTGAAAGCCTCCTGGCAGAGGGTCTGCAGGATGGCCAATGGCCTGAGCACTGGTCCCACAGACATGTGAGGAGGTCTGCTGTCAGAGAAGGCCTGTTGTCAGGAGTTGTGGCAGGCAGTCTCAGTAGTCACAGCCCTTCTCCAGTTGCTGGGCCTGATGGTCTGTTCATCACTCAAGGGGAAAAAATAGGTGGGAAGGCAGGGGTGAACTGCAGGAGTGGAAGAAGAGTGTAGGACAGGAGTGACTGTGAGACAGGAAGATGGAGCAAAGAAGAGAGAAGGAAAGGAAGCCCAAGGAGCCATATGGCTCTGACAGCAGGAGCTGTGACAACCCGTACGCAGGTTTGGGGCCGAGTCCTACTAGGCGCACTCCCTGCAGGTCATTCTCTCACCCTCAAAACGTAGAACAGAAACTGGGCAACATTCAGCAGCAGCAGTCAGGAGCTCCATTGCTTGTCAGCCTGTTTCCTGATTGGAAAGAGAAGTAAATGGTTCTTTGAAGGAAATGAATGGCTTTCCCAACTTGGCATCCCTTCAGCCTCCCAGAGCTTCCATATAACATCTCTGGAAGCAGATCAAGAGGCAACACAGACTATGCGGATGGAAGCCAAACCCCATCCCTAAGCAAAGATTTTGTTCCCTAAAGGGAGAAGTGCCAGAAACTTCATGGAGTCCATAGTGACAACCTCATTACTACCAACTGGGTCTGGACAGTGCACGGACGTAATAATGAAGGGCATCGTCATTTACTTCTGAAGTAAATTGCTATTTGACTAGGTTACCTCTTAGAAGAAATATTATTTTAATTTTGGTTCATTTCTAATTTCTCCATAGCCAGAAATGACTTGGATTCCTTCTCCTTTTTAGGTAGACTCTCTTTCCTTCTGCCCAAACCCTCCATTTCTCAAGAAAAGGAGGGCCTGGTCAAACTTGCCTCTGTAGATGCCTGACTCACTTCTGCTGGGCTCTTTCCACTTTGGCAAGAGCCTTTACAACCTTTGTGCATGCTGGAGACATGAAAAGAGTGGGTGAGGTGTTTGATATGGGAGACAGTTCCCTTGCAGGGCAACTGGGACATGAGGAGTCAGTGTGTTTAAGGAAGACCAGAGTGATGGAGTTGACACACTGAAAGTGATACTTGTGTGCTGAATTTCTTTCTAAATTAATGAGTTGGGTAACTGTTTCTGTTGTTACTGTTTAAATATTTGAATTGTTCAAGGCTTTCTGATGTTCAGACATGGAGTGGGAACAATGGAGGACAGGAAATAACATTATCAAATATATTTCTCAGACTTTGATGTTGTGACAGAAAAGCTCATAAATGATCTATGGTGCATTGAACATTTTCCAATACTACTTGTAACTTTTAATGACTATGAAGTGTACTTCATGGTCTTCAAAATGAAAATTGCTGAAAAGGAAATTCTTTGATTTGGAAGGGAAAGAAAGTCTTAGTTCCACAGGGAGTCTCAATAAACTGAAGTGAGACAATACAGAGAGAAGATCGTACAACTGTTTGTATGGCTGAATGTATATTATTTTTCTCAGAAGTATTGACTTCTTTCAGTCTGGAAAAGCTTAACTTTCAGGACATTGGTGTAATAAATGTACAAAGTTATGCCTTCACTACAGATCTCTTTCCCTATAAAGTGCCTGAAAAAGAAATAGAGTGTTGAATATTTTATTATTCAATATTAATATTTAACATTTTTCTTTCAGAAGTCACATTCAGATAAATAAGCAATATAGCACATGTAGTCTCCATGGAAGAAAAGAAGATGGTTAAAGTCCATATTGAGAAAGAGTTTTCTGCTGACAAGTGATTAAGTCATTCCATCAAAAAGATTTCTTGGTCTTGGCTCTAGACATGATACCATAAAAAGCCAATCACCTTATCTTGAGGTCTTTTTTTCCTCTCTAGATTTGCACTGAAGCAGAACCTTGTCAACGCATGAGTTTACATCATTAGCACGGGTGTTTGGTTTCCTGAAACATAACAGAAGAGATTGCTGTGGATGGGAGAACAGGGAATGAAGGGCGAAGGCAAGGGATGGCTTCTACGTGACTTGCTGAAAAAGAAATGCAAACAAGAAAAGAGCCAGCTTACTCCACATGGCAAAACCACGTGTTTATGTTCCTATACAATCAATTAGTGATCATGTCTCCCTGTTTATCCATTCAGGTAAAAATGTCCTTGGCATGCCACCGAGAGAGTGTATGGATGCAGGTTCTACTTGATAGTATGTTTTGCACTTCTTTAGTTTGCTTTTCAGAATAATAGTACAAGAAAAAAGAATGTCCACTGTTCTCAGAAGACACTTTCCACAACCCATTATGTTATGTGCTAATGAAAAACTGTCTTAATGTTCATAAACTGCTTTCTGGAGTGTACGTCTCAAGGCTGACATTTCTTGCTTGCATAAATCTCCTTCACTCATTTAAAGACACAATGGCTTATCCCTTTTGATCTCATTTCAAAACCTGGCCTTTAAAACTGCTCCTCAGCCATTATCAGTAGTGCTTAAGTTATCTGGGCAGCCAGATCACTAAGTGCTGCTCTTTTTTCTGCTAGGTCTGTATTTTAGTTTCAGTATTTCTGTTGTGAGAGACAATGACAGAATGTGATCCAAGCAAAAGTTCCAGAAGTTACCACCCATGAGCTGAGACACTGCAATATCCCTGGGCATGTTCCTAGTTTGCCCCAGCTGCAATCTCATTTGACATAACCTACACTTCCTTCAGTGTTTCTTACTTGTGATTTGATGTTCCACCACAGGCAGCATCCTCCTGAGATCCTTCAACTCGTTGGACCTCATCTAGCAATATGGCAGGGTGAGCCACAAAGCAAGCACTTTCATTCTCATTGATTCTCCCCTTTCCCTTTTGGGGATACACCGTTACAGTTTCAAGCATTAATTACCAAGATGAGCTTGTAAAACAGGCAGGCACAACCATGTATTACATGTACCAGCTAGGTAAGTACATGACACATATTACGTAGTGGTATACATTGCTGCTTTTTATTGTAGCTGGGCAAGCACTGTGAAAAGTCCTTTCTACAAGGAGGTACTCAACTGCTATATTATTTGGCTTTAGCCATGTCAAACTTGTTTCTTTCTGTGTGAATTTTTCTTTCTCAGGGATATTCTGCTCATCAAATTTTATTGCCACTTATGTAGGTGTGGAGAAAACTGTATGTGTAAATATTTGCTGAAACTGAATTTTCAATATGCAGAAGTACTTATGTGAGTTGTAGGTGCTGGATCATTCAAATCATGTCAGAGCCTCAGGAGTGCCTGTCTGGCACCTTGTGTGGTTCAAGGGAAGGCAATGTTTGCAAAAGCAGCTTAGAGCCAATCTTTCAGCTCCTTTGGACTTAGAATACTGAATGCCAGTACGATCCTGAAGAGGAAAATGATCATCAGGCTACTAGACCCTCAAGTCATCTTGTAGCTGAAATCCTTCCTGCTCTTTCATGTTGCAGTCAAATCAAAAGGATAAGAAAAGGCATGAGAGAACTCCTTGAACTTGTGGCAACTCCTGTTAGTATAAAGCTACGCCACTTGGAAGTGTTTATTTTGCTGTATGTGCTTTTCTCCCTGGAAGTTTGTCAAGTGGCAAAGTGGGATCCTCTTTTTCCAGGATAAATATTTTTGGGGTGGTAAAATTAAATACTACCACTCACTTCCTTTCCAGAACATTAATATTATGAACAATTTTTCCAAGACAGGATTTTGATGGGAAGATACTTTATCCACCAGTTTAAAAAAATTGCAGTTTTTAGAAACTTGTGATTATCTTTAAAAAATATGTAAAAATGGCAGCCCTTCAAAACTACTAAATACATAATGCAAGATATGTAGTTTTGTTTGAAAAATGTTTGGCTTTTTTTTACCTTGAAACCACAGCCTATTCCTCTTTCATGACCCATTTTTTTGTTATGATAAAGGTGCCGTATTGCTTCATGTGTAAAAGTTACTGGTACTGTAACTAACATTTAAAGTATTGGCTTGGACTTGCTCTGCCATAATTGATTTACTGCCTTGGGTGAGAAACCACATGGAACAGCATCTGAGCATAATTATGACCAATTGCACCTGTACTCCTCAAAGCAAACGCTACCAAAATATCAACTCAGCATAATTCTACTCTCAGTTGTACTTGAAAAGAATAAATCAATGAACAACTCCATGGAAAGAATTTTTTTTTAGAGGAAATCAACATTTTTCATACACTGCTCCACAGCTCAGAAAAAAATATGGGAGCCAAGAAACTAAAGAGTCCTTGTGAGGTGGTGGGCTTGAGCTATGCTGTTTGATTTGTCTCACTGTGGTCACACCTCAGTTGCTCAGAGGAGCCTTTGGAAGTGTAACAGGACCCATCATTATGGTGTAAAATCTATCGTGTTGAAACAGCGAAGATATATTAAAAGGTATTTTTTTTCCTCTTCCCCCCCCCCTTTTTTTAAAAAAGAAATGGTTTGAATTACAAGGCAACTTACTTTATTTTCTAGTCTAAATGTGTATCTTCATATGCCTTTTGGGACTCCATGATGGGATAATAGCTGTAGTTAAAATTTTTAAGGAACTTTTGCTAGATTCAAAACGTAGCTTATTTTTACTTGCATATAATTGTAAAATTCACTGTGCTTTTTTTTTTAAGTTCATTTGAAAGTAAATAAGAAGTATAGATTACAGTTAAACAGAATTTGTTAAAGATGTCATTGAAAAAATTTGTTGAAATGTTTCCTGGGGAAAATGTCTTTGCAATGAAACTGAAATCTTCCTCAAAATACTTGTTGTCTTGGAGAAACTAAACATCATCCCCTTCCAATATATTTTTTCTGCATTTTTCGTACCTAGACAAACATCTTTTTGAAAAAGATAAAAATAATAATAAAAAAAAGGGACATGTCATTTCTGATATTCTTTTTTTTAATAGGGAAAAATATACTGTTCCGAACACCTGTGTTTCTCACGGACCTACCATAATAAATCAGTATTTGTCAGTAATCAAAGAAAAGAATATACCAGATATCAAACATATTCCAGTTTCAAGCTTCCAAAGGATTATTATAAACAACAGCAAGGAAAAACATATGCCAAAATGTATTAAAATACCTGAGGGCCTTTCTTAAGCAAAAAGTAAACCCTGCCCTTCTTTGTGTGGATTGTGTTTCGCTCTCAGCCAAGGCAAAATCATGAAAGTGCTGTTCGGTAGTTCTGGTTGCACCTTCAGGTAGTGCGCCTGGACCCGGTGCTCCTCAGACCAAGGAGAGCACTTGGGATGTTTTAGTGGAAATTCTTGAAGAAGCACAGAGTAGGGGATGGACTTGGCTGGCCCTGGCTTGCTCAAGCTTGGTCCAGCCTGTGTGCGGCACTGTGCTCACCCGGGCTTAGGAAAGCTGCGCGGTAGCACTGTGCATTTTCCTCCCTTAGCATCTCCATAAACCTGCACTGGCTTTTGCCTGTCCCTACACATTGCAAGGCATCTCTGCCTTGTGCAGCGCTTCACCTGCATTTTGCTCCCAACAATTGCCTATGTGTCAGCAAAGCTGTCTGGGAATGTCGTTCCAATTTTTTGGCTAGGTATTGCCATATGGTTCAGTTTTCACTGAGAAAATATCAAGATGCTTCTGAGTTTTTCTGACATCTTATGGCTTCTTTCTGAGCTACTCCTTCATTTCTTCTGGCGCATTAAGTACACAGGTGTATCACAGGGATTTTACGCTGGCTGCACATAATAGAAGAGACGTATAATACAGGGGCTCAGTTTTTCTGGCAGAAAATGTGGTAAAGAACCCAGACTAAATAATGCAATTGTACTTTCTCAGGTAGATGCTCAAAGGGGGAACCAATTTACCAACTGCAAGTTTTTTTCTTTTTTCTAAGTGAAATTTTAACCACATCTGTTAACAGAAAAAATACATTTTTGGTCTGAAATGTCCTTAATCTTTTCTAATCTGCTGACTTGTTGTTGTGGAAAGTTTGGAAAGGAAGCGAAAGGCAAATCACTGATTTCAACATTCAGTTTTGGATGTGAGTGCCCTACACAACCATTGAAAGCCTGGGCAGTGGTTGATATGGATAACGATGTGTATGTTTTGTTGTCCTGGCTGCGTGAGGGCTGACTTTCTCCAACGAGACTACTCCAGAGGAGGAGCTCGGGTTTGCTTCCTAATGGTACTTTCAAGTATATACCTAATATCTGCTGTTTCTAATGCAAGGTCCCAGAAGTTGTTTTGCTGGAGTGTTTTCAGAGTGTAGAAAGGAAAGTGACAAAAGTTATTGCATTTTTTGATCTGAGTGACAACTTGCATGCACCTAACAGGTTGGCTTTCCTTTCATGTCTTGTTCCTCAAAGTGTATAGGACTTAATGTGCAAAGACTTACTCTCTCCTGATAAAGCACAGTGTTGTGAATTGTTGTAGGAAAACCATTCAGCAGCCCAGCATTATGCTTTCCTTCTACAAGTAATCCCTGTCAAAAGTGTAATACCAGATTGTCATTGTTGTGAAGGAACCATTGCAGGGCCCAGTTGGCAGTGGCCTGCTGCACAGCCCTGGAGAATAACCTCCGAGATCATTTCCCATAAACTCTAGCTGAACCTAGTAAAATATTGGCCACTCTGCATGCTGCAGTAGACGAATGTGACCTCCATTTATCTTTCATATTATAAATATTTTCTGTGATTTAAGGCATTCATTGCTTCCTTTTGCTGTCAAGGAAATGAAGGAAATACATTTCAGTAGCACTTTATAGAATGTACTTATCTTCAGTCATTGCTGTAAATATGCAGTGATCATATTCTCACTGTGCAAAATAAATCAGAATGTTTTGCCAGTTAGCTCACTCAAGTCTTAAGTTATGACTCGTGTCAGTTTTTCCCTTGTTAATAAACTTCTTAGCTACATTGCATTTTTAATGCATTTGACTGTTTCACAGTTACAGTTAATAAAGAAACATTGGAATAAAATCAAGGTCTGCTGAGTATCATTTTTGTGTTTTATTTAGAACGACATAGATCCCATAAATAATAATAGTGGGATTTGTAAAGTGCCTCACCCTTGCAGTGCTTGAAGTCCTGAACAGAGGAATGAATGCAGGATTAGAGGTGTCAGTCATTGGCATATAATGACAAATAAACAAATGAAAGGTGATCATATGGAACATAGGGAGAATGAAAAGAAAAATAATAAAGAAAGACCACAGAACCAAATGTGGGAAATAGCTTAAAGTCAGGTATAGCTAAAAGGAGGTCTTCAAAAGTGGAAAGGGATGAAAGGAGACAAAAGAAAGGCAGGACCATGCCAAAGGGTCTGTTGCGGCAGAAGCAAGGCTAGCTGCAGGTTTCAGGTGCTGCAGAGGTATGTAGACATAAGCACAGTCACTCACATGCTCCAGGGTGTGACTCCAGACCTTTGGTGCCCCTGATTTGCTAGGCAGATGTCAAGAAACAAGCCATTACAATACCAGGGTCTCATTAGGTACTCAGCAAATGTATTGACATTAGCGGTATCTGTGACTGACATTCAAAACTGAGGCTGATGTCCTAATATCTCTGGCTTGCTGGCCCTAAGGTTGCTTGCCCACTGTTGAAGAGTAACCCTTTAACTACCCTATAGTACAGCCTGAGTTGCTGGGGTTGCTTGTAAGCTTGGGTTTTGGGGAGATCTCTGGCTTTGGGCCTCTGACTGGCTGGGAGGATGCCAGTGCACAGCCTTGCCGAGGCTCCTGGCTTAGCAGTCATGGCACACTGGGTTCATACAAAAATGTACGGGAGCTCTCTAGGAGGCTGTTGGCTCAGCACTCTCTAGTAATTAGAACAGATCAAAATAGGAGGCAGCGCCTGGGAGCTCTGTGGTCCCAAGAGTTGTCATGTGAGTAGATGGTGCTGTGATGGGACATGGTATGTGGAAAGAGATTAATATTAGAGATGCCTGTGTACTTGAGGCATATTTGAGTGTGCTTATATAAATGAAGAGAGAGGGGAGGAGAAATGTGGGGAGGAGGAATCCCGCTACCTCTTCCAACTCCCTCTCCTCTTGATTGTGGGTGCTGCATCTCTGCTGAGGGCCTTGCCATTTCAGCTTTGCCAATGTGACCATACGGTAGACTGCATAAGGCCTAAATTTCTGATGTAATTTTTTTGGCTTTCTATTCCTTCTGTTGAACTTTTTGTTTTCTCCCTCTTTTGAGTCTGTCATCATCCCTTTCCCATTCTGAGAACACTATTTCTTCCCCCTCTCTTTCTCTTCTGCATCCAGCACAGCTTTCCTTCAGCACCCTGCCCCCACCGATCCTTTTCAACCCTTGTTTTCATTTTCAACCACCAGAAAACGTCACCCAAGCCAACGTCACCAACAAGCCAAAGCCTTGTTCCTTCCCCAGCTGAGCTGGCTTTGGGTGCTAATGCACAGAGTCTCCCTTGCACCTTTCCTCGCTCCCAAGACCCTCTCGGGGCACAGGTGGCACCTCTGTCCTCCCTCATGCCACCAGCAACACTAGCCATGCCACAGGGGGCCCCGGTGGGGAACCCTAACCTGTTCTGCTTCCTTGGCTCCTCTGCCATGGCGAGCACTGCTGTGCAGAAGGAGTGGCTGGAGAAAAATCAGCTGGGAGAAAGCTGCTCCCTTACCATGTTTCTGCAGCGAAACCTTGACCCAGAACATACGTGGTAAACTGGCTAATTTGAATGCAACTGGTTTAAGTGGGTTTGGATTTCAACTAAAAATAATCACTCAGCCCTCACCACAATCCTTCATATTGTGTCTGTAGAGTTTATGGAAACAAAGTTAATTGCTTGGGTGTTTCCAGAACTTCTCTGGTATTTAATTTAAGATAACACATGAGGAAGTGTGTTTGCAGTTGAACGTTAAGTTCTTTTTTACATCCTCAGTTTATAGTACACAAATGTTATTTCTATAAAAAATTCTTCCTGGTAACTACAGTAACTGGCAGATCTCATTCAGACTGAGTACAGAGGCTGTCTCCTCTCTGTAGCAGTCAGTCCCCTAGCTGGCACATTGCTAGGACAGCTGTGGTAATTGCAGTATAAGTCTTCTAAGGGAAAGCAGAAGACTGTATTGTCCAGGGGTGCTGGTCTGACACTGCTAGCAGTAACACATAGTTGCATATTAAAGAAAAACATGGTCATAAGCGATCAAAACAGAGAGACTTAGATGCTAGTGAATATCAGAAGAAGCATGCAGAATGCTCTTTGATTTAAATATAATGAGTCAATGAAGGTGACATCCCTGATTCATCTCTCTGAACTAATCAGGTCAGTGCTGCCAAGATTGTGGTATGGTTTTGGCTGTTTTAAGAAGGTACCATGTCAGTGATGAAAGGGGATAGTTTGAAATGGAGTGACAGTGCCATTAACTTCCGTAGTAAAAATAACCCCAACCAAACCCCCAACTTGGAAACAGCAAAAAAGAGAAGCAATATCTCTGCCTGAGCTGGAAAAACAGGAGATCAAATGAGATGAGCTTAGTTCAGTCCAATTATTTGCTGAAATCTGGTCTGAGACCCTTAGGCCGTAAGACTGCCTGGAGGTGGGTTATCTCTGAAAAGTAAATGCAAAACTTCTAATATGGCCTAAGAATTGCTTCTCTACACTACATCTAAGATATCAGGCAATATGCATTAGCTGTGCCTTTATCTGTGTCTCTTGTCAAGAAAGAGTAGGCTTTTTTAATCTACAGGTTGCCCAGAGAGATGATGAAATCTCTGCCACTGGAGATATACAGAAATCAACTGGCCAGGGCCGAGCAACCTGACTTCACTTCAAAATTGGCCCTGCTTTGAGCAGAGTATTGGACCACAAACATCCAGTGGTCCCATCCAACCTGAATTATTCCATGTCTCTATATGTTGGCCCTACATACTTTCTCATGTAGAGTTTCAGCAATTAAAAAAACCCAAACCCTCCACACTAAAAATAGCAACCAAAAAATAGGCAGAAGTTAATTTCTCTCTGTTGTTTAATATGACAGCACATCCCAGTTCCACAACTCCAGGAGCTGTAGAAAGGTGCACTGAGAAACATGAGGTGCATGTTTTCTGAATAAGTGTGATGGGAGGAGAATGTACCACTGCCACATCCTTCTTCTTCCCTGGAACGAGACATAAGCCTCTGGGTGAGTTTTTTAGTCTCCTACAAAAATCTAGGATACAAGAAAGATGGCATCCCAGTTCACTAATCTCAGAGCAGTTTTCTGAGGGATGGTACATGTGCACTTACAGGTGACACTAGGATGAGGTGGTAGAAGCTATTTTTATCTTTAATGGAAGATGACATAAAAATCTTTGTGACAGCTCAGCATTTTGTATTGTGTTTAGCAACTAAGCAAATGCTAAGGATACTTGAGTATTACAATGAATGAGCTTTAAGGAAAGGGGAGTTTCCAGTACCACAATTAAATGGTATGGCAAGTAAATCCCTTATGTCAGTGTTCAAAACTAAGCAAGCTCTAGTACCCTATAGAGATGGCAGCCATCTTCATAGACTTCGGTGTGTTTTGCCACTGCACAGTCTCAGGTGACAAAAATAACAGTAATCCCTGGATTTACATTTCAAGAGGAGGAAATGGCTCCTTGGAACAGGCTGGGGAGATTTCAGGCTATGGAAGGAAATACTAAATGAACACTAAATGGCAGTCTGTTTTTCTCAGGGGTTTCAAGCATCATTCATTCATTCTTGGGTGCGTACCAGCCCATGAATGTTGACACAAAATCATTAGATTTTTCTTGGGATTAGTTTTTTAATGGGTTTGTTTATTTATTTATTTCAGCCGTGGAAAATGTCAATGGACAGTTATGTCTGGCTTTTATCAATGGTTGAGATTTCGTATTTAAAAAAAATCAAGTATGAATTAGCAGGTTTGTAAATTATGTAAGAATGCATGCAGAGATGAAATACACATTGGTTATTCATTATTGGTCCCTTTCTTTTTAAAGAGATCCAGAGGCAAATACTATGGAAATATAAAATTATCAGTTCTTCCCCATCCTCTTCCTATCAGTGCCTGGAGCAGGAAAGCAGTAGCACAGTTTGTGGAAGAAGTACCTCTGTCCATGCAGTGCCTTCAAAAATTTTGAAGAGTTCAGCCAGGAGAGGAAAAGGAAACATTGGTTTTGGTGCTGTTACAACCCACAGAGCCTGCCTTGCCAATCACTTCCTTGTCTGTGGGACAGAAGATACTGAAGGGCAAAGATCCTTCTCACAATGACCTGTAATGATGCTTAGCTAGTTTTTGGATAGTTTTCCTGATCTGAATTGGCTCTTGCTTTTTCAATCTCAGCTGTGAGTCTTCAAAAAGTAAATATTCTTCTGTTTTCTCCCCGTATGTATGCTAAAGGATCCACATTCCTCAAGCCATGTATTTTCCAACTTCCCTTAAAAGTTGTCCCTGGGTAGTAAGTACCCACTGTGGGATGGAAATTTTAATGCGCCATGAAACTTGGGAGGTTGCTATTTGAATATTTCTTTCAACCTGTTCATCTGCAGTTGCTTCCTAGTCTTTGATATGCCTGATCAACATTATTTTGCAGTTAACCACCCTCTAAGGGACCAAATTCCCCACAATGGAGTTGGTGTATCTTTAAAAATATCCTATCTAAACCTCCAATTCTGTCTTGAATCTCTTCTGTTTTGTTAATCACCCCCTTCATGCTACAGGTTGGATCAGAATGATATTGCTTAGGATGGGTGCAGCTCTCATTACAGCCTTTTCAATCCTGGTTTCTCCATTTCCATGTCAAGTTTATGAACATGTGTATTTGCTGGCTGTGGCGTGTTATAAATCCCCTCAGTGCAGAACCAGAAAGTAGTTCAGCTCTATTGTTTCATAGGAAATTACAAAGCTCACATTAAAAGCATGTACTTGTCTTAAAGGGGTCAATGGCAAGTTGTAACTGCTGATGGTATTGGAAACACAGTTAGTAAAATGCATTTCATGTTATGAAGAAGACAAACAGCAAGCATAATGCAAGTGAAGACAGATAGCTTTTCCTTCATCAAAATATCTATTGCCTCTGGACAAACTACTTTACTTAAGAAAACTCTAAATCTAACCTATGGTCTCATATTACCTTTAAAAGAAAAAATAAACTCTGGAAAGTAACATAAAACATTCTCTAATCAAAACTATTTCATCACAGTCAAACAACTCAAAGTGGTTAACAAAAGCTTTTCATTTCACTTAATGATGACAAACAGAGGAGCTTCAGAAAGTCAGATTTGTTCTTGGAAGGGTAGAATATAGCTAACAGAAACCACAGGTGAAAAAAGGAAGTTTGTCAAGCCCAAACTGGGAATTGTTTTATGAGCTGTTCCAAGCAGAACCTTAATCAGTTGACTCATCAGCTAGCCCTGAGGACTCTGTTTTGCCCAAGCATATTTTCCAATATGTGTTTAAAGTTAGAATTTGATTTAACTTTTAACCTCAACACAAGCAATCTGTGCTATGACAATTCCATTAAGTACCTGGAGAGATCTCTGGAGATTTGCTGCCCTCAGTGGGAACAGCATTTTCCATTTTCTGTCATGTATAATAATGAAAGAGAAGAAGACAAGAAAATGCAACATTCAGCCTTTATTCTGTCTCCCACATAGTCTGTCTTGTTAAGCACTTCCTCTGAACAGAGTTTTCATGTTGCTACATGTATTATCTTCTCCCTCTTTCAGGAAGCTGTCCATCATAACAGCCTTTTGCCACATTCATTTGAGATAGTGAAATTTACTACAATACCCATGACCTTCTAACCTGGTTAGCATTCTGATTGTGCTCCTTACATCTGATATCATCAGACAACTAATGCAAAATGTTCCAAAGTCATATTTCTCTCTGCACACTGCCCCTCTCCTCCTCCCCCCACCCTTATTTGTTTATGAGTTAATTTATTTTCCCCTCAGCTGTACTTACACACTCTAAAATGTCTGATGGATTCTTCGCAGGAGGCATGGTTGATGCAAAGGGTGCTAGTCTTGTAATGACAGCAGGTTGTCATCACCTGTGATTGTGATTTTGTGAGAGCCTGTCCTAATGGATTCTGGTTACTTATCAACTTCAGTTCTGCTGATTGTGTTTCACAATGGTGTTCATCTCTCCATGCTATGTGTCCATGGTTGGGTTTTCTGACAGGGGACAGGGAATGCATTTGTAATGTCACATTAATATATAGTCATCCATCACTGCAGTGCAGTCATTTATGTATTTGCATAGGTTGTCCTGCATAATAATAACGGGAGATGAGGAGGGGGTGTTGCCTTCTGTCAATGACCAGCTGGAGTGCATGGAGCTCTGCCTGGGGATAGATGAGGAGCTGACCGAGAGCCTGTGGGTCAGGATGAAAGGGAGGGCAGGGACTGGTGACATTATAGTGGGGATCTGCTACAGACCACACAACCAGGAAGACTGAGTGGGTGAAGCCCTCTATAGATAGATAGGAAGAGCCTCACATTCACAAGCCCTGGTCCTCATGGAGGACTTCAACCACCCTGATATCTGTTGGAGGGACAATACAGCAGGGCATAGGTAATCCAGGAGGTTCCTGGAATGAGTTGATGATATCTTCCTTCTCCAAATGATAGAGGAGCCAATGAGGAGAGATGCTATGCTGGACCTTGTTCTCACCCACAAGGAGGGGCTGGTGGGGAATGTGAAGCTCAAAGGCAGCCTTGGCTTCAGTGACCGTGAAATGGTGGAGTTCAAGATCCTTAGGGCATTGAGGAGGGCACACAGCAAGCTCACTACCCTGGACTTCAGGAGAGCAGACTTTGGCCTCTTCAGGGATCTGCTTGATAGAGTACTGTGGGATAAAGCCCTGAAGGGAAGAGGGGCCCAAGAAAGTTGGTTAATATTCAAGGGTCATCTCCTCCAATCTCATGTGTGATGCATCCCAACAAAGAGGAAGTCAGGCAAAAATGCCGGGAGGCTTGCATGGATGAACAAGAAACTCCTGGACAAACTCAAACACAAAAAGGAAGCCTATAGAGAGTGAAAGCAAGGACAGGTAGCCTGGGAGGAATACAGAGAAATTGTCTGAGCAGCCAGGGATCAGGTTAGGAAAGCTAAAACTCTGATAGAATTAAATCTGGCCAGGGATGTCAAAAGCAACAAGAAAAACTTCTATAGGTACATCAGTGATAAAAGGAAGACTAGGGAAAATGTGGGCCCTCTCCAGAAGGAAATGGGAGACCTGGTTACCTGGGATATGGAGAAAGCTGAGGTACTCAACAACCTTTTTGCCTCAGTCTTCACCGGCAAGTGCTCCAGCCACACCGCCCAAGTAGCAGAAGGCAAAGGCAGGGACTGGGATAATGAAGAACTGCCCACTGTAGGAGAAGATTGGGTTCAAGACCATCTAAGGAACATGAAGCTGCACAAGTCCATGGGACCTAATGCGATGCATCCATGGGTCCTGAGAGAACTGGCAGATGAAGTTGCTAAGTCACTATCCGTTATATTTAAGAAGTCGTGGCAGTCCGCTGAAGTTCCCTCTGACTGGAAAAGGGGAAACATATTTCCCCATTTTTAAAAAAGGAAAAAAAAGTATGACCTGGGGAGATACAGGCCAGTCAGTCTCACCTCTGTGCCTGGCAAGATCATGGAGCAGATGCTCCTGGAATCTATGCGGGGGCACATGGAAAATAAGGAGGTGGTTAGTGACAGCCAACATGGCTTCACTAAGGGCAAATCATGCCTGACAAATTTGGAGGCCTTTTACAATGGCGTTACAGCATTAGTGGATCAGGGAAGAGCGATGGATGTCATCTACCTGGACTTGTGCAAAGCATATAACACTGTCCTGCACAACACCCTTGTCTCTAAATTGGAGAGACATGGATATGATTGATGGATCACTTGGTGGATAAGGAATTGGCTGGATGGTCACACTCAAAGAGTTGCGGTCAATGGCTTGAAGTCTGAGTGAAGAGCAGTCATGAGTGGTGTTCTTCAGGGGTCAGTATTGAGACCGCCACTATTTACTATCTTTGTCAGCGGCATGGACAGTGGGATTGAGGACACCCTCAGCAAGTTTGCCGATGACACCAAGCTGTGTGGTTGACACAGGTTGACATGCTGCAGGGAAGGGATGCCATCCAGAGAGGCCTTGACAGACTTGAGAAGTGAGCCCATGCGGACTTCATGAAGTTCAATAAAGCCAAGTGCAAGATCCTGCACATGAGTTGGGACAATCCTAAGCATGAATACAGGCTGGGTAGAGAATGGCTTGAGTGTAGCCCTGAGGAGAAGGACTTGGGGGTATTAGCTGATGAGAAGCTCAACATGACCCAGCAATGTGTGTTTGCAGCGCAGAAAGCCAACCGTATCCTGGGCTGCATCAGAAGAAGCGTGACCAGCAGGTTGAGGTAGGTGAATCTGCCTCTCTATTCTGCTCTTGTGAGACCCCACGTGGAGTACTGCATTCAGCTCCAGGGTCGCCAACATAAGAACATGGATCTGTTGGAATGAGTCCAGAGGATTCCAGAGGGCTGGAGCACATCCCCTACGAGGACAGGCTGAGAGAGTTGGGGCTGTTCAGCCTAGAGAAGAGAAGGCTCTGGGGATACATTATAGCAGCCTTCCAGTACCTAAAGAGGGCCTACAGGAAAGCCTGAGAGGGACTTTTTTCAAGGGCATGTGGTGATAGGACAAGGGGTAATAGCTTTAAACTGAAAGAGGGCAGATTTAGATTACATATGAAGAAGAAATTCTTCCCTATGAGGGTTGTGAGGCACTGGAACAGGTTGCCCAGAGAAGTTGTGGATGCCCCCTCCCTGGAAGTGTTCAAGGCCAGGCTGGATGGGGCTTTGAGCAACCTGGTCTAGTGGAAGGTGTCCCTGCGCATAGCAGGGGGATTGGAACTAGATGATCTTTAAGGTCCCTTCCAGGACAAACCATTCTATGATCCTATGAATTTGCTTGTGAAAGGATCTCCAGGCTTTACTTCTGGAAGTCTTTAGCTCATTCTCACAACCTTCCTTGGCCCTGTATATTTGTCCACCTCTGTCTGATATTTCTTCTGCTGTGTTTTTGCCCTCAAAATGTCTGCAGTGTGGTAAAAATGGAATGTGAATGGAGTCCTTTCCCTGCTGAGCTGCACAAACTGTCCTCAGGTAATAGATGTCTGCCTCACCTTGGGTACTGGGCTGCTGAGTGCTTCCCTGCTTGCTGTCTGTGACCAGTATAAGTTGTTGTCATTGCCCAGCAGTCTGAATTACTAGTCTGTGAAAAGGAGGCAGTCTGTGATGGCAGGGGTCTTTCCAATGCTTAGCCCACGCCTGTCACTGCTGCTGTATATTTGCACTGTGTCCTTCTGTAGCTTAACTTAGCCTTCTCCACGTTTTCCCTCACAGTTCGAAAAGGTCCTTTTTTAGTCCATATAGAGAATATACAGTTTCCTGTTGTATGTATGTGCTGATGTATCCTGTGGATGTCTGAATGTCATAATTTAAATGTTTATATCCAGAGTGTTATGCTTTTTTATATGCAGGATGCTACCCTATACACTCTTTCCCATCTGCAGGTGTGGTGTACTTGTGAGCCAGACAAGAAATCCTCTTGGGTCTGCCCATTCCAACAAAATGATAGAACTGCACCTTTGCAAATCTTTGCCTCACATGAGTTTGTCCTCAGATTCTTTCCAGCCCATCATTTACCTCCTTTGTCTTTTATTAATGCATTTCCTTCTGCAGAGTTATGGGGTTCCATTCCCTTTGTGATTTCTACTCTTCCCTGTACTGTTATCCTTATGAATTAGTTGAGTGCCAGCTTTGCTTATGCTTCGCAGTTGCGTGTAAGTGATAGAAACTCTCTAGTCTCATCCAGAGTTCCTTGCTACAGCAAGGGAAGTCTGCTGAAGCACTATCCTTGGAGCAGCTGTATCCTTTGCTCTTTCTCCAGAAGAAGAGCTGGGTCCTGTGGAATTTCTTGTTGCAGAAGTCAGTAATTTCTATGCAGTCTGGCAATGTACAGGCCTATCATTTTTTCAGAAATTTGATTTCACTGTTGAAAAGTAATCTTTTGAAAACAACATTTTTCTGTGTTAAAAATGTGTCCAGAGTTGTTCTAGGAAATCATTGATTTCTACTAGCTGGCTGCTGCTGAACAGTGTTGTTGTAGTGTATGTGGTGTACATTACGGTTAAGATGCAGACTGCTCTTTTTTGGATTTCCCTCTTACACAAGCACACAGTGATTTTGCAGCTGTTTTGGTGCAGCCTAAAGAACATGCAGCTGCTGAATACATTATCTTTCATGTCCAAGAGCTAGTCTGATTATTGTTTTTAATTTTGGATCTTTTTTCCTTCAATGCTCTTGGTTTCCAACTTCATGTACCAGCAAAAATGAACCTGTTTCAAACTCTGTGTCCAGTCCTAAGAGAGAGAGCAAACTCAGTGTATGGCAGAGATTTCACTCCTTTGCCCTATGTATACTGTCTTTCTAACCCTGAAAACAGTGTTTCAGGATTCCTGGCCATTACTACATATGCATGTCTGATGGTAAGATTTTAAGGTGATGTAGTGACAACCACAAGCAATCCTAAGAAAACCAAACTAAAAAACAACTGTAAAAAAGGCAGTAATGGAAAAGTAAGTTTTTCAGGTCTTGATCAGCAGCACCAACAGTTTTTTCACAATCTGAACAGAAATGGGTTTGGTTACATCACCATAGTTTCCAAGGAACAGGTGTCGGTGTCCACGCAGAGTTAGCAGTAATTGGTATGTCCGAGGCAGCCCCAGGAGAGTCAGGATTAGATACACAGTCACAGAGACAGAGCTGTGCTATTCCCCATGCAGCTGGTTCAGTCAGACCCAGATGAAGGTCCAAGGTGGGGCCAATACTAACAGATATGTGCCATGTTTCCTGCTTTGTAAGTAGATGGTTTCCAGCACTGTTAATCCACTGTCAGCCACTACACCAAAATTCAGAAGCCTGGTGATAACTCGTTTGGCATAGTAGGATATGCCACAAAACTTGAAGCTTCACTGCATTTCTGATAACACTTCCACCGCTACTCTGAGAAAATCCCATCAGATTTTGGCAAAGTTAAATTTAATTTCTGCTTAAAAAATAAAAAGAAAAAACAATTTTCTGCTAAACCTTATCCTGTCATAAGGCAGAGAAATGAACATTTAAATATTTTTTTCTGTAATTCTTAAGGATTTAATCAAGAAGAAGTGATTATTTTTCTCCTCAATGGATTGCAGTCCAAACAGGACAGCTTTTATGACAAAATCAGACTAGACGGGGGTCCTTGTGACAGGAATTGGTCCTTTTTTTTTAGACATTATGATTCCTTTGCAAAAGTTTGCGATTTACCTGCAAAGTTTTCTGAAGATTTAAATGCCAAAGCTGCTACAATGTCTTCTCAGGAATGCTGCTTACCATCCCAGACCACTCTGCTCAGATGTTCTTACTGTTCACCCACAGAAGCGTTAACTATTTCACCTGCGAGGGAGCCCAAGAGCTATGAAGGTGCTCCAACTCATGGCAGGGTTTATTTTCCTACTAACTTGTCTGGGGACAACCCAGGGTCCTGGGTCCAAAAGAATGGTAAGGGAGAAGGCAGCTGAACTCATTTAAAGGGCAGCTGACTAGACTAATGTATTTGACACTGACCCATCAGAAAATTATTTTGGCAACTGAGATGCTGCCTGCTTCTGCCTCTGAAGACCCTCACTTCTGTCACACACTGTGGGCTGAATTGTCACCTGTTGCCAGATTTTAGCCAGTTCAGGGAGAAACATGAAGCCAAATCAGGGACTTGGTTATAATTCCTTGAATTATATTCCTCAGTAGACAAACCTGATGCTGCAGTCAGTCTCTGGGACTGCTTTGGCACATGTTAGCTAAGAAGAACATTCTACAGTATCTCCTGACCCCACTCCTCCTATCATCTCATTGGCATTAATGTAGGGACATGGCAGAGGAACACCCTCCTGAGGGGCTCACACAGAGGATGAGAGGCTGACTCATCCTTCAGAAGCTGCTTCTCAGAACACATTTCATGTAGAAATAAACTACACACATCATACGCTAACAAATAATTCAAGAACACTTCAACGGTTTCCACCTGTGGCTTGAAGGGACTGACTGATGTTGTAGAGTAGACCAGAGAAGAAAAAGGGGATGTGGATTTTGTAAGCGTCCTGTCAGAGATGATGGATGCTGTAAGAACATTTTGCCTTTTATTGCACATACTTATCTGACGGTTCTGCTTTTTGTTGCAGAGTGCGCTGAAAAGTGAAGTCTTGCGTGTAACTCTAAAAGCTGCCTTTTTTCTTAATGCTGCCTATATTTTGTCTGCAGGCAAGGGTCTACTGCCCAGCAAAAGGGAGCTGACTATTGTTTTTCTTCAGAAGAAACTGCATACAGTTTTAGTAGTTATGACAGCAGGGGGACTAATTGAATTCACTAGAGTCAAACATAAATAAACAGTGCCTAAGGACTGATTCTAGGCTGCAAAGATTAACCATGAAAGAAGTCCACTTTCTAGCCTCGACAGTGGCATTGCCCCAGATGAAGGAAAGCAAGCATCCTGGTAACCAAAAACCCAATTTATTTTTTTTCCCAGAAGAAGTGATATTGAAAAGTTGGGAGACATTTGTCTTAGCCTCTGACTTCTTTTTCAGTTATTTGCGTGCATACACTAAAAAGCCAATAATCTTTGAAGGGCAAACACCTCCATCAGAGGTAGGAGAAAAGTATATGAGGCTATTATCTTGTCACAGTGTTAAACGGGACAGCTTCTTGGCATTCTGGAAAAGAGGAGCTGACAAAGAGCTATGGTGTGGCATATTGTTCTGTGGGACTGAATCTGATATTCTGAAATGTGAGGTTATGGTTTGTATGCTAATGGGAACCTGGATGAGGAAACCATTCATTCTTCAATGAGATCATATTCCCCTGTTCCTCATATACCTTACAGAGGAGATATGTGGGCAAATATATTGCTACTAGATGTGCATTTTTTGTTCAAGGCTTCTGCACTCTTGAGTTTGGACAGAGATTTTTTATTATAATTACAATTATATATAAAACATTGTGCAAAGAGAATTTACGACTGTTCCTACTCCTCTGTGGTGTCTCTCACAAAGCCTCTGCTCTGTACATATTGTTACTCCTTGAAAAGTTGAGAAATAGAATTGTAATTAAAAGTAAGAAGTGAAATATTGCTTGGCTATGAATAAAGTATCAGGTCTGTTGTATTTCATCTGTGGCCAGGATAAGACTCCCTTGGGATTACTCCAGTCTTCAAAATACAGTTTTCTTATCCTATTCAAGACATCTTACTAGATTCCTTGTTAAATGGAGAGATTGAATTTCATTTGGATTCTCAGTCTACCCTGACCTTTTTAAGTAAACCATAATAAAAAACACAAGAAGAATCTGATACTGTAAGGGTATGCCATATTTGGGCCAGCAGGTGATATTCTTTGATATTTGTGGTGACCATCAATCTGTCATTTCTCTGCATTGTGTATGCCAATATCAGAGAAATTAGACAAACCAAAACAGTCCCAAACTTTCTGAAATATTTGTAAAATTTCATGCCCCTTTGGCCTTTTTTTTCTGACAAAGAACAATTCTTTTATTTCAAAGATCAAAGACTGATAACTTATATGGGTCTGGCACAAAACCCTAAATCTCCTCAAACTGTTAAATATTTATTTGCTGCTATTCACCTGCCAGACATAATTGGTTAGACATTGTTACAGACTTTGATGGCTGCAGAAGATGTTCGTGACAATGATATCTCTTCCAGGTTATGACTAGGTTGCCATATGACATGATTTCATAGGTTTATTTTGGGTTTTGTCCTGTGTGCTGAAGTCTGTTATAGTTTTGGCATGGATTTTAATGAAAGCAAACTTGGTCATTCTTTGTATTTCATGACAAGGCTAAAACAAAGCATTTCTGAAGGCAGAGACCAAAGCATTTAATGGTAAATGATAGCAGATTCATCACCAGGTTAGACACTTGAAATATGGCAGTCCACTTTGAAAAGTTACAAACCCCATTGCCTACCATCATTCTCTGCAGAGGATCTATTGCATCTGCCTGTCAGTTCATATGTAACTTGAATCTCTTGACACAAGGAAAAGGTAAAATAAAACGCTGTGTAAAAATCACTGTGGACTTGCAATGTACCCAAATATGATACTCCAGTTCAAAGAATGGTGTTTGAACCAGACTACAGTTACTGACAAACATGTTATTAATGATCAGCCATCAAATGCTTTTGATTAAAGGGAGAAATCCTGTAGCACTAGAGAAGGCTATTTCTCTTTTTTCCCTTATGCTATAGTGGAGGTACTTAGAGAAAGGTGAACTGCTTTTTAAAAAGATTAATTACACCTGCACTATATTTTTATCCTCTTTGGACATCAAGAAAAAAGAGAAGCTGACTTGGCTTGATAGTATTTTATCTATACATGACACAGAAAGAAACTCCTTAGTTACAGGAGCTAAGTGAGCAATATATAATGCTACATGAAGCATTTCACTGAGAATCCCAGCTATGTTCCAGCCATTTTTAGGAAAATTTAAGGGGGGAAAAAAAAAGATATTTGGCTCTGTTTGTCTTAACTAGAAACATTTTGAATACACTCAGATGAGTACGTAATGGGGCAATGTTCCATAGACTCCAGACGTAAGTGCCAGCTTTTCAAAGGTATTTAGACGTCTTAGGAGATAGATAGATGCTTTTGAACTTTTCAGATACATGAAGACAAATTAGAAGCTGAAGACCTAGGATAATTTGATGCCAGACATCTATCCTGCTTAGACTTGTTTGAAAATCCCACTGGGTCTGCAGTCACATGCTTAGAACCCTAGACACATTTATAAGACTGTCTCAGTATTGCCAGCCCTGGCCCAGAGCTCACTCAAAGTTGGATGTTCACAGAAGTATGTACCATTCTGTGTGCCCTTGAACATGGTGTCTGCTTTTGTCATGTGGCTACTAATTTCAGCTCAGATTTTGTGTGTCGGAGGCAGTCTGACCGTTTTATATGTTACCCTGTGTCCTCTGACATTTTGGGTGCCTGATGCTGGATCTAGTCCTTGTGTTCTGCATTTCTACCTTCAGTCCTCGAGCTGGATGCCTCTCCCAGCATATGCCTTGATATGTGAAATTCATTCTCCTCAGCCAGCAGGGAAGGCAGAGCTTAGTGGAGGACATCAGTTATGAGGAAAAAATTAAGGGGAGAGTGTTAGACTTATGCAGACCTGCTGAAGGTACATCTGGCATTGAACTTACTGTGAATGTGCGGTTGGTTTGTACGTGTTGGTGTGGCTGAGGTCCTCCAAGGGCATAAGGTTGCGATGCATGAACAGATAAACTGTACATGTGCTGCAGCCTCTGGACAGAAACTTCCATTATTGTGGCTTGGAAAGTGGCTGGATTGCTAGTGATAAGACAGACCATGGGCTGAAACTCCCCACACTGCTGGGGGTGGTAAGGTAGAGATGAAGGTCATGCCCCTGTTCTCCTTGTGCCTGTAATCAGGTAGATAAAGATCAAACTGCATCATACAAAATAAAGATGCCAGTCATGCATGAAGGGCCATAATTACAGACCTCTGTGCCTGTGCAGAATTCAGTTGTACTTTTACTCTTCCAAAATGATCCTGACAGAGGATTGGCATGTCAGAGAAGTAACAAATGTCACCTTTTCTTGTAGCTGCTGGTTGCGGCGGTGGAATGCTAGAGATGAATATACTCAGTGAATTGTTTTTTCCATATGAAGCAGAGTGTTGTTTCTTGAGTTACACTTCTTTGGCCGAGTCAAGCATTTCCTGCAAGGACTGGATGTATTCATGCTCAGGCCCTGATTCTGCAATCTGATCTAACTGGGGGAGTTACGTCTTATGCAAAGATGAAAAGCCCTCACAGGATCTCTGCCTAGGTGAAAAGGTCTGCCAGGGTAGAACTGATTGCAGAACTGGAACCAGCAGCTGAAAACCAAAACTAACTTGGAATAAAATACATAGGTAGAACTACCCCCCCCCCCCCCCCAAGTCTTCAGAGAACCTTGAAAACCCACTGTGCTCACAGGAAAATAATTTTTCAGTGGTTTGTTCCAACAAACTGTTTTCAGAGTTTTCTACTTTTCAGGCTGACTTAATATTTTTTTATTACATTTTTTTCAGTTTTAACTTAGGCACTATTCCCCAAACTGTAGACAAAGCTGCAATTTGAGAAGATACTTTCCCTCTGCAAAATGGTTTGCAATTTTTCATTGTGTAAGGAGTTGTAGGCAATCCTGAGGTGGCTTGTGGAGAATATGATAAATTTGCAAGGCATACTGTACTTAGAGAAAAAAGATGGAAAAGTTCTTCCACGCTTATTTTCTCCCCCATTTATAATCATTAGGCTTTAAATGCCCCATACATCTCTGTCATTTAGATAAGAGGCATTGATTGCTTAACTGCTGCACAGACTTTTCATACACCTGGTTTTAGATGACATTTCAGGGGTAGAAAAAGAAGGAAGTACTGTAAAAACTGTTCACAGTTTGCAATGTCAAACTTTATTACATAAAGTCATAAACAACCCCAATTAGTAGTAAGTAGGTTCATAGCCAGGGTTTTAAGCCAGCTCTGGCTTCATTAAATGTTTCCTGCAGTCGAGCAAGGCATTGGGGTATATAAACTGAGACCTGATTTATAATAGAACACAGTAAAGTTTTACAAAAACTTTGCTTTTCCTTCTGATTGATTTCTTGTCAAGGTCCAGCAAAGCCTGAGGAAGGGGTTAAGTAGAGGTCTTGAGGGACCACTTGACATCTGCTACACTTGTGACTTTTTGATCTTGTTTTTTTTCCCTTGCTTTGAGGGATGCCCTACAGTAAAGGCCATGTGTGCCTGTGTGTGTTTCCCAGAGATGGCCAGGGCTGGGAGGGGCACAGCAGCCAGGGGAGCAAAGAAAACAGCTCCTTGATGACAGATCAAATGAAGGCAAAAAAAAAGGAGAAGGGGGATTACATGCTCTGTAATCAAGATAATGGGAAGGAAAACACTGGGGGTCTCAAGTGTGAAAGCCTTTGTCCAGAGGAATGTAAGCGTCAAGGATGTTTTGATATTATAAACCAAAATTTCACCAGAGCGCCCGGGAGAGCACTGTTTGCCCGCTCCTCCATGTGCAAGTGGCCAGCCCTGGGCCTCGTGGCACAGTTTGCCCTTCCTGGGCACCACAGGCAGCCGGGGCAGGCCGGGGGCCCTGGCGTGGCCCTGGGGTCCCAGCAGAGGTTTGGGCATTCCAAGAGGTGGGGTGGGAGCTTGGGGCAGGTGGTGGGAGGCCACAAGTCTCACGGAGAAAGCCACCAAGCTGGCCTCCTGCACTGGTCACATTGGAAGGTGACATCTAACTTCTCTTGCGTTTCTGCCTCCCAGTGTGTCTTTTTCCACACCCTCTCACTGGTTCCACCTACTTGTGGCTTTTTTAGTTAAAAAAAAAGTTATTTATGAGAAGCCAGTTCAGCTACTTGGTGGGTGAACATCATCCCAGGGGCTGCCACTGGCAGCATGGAGATGTCTGCCTTGGAGACGCTTGCTTTGCAGCATGGGCACTGAGGTCTCTGAGACCCATCAGGAGGCTTCAGCACATGGGATGGCCTGCTCCAGACATAGGCTCTGGGCACCATGGCAGCAGTCTTCCCCTGGGGGGTCCGCAGGTCCTGGTGTGCCGCCAAAGGGTGTTGGTGCTGAGCACCCACTGAGTGTCTGTGGACAGCCACACCAGGAAGAAAGGGATGCTTCTTTGCTCACTGAGGCTCCCACATCTTCTCAGGTCACCTTTTCACCTTGCGTACTTCCCTGGGGAAAGAGGAGTGCTAACTTGCTTCCTCAGGCAAGTTCATTGTTTATTGTGACATTCTGTGAATGAACAGCCTGTTTAAACTATAGTTTCCCCATTTCTCTTAAAGGCTTTTTTCTCCTTCTTCTTTCCTTTCCACCCTCTTAAGCTGACTGACCTCCAGTCACAGATTATACCTCAGTGATGAACTTGGTCATGCACTGGCCTCTAGACTCCCACGAACATGGTTGGTTGAGATTGCACTCAGGTTTTAACCCAATAGCATGGCTCCATGTCCACGTCCATCGTTATGATTTACAAAATAAGGGGCAATAAGGCCACCTTTGTGTGAGCGGAAGGGTCAGTTTCCTTCTGGTGATCCCACTTCTTCTTTGAAACAGCTATTTCCCAGGAAAGGGTGCACCACAGCTTCTTGTAACGTGGAATTTCCTCAGCCCTCATTGCTGCAGCTGTGATAGATAGTCACGCAAACGCTGCTGGCCGATGTGCCGGCACCTGGAAGTTGCACGGGGACAAGCTCGAAAGAGAAGTCATCTTGCTTTCATGTGCCATGATTTCTGCAAACCTGGGGTCTCCAGTGAGAACTTAAAATAATGTCGCATAGTTTATGAGTGAAAATCCATTTACAATGAGAATGACCCCCACTGACCACAAGTTTAAACAAATGCCCTCTGTACGTATTTCCTACAGTGGGGATCAAGTTCCATACGTATGATGTAAGCAGGCCTCAAACAAGCCTCTCACCTACACACAGAACAGAAATAATTTGAAAAGAAAGACCGAAATGACAGCCATATGCACGGGACGTTTTATATGCTACAGCCAGGCTTGCAGACCCCAAGTAGGAGGATCTTCTGATCTGAAGATGCAATTGAAAACAGGTGCCCGACACGCTGCACATAAAAAAGTATACAGGCAATTTGGGAGCTCTCCGGAGATTCTTTCAACTGCTGAAAATATGGAGACAACTTCCCAGCCCCCGATCCTGTGCTTCCCTTCTAATTCCCCTGCTCCCCCTCCTCCCAGAAACAGAGGAAACTGCCAGGCCATGGTGATGCTGCCCTGTTTAGTAAAAGAAAATGTGAAAAAGATTAAGGAGGATCCATCAAAATGTCAACCTGATCTTGAACTGCTGGAAAAGAAGCTTTTTTTTATTCAAGTGTCTCTCACAAAGACCTGGGTGACCTTGTTTTGCAAGTGAAAGCCTTTGACTGTGACCCAGGCATGCTTCCTGTGTTCAACCCCTATTTAGCAAATAAACTAAAAGTACTGCCCATGTTTATGGTAAATACCTGATTAGGTTCTACTAAAAAAAAAAAAATTACAGCTGGATAATACAGGACCAGATTAGGTTTCCTTTTTATTTGTTGTCACCAAATGCTCCTGATCTTTTTGAGGTCTAAGGCTCGTTAAGTGAATGTTTTAAAATGGTGCAACAGACAACGCAGCTGTATTTCATTTGTAGATAATTGATGCAATACATGTAATAACCCAACTAGATATGTAGACTCATGAGCTAATTTAGGTGTAGATGTTAGAGCACTTGTGCAGCTGGAAATGTTGCCATCACACAAATCAGTTGCAGATTAATGGAGGCAGGTCCCTGTCTGCACTAGGAAGAGATAAAAGGCCACAGTCAAATAGAAAAACAAGTTCTGAAGAGTTATGGTAAGTTTAAACAGTATTTTAAAATATTTTCCCAACCACAATGCATATTGTAATATGAACCTGGAATCGCTTAACTATATGGTGATTTGGCAATTTTATGTATAGTGGATTCATAAAGCTGAGAACATGGGTAAGGAGAAAGGATCATGGCCTAATATTTAGAAGGTGAGGCAGAGGTAAGCATTTCCACTCCTACCATTTGCTTTGCTACTGAGTTATCAGTAAAACTGTGTGTCTGTTTCCCGATGTGGGTTCTGGGATGATGGTATTTACTAACTACTGCTCCAGGATGTGCTGTCATTTGGTGACATAACCAAATAGAAAGTAGTGCTGGAGCCAGAGGGATCCGGGATCTCTTTTCACCTCTACACGTTACTGACACCCCATGACCCATTTGCCTCATCTGTGAAAGAGAAGTAAAAATGTTTATCCATTTTCTGAATCCTTTTTGTAATCTGTGGTGGAAAACAAACAAATATGTAATTCTGAAGTACTATAATGACTCTGTTCTTAACACTAATATCATAGCAACATTTAAATTCTGACTGTATACAAGTGTATTCCCAACCATTAACTGGTGAGTCACTTTCTATATGCCTCTATATGCGTTGCAGTGAACTTGATGCTTAGTGATTAGCACTCCTGATGATAATTAATGGATGGATTAATAACTAGTTCCAGAAGTAACAGCAAAAAAAAAAAGAAAAAGAATGGGCTCTTGTGAATTTATGCCTCAAAACTGGGTTGTCTGATGCCTTCTGAAGTGTAAATACTGACCAAGGCTTTTCCTCTGTTTGGGATGTTCATGATATCTCTCACCCATGTGGACTCCCTGAGGACAAATCAGGGTTGAGTGCAGCCTGTAGCCTCTGCCTCATTGCTTTCTTCTCTCTATTTGACTGTCTCTTTCCACAAAACGCATGAAAGTTTTTTTGCATTATGTCTTCTGTACATTGGTTAAAACTCATAGGCAATGACAGAGTATCAGGGCTCAGAGGTACAAACAGGCAGATGAACAGTTGCATGTACAAGTACATTTCCTCAGTGAACAGGCTAAAAACTGTTCCCTTGACTTGGTTCTACTGATTCAACTGTCTTCGCTGTATTTCCTTTCTGCCTAATGCTGCATGTTTCAGTAATCATTTGGAAGGACTAACCTAGAAATAGAAGTGGGTTAGACAACAGTTCTCAAGATCTTTTTTTTTTTTATGAGCCAATTATAGGGAATAATTTGGGATCTCTCTGAAAGTTGTTTGCCAGGAAACAAAGTCACAGCTTTGAAAATATCAGTTCAGGCTGAGTATTTCCAGATTAGCAAGAAAATGCTAGCCCGACTCTTTTCTTGTGAAATGGAGACATTTCTATGGCTGGTATCTGAGTCAGCAATTTCACAGCAATGGATCTAATGCAATCTATGTATGGTTTTAGGGCATCCAATTTCAGTCACTCCTAAAGAATGCTATCACAAGTTTATTATGCAGTTGATAGTATTTCCTCAAAGAAAAAGGAAACTCCTTTAGCTGGAAAGGAAATATAGGAAATTAGAATTAGAACCACAGAATTTTATATATATATATATATATATATATATATATATAAATGTATATACATAAACATGTATTTGGACTACATTGCTTACTTTTACTTTGTTAATACTGACTTGTGTTTGGATTACTGGAATGATTGCTGATTGAATATATGTACTTCACTGCTGGTTGCTGGTAGAATGAGCAGAAAACCTTACTCAGCAATACAGAGTGGAGGTGGGACACTATCTGAGGAAATCCTGCTTCTTTCACTATCACCAAACATGGCTTTATGAGAAGCAACACATGGAAAGGACAACAGACAGCAAAAACATCCCATTCCATCCATAGGACTATTGTGGAATTGCTTCTCCCATTTCTTTGCAGACTAAAGAAACCAGGCTTTTCCTTGGGTATCTCATCTTCATTTAAGATAGACATGAGTACAGATTCTTGTTGCTTTATAACCTCCTTTTTCTTCAGTCTTTTTCCTCCTGTTTAATATAAGCAATACTTTGACTGAAGCATGTTGCCTAGTTGTTGTTATATTTATTGCTGTTTATATGGTCTGGCAAGGAAAAACAACATTTGCTGAAGTCCAGCTGTACTTACTGAGAATCCTTAGCTGACCAACAAGATGAAGCACAAGAGTGGAGATTTGAAGGAGCACTCCAGAGAGGTCAAAAGGGTGGATAAAACTGTGAGTTATAGATATGCAGCAACTGGCCTTAACCTGAAACCATGTTAGGATGAGTGGTGTGTGTAGAATCACATCAGTTCCAGAACATGGAGTTCAACTCTGTGATGCTTCAAAGCAATGGTTTCTATTTCAATGCAAATTTGACAATGATAGATGTTAATCACACTCCTTAACAAAGAACCAGAGGCATAAAAGTGAGTGGTGTGGCATATGAATCCCATAAAATAGAAAAGAACCACATGCAGTAGATATACTTAACTGCTCAGGAAACCAATCAACACCTCTAAAATGTGGCTATGTAGTAGCATACAATACTTCAAAGTTAGCAGCGTTTGTAGTGAAAAAAAAGAACTCAGTTTTAAAAAAATTCCAGTAGGGAATTTTACAACTGCAGGAAAAATAGAGCAGAATTAGTCTCTCAACTGACATAGCCTTATTGATAATGAAAGTGTCAAGAAAAGAAAACACTAATTCTGAAAAGGAAATTTTTTTTTTCATTCACCATTGTTGCAGGAAAAAATGTTTGTTTTAACCCTGATTCTGAAAGGGTTTAATTTACTTGCCCAATTTCAGCCATGAGTAGTCTCACTGACTTCAGACAACGGGTAGTCCTGCTGAGATCAATGGTGGTACTCACATATATAATGTTAAGTACATGCATGCGTCTTTTCAGCACCCAGATCTCAAATGCCTACCAGAGAAATAAATACACCTGGAGATAAATATCAAAGTGCAAACGGAATTTTTTTTCCCAGCCTGAGATGAGTATTCAGGAAATGGACACAATAGCTCATTTGTGATACATTTTATCACTTCTGAAATGTGTAAGTGGAATCACTTGTGGAAAATACAGGAAGATTACAGTCCAAGGTGTAGGGAAATTACAGCCTATGAGTCTCCCTCTCTCACCAATCACACATTAGCTGGCATCATCAAAGATTTCCCAAATGTCTTTGTGAGTGGGATTGTAGGTGAAGTTGAACATTTATAGGCTCAGAAATTTGTCCAAGGTTCTCATTTTATTTGAGTATGAACTCATGTTACGTCTGTTGAAAATTCTACTGACAGTCCCATGCACGTAATTTATGACATTTCCTATCAAGATGTTTAGCTGAATTAGAAACACTTGGGAAGAAGCCCGTCTGCAGCCAGTTAAAAAGCATTTTTGTAGCAGAGGTGAGGGCTGTTGAGGCAACAAAGGCGGGCTCATCTTACTTTTATTCCAATGGCTGTTGATCAAGCAATTGCACCATAAACTGTTTACAGCTGTGGCTTTTGTTACGGTGACAAAGAACATGTTTAAGGGTAGACAGAAAGCTATGCTGTATGCTAGTTCAAAACGACCATGCAGTTTACACACCAAACAGCTCAAAACATATTTCTGCAACATCCAGGCTTCTTGATGAAGTGGCACTGATTTGTTCTCTCTTTGTCATTTGTTCTACTGAGCTGGTTACCTGTATGTCTGTCGTATTTTCCCAGCTTAAGACCATTGAGACCATAGTGACGGTATGCCTCTTAGCTCACAGGCTTCATTTTAGGCATGTGAGCTGTTCCGCTTAAATGGATAGGACTAAAATTAAAGATGCCCATAGGTTTGAAGGGCAGTATTGTTTACCCAGTGCGGGGAATGTACTTGTTCCTTCTGTCATACCAAAGGAGAGAATTTTAATTGCTAAAATTCATCTACAAGATGAATTTTAAGATCAGACAACTTATTTAGCTGTGCGGACCAGAGATTTAGCTCTCTGTTTTTGCATAGTTTCCTTATAGTTTTGTTCCGTACTTGTCTTCAGAGACAGGATAGTTTCACAAGAAAATGGTGAGAACTGGCTTCCTTGAAAGGCCGAATCATTGCCTGCCTTCAAGTTGTCCTTGCCTGGGTGTAGAAGCCAGGGTGTGGACACACAGAAACAGCCCATTTGCCCCTTCTGTGTTACATGGGTGTGCAATGGGACACAGGCCAAATTCGTTTCATGTTTAGCTGTCTAAACCACAGCTATCTGTTGTAAGTCAGTAGTCCACTCTGCATTCATGGTTAGTAGATAAGCAGCTCCAGAGATTGCCTGTCTTCAGATGAGATTTACTGCCCTCTTGAGGTATTTATCTTTCTCCTCCAAAAACAGAGAGAACTTGAAAGATCTTGTGCCCTCGTGTAGGAAGTTTGTATCAACAACAGCCAGCTGACGTGCCTTGTCACACTATGGAATACAGGCTGCACGCCTCAGAAAAAAGACCAAAACACTTTCTGCACAGACATCTTGGAAGCTGTAGAAGAAACTGGCAAAATTAGGCCAAATCAGCCTGGTTTCTGTTATGATGTGGCCATATGACATTCCCTTACGTCATGGTGTGCCACTTCAATGTGGAGCACTCTAAGACTCTTTCTAACAAAGGGTTAAAATGATGCACTACCTCTGCAGACTTCAGGAGCCAGGGCTTCTGGAAAAGGCAGTCAAACAAAATGAGCTGGATAAACAGGATCCTCGCCAAATTTATTTGTAACATTACTAATTTCAGTGTTCCTGGAGCTGATAAAGCTTGCTTCAGCCTGGCTCTTGTGTCATACTGTGCTGGGTTATTAGCTGAGAACATTACTCTGAATATCTGCTGGCTGGTGTTGCCTGGGTTTATTCCACCTGCATTATAAAGCCAGCAGCCAGGCTGGATGATGCTTTCCCAGAACTCAGCTCTTTGAAGGCCCACAACATTACAGCCCAAAATGTCAGCAGTGTATTGAAAACTGTATGGCCACCGGGACGGTAGTAACCTATCTGACATGAAGTAAGTTGCTACGTCCTTCTGCAGAAGTCTCTACTGTCTCTAAGACTTCTGCTCTTTATTTTTTGCTGTTTTCAGAGTTTATTTTGAAGTTCATTTCCAGATTAAAAACTTCATACTTTGACTCATAAAAGCCTTTTTTTCAGAGGTTTCAGAGTTTATACAGTTTAGATACAGTCATATATGCCTGATCTTTGATATGAGGCAAGTGACATTCTATTTATGCAGGAGAGACCCTTGCTTCCTATGTATTTTTTCTGTATTAGGTATTAACGTGTTAAACTGGAGGGAGGAGATAAATTTTTTGTGAACCAAAATAAGAAATTAATCCATTTAAAACCCCTATTAAGATCCCTAATTAGTACCCCTTAGATTAAAAAAAATAAAAATGCATGCATATAAATGTAGAGGAAAGATACTATAAGATAAAGATATCATGGGAACTTTACACTAATCAAAATCTTCTGTGACTGCCTTATTAAGATACTTACTTTAAGAACAAAACATATGGTAGAAGCCTCAAGGAGATAGGCTCTTTAGCTCACCACCAAAAGAAGTGTAAAATGCTCCCAATTCCTTCAAGGATTTAAGTAATGCTTGCTTAGGGTGTTTCATTCACTAGCAAACATGGTGATTTGTGAAGCACAACTAATGTGTCCCTGGAAAGTTCCAGCATGAAATAAGACTAGGTGTGAAAGCCTGTCAGGGTCCGAAGAGATATGATTTAAGGGGAAGCACTCCTTGAAAATGTGAGGATGAGTGTTACTAACTTAATCCATATGATATCTTCTCCCCCCCAAATGTATGGTAGAATGTAGGGCAGAAATGCATGAAGCAGACATTAGTCATTGTCTACAGGTGATATTTCTTCTATGAATTTATCAGCAAGGGTTGCCATGCTGTGTTTAAACATTTGTACAATAGATTAGTGTACAAAGATGAAAAGTAAAGGACCCTACGTTTACTTGCAGATGCACACATGCATGGAAAATTTAAAAAGGCACTTGTGTTACAAATGTAGCTCTGCAGTCTTACACAGTAATAGAAATAACTGAAAGCTAGGTGTCTGGGCAGATACGGAGGGACAGGAAGGTAGCTTTCTGCCATCGATGCTATTACATGAATGAGTAGATGCATGATGGGATTTTCTGTTGGTTTTCACTTTCTTTTGAAGCCTGAGGATTGCCAGAAGCAGGATGCAGTCTGCTCTGATTTTGCTTGGGTGATCCTAGATTTTCTACTATCAGCATTTTAAAAAAAAGGTTTTAACACTTACAGTTTAATCTAACATTAAGCTGTACAACACATATCTGTACAGGCACATAAAAAAAAAAAAGACATCCTCCATTCAGCATACAGTCTTGGGAGACAGCTAGAACTGAGAAGAGCTTTGAAATCATCCAGTTAATTCCTCTAACATGGTGCAGGATCATCCTGAAGGTAAACTGCAAGGCCTAATTTTGGCAGGGAAAGGCATGTGGGATATTAGTTCACAGGACAACTGAAAAAATATGTCCTGTTTTTCTGGGATATAGTACAGGATGTGCTAGGGATCTGGGCTTGTAATGTTGCCACTACACCTTGGACAGAAGTTTGTGAAAAAGAGATAGAGAAGAGCAAGAAGGAGTCTTAAATCTGCTGCTTAAGTCCTTGTCTGCTCCCTGCTATACTTTGCCCATCTGACAGGAAAAGAGATGACTGTGGAGGCAAGTCTGACATAGTTCTGTAACAGTAGGTATGGTTGAAAAAGGTGGGCCAAGGAGCAGCCATTTACTGCTCCGACCCAGTGCCCCTGAGATGAACGACATGAAGTGCTGCTACTGTGGACATGAAGGAAATATGCTTCTGTCAGATGTTACTCCAGCTAATATTTGGCTTACCCAAGGCAAAGGCACAAATCAGCTCCTCTCAGGAAACACAGGTAGGTACGGGGAAATCTTTATGGAAAGTGTGAAGTGATTTGTTCCTGTGTTCCAGCTAACATAAAAAGCTTGAATCCTAAAGAAAGCCTCTAAATAAGTCACAAATGCAATAGACTAATAGCACCTGGTTATAATAAGCCAATGTCTTACATAGTTTTTAGAACTAAAGCAAGTTTGGATTGGAGTAGAAGAGATTCCTTAAAGTACAAACTGCAAGCATTTCAAAGTAAATCTAACATCTTTCTATTACTACTCTTGCTGTCTGCAAAAATCAAACTCACTACAGTGAGTTTTATTTCTTAAAAATAGCAAAATCAAACTTGAGCACCTATAGCATGTCAAATCCTAGACCTCACTGGTACCTCCCTGCCTGTGTAAAGACCTTCCTGTGGATAGTGGAAGAAGGAATAATACCTTGCAGCCCTGTTTCCCTCTGTCCTCTGTGTGCTGTTTTCTTTGGTATTGTAATTTTATTTGTTTCAATGTAAAGAACAACTGAAACAAGCTATGCAGCACTGTCTCAGCAATTTGCAGCCTCACAGATCTCAGTGCAAAGGACAGTGGCTGTATGGAATCAGCTCTATTTAGGAATATGCCATGCTGATAATATTTTCTTCCTGTCTGTACAGTGAAACAGGAATATATATAACATCTGCTTCCTCACCCACTGATATTTCCTTGTTTTATGTAGCTGGGACAATTTCACCTAAAATGATGAATTGAGCTGCTAAGTTTAGGCAAGCTGTAACCATGCCACATTTTACAATTTTATGATTCAGTCTGGGCACATGGATTCTGGTATAATGTGAGGGAAAAGATGTAGTATTTTTATGTAGAAAACAAAACTTTGGGACTTAAGAGAAAATTCATAATATACTGAAAAGGGAGAATGAAGGGTACATGTTGTCAGGTTATCTTATTTCCCTTGACAGTAATACATCTTGAAATTTTCTTCTGAATAGAAGAGCCGTAACAGTAAATACACTGTTTCTCTCACACAGTTACAGGTTGTTTACCTTTCAGTGTGATATGGCAAACACGCTGAAAATAATGGAAAATATTTTATAAAAACAAGAAGCTGTAATGAGCTGCTTCTGAAATGGGGATATAATGGCCATGATTTTGGAAATATTAAATACAGCAGAAACATGTCCCAGAGATTCAAAACTAAAATTTTTCCCCGTGGCTCATACTTGAACTGATGCCTCTGCAAGTTATTAAGAAGCGCTGCACAGGTCGAAGGTGTCAGCTGTGAGACTTGACATTTATTCTTTGTGACCAAGATGGCCTGATAGTATTTCCCCAAGAGAAAAGGGCCTGCTACTGGTTCACTGAAGTATGAATGCACAGGCATGTTGCTAATGCAACTTTCTTCTGCTTTTGGAATGCACTTCTATTTCTCATCTTTACTATGTCTTGTGACAGTGAGCTCTACAGTGTAATTATGTGCTGGCTGAAAAAATACTTGACTTTGTTTGCTTTAAACCCAGTAACTTGTTCCTGTGCTACGCAAAAAAACAGTGAATAATTGTTCCCCAATCATTTCTTCAAACCATTCACAACATTTGTTATCAGGCCCAGGCCATCGAGGAGATGGCCTGTAGCATTCCCTCCTTTCTACCAAGGAGTCTGAGCATATTTAGTTTTGCCTCATATGGAAGCTGTCCTATGTCTTTGATCATATGTGCTGGTGTTTTCAGGCTCTACATCTTGAGGCATTAACAGCCGTTTAAACAAAAGGACATCTTCCATGAGGGGCTTCTCTTCTCTCCCACAGCAGGTGAATAACGTCAAGTCACAACAAACTGCTAATAGGTTCCACCTTGGCTCTGACCGACCACTGATGGGTTTCGATTTCCTCCCATCTACATACTGGACCAAACGAACAGTGTTTCTTGTGTGTGGTTAGTGTTTAAGGCCTCATTGTGTACATGGCCTTGAAAGATATATTTTTATAGGTAAGCACCTCATAAAATATTTTTCTGAAGACATTTATCAAGAGAGGCTTTGAAAGAAACATAAGGAGAGGGGAAGGAGAAGGCAGGGGAAGCACAACATGTGCTTTTCAGCTGCCACAAAACCCTGCAGCAGCAGCCTTCATGTGAGAGGCGACACTTTGCACATTACAACAGGGAATCAAAAGATTTATACTCAATACTCCATATATATGACTCTCTACGGCATCATTTTGAAAGGGTGATTATTGGTTTGACATGAGGGAATATTTTACATTAAATGCTGAAATTTCTCTATGTACATAGCAATAATCACCTGATGCTGCTTTTTCTTACTGCATGGCTTTTAATAATAAATAATCGTAATAATGATAGTTAGGTTCTCCAAAATGATCCCATTTGTTTTCCAAGAACCCCCAGGGGCTGGTATTTATCACTTGATGTGAATGCTCCCTGCTCCTCTCCCTCTACTTACACATGCATATAAAAGAAGTACAGACATATGGGAAGTGCTTCACTTAATTTGATGGCAGCTCTGCTTATTATTATCTCCCTGAGCTGTGGTAATTGTAGTTCAGTTGTTGAGCAATTATTAAACCAGAAGCTGCAGGTCCCCTGTTAGGCTGCTCCCTGGGATCTCCCATTTTCTACCCTCAGAGATCCAATGTGTTCAAAAGCAATGCACTGACTGCGGAAAAGATGACAGGTAATACCTCTTAAATTCTTGTATAAGTCAAGAGTTGGAGCACCCATTGAGTTCAGACAGGAGCAGTTTGTAAGTATGTTCTTTATACTGGTGTTTACATGGCAGCTTGGACTAATTTGGGTCTTTCAGCCCATGCAAAATGGGACGAAGGGGAGAAGGATGGCCACAAAAAGACTAGACATGGACTTAGTTCAGTGAAAGAGAAAGGTCTGATTTTGGGAGGTATTACAGCATGGCACCCGCAAAGCGTGGTCTTGTTCATGTCTTTTTTTTTTTTTTTTTTTTTTTTTTTTTTTTTTTCATAAAGGCTGCATTATTCTGCTAATTTGAGGTACACACAATAGAATAGTTTCTCCTCTCACCCTCCTCTCCCCATACTATTAACCTTATGGATGAATGAGCTGATTTGGGATAAAAAAAAGGACTGGGCTCAACTAGAGATATTTTGTGAATTAATGGTTTCAGTAGTCATTTTTCCTAAACTTTTGCACTTTCTGCTTTTTTTTCCACTTTAATCTTACTGTTCAAAAGAAAAGAAGTCAGCAGTTCTGAAATACCTCTTGAAAGATAAAGTGCTGAAGTACATGTAAGCAAGGATCTAAGTTTGCCAGAAACTGACAATAGTAGATGAAAACCTGTCCAGTTTCCTGCAGCTGCTCCTGTGAAAGACCTGGCTGGTAAAGCCCAGACTTACGGAAGAAATGACATGTGCCCCAGCTGCGACAAGATTTTCCCTGAGTGAAGTTCTGGTCATGCAAGACTTCTGCTGCTGTAGCTGCCATGCCCTCCCCCATCCATGCAGCCTGCAGCAAGTGTTATTTCATGACCCCAGCAAGCAGAGAGCAATGGGAAGTCTTCTGACGTGCTTTCTCCTCATCCCATGCTCTGCTTATTCTAGTTCTTACAGGCTTATGGCCTTGCCTTGACCCAGCCTAGCTCATTGAAGAAGAACGGCCTCACCTGATAGCAGCTGTCAAAGCATTTTTCTTCTCCCTGCTTTCTTCAGCAAAAATAATCTAGACTGTAAATCATTGGCTCCTCTTGTTCAAAACCCAGAGACAGCTTTTCTGGAAGCTCACTGAGACAAGCATGAAGTACAAGGGAGTTATGACCTGTTACTAGGGATTTCCTTAGGTCAACAATCAATATTAGGAAAAGAAATAACGATAGCACCAAAACTGAAGTGCCATTTATTGTACATCAGATACAAATACAATTAAATACAAGCTCTTCTTTCCCACCTCCTTTTCCTTCTATGTAACTTTCTGTCCTTGGATGTTTTTTCACTATATAAATTTCCTTTCTTCTTTTTCTTCTTTTTCCTCTTGCATCTCTATTTTTTTCATGCCTTTTACAGTTTTCTCTATACCTTTGCCTTTCTTGTTAAGTTACTCTGCTCTCCTCTTTTACAATCCCTTCAATCTTTTGTCCTCCATTTGAGAGTTCCCACCGCTAACATAGTCTTCTTGTTCACTTGCTTCCTGGCAGGTATGTCCTGTGCCTCCAGGAATGAGAAATCTTCTGGTGCAGCTATTCTTAATTTTGCGCTGCCAAATCAGCCGGGTGGTGTTGGCACCAGTCTGTAATTTGGTTGCAGGATGTTTCTTCTGCCTGCCAGATTTGAGGAGGGAGCTGATGAGCTGCATGCACGGTAGGGACAACTCTAGTTCAGGCTACAGTAGTCCTGTGGTCCTCCAGGTTTTGTTAATTATCCCGTGATCCCACAGGTAAAACTGACCCCGAGGGTAGAGGCCAGCAGCATTCTTCACACAAGCCATTACGCACTTGACTGGCTGGCTAGCAAGTGAGTTACGAGCAGTGCTGGCCACAGCAAGTGCTTTTCAGGGCAAGATGCTGAACACAGCAGTCTCAACAGATCGTTTTGGATATGTGCTGACATAGCTGAGTTCAGATGATCCAGGAGTCAGTGCTGTACGAGCGTTTTTACACAAGGCTGTAACCCAACAGCACATGCTTGGAAGCAAATTTGAACCAAAGCGTTGAGCCTTGCTGTGTTCCCCTGCTGACTAATTTATGTAGCAGCTTACAGGTAACAGAGAAACTGTTTCTTTTTTCCAGCTGGATCGGAGGTAACCATGCTCAGAAATGGCAATTAATTTCTCCAGTGGTATGCACATGTCCTTCCAGACTACTGAGTTAGTTCAATATTTCGTTCCCTGAAAGAACAAAGCAGCTGGAACAGAAACCTTTCACTGACACCAAAGCACCTTGAATCTCAGACAGCTTCACTTTATCCTCAAGATCATAAGGAGTGTGTTCCTAAACCCATTGCCTCACTCCCGTAACATTGACTCTCCTGCACTTACGGAAATGTACTGTGTTATCCAAACAAACATGAACTTACAAACAAGCATTCTTTTTGCCTTAAATTCTGGGCAATTCACAAAAGTTATGAAGCAGAATGGTCCATGAATTGAGGTGCATTTCTCTTTACTAAAGTAGTGCTGCTGCTTTCGATGCCGTCACCAATGGTACAGACGTGGTTTTCCAATACCCTTTTCCAAGAAGAGGACCATAATAGAAAAGCCCTTTCAGCTGCTGATTTGTAGGTGGTGGTGCCTTGTTTCTGCTCCCATCTCATAACTAAGTTAAGGCCAGCTGAGAAAGAAGTGACCTATGAGAAAGAAGGTACTTTCCCCTCTGCAGTCAGATCACTTTCAGTTATGTTTCAGATCATGACAACAGTCTTTGCAATGATCATGAAAATAACTGTTTGCAATGAAAATCCATACGGTTTAGCCTGTCTGGCAGAGACCAAGTATGTGCCCTTGGTGAGGATAGCCCTGAACTTTGCAGAATGCACCCACTGAACTTAAAACTCACGCATTTGTTGATGTGATCGTCTAGGAAGCAATGAATGCTGCTGTGACCTCCATTCCCAGCAGCCATATTGATTTCAGTTGCACTGAGACATGCCCAAATAAAGAATGGACACTGGGCTAGAATTATAATTGCCTATGTAATTTCAATTTCACATTGAAAGTCATGTGAAAGCATTTCCTGAATAGACTCAAGTGCAGCCACTCAATATCCCACACTCCTGCTCCAGCAGAAGACCCCATGAGCGCTCCTTACACTTGAGTACCTGTGACTGAAATTGCCAAGAGCAAGTGGCAAGGAGTGAATTCAAGTCTTGGCTATTAAAGAAAAGGGGGAGGGAATTCCCAATGGTTTGCTGTATTTTCCGAATGGACATGTATACTCTGATAACCAAACAGTTTCAGACCATCTTTTAAGATCAAAGTTTTTTCTTCTGCTGGAGAAACACCTCCCGAGCCTTACAGGATCTGTTGCTAGGCTGGAATCTACCACACAACAGCTCCTTCTTTTTAACCAGATTATGCCACAGGGGGAAGGTTGCACTTGAATGTATTTGAATACTTTTTTCTGTCAAACAGAGATCTGGGTGTAACGTAGTAGCCCCATTTACGTTATATCTATTCTGGCCCATTTCTACTTATATAGAACCCTCAGTAATTTTTTTTTTCCTTTTGCAAATTAGAGGCTCAGATTAATGTATTTTATAAGCGAGTTTGTTTTTTTTTTTCGTACAGCGACCCCCTCCCCCCAACTCCAACCCAAACCATTTTGGCATTTAACTATATTTCTATCGTAAACCTTTAGAGCAGCAGCTGTGCTTACTACCAGCATGACAGGATACAAAAACATATTGTTCCTTACAAAAAAGAGAGAAAGATTGAAAAAGGGTGAGATGGAAAGAGAGAGGCCAGGACCTCTTCTCTCTGGTCAGGCACAGACCATTCTAGGACTCCTTCTGAGCCCTGTGGGGGGCTGGCAGGAAAGAATGTGTAGCCACAGGGACATGTTATCCAGAACCAAGGGTTGAACCTAATTGTAAGCAGATTTTGCCCGCCTTTTTTGGATGAATGATGGCCCACTGGCATGTGACCTGGCTTGGCAATTTCCCTACAGTGTCCAGGCTGCCATAAGGAGATACGTAATGTCTAGAGTGATAGGAAACTCTTTAGTGCAGATGGTACAGAGCTGCCTCATAAAATGACTCACTGTGAATCCTCACAGAAATCTCAGCTATAAAAATGATAATGGAAAAAGCACAAGAAAATGCAAAATGTCTTAAGAATAATTTGTTCCATCTCATATCTTTCATTTTAGATACAAAAAAGATGTATTCTACAACAAAAACAGCAACTTCCTCCCGTTCATTGTTTTTGACTGGCCAGGCAAAATCAATAGGACAAGGTACTGGAATTGTGGAGGTGGAGGGAGCTCTTGGAGAATGCAAAGTGAGAACTTGCAATGCTCTGGCCACTCCTTAGGGAAGAGACCCAACTTCTTGGGAAATACTGTATGCACACAAGTTCCTCTCTCCCTTTTCCACTCCCCTTATCCCTCCAATAGTCAGAGGAAACACTTAATTAGTAAAAATGGTACCTGTGGTTTTCCCAAGAGAACCACTGAGTTTTCATTCAGAAATAGATACTGAACCCCTGTGGGTGGAATTTTTCCTGTAATCCCTGAAGTGATTAAGAGCATGTATTTTAGCAGATACTGTGCCATCAAAGTCACATTTTCAATTCTTTCTTTCTCTTGAATTCTCACACATTTTCCCTTGCTTTTCAGTATAATTTATTGAGCTTTTTGCAGTGTTTATCCCTTATTTAATGCAACATCTCTGCAACATTCCAGATTGCCTGTGACTTTTATTCAGTTTACTGTGTTCACTAGGGACAAGAAGTAACACAAGACCATGAGTAACACAAGAGTCTGAGAAGAGGGGAGCGCTGAATGTGGTTTTACCCCTTCTCCTCTTTCTACCATGGGAGATGATATCAGAACACTAAGTAAGAACACACGAACCATTTTGAAAGACAAAGTGCTTTCTGCTTGCAGGTTACATGTGCTATTGTGATAGTGATACAGGGCACCTTGTATTCTTACTCCATAGTTGCTATGTCAGCATTTTAATGTGGTTTAGCAGCAAATCCTCTAATTTCCCCCACTTACCTCACTTATGTTAGATTTGCAGAGCAGTTGCTGTGAAAGCAAACCAGATTTTTCTGTAAGAAATCAATCCCCAAGTTCAGGTCCATGAACTCAACAAGCTCTCTCCAATCGCTTGTGGGTGGAGCAGGGTCAGACCAAACACCTGGTCCTCTGGGCAGCTGCAAACCATACAAATACTTGGGGCACTTGGTCCAGGGAATCACAACAAATCTAGTCCAAACCAGAACTGCATACAGCATGGCTGGAGTGGCTTTGACACAAATTGTCCTCTTAACAGGTATACACACCTGCTGCGCTGCTTCCCTTGCTCAGCCTTACCTCGCTTACCCTCTCTTGGCTATCTCTGTGCAAGACCATGTAGCACCACAGAGGTATAGTTTAACTGTCTTTCAAGGACCACTGAACAACTCCTCTTGCCTCCAGGAAACGCACACTGCAAACACTGTGGATGTCAACCCCAAGTCAAAGAAGTTACCTCCTCAAAGCAAAGAACATTCTGAAGATCTTTCAGCTAATCTTTCTCTGTCCGTACTATCTGTGACTTTCTAACTGTGCACACATCCTCCTAAACCAATCAGATGTTCCCAGCCACTTCATTCTGGGTTTCTAATGCCAGAGCCTCTGTGAAGAGCTTCCTGTAGAGCTATCTCCAGCTGGCCATTTGGTAATGCATTACTGTCACTCCATGCAGATAGACAGAACCGGAGGGGAAGAACCAGTACAGCATATGTTGATGGCACTGAGCTATCTGTTTGTTATCTGACGGATACCTTGAATTTGTGCCAGCTCAAGTGTCCTTCTGGCCACAGGATCTGGTTGGGATGAGACTGTAAAAATGCTGAGATCTGTGCAAAGAGATAATGACCCTCTTCGCTCAGTGAGACTCCTACTGTGGTACACAGCGACAGGTTTCAGACCGAGACCTGCCTGCCTGCAGTGAAGCAAACAAGACGGGGGCAGGTTCTTTTGGGGAGAGGGAACCCAAACATAGCAATCTGTGGGGAAACAGGGTGACCTACACAAAGGGCTCAGCTGTAACAGCAGGAATTCAAACAAAATTATCTCTCAGTGGTAGTATTAGGTTCACTTTTTGAACACTCTGGAGAAATACTTGTCTGATACATCCAGACTTAGACTTCATATTGACTTTCAAAGCTGTGAACTGTGCAGGCTAGGATGGTCCTCCTAATAGAGCAGAACACTTGCAGAGGAGCACACAGGGACAACAAAGAGTTTGTGTTTTGAAGATGCAGATTTTTTTGACACCACAGCACTGATTTATAAGCATGTCTAGGACTTACCATTTGACATTTTCTCCTGAAATTCACATGAGGTACCCCCCAAAGTTCAGACTGAGACTCATTGTAGTCATAAGATCCACACTATACAAGACACCATTTATTTGTATGCAATGCATGTGCTACTCTGCATTTGCACCACACCGCATAACGCTTTATATACAGACTGTAAAAGGTTGACTCAGGGAGGCAGTGGGGAGAGAAGTCAGAAACACAATCCTGAATCTTTCTCTGCCGTGCTATAAAATCAACTATTTTTTTGTCTGTATAAACAATTTCAGTTTAGAACCAAGCCCCAGGAATGTGGACCTGTGATGAAAATACATAATTCAATTTGAAGCTGAATATTTGGTGATAAAAGTACTCCCAGGAATAATATTTAAAGAAGGATTACATTCTTCCATACTTTAGTTGCTTGCTTTCTTCTGGCAAAGTAAACAAAGGCACTTGTACATTTAACTCACTATATCAGAAATGATGACTGATGAGGTTTCCTAAGTATTTCTTTATACACACACATATACTCACACAATTTAAAATGGCCATAGGGTTATTTGTAATTTTGTTTCAAATTTGTTAAACTCCAAGATTATTAACTTTCAGTTTGAAAAAAAAAAAAAATCATAGACGGTGTGAGATCTTATTTAGATTTGTTAATTAGCTGACAGTTCTGCAGAATCCCAGTCAGTGTTCAAAGCTCATCTATATATATGGCTTTATAGGATATTAGAATATGTTGGCAATAACAAGTTTGTAATTGAATTATGCAATAAACTCTTTATACTGTGTCTTGCAAACACCTTCATTTTTTTGAATACCCTGCATACCAATGAACACTCTGTGTTCCATCCTTCTCCTGACACTGCTTAAAACAGTGATCTTAAAAGGATTTAGTAGAAGAAAAGCTCTTTTTTTCCCTCTTCAGCCAATCAACATATCCAAAAAAGAAGCTAAATTTTTTTTTCTACAGAAATGGCTCATAAACTGCATTTTGCTGGGTGGACAAAAATCACTGAACAAATTACAGTGAATTTCCTGCACTGCAATCCTACAAACCATCTAAGGAAATCGTGCAGTGCTGTGCTCTTTAATGTGCTTCATTTCAAGTCCAGACTTTGTCTCATTAGACATGGATGCAAGCTGCAAAGTTTGGATTCAGGTTTTTTTAATAAGCACTTTGAAAGTTCAGAAGTGTGTATAACTAAGTTGTTGGTTTTTTTTCCCCCAGACTGTTACATGGAAAGGCTCCTGCTGTGAGGTTTGGATCAAATCTGGAGTTTTGGTTCAGTTCTATTTTTGTTTCTAATGTACTCAACTTCGCAGTGTTCACAGCCTGCCATAAACCCCCTCTGTTAAACATGCGCATTGTTAAAACATGCAGAAGACTTGGCTCAAATTGAGCGTCACCTAATGGAAGCCAGCAGAACTGTGGGCTGGAACAAACCCCTAGCTGCAGTATATGACCACAGTGAACACCTGGACATGCTGGAAATGGCAAAATAAATGGCATTTTCATAGGAACCATGTCTGAGAATTGCTTAAACACTCGGTGCCCTAGCTCAGGTAAGAACAGTTCCTCATATGTTTCTGGTACTCCAGGAGAGGCTGCCTCAGGCACCACTCAGCTTTTGAAAGAAATTACGTTTCTGGCCAGCTTATGAAGCAACTGTACTTTTATAGCTGAAAACAAGGCTCACTCTTGAATTATCAATAAAATATGGCTAGCTTTTCCCACTGTTTTGTGTGCTCTGTCCGCTGGCACTACGACTGCGGTCAGGAGGGGTTGTTTACCACAGCTGCTTCCCGACATATCTGAAGAAGTGTCTTTTCTGACCACTTGCACATGGAGCCTCAAACTCCTTGGCTCCCAACAGACCACTCCAAGCAAGCATCCAGGCCCCATTTTGCAAGCAGCTTCTTTCCATTTATTCCCTGTAACATCTTCATTCCACTACCCTCCTTTTGCACATGAGGAGGGAAGGGCAGAGAGAGATAAATGAGATAGATAGGAAACATTTTGGGAGATATTTGTGGCCTGGCTGGGAGTGCTTTCCCTCATGTGCTGCTGGTTTTTTTGGAAGCTGGGATGTTTTTAATGGTAATGGTGTAAACTGGTGTATGCCTCAAGTAGACGATGACTAGTTTATTTTGATTCCTTGGGAGAAGCTATGCTGTACACCATAACTGCCAGGACTGGCTTTCCTATTTGTGTTGTGCTGATAAGGCATTGCTTGGGCTACTCTTAATGCACCACACTGAGAAAGGCTTTATGTGCCAGCTGTGGGAGGTTGGCTTAGGGGAGACTGTGATCAGAAAAGTCAGAAACAAAATCTCTTTTTTTTTTTTTCCCCGCCATGCCATAAAATCAACTATTTTTTGTCTGTATAAACAATTTCATTTTAGAACCAAGCCCCAGGAATGTGGATCTTTGATGAAAATATATAATTCAATTTGAAGCTGAACATTTGGTGATAAAAGTATTCCCAGGAATAATATTTAAAGAAGGATTACATTCTTCTATACCTTAGTTGCTTTCTTCCTCTGGCATAATAAATTATGGCTATGTGTACATTCCACCCCAAACACCTCAGCTGATACTTGAAGTTTGCTTGAGATTTTTGTACATGCTTCTAAAATGGCTATCACATTATTTGTCTTTACATAAAATAAAGGCAAAGCTTTAAGATTTGTAGCCTCCTCTGTCACACAGGATCCAGAAGATTGTGGGCTTTGACAGGGTAGTAGGTCTAAACTAATTCAGGAGACAGCTGTTGACAACTGTGAAGTCTATTTCGTCTGAATAGCAACACTTAGAAATATCTTTGATTTCCTTTGTGGAAATAAGAAAAGAATCTCATCCATGCCATAAATACTTTTAAACCACTAAGATTCATGTGAACGACAGTTGGAGATGATTATATCTGAACCGTGCATGGTTAAGGAGACTACTGAGGGTATCAGTAGCCCGTGCATTGTGCAGGTCTTTTGGTGGGAGGAATGGAAAGACTCTGCTTTTGCCCCCACCGTAAGTCAGTGACCCTCTGGTGTGGTGGTGGACATAGAAAAGGGACCTTGATCATGTGCCTTTGTGCTCCTAGTGTCAGCCCCAGTAGGAGAAAGGTGCCTCAGAGCTGTGACAGACCCAGAAAACCAGAGCAGTCCAGAGCTCCTCCAGTCTCTGTGGAGGAGCTGGCCTGGAATCCCAGTGCCTCCAGTATGAGGGGAGCCTGGGGGCAGGCTTGCATCCCCACCTCTCCTGAACTGCACCCAGGGCATCTTGGCAAAGGCTGAAAAGCTGGGCAAGCATACTCAGCAAAATCCCTCCATGGAGTAACCTCACACATGATTATAAATCTATCAAGGGCTTATGGAAAAGTCATTCTGACTCTGCCTCCTTATTGTGATGACTGAGAAAAATAACTCTAAGAACTCGATATGCTCACTTTTAGTATAAGGCACATTTTTACAGCACTACCAGAATGTTAACTGGGATTCTTCTCATATTTGGATCTTCCTGGCATGAAGTCTTTTTGCCATAAAATATACTCATCCCAAAGCTTAAGTGAACCTCTGAGATTTTGAAGTTGTAACCATAGCAAACATAACTTAAAGAGGGGAAAAAGTGTTTTGTCAGTGTCGTTTCAGCTCTAAATGGTGCAATCTCTATTTCTCTGAGACACACTGTTCTTTTTGGTCTCAAAACAGACCTGGTAGTATCAAAGAATTCCAGTGGACTATTTCAGTTATAAAAGAAAATTGAGTTTGATACATGACTACTCAAAGGGCTTTTGAAAATATCATGGCAGAATGACCTTCAAAGAAAGTGTCAGTCTCAATAAACACTCAGCACAGCTGCGATATTAACCCCCTTTCCTGGGATCCTGAGGTACTGCAAAAACTTTCAGGAGGGGGAGGTATTTGCTTTTCAGCCCAGCTTGAATTATTTCTATATTAGGTTTTATTGGAGCTATATGTGGCTATTTTATGGCTCTTTAATGTTTATGATGTATTTATTATCATTCCTACATTTTCCCTGCAGCTCTTCTGAAGAGGGACTATCTAAAGATCATGAAGCTATTTGTTATTGTACCTTTAATTTACAGCCGCTCCATATTTTTAATTTGAAGAACTCGGCAGTGTGACTGACATTAACTAAGTCTCACTATGCCAATCTGAATTCATAGTCCCACGTAAAATGCGTTTTAAGTAGGGGTGAACTGAGTCTGGGCAACACAGAAAGTTTATGACAGGGCCTGGGAAGAAACTTGCAGATGGAAGATCCTTGTTGCTCATGCCAAGCTGTGAATTATGTCACTAAGCAGATCAAAAGCCTTGCTCTGTTGGTCAAAAAATTGCCACCCAAAATTAGAGGATTAATAGTAAAACCCAGCCCGTTTCCTGGTGAGGAGTGTTGGCTGGCAGCAAAGGGAGATGGAGTTTGGTATGACCGCAGAGCCAAGTCCAGGCCCAGCCTAAATAACAAGGTGGTGTTGCGGTCATATGAGGGAGGAGTATGTGCATTGTGCCCAGCAGCTCTAGTATTTCCTTGGCTGCCCTGTATATCTCAGTAGAGGCTTGGCATCCATACTTTCTCATGTGAAGGTATCCATGCCATAAGTCCTGCCCTGGAGAGCCCCCCGGCTAGAGTCCTTCACAAGCTTGTCACTTGCCATCTTCCATTTTGTTTGCCAGCTCTGACCTCCTGTGAGATTCCTGTTGCCCTCTAATTTCAGGTCACACTTTTTTGTTGCTGAATCAGAGACGAACACCAATTTGCTCCTTTCCTTCTCTCCTACTAATTCTCCATCTCATTTTAATAGAAATAACTCATACTAAGACCACAGGATCACAGGAAAACACAGATAGGAAGGGATCTCAGGAGGTCATCTAGTTCAACCTCTGCTTACAGTCTTCTATGTCTCTTGTGTTCAATTAATAATGGTAAACCACGACTCAATTTGCGTGTGCTAAAATAACAGAGTACTAAAGAGCACTGAAGAGGCAAAGGTTACTTAATGCCATCCTCAGCTTGCTTCCACGCCAAAATAGTTTGCTTAGATTCACATTTAAATGATTGATTGATTGCTTTGTTTTTTTGCCATTGCTTGGGAACAAGTTTGGTCAGAACCTGCCTATGCCATCTTGTGAAACTTCTGCACCAACATGTTCTCAGCCTTTATGACCCTCTGTGAACTGGATCTCAAACTCAAAAAAGACTTTCTTTCCTCCACAGCAGCTGTGTGGACACTATGCCTGATTGTAACAGGGGGATTTGCTGGCTTTCAGTGACCCATCCATAGAAATTGGGAAAACTGGCAGAGACCCTGAATGCTATGTGAAGCCTGAACCTGACATGATGGAGGAAGAAGGCTTTCCTAGCATAGCTATACTGCTTCTAGGATGACAGCTTTCTCAGGTGACTCTGGATACTCCAGTGTGCCGGATAGAGGGACCCTTACTCTTCTTCCTTTCCTGTCCTGGATTTTTCTAGGGTGATGTTCTCCTACATTAACCAGCTGCTTTTTTCCTGCAGTGGTTATGCTACACAGATGAGTGATTCTCTGTTGCATCTGTAGGTCACAATATCACATACCTGGTTCTTGGATGCTTTTTTCCTATCTGAGAGAGAATTTGCTTCCTTGTTGATAAACCAAACCATAACACTTTATAATTAAAGATGATATATAAAGGACATTATGCTTTTATGCTGATTATAGTATTTCTTTGTGAAACTATTAACTGTATTTGGACTATGTACTTTCTGCCCCTTCTCCTCTCTTTCAACCTCTCCCAAATAATACTAACACACAGGTCCTAAATTAAGCTGTGTTCCAAGTTCGGACTCTGGTTTGCTGTTTTTCAGCCTGCCTGTAGTTTGTAGGCTAAGGCACTGTAAACAGAGCTGTTCTTAGAAATATAATGGCTTGATAAAAGCATATAGTTTCAAAACCACTCAACAAAATATTCATCAGAAGGGATCTCATGCTATTGCTCCCCACATGTAGTCAATATATCACTTTAACTACAGTGCATTTACCCTCTGTTTATCATCCCTTCTGAAGCCATGTGGAATACTCATCTTCTCTAATCCTTGTCTATAGTATTTCCAAAGTACTTTACAAGCTTGGAGTAATGGACTTTAATGCTTTGCAGCAGCTGAGCTGGTAGCATATATGATACCTTAAATGTAACAATCAAAGGAGCATGCAAGATTTTGGTATTTCCGCTGGCTTGCAGATGTGCAGTATCCAGGTCCAAAAACTGTAATGTCAAGTTTAGACTAAAAGTGTTTAAAACAAAATAATGTCTCACTGCTCTGTGTCAACACCCCTATGATGTGAGAGGGTATTCTCTGATAGAGAAAGCACCAGTATTAAATATCAGTTATCTGAACCCTACAGTAATTTCTTTCTTGTATGGGTGTCCACGAATAACCTTGCTCAAGATTTATGTAACAGAGTGTATTGTTTTATTAATCCAGAGCATGTGGCATTCTCCAGGTGCTAAGCTTTGATCTCCTTGCCCTTCTATGTATTAAGTTTTCTGGTTCTCATTGACACTGATGCTCTTGATTTAAGGTAATCCTCTTATTGTTGTGGACAGGAAAAAATGCAAGTGAACTCTGCAGTGAACCTGGAATCTTTTTCCTTTGTTTCATCTCAGTTCCGATTGAATCTCCACTAAATTCAGTTCAGCAGAATCCAGCCACTGCTTTTAGGAGTAAAAGTATATCTTTCTGCAACATTTTATGGCATGGAATGTTGTTTATGGCACATTATATTACAGTTTGAAATGCTAACATTCGCTAACTAGAGGAGCTGCTTGTTTATATTAAAAAAACTGAACAGTGTAAAAAAAACCAACAAACCCAAACCAACAAGAAGGTAGTTCTCCATGCTCCTTGGCTGGTAACAGAGGGAAAGAGTAAGAGTGTGAGTACTGGTGGAGTGGAAGTCATGGGGCAGGGGAAAGGAGAACAAAACAGTGAAAAAAACTGCTGGAGCAAGGCTCCTTCCAAATGGGTCAGTGGCACATCGGCTGCAGATGAGAGAACAGGCTGAAGATGCCACTGAGTTAGCTTCTGAGGTACTACCTGATTAGCAGCTTCTTCTCCTCATGGTTTCTGTTGCAGCTGGCACTGTCTCCCCATCTCTTACCTCTGCTCCAGCATTTTTCTCACCTACTTTGACAATTTATTTCACAGGTGTATACTGTCTTGACGTGGCTTTGTTCTGGGAATGCGACAAGTTGGGCTGGGGTTGGTAGGATGGGCTGGCGCAGGTTGGAGCAGGTATGGAGCCAGCTCCCCACTCCTGCTCAGCCCACAGTATGCCTGATGTGGTGCCAGGGAGGTCTGCAGCACTCTACAAACACGGGCTTGCCTTAAGGGCCAGTGGGGTGGTCAGGAAGGAATACTCTGTTCTCTGAAATCAGGGATTGCAAGGAGGGTAGGGACATCCATGGAAACATCTACATCACTTGAGATGTCACTGGGAATGGGACATCAATTCCTTGTAGAACTGCCAGACAGCAGAGCTCAAAGGGATCATCTAGTCCATCCCCATGGCCCAGCACAGCATAAGCTATGCTAGTGTCTTGTTTTGGCAGATAAGTGTCTAGCCTGTCTTTAGCAAGCTCCCCTGTGGGAGATAATGCATTGCCCCCAGGCAAGACCTCTCAGCATTTTTCTGCCACTGCCATTAAAAAGGTTCTTCTAACATTTAACCTCACTCTTCCTTGCTCATAATTAAGTTAGTTTACTTTTTTCCTTATTTTTAGTGGACACAGGGACATGCTTGTTTCCTTCCTGTTTGCCAGCACCCTCGACATAGCTGAAGACTGTTACTACTGTCTCTCCTTGGTCTTCCCTTCTCCAATCTAAACAATAAAGTACTTCAGTCTTTCTCTGAAGACCGTGTTTTTCTAGTCATTCTCATGACTCCTTGAAGCAGGGCCAAACCTTTCCTGAGCTGGAGAGTTACCAGAGCCAAGTGGAATAAAAGAATTAATTTGTGTGTCCAGTAGATTACATTCTTGCTTAGCCTTTTTTGGTAGGGCAGTTGGATACTTTTTTTTCAGCTACTAGGTCTTTTCAACTTCTGCACAGCTTGTGTGCTGCTACAATCTTCAGACCATTTTCTGCAGTACTGCATCCCTGCCAGGGCCTCCCCATCATCTTTTGATGCAGATGATTATTCTTCCCCGAGAGCCTTACATCTCCTCTGGTTGAACTGTATCTTATTTATTTCAGACCCGTCTTCCAACTTCTCAACATCACTTTGTATTCTTATCTTGTCCTTTGATGAACTGTCTTGCTCAACTTTTCATTGTTTATGAATTTAATGAGAATGCTATCTGTTCCAAGTAGTTAGTGAAAATATGGAGTAATGAGAGACCTATTACAGTTGCTATGGGTGTGTTACAGCTGAGAAGAGAAGCGCTTATAAGTCATTCAGTTAAGATGTTTCTAACCAGTCTTGGAACATTTTCACATAGATCTCTGTGTTTGAAAGGTTTGCTTAGTTTTGATTCTCCATGTAGAATTGAAAACACCAAAATTTGAGGTAAAAAGACAGTAGCATCTTTATGCTGCCCTCCAAACTTGCCCTGAACAATGCAGATCTTGTAAACTTCTGATTTTGATTTCCTGGAATATGAAAGGAATTGACCAAATACCACAGAGCAGGTCAGACATCAGTATATTTACCTGGATTTGCCTTCTGAAATACTTGATGATTATAGGTCAATAACAGAGATTGATGAGACTTAAAATGGCCCCTGTATGGACCACTGAAGTGCTTGGGGCTGTTGCATAGCTTTCCTCACTCAGTATACACCCGTCTGATACACTTGTCTAAGGAAAATCAAATCTTGCAGAAAAATTCATTGACTAGCCAAATGTCATAGCAAATAATGGAGAAGACAGTGAAATGTTACTACTAGATATTGTCTTCAAAATAAGTTTATTAAAAATGAGGAAAAGCTATGTTGCTTTTTTGTTCACTTGGTTTTTTTTGTTTTTTTTTTATATACTGAAAAAAATAGGATTTTCTCCACTCAGATTCCTTTTTTAACTCTTTCTATTTTTCACTTAAAAGAGTATAATAAAATTGACAATTTTGTTGAAAAGGAATTCCTCCTACTCACTTCTTACTAAAGGTGTTTGAAAATGAATTTTTAGGGATGACAATGGCTCAGGCAGACCTCTGACACATGGACAAGAGTGAATCTTCCATCTTACAGTGAAATACCTGATGCTGGCCACCTCTGGAGAGAGGACATGGGGTTAGATGGCCAGTGGGTTTGAGCCAGTTGGGCAGTTCCTTACGGCCTGCCTAATATCAAGAAGGGGGTATTTATCACAGCTATTGCTCTGAAAGGGACAGTCAAGTTTAGCAGTATCTAGTTTTGATTCTGCCCAATACTTAATAATACTTACTATTCTCTGGTCCTGGGATTTTTTTCTGGGCTATACCATCCAAATAGTGGTTTCCTTCCACTGATGCAAAACTACTAATATGTTGTAAAGTCACATACATGGATGGCCCTATTGCCACAGTACTTGGGAGTGTCACAGTCTACAGGGTATTAATGACTGCAGCACTTGCGTTAACCAGGGACGAGGAGGGACTTTGTCCCCATGCTGCATGCGGGTACTGTGAGTAGGGGAAAGGAGGGACTCAGATATTCCTTGCCAGGGCATCTCCTGCTGTCACTGGTTTGAGGCAGGCACCTCTGGGGTGATTCACTGCCTTCTAAAACAGGCACTGAAAGCACTTGGGGTAATTCACCCTGCAGAGGTGTCTCCTTTTCCATTGACTACTGAAGGAGTTCAGGTGACAGGACCAGAGTATCAAGATACTTACTGATCTGTTAGCTCAAACACATTTTACGTGCTTTTCTGAATTGATAAAAGTTTCTGTGGAAGGGCTGGCAACTGCACAGAGGTGCCTCCTGCCCCAGGCCAAATCTTGTGCCCTGATGCTTCACCAGCTATGAGCCCTGTGCTGTAAAAGTGCAACCTAAAATCAGTGCGAGCAGAAAGCTTTGAGCACTTCCCAGTGCTTGCAAAAGTCAGTGTCTTTGTGTCTCCCATGTCTTGACACTTGTGTTCGTGCAGTAAGTGTTGGCCTAAGCAGAGAGGTTTTAGCTACGTTCTGAAATGTTGCTCCTGCTAGAGGGAGCTGGGACTAAAGAATTTAATCTGAGGAGTCTGGAGACAGCTGAGATAATTTATAGTCAGAGCAGACAGGAGGATACATAGCTTCAAAAATGTTGTTAGTTTGTGTAATATGCAAGGAGGACAGTGTAATGGAGTGTGTATACATGGAAATAGTACAAATATTTTGCCAGCATCCTTAGGGTATTGGGAAAAGATTTCCGTTCTACTAGTTGAATTGTCATGAGGGATTTTCAAGGGTCAAGTTCCATATTGCAAGGAGGATATGAAACTTTTAGGCTGCTTATTGCATGGACATGTGAAGCAAATATTGTGCGTGCTTGGAGGTTGTAAAAACAATTGGCCCTTTCATGTTTGAAAAGAGGCTTTGTGTCATGGGCTGTATTGCATCACTGAATCTTAATCTCTTGAAAGGCATGATTGAGAAGATGGTGCTGTGCATGCTGAAAGGGTATGGCAGGCTCATTAGAAGGTCTACAATGAACCCTCACAACAAGTGGCATAGTAGAAGCTGCACATCACGTGATTTGTGCACATTGCAAAATATGAAACTCGGCAACGAATATGATATACCTTTTTAAAGGGGCCCAGTAAACTGGGGAAAAAACCCACCAAACCCCAATTCCTGGGGAGCCCTCCCTTGTGCTATGACCACAGAGTGTTTTGAATAGAAAACGTTTTGTCTCCATGGCATATCCTTGCAATACTTTTCCATTATTCTCTGAAGTTTGACTCACTTCAGCTTTGTTGTGAGGAAGTAGAACAGCACACGATCTTCCCCTGCTTCAGGTGCTGGCTGGGAGGGACCTTCCAGAGACAGGAGCACCTAGGCAGGCTTTTAGACACTGGAAAGCTTTAAGTATTTGTTGGGTGCGGGATGATGGTCGAGACATTTGAACCAGACATGGACACACATAGAAATGAGAAAAGAGAGTAAAAGCAGCAATGGGTCATTGAAGTGTTTTATAGTTCTTCTGTTATTATCGACATGCAGAAAATCACAACCCGGATTTTTTGTGCTTTTTAACAGGTCCAGCTTTCCGTATGTTGCTACCAAGATCCTTTCTTTTATCACTATTTTATCACTAAATCCTTGTGGATGTCTCAAGAGAGATTTTATTTTTAGAACATTTTGTAGTTCATCTTTAAGTAGAAGTCTTAAGTACAGTTTTGCTTTTCTCTCTGTCTAGGTTATTGTTACATTTTCTACCTATTACAGCTTGGTAATATAATACAGTACATGACCTAAAGCTTCCTTGCACATATAAACCAGCAAATTATTATTTCATTTTACAGCCACCCCAACTACATACTAAAATCATCTGGGAAAGTGTTTTCTAGTGGTTGATATGATAGACAAAAATAAATTTCATTGTATTTTATACTTAATGGGAAGTCATATGTAAAGAAAAACAGTAGCAATCAGCAATTGTTATGCTATTGTACATGATTAAAAAAATATGAACTAATAATATCCAGATGAGAAACCACATACAATACTTCAACATTTTCCTCTAATTTTCTGTTCTACAGCAACAATGAAGGAAACTTTATCTTTTCTTTCATTCTTTTCATAGCAGATCCCCATATTTCTTTAAAACTGCGCATGCCACGAGGCAAAACGGCAAGTAATGCTTTGTGAAGCAGGTGGCCTGTCTGTTGTTCTGCTCAATGGTTGCCAGTGCATTTTTCAGTTAAGAAAGGAACTATTTCATTGAGCAATTTTAGAGACATATAGTGAGATTCCTCAGGCTGATAAAGAGTGTTAATGGTAATGGAATGAGGAGAAAAGTGTCTAAATACAAATATTTAACTCATTTGCCCTGTCTTTCTGGTAGTTGATAGTGTACTATTAGTCTTCTTGGATTTCCTTCATTACTCGGTCTGCAGCTTAAGCTACACTGACATCTCTTTTTTTTCTGCCACAGCAAAACCTTTACCAGTGTTTTTTACTTTTCTTGTCCTCACCTGTGGATAAGCTGCTCTGCATCAAAGATTCAGCTAATCCAGGTACATTTTATTTTGTGAAGCATTTTACTGCTTCTTCTTTCCAGACCATAGCAGAGACTGGGAAGCTTTATTTCTGTCAGTAATAGCCTGAATTTCTAAGCATGTTCCCAGAGTTTGTAAGAAGGGGAAATCATGTAGGGAAGAGGAAAAGTAGCAAATCTTACCTTTGGCCAGCTTACCTTGGCATAGCATGTTTCTTTAGGTCCTGGATAGTTAATTTGCATTATGCATAATGCCTAACGCTACATGGTGATTTATTAGATCCTTAGGTGTTCCCCAAAGGCTGACGTTGTCAAGGAAAAAGAAGATCAAACAACCAACAATTTAGAATAACTTCATGTTAAAGTGTGGTTCTACTCAGAAAAAGGGACTGTAAAACTAGCACCTTTTAACTCAACAGACTCTACTCATATTAAGTTGTATGAACTTCTTTTATTGACAAAAATAATCTTTTACTGTTTTTTAGCACCTGGTCAGCACAGTGATTCTTGAGTGAATTGAAATGTATTCAGTCTTGGACTTTGTCAGCAGAGTCATGTACTTGTTAACCTCTGCATAATTATTTGGAGCAATGAAACTTCACTGGTTTTACTGCAGGGATATTTGATTCCAAGGTGTTATAGCTTTGGTAGCTGATGACCTTACTAGGTCTACAGCACGTTCAGAAGCTGCTGTGTGAGCCTCAGGTAGAAGGGATGCAGTTTAACTGCCAAAGCCCAGGGTGAAAATGCAGATTAGTGAAAAATAAGCCTGAAAATTAAGAGTGTTTGGAACAGACATTGAGGATAAGAAATGACAGTACTGGAGCCTTGACATTCAGAAAGTCGCTGAAGGAGCAAAGCCATAGTCAACGCTTAATACAAACCTGGCCTGTGCTTCAGTAAAGTACTCTCTAGGCTACTTGCAGGTTTCAATGTTGCAGATTTTAACATGAGCAGTCACATAATTTCGAATAGAGCTATTTAAAGTAGTCCTGTAGGAAATTCAGACCTCCTGAAAGCCTTTCTAATCTGAGCTAAGATGAAAATTTGTTTTGAAATATTCCTTGGGAAGGAAATTAAAAAAAAAAAAAGGAAATATCCAGCATCAAAGAGAACAGTTGATTTCAGAGCCTCCTGAGGTGTCCTGAAACAGAGGAACCAACCACTCTACAGGGGTTACAGACAAACTCCAGAACACACAATATTGCTGCTGCTTCTTGGCTTGCTATTTGCTTAGTGGACACAGACTGTAGCTTTTCCAGGCTTTCTCACCTGGCATTAGTGGTCTAAGTTCCAGGTGTTCCTGTTAGAATTGGGTTGCCATAGGCTTTCATCCTCCTGAGTTGGTGCAGAAGGTTTGGGACCCCCAAGCCTGCTGGTTGAAGGAGGGTAGAATGGTGAGGAGGTCCCAGTCAGTGGGTCACAGGAGCCGTAGCACCACCACACTCAATGCTTGTCAGATACCTGGCTACCATCTCCTGTATACCTCCTCCCTTATTCAACAGCTGAGTTGCTCCTCCCCACTGCCATCCAGGTGGTTCTGCCAGTAAAAGGGATTTCTGTTCAGCCCTTCCTCTCCTTTCTGAGATGGGGAATGAAGGTATCAGTTGCCTTCATGGTTCTCTTTGGTAAAGCTATGTATTGCAAGCTAACAGTCTGGACACTGTGTAATGGGATAAAATACTTGATGCATTCCACATAGTTTTTTATGAAAGAATAAGTAATGGCTTCCACCACCCAATGGGACTGGACTGATGACTTCATGATCTCCTTCAATAGTGCCCTGGATTACTTTCTTTTCTAGAGTATCAAATATTTCTGTCCTAATTTACTTTAGTGCATCAGTAGAAATGGAAGAAATGAGGGTCAGTGCTGTCCTTGCACTAAGACTCTTGCTATGGTCTCTGGCACATTTGGGCTTTGTGTTTCTTCACCTTTCATTTTGCATAAGGAAAGGAGAGACACATTCTTACCCTGCTGTAAACTAACTCTGCCATAAAGTAACCAAGTAGATGTCAGCCAGTGGCATCTGGTTTTGTCTCTAAATTGAACACTGGCCTCTGCAGCAGAGTCCTTTCAGAAGAGGCCAGAGGGGTGGGAAAAAAGAAACTCCTACAGGTTTGTCTTCTTTATTAAAATAAATGGATCACTATATGAATAGACAGTTCACAATTCATCAGGGAAAAATCAATACAGAGGAGGTTTTTCACTACAGTTTATTGGACAGAAAGCCTTATATGCTTAAATACCACGAGGACATGGGAAGCCAGGTACACCTTCAAATATTTCAAATAAAAGCAGAATTTTCTAAACACTGGCAGTGATTTTCTTTGTAAATAGGTTTAACCTTGGACCTTCTGTCATCTTGTATTTTTACACAGGAAATTAATTTTCTACATCCTCTGTGTGCATAGAGAAGACAGAAAGTCGAAAAACTCCAAGGGATTTCCAAAAAAGCCTCCATATAAATTTTAAAATTAAACAGATGTTATATGATTACCATTAAATCTGAGCCATGGGTTCCTAGGTTATAAACTATACATAATGTTCTGAAGCAAGAGAAGAAATAGATTTTTTTCAATTACTGAAGGTTTTCCAGATCAAAAAGATCAGGATTTAGATGAATCCATATAGTCCTCATGTTCCAACAAGAGTTTATAAACATCCAAAATAAGTAAATGCTCTCACAATAGCTAGTAAATGGCCATGGGTGGAGATGCTCTGTGACTGTCCAGCTCTGCTGGGAATGCAGTTATGCGCTGGCAAGAGCCTGTCCATTGACACTGTTGTCCTCAGTGGGCATTGGGGTGGATCCTAGGTGAGCTAAGGGTAAGCTTGTCTGCTTGCCTGGTCACTTGCTGCAATCCTTGTTCCAGGTCTGTAATTCCGGAAGAAATCCCCACACCTTGTGTTTTCTGGATCAAAATTGCTACATTATGAAATTTTGTGCTGGAGGAAGGAAGACTTTGAGAGAGGAGAGAACTGCTTCTGCCTGCTAGTGCTACGGGGCTGTCTTCCTGCCTCGCTCTCCTTGTCGCCCACTGCCACCATCCACTGCTGCAGAGCCACCCTGAGCGTACAGGATGGAGTTTTGAGGGAAGCAAGAAGCCTACCTCCTGTCCTCCCATCCCAGCCTGCCCTCAATGGTACTCAACCACTCCCTGCCAGAGCGGTCCTTTCCCACACACAGCTGTGATTGCAGAGTCATCATCTTGCACTCATTGCTTCTAACCATTGTACTGTCCTCTTCTTCACTTGGACTGGTTTGAAGTTTTTAAGAAGCTGACATATTCAGTCACTATTCTTGTGGTTATGTTTGTTTTCTTCAGCTCTTGCCCAGTCTCTAGGTGTTGACGAGGTTTCCTGAAACGAAGATAGAGCAATTACATGTTATGGTCCCCTGAACATTTTATGCTAGTATCATTATGATTTCTGTGATGACTTTTCTTAATGGTTGGTGTCTACCCTGGAATGTAGATTCACATCATACAGATCAGTGATATAAATCTAGATGTCTAATCTAAACTGGTCACCAACACACTTTTATGCTGTAGAAAGAACAAGAGAGGATCCTTCATCACACCCTAAGATAGGTTTCTTATGCAAGTGTAGACCAGATGGCTAACAGTAGACAAGACAAAACCAGTCTAGTCCACACATGCAACTTCTAAGTTACATATTCTTCTACTATATGACTAACTTTACCCCATGTACAGCCCTGTCTGTGAAATTAACCCAGAAATTAATACTAAATGTTGGGCACAATTCTCCTTTCAGTAATCCTAGAGAGTCAGTCATGAAATCATGGGAGTTATCTGACGGTGAACATCATGCTCCACAGAGACAGAAGTCATGTCGAAGAGCAGGGTGCTGGGGATGGTGCTTTTGCAGAAAAGTGTGTGTTTTGGAGCTTGAAAATAGAGAGGGAAGCATCACATGTGCTTTCTGTATTGCACTTCACCTCAACTTGACTCTTGGAGACATGTCACTGGTCTCGAGGCATGATGGGGATGTAGCTTAAGAGAGATAGAAAGAGAAAGCCCAAATATGGGAAGAAAAAGACTTACAATGTGCACCAGGAAGAAGTGGCAGACTTGACCTTGTCTGGAAAAGGAATTGGAGCTGTGATGAAAGACATTCCTCTGTAGGAGAAGACCTGCAATGTGCAATGGAAAGAGGAGACAAAAGCCAGTTCACACCAGTTTTTCCTTGCAATTGGAAAATTAAGCAATGCAGAGGTTATTAGTGAACTGCATAACCATCACAGAAATAAAAAGAACCCTCACACTATCACCTGATTTTCTATGCCAGGCATACATTTCTGTTCACCACAGAGGAATCCCAAAGTGTTGTCTCCAATCTCCTTCATGGAGCAAAGGCTCAGTGGATGTAAAAATTTATCCTTTTCATCCTGTTGGCATTAGATTGTATGTCCAAGTCATTAGTATCTTCTCACTTCAGTGCTGTAGACTTTCTGTACGCCAGTGAAGGGTGACTTTCCACACTACCTTTTATCTTTCCAAATATGTCCCTGTTCAGCCTTACTTTCCTCTTGATTTCCTCCATCTGGTTTTCATCTGACCCTGAGCAGCTGTCCAAGGTGTATATATATATATATATATATATACTTTTGCTTGTTTCATCTTTGCTGAGATGCCTTTCTGCTGAATATCTGCTTAACATGACTTTTATTTGAATTCATTTCATTTTTAATCTTACTTCTGGCCTTCATGATGGAGGTCCTCTGTCAGCTTCCTGATGTTTAGAGCTTTAAGCGTGCAGAGAGCAATTCAGTCACTCTTAAAAATTAAAAAAAAAAAGTAACTCCATACCACATATAGTACTGAGCAATTAATCTCATTAATGTTATGGTTTTCCCTCCCAAATGCCAGTCAGCTAAAGAGCTTGCCTAGCCCAGTGTGGGGATGTCTGGGAAAGTAGAAGGGCTATTTCTTTTGCATATTTCTTTTCCCTTAGAAACATCAGGTGATGCATTGTGAGATTTCTGCTTTGTGGCCCTGGAAAGGGAAAATAATAGGTATGTTTAAGAGGCTATGAAAATATGCCACATTTCCCAAAAGCTCAGATGAAAAAATACAAGATTCTGCAAAAACATGTAAGGCTGACCTCGGAATGCTCCAAAACCCATGAAATGCTTCCCTTTTTGGAGGGACTGCAGAAGTACTAGTGGAAGAGTGAGAGCTGGCCTCCAAGCCAAGCTCATGGCTCCTATGAATTATTGCATGGACTCTGTTCATACTTCCTAACTCCACCTCATGTCTTCCTTCCCTGACTTGTCTTCTTGATCTCTACCATATCAGTTTACAGTAATCAAATCTGTATTACTTGTTCTGAATACTGTATTTTTTTTTCCTGGAAGAGCAGTGTTTTCTAAGGTTTCATTTGTGTAATTGTGGGGAAAAGGGAAGTCCATAATGTTGTTTTGAAATATCTTATAGATAATGCATGTTTTCTCGCTTTTTACCCCACACCTATTAATTTACTGCTGTTTTCCTCACCCACAGAACACTAGCTTTCAGGATAAATCTCAGCACTTGGCACATAATGCATAGTTGATTGTGAGTTGCTAGACTGACTACTGCATTGGACATGGTACAGATGGTTATAGAGACCATCTTTGGATATGTCCATCACAGAAAGAATCAATGGTTTAAGGATCAAATTGGCTCTACAGAGGTGCTGAGACATGAAGAATATATTGCTGTAATGCAATAAGATTTTTCTGAAAGAATGACAAAATATATGGATAAGAAGGAGGTAGAACAGAAGCACAAGCTTGCATAGTTAGTGGGTTGGAAAAAATTGAAAGAACATAGACAAAGAAGAAAAAAATATCAGCGAAAGGATTCTCTGTACTTAGTTAGACATCTAGAGGTATCTTATGGTGGTTTTGAGCTCATACATATACTTTGATGTGTACTGTGCATAGTTTTATCTGATTAGTCTTTCAAAAAGATAAATCAGATATGTTCTGGACACATCTGATTATTTTTTTTAAGAGCTTCAAGAGAATTTATCTTCATTCAAAGGGATATAAGTTTAACTTCTTCCCTATTTTTAAAAATATCACCTGATACCAATTAGAATTCCTTTACTGCTGGGCTGATTTATAGTACTGTAATACAGCACTGAAAATATGAAAGCAGAGAAGCAATATTTCAAAATGCAGCAAAAAATCAACAATAAAAATGTATATTTATAACCTGAAAAGTATGATTTCATCTTGGAGAATTACCAAGCTAATAGCAGTAATAAGCATGATTTTAGTTATACCATATTGTACTTATTAAACACTTCAGGGGACTTGTGAATAAATCAAATCACAAGATCATTTCTGGATATTTGAACATATTTTTAGATATTATAAAAATGTGGAAAACTATCACAACTGGTTATCATTTGTTCATGTTTTCCGAAAAAGGTTTTAATAATAAACCTCATTGTTACATCTTTCAAGATACTGGGCTGATGCCTGCAGGCTGGAAAAGTAACTCCATTTAATAAATGTAGATTTAATATCTTTTGGAGATAAAATTAAAGCAGAAAAAGTATGTGCAATACTGTGAATTATACTCACTATCCCAGGAAATCTTGTTTGGTGTAGAGAGGATGTTTCAGAGGAAGGCAGGGAAATGTTTTAGCAATAAAGACGGGCCATAACCAAAACCCTGGAGCCAAGCTTGTGAGCTACAATATGGAAAGTTTGGATTCAAACTCATACTTTGTGGATTTATCATGGGCAGAACTCCAGCCTAGAGGGATAAGATTTTTCTCATGGAAGTGAATGAGTGAAGGAATGGAGCTCTTCATTATACATTACTACTATTATTACCTGTAGTACAGCAAAGTTCAGAGGACTCAGGTAAAACTGACACTCCATTGTGCTAGGTGCTGTACAGATAGTAAAAGAAAGGTTCTGCTTTGAGAATGGTACAGGATAGACATCTAAGATGAAAAGTTGGAAGGGAAGCAGATACAGGAAAGTAGAAACACACGATTGAGCTGCAAAGAAGCTAATAGAGATTGAAGTCTGCAGATGACAAGAGTTTAGACATACAGTCAAACAACATTTCCCAGTGGTCCAGCTGTGTCTGCAAGACACAGAATGAGTGGCTGATTCCTTTAGGAACTAGACCCCTTAAGTAATCTGGTGTTGCTTGAGCCCCATGGAAACTATTTTTTATACCAGTTTACAATTAGCAGTTCACACCACGTAAGAACTTGGCTCCACATCTTCTGCTTTGCTATTTGTGGAACAGTGTGACCCATTGGAAATTCACAGATGCAGAAGATGTAAGTCTGAAGTTCACCAGGCAGAAAAGTTTTTTCCATGTTGACCACATTGTGGTATGGGGATCTTACTTTGTAACAGTAGTTTTGAAAGCTATGGTAGTTCCTTCATAAATTTCCTCATGCCTGATCTTTGCTTAAAAACAAAAGAAAGTGTTCTTTTGATTTTTTTCCCCATAGATTAAACAGTAGGATTGTAGGAAACCACTGCCTTCCACCAGCCTTATTTCCAGCTTCAAAATAGCCCATGCTATTATTTTTCAGAGTTTATGGTGAAACAAATTCCTTCATGGTGTGAACACCATGAAATGACAACTTTCAGCCCATAGTGAATTGTTCTGGCTGAGTTAAAAAACCTTGAAAATGAAGATTGTAATAGAAATACTAGTGGAAGCCTTTATGATAGTAGCATGAACAAAGCTCTGCTATAATGTTTTCTGGAAACAGAGCCATAATGATTTGTTCAGGAATCTGTTCTGATCTCATCATAAAGGGAAAAGTGTTCCTGTCAAGTATAATCCCAGATCTCCTATAACCTGGTGCATATTTCCAACAGGCACTATCAATAGACAAGCAGCACTTAGAAAATAATTTTTGTTCTACAGTACCCAGAGTGAGGAATAAAAAACCCAGTGATATTAATGAGGTTCTTCAGAAATAGCAGGACAAGTAAAATACAACCAATTGCTGCACTGTGAATTGCAGAAGGAAATAAAGCCATTATTGTTACTACTGCTAGGGCTTGCACTGTACTGACAGTATGCTTTGAGATGTTCTTCTTGGGTAAAAGAACTGACTGGCTTGGTGGACCCCCAGTACGTTTTCACTAGAGGTGCGGATACATTTATATATATTGCAGTGTGGAATATACAAGCTTGCTTTCCTCAGCTACCTATCATGGACAACAAGTAGTCTGGAAAAACAGCAGACTGAAAGCAACTAACCTAAGACATAAGTACATTGCACAACAGTTTATGGTGCAGAAACATGGCAGATAGCTCTGGATGTCAAACGAGTCAATGGAGTGAAAGGGATGCACTGTAAAGTGTGAAAATAACAACTTATTTGGAATTAACTTCTGTATCTCTCTCTTCACTGTCTAAACTACAAGGTGCACACATGTCCTGACAGACCCAGTTAAGAGAATATGAACCAAAGAGAGACTCATGAGGCCCCTGATAGAAGGCTGATTTTAAAAACCAAAGTAAATTTGTAAATCACACCTAAAAATATGGGTGCAGGAGAGAGTTTTATCGACAAGAGAGCCTGCAAACCTTGTTGTGTCTCCCTGGCAAGCTCAGGAAAATGAAAGGAGAGTCCTCAGGATATCTAACCCCCCCCTCACACTCCATGACAGGAAAGGGACGTACAAAGACCACAGGCTACGAATGCATGCAAAACAACATGCTGTAACCTTATGCAGTGACTGAGTGTATAAAATAAATGTAAAAATTTATCTCACTTTTAAAATTGTCACCTTGCTTAATGCTGTTATTTCTCTTCCTCTCTCTCTCTTTCTCTCTACCTATCTACCTATGTCTTTATCTCCTGTCTCCAATTTCAAAATATATTTTGATGGCAGCCATTGATGTACTACGGAGGAGCTCTACTCAAAGAGAGTGAACCATTACAGTCTTTTAACTTGCAACTGGCCAGGATTGCTACTGTGCACACGTGGTATAGGTGGGAGACATGTCCATTTTGTGGCTGCTGTTCCTGCATGACCTAAGAGACTTGTCTGTGCTCATTAACTGAGTTCAACACGTCTCTGCAGCCTTCCCTGGTGGCAGGAGCAACTTGTGAGGATGATGAGGGCAAAATTGCCACCTTTTGTTTGTCTTTTGAACATTGACCTTTATGACTCATGATAAGGCAGGCTTACAACAGGAGTGGTGTGTATTATCTTGCCATAAAAAAGTTCTGAGGTATATATATATTTTTATAATGGACTTGAGCAAAAACAAATGTTGAAACTTGCTGGCCAATAAAAATGGGAACACTGATTTTTGGAAGAACACATAGTACAGTATTTTGATACAGTCCACAACATATCACGTGAAGAGGTTAGGCTCTTCTGGAAAGTCTTAGCTGAGCAGTTAGCTGGACCAAATCAAAATGGGTAGAAACTTAAACCATGTATTTCCACACCCACTGCAGGACTGTAGAAGGATCATTTCAATTAGTTTTTTAAAAATGTAAATTGCTTTCAGTTTTATGCAGGGATAGTGTTTCATTAAACATTATTTGGCTTCTCTCATCTTTCTCTCCAAGAAATTAAATGAAAGTAAAACCCTAGGCTCCGACCCTCAGAGAAGGCACAGCGCATTTATCCCAGAAGCCTCTTCTGTAGTGAACTTTTCTGGCCAATAAATAAGAAAGAAACCCTAAAGAGGTGCATCTTTGCTGAGGAATGTGTGCCAGCCTCAGGTCCTGATTTTGTTTAGTGTTAATCTGGACACAAACATCTCTTTCATGAAAGGTCCTTAGGGATGGTGAACTCCCTGTGTGCACGTTTGTGCTTGCCTTTTTGGAAAGTGTAAGTAGAAAACACGAAGCCTGAAGCTTAGCAAATGTAAGCTACTTTTGGACAAAGAGAATTCTTCACCTGCTCCCTCAGAAAGCTCTTATTATTTTCTGACTCAAGTGGATAGACCCTTAAAATGTTCATTAAATCTGGCTGAGGTGTTCAAGCTCTAAAAAATAACAGTTGTACCTTTTTACCTTTATTGATGTTGATGTGGCAAAGAGAGGAGGAAGAAGGAAAGAGAGAAATCAACATCCAGGTAACGTGATTCACAATAGAGCTTACGTTGAAAGGAGAGACCAGCAGTGAACCAAGGGTACTTCTTGCTCGTGTGCAGTATTTTCCTCCTCTTCCTCCTACCTAGCTAAGTGACTACTGATGTTCAGACTAATTACAGTGCCTCTTCACATGTCTGTAGGTTTGCTATCAAATAGTTCCCAAGCATGTCTAGTAACAGATAAAGGAGGGGTATGACTAGCCAGGAAAGGAGAAGAAAGAGAAGACCACAGCCACCAGCAGGAGACAACATCAAACCTGTTAGAGGAAGAAAGAGATGTCATGAAGTTTTTGAAGTTCCTCGGAAAGACATTTAAAAAAAAAAAGAAATTAAGAAGTTCTGGGGTAGATCAGAGCCAAGTGTGGTGGCTGCACAGGGGTCGTGCAAGAAGAAATGCATTGAATATTAGTGTTTACTCCTCTGACAGAGACCTGATGTTATAATAAAATGTGGCGACATCTGTGGGATTTACCAAATGGGGGGCTATAAAAAGTGGGCACTCTAAGGGAGATGGTAAATGAGTTGGTCCTTGAAAAGATGCCTCTTTCTTTTATTTTGTCTCTCTGAACTTCTATACTGCATTGGAAGAATTACAAAGCCCTGTTTTTCAGGCAAAGATGTGAAAGGTAACTCCATTTGGAGGAGTCCTTGGGTAGGTTCTAGGACTTGGCTTTTGTCATGTTTTTACGGATATCTTTTGTTTTCTTTTTACTTGGCTGTTTGCTCCTGTAATCAAAACTGTTCACTATCTGCCACCAGCATGGAAGGTTTTGTAGTTTTGCAAAGGAAGGTATTAAAAGCACAAGCCTACACCTGCCTGTCTGGTAGACAGGCACTGAAATTTACTGGCTTGATGTGCCGGAAGTCCCTCCTTCACTGCTTTCATTTCTGTTACACTTCTTTTGAAAATAGTAACCAGTCCTACACTCCTGTGTTCTTCCCTAACACTGAAGTCACCTGTCAGAGACACTGCAAAGACTCCTCTACACAACTGGGGAATACTACTTTATTAATTTTATAATATCAGTACTCTGACTTCTTCCCTTGGTATGACTTTTTGGTAAGATCCCTGGTGTCTATTACTCCAGAAAATAATATGGCTCATTATTTTAAGCTAGCACCCACCTCTCTAAACTCTTGCCTGCTTACTACCGTAGTATACAACAACCTGTGCAGAAACATCCCTATACTTACAGTGTGAGTTATTTAACAATAATAATTGTTTCTATAGCTGGAAAGCTGAAGCACAGCCTGATGTAGTGACTTGACTGAGGTTATGTGGAAATTTCAAGAATGAGGCAGGTACAGTAAGATAGGAGTTTTTGGATTTCCTATGGGGACCTGAAGTTGGTCACACCACTACCTGTCCAGCATCATCTATCCTGGGAATATGAATGCAAACCTCCTAAGTCACAGTCCCGTATTCTTCTAAGGGTTTTATTGTTGGTCATGCAGCACTGGACATTTTTCTTAAAGCCTTGGACCTTGGAGATATGTGATTACATCAGACTCTCAGCTTTCCTATAAAGCAGTAAGTTTCTAGTTCTTATGGATGCTAAGAGAAGTACGAACCCCCAAGTGTGTCAGTTTAACAAAACACATACATGAAATAAATTACTTTTTGTAAGCTGGTCTCATAACTTTTGAGGCTCCAATACACACCTTCTGGGTGCTAAGGGCTAGCAGTACTGTGAACTGCAAGACCATCCTTCTACATCACACCTGAGAATAGATGTCATTTTTGGTTTCAGGGGGTTTAAGGAAGGAGAGGAAACAGTACGCATTCTCAGATATCTTCTTGTGTAATGTCTTTTTTGAAGTATTCTCCTTGCACCATTTCCATGAAGGTCCTTGCTTGGAAAGGACATCCACAGCATGTTTATGCCTCCTGTTGTTTGCCCTAGCTACTACTACCTCTCTTCAGACATTTTCTGGTACAGACTGAGACATAATGGAGTTTATACCATAAACAGCATGAAGTGTCTGCTCTGTTTATGCTAGCAGGCATTCTGTTAACCTTTAATCCTCCCAAATCTTTCTCAAAACAATGTGAAGCAATCTATTTTTAAATTCTTCTGTGGTGTTTGACGCTGGTTAATATCATAAACAAATTTTGTACAACTTGAGAAGTAATTACAGCCTCCTGGGTCAAGGAGCTCATTAAGGGCACTGTCTCCACTTGCCTGTACTTTTTCCAGCTTCTAAAAAGGCTGAATCTGAGTAGGGTGAGTGACTTCTGGGGCGGAGCGGGCACACGTCTTGTTTCGGTGAGAGCCACAGGTTTCCCAGATGCCATCCGGGGTGATGTCCCTCTCCAGCCTGGGTGCACTTCAGGAGGTGAAGGGATGCGAACCCTCTGAGTGCCCCTCCCTTACCGACCCTGACCCCATTAGGGGCTGACAGCTGTGAAAGACATAGGAAGCAATTAAAGCACACTGCGTTAGTCACAAAGGCTGATGGACCCTGCTCTCCGAAAGGTGCAGGTCTGCAAAAGAGATAAAAAGAGGAACCTCGAGTGCTGTAACACACCACTTGGAGGCTTTGTGCAAATCTATCCTCCTGGATCCACTTGGGGTTATTTATTTACTTAAAGTTCGTTTGAAAACTGGAAGTTTCGGGCTACTTACCTAATTAACCTTAGCACCTGTTTGGCTGGAAATGCTTGGGAGCAGTGTGAACAAGCTGTGGCAAGGCTTCTTTTTTCCTTTTTTTTTCAAGTGAAGGGAGCAGACAAAATATACTCCTGACACAAATGTTATTGCAGCCTGCTCTCAGGTCTGTGGTGCTGGGGTTTGTTCCTGATAATGATTTAAGTGGAAGCTCCTGCTAGCATCCATGACTGCTATAGCAGGGACAATCATGATATCTAAATCAATAGATTGTAGTGAATGGCTGTTGTTTTAACTTTTGCCTGCTTCTGTTTTATTGCCTGATGGATTTTGGCTCTCAGTTTTCCTCTTCAGAGGCCTACAATCCGCACCAAATGTTTCACATTACTCAGTGTGAAAAACCTCCTATTCTTTCAGATTTTTTACAAGTTCATACATCCGTAGAAACCTGATATTTCATATTTCATTCTGCTTTGTGAATGTCATTGTGAGGGATGCTGGTTCACATGCAACAGGCCTCTTCTGTCTTTGATCAGCTTGACCGCAACTAATTGTAAATGGAGAACAAATGAAAGAAATATTTATAAATTTCATGGGAATTCAGGCAGGGCCTAAGCCTTTCCTAATGCCTCCATTCACAGTAAATGTTTATTGAATACTTTTAGTCTACTGTGTACTTCAGTATTTATATACTGTTAGGTTTTAGCTTGTTCTGAGTAGATGCAGTAAAAGACCTCTCCTGTGTCTTTCTTTCTTTCTTTCTTTCTTACTTTCTTTCCTTCTTTCTTTCTTTCCTTCTTTCCTTCTTTCCTTCTTCCTTCCTTCCTTCCTTCCTTCCTTCCTTCCTTCCTTCCTTCCTTCCTTCCTTCCTTCCTTCCTTCCTTCCTTCCTTCCTCTCTTGTCTTACTTTTCTCTCCTTCCCAAATGCCCTCCTTTCTTTTGTGTTTACCTTATAAAACAGGCTGCTGGCAGAGGAGAGGAACACCATAGTTGTTGGGTTCCAGAGTCTACAGCTGTAAGAAGCGTAAGAAAGTGGAAAAAAATGACCGTAAAATTTAAAACAAATTTTGAGGCACAAAGCTGAGTTGGGAAAAATCAAATGAAAATGTTAAAGATTTGTCCAAAATAAAGTCATAAATGCCCCGAGCCAAGTGAAACAGCTGCTAGGTCACGCAGGCTAAATCTGAAAAGGCAACACAACAAAAAGTTTAATATTATGAAGCTAATCTGAAGTTGCCAAGACAAAAAACCCAAGCATTCCTGTTTTCACTTCTCAGCCTCTTGTTCTGTGCTCTTACAACTTTTCCCGGCTTTAGCACAGGTTGCTTTTACAACGGGAAACTTAATGCATCCAAAATCTTTTGGGGAGTTCCTTGCGTGTCCAATCCTACAGATCTTTGACTGTATCAAGGATATCACAGAGTAGAAGCAATCATCTTCTTTGGCCAGGGACTGGGAAATGTACAGCTCACAGAGCCTCATGTGTTATTTGTCACAGATGCCATGCGTGTTGCTGGTCCCACTTGCGTGTGCTACTGGCAGGCACGCACTGCGGCTGCAAACATGGAACGGGACAGGTGCTGCGCTGGTGCGAATCTGCCCTGCTCTGCTGAGGCTAATGGAAGCTCTGGAGTGAAATGTGAGATGTGCCAAGCAGGAATGAGAGCAAAGCTACTCATTTCAGCCTCTCATGAAGGCCCATGTCTTCTGCTTGTCTGTCAACACCTTTTTTAACTGCTTCATTCATACAGAAAATAAGGAAGGAGCAGAAGGCCCTGGGAAGACTGGGCAAGGAAGTGGATGTGCAAGTGTGAAGTTTGACACTGGTGTGAGGCAAAGAGGGCTGACTTTTGTGGGGAGTGTAGAAAGGTAAGGATGCAATTTGTCCCTTTTAAATATGACCCAAAAAAAGAGAAAAAAACCTCAGGTCACTGGAAGTCTCAGAATTCATTAGCACTCCCTTGCTTCACTCCTGGAGCTCATTCCTTCTCCTCTCCCACAGTTTTTTTATATTTTTTTTGTTTATATTTCTCATCTGTAAGCTCACTGGGGGCAGGAAAATGCATCTTTTATCTTTTGGAGAGTGCCTAACACTTATGGGGAGATAGTGAAGAGGCTTGGATCTTGTACAACGGTAAAATCTTGAACCTAAAATAATCAAAGAGTCAATGGGTTTGTGAGAAAAAGACTCTTTAAGGTTGTTCCTTTCTAGTTCCCTCATGACTGAGAAGGAAAATAGGGTGAGAACTTGGGAGGAGATGAAATCCAGATAATGTGATACTGAATTTTCCCTGAATTTAAAGTGACATCTTAAAAGCAGCTTTATGCTGTGATACTCAATCCAGTATGCTAGGTTTGCCTAATTCCTGAGTCTCTAGTACTGAATACAAGTTTCTGGCAGCAAAACACCACATGAATTGTTAAAAATAAAACACCTGATAATCGGTATTAAATTAAATCACAGAGCAGAGATGGACAATGATTATGGTCAGGGCTTTAAGTATTATTTACCTTCCTACAAAGAGCTTGTCTGGTCTTTCACAAACAGGGTATATAAAACACTTACTTAGCATGTAACTTGAGCTATGAAAATTGTATTAGAGTTAAGTGTTCTTGAAGCCACAGGCTTTTTATCACAATTAAGAGAGCAGGGAAGAAGGTGGGGGAGAAAAATGTAAATAGCTTAGGGAGCACCCTGCCTTCAGGTCACTGACTGCATGAATGGCATTGCAATGTGTAGTTGTGCAGAAACTCCACCAACATGGAGCTGGCAAAGCCACGTTAGGCAATGCTTAGCAGGCATCCTGCTAGGGCACTGCCTCAAAGTCACTCACTGGTCTGCTGCAACATGCACCCCTGCTCTGCTTACTCAGAGGTCCAGGTTACACAAATTTGGCAGTTCTGTTGCTTATCTGATGGGAGATGATATGCAGATCTACAGGAGGAGAAAGGAAAGGATGTCTTTTGCAAGACAGGCACTTCTGTCTTTCTCACATTATTATGACTTTTCCTGAACCACTTCATTAAGTGGCTTAGAAAAACAGACATGCATAAGTTGTGGTAGATTTTACTTGACAGTGCATTTCCCACCTGGTCTTCTAAATGTCAAGGCTGGGAAAAAACCTCTCCTGCAAAGGCAGGGAAGAAACCTGTACTCAAGAGAAACTGAATTAAGTCCTTGAAAGATACCCATACTCCCTCCAATGCTCATGCTGGTCTAAATGAACTCATTTTACATGTCTTTTAAATATATTAGGAGTGTGTCTATACATCATCAGCCCATATCTTGTTAGAGAGAGGGTAGACCCCACTTACAGAGACACAACTGCTTAAGCAATCCTCACTTGATTGCTTGAGATTGTCTGCCCACATCCTCCAGGGCTGCACAATTTTTCCTCAACACACTCTTCCTATTCCAAATTCCTTGGACTTAAAAAGCTTTAGAATAGCTTGTGCAAGAAAAAATAACAATTCTAACATTTCTGCAAAGCGATACCCAGCCAACTTCAAAGTTGTCTAATGGGGATCACACAGCAGGCAGCATCTGAAATGGGCTGATCCCCAGGTGGACACATTTTTGGTGGAGAATTTTTGTTTAGAATTTATCCATACTGAGGGAGGTTTGAACTTCTGGGGCACTTGTGAGACAAATCCTTTCTTCCCATGTGTGTTTTAAATATAGTTTACATTTTTCTAACTTGTTGCAAAACTGGATAGTGGTAATACAGTGCAACTATTGTAACTTCTCAAGGGTATGTGATGACTTGATTAGGAATGAAAAGTATTTAAGAGTTGTTATTTAGCAGTGGATAAAACAGTAATCTTATTCCCCTCCAAGCTCTGAAGTTATGTTCTGCATATTCTTTATTCCTCTCCAGATTTGACGCTCATTTTTCCAACAAAACCTTATCTGTCTTTTGGTGCAGTGAAAATCTTTCTTCATATTAAACAGCACAGGGCAAACTGGACCTCATTCAGCAACACATCATCTGTAAGTGACGGAAATAGCTGTATTAAGCCAAAATCTAGCAACTGACAACTGACAGACTAGCATGAACAAGATCAGCCCCCAGATTTCTTACCAGACAGGCAGCCTACTGACTCCTCTCAGCCTTCTTGACCACAAGTTTCTATAACAAACACAATAGCTGGTGTGTACTTGATATTGAGCAAGTGCCGTGTTCTGTTGATATTCTCATTTAATTTCCACATGTTGGCAGAAACAGATGGAACTGGATTTTCTTGCAATTACAAATTCTTGCAAAAATGAGTCTAGGATAACAAGTCTTAAATCTGCCTTAGAGTGGAAAGGTACCATACAAATATGCAAACACAGTGTGACAGCCTGAATACTAAGGTACAGAAATATGACTTAACATACAGAATAACTAAAGCTGGTTCATGATTTATTGATTAGGCTGCATCATATGAAAGGATCTTGGGAAGCTTAAAATAATTTGTACAGAATGTGAAATTAGGTAGGGGTAGAGCTGCAGTGCCCTAATGTCTCACTGCTAAGACTTTTAAATGAAAACTATTAGTTAAGTAAAGTCTGTGGAGCTTTAAGGTTAAAAAAAGTTATTTTGTTTTCCAAGAAATCTCTTTTATGGAAATTGCAACATCTGCTCCCATCTCTCTGGTTCTAACCCCAACATGTTCTTTTGAGATCACAACATTGAAAACATCCACAAAGTAGAAAATGTGTTTTGAGGTTTGTTTTTTTTTTAGATTCTTGACTCCCTGGCTCAGACTTTCAAAAGAGAGTTATGTAGACTTAAGCCTAAAAGCCTTATTTATTGGAATGGGAATTTAAACAGAAAATAAAGGGGTTTGTATCCAATTGATCAGCCAAAATGTTACTAAACTGAAGCTTAAGGGACTAGAAAACCCAGCAAGGGAACCTGGGATGATTATCAGTTTTAGCTACAAAAGGGTTAGCAGAGAAACTGGAAAATTATGTTATTTTGAGACTACATGAAAGAAGATAGAGAACACATGTTGAGTCTTTAAGGCCCTGATCCAGCAAATTCTTTTGTACCTGCTTAAGAACCACAAAAAATATCAATTGAATGCATTAAAGGGATGAAGAGATGTGTTTTCAGGTCTAGCTGGAGCAGTGTAAGAAGCTCCTGCCTTTCCTCTTACTGTTGTCTATTTCCCACCCTTAACAGTGAACTGCACACACAGTTCACCTGCGTGAGCAGGCAGTGGACCTGTTTCTAGATCATGTCAGCGCTATGTCAGCTTAACTCAAGTCACCCTCAGTGTTTCCAGAAGAGTTGCTTAAGAGCTAACCGTAAGAAATAGGGAAGGACTTTGGAAAGACTAAACAGAGCTTGGATTCATACCAGCTGCATTTCCTCAGAGGAAATGTTAATTTTCATAGCAGAAGAATTATTAGTTTCTAAAATAAGTAACAGTTTGGAAGATTTGTTTACTATCTGGTTTTAAAAAAAATTAAACTAAATAAAAAAAAATAAGATGTAAATAACAAACCACATGTACAAGACTTTTTACCCTTACTTGTTGAATTTTTCCTAGTTGCCATGGTCATTTCTGAAAATGGATTCTTTGTTTAAATAGAAAATGATTTGGACCTAAAATATAATAGCTTTTTCTTCCAATAAATTGATGTAAAATTGTATCTGAGGTTTTGCCATTCTTTATGATTTAAAGAAGCGAAAACCAAAGACATTTCTTACATGTAGAGAAATTTTATGTATGGTAAGTAAAATGTAATGGTGATTTATTAAACAGAAAAGAGGGAGAAGGAAGGCAGAAGGGATTTGCACAAATGTTTGCAGCTACATTTCAGTAATGATAGACCAAAGCCGCAAAATTCAGAACCAGAATTGAGACAGAAAGTCTTTAGATGGGGTTTTGCTTCACTCTACTATAGCAGTGGTAGCCAGGAACATAATTTGGATCTGGATGGCTCTATATGGGATTCTAAACTTCTGCTAGATTTGAGGCTATTCTTATCCAGGATCTTGGCTATAAGCACTTGACTAAATATAACAGCTGTACATTTCTTTGCTGTAATTTCCCCCACAATATGGTAAAGAGTTTGGTTTGAATTTGAACATTTGTTTTTCTGCAAAGAAAACTGAAACTTCTTAAAAGAAGCAGTCAAAAACTGGGAAGCACCAGATTTCACTAGCTGTTTGGGCTTGGCATATATGTATTAGATCTGCTCCTCCTGGGACACCAGGTGGATTGGATTATTTGGTCGCTACCAGGTAACTGTATTTTTTTTTTCTCCCAGTCTCTTTCTAATCACAACCCTGTTTTTATCCACTATTTTTTTATTTATTAACTGGTTTGGTTGCTCAGTAGCTGAACAAATGTACTGTTGACTATATGATACATGGTTCTTGAAAGAATATGAGTCAATGTACAGACCCTACCAATCAGAGGCACTGAGATGTAATGAAATTTATAGTTACATTAAACAAGCTTTTAGACTAATACTAAGAGATATATAATACTGTAATAAAAGATTCTCCCAGTATTTTTCAGGTGAAGAAAAGAACTCAGCCTTATTCCTGTAAAAAAAGAAAACATCAATAACCTTGACAAAGTCGAAGTTTCTTATTTCCAACCTCATCTAGAGTTAAAATTCCTAATCACCTATAATATTATTGTATCCCCATTTAGAATTTTGCAGTGCTTCCGTTTTGTAAGAACATAATGTGCCCTGTCCATTAGTGGAAAGTCTGCCTCAGGAGAAGCAGCTCCTGCTCTTTGTGAGCATGTGTCATACAAATGCCTTCACATTGACAGAGTCCACTCCATGTGCTAGGGCATTCTTGAGTGAAGATTAGGGAGGCAAGAAGTTTTGCTTAACAAGAAGAGTAAACATTATGAATACCTTGTCTTGGATTCCACGGCTGGGGAAAAGCAAAACTGCATTTAGGCACTTCATGGTTTCACTCAACTAGTTCTCTCTGCTTGTAAACAGAGATATTTTCTAACTTCGATGAATTTCCTGCAGTGTGAGATCTCTGTTTTGGCAAACTTTCCTATTCAAGGAATATTCCTATTCAATAGTATTGCAGTTAGTGCTTTCACATTTATTCTTCTGCTTAACCTCTGTTCAAGCCAATGGGATTGGGGTACAAGCTTAGAGTTAAGAAGCCTTTTTTGATTTTGTTTTGGTTTGGTTTGGTTTGGTTTTTTAACTGTTTCAGAGAAAGAAAATCCTACTTCTCCAGGAACAACTTAAATGTATTCCCCCTAGGACACTCGCATGACAATCTCAAAAAATATGGATCAGGATTTTACAAATGCATGGCTAGTGTTATGATCCTTAAATTGATACTACTTCTAAGTAATTTTGCTTTCAGAAATGCTGCAAACCTGAATGGTTCAATTTTTTAACTTCTTAACATTAAAGGTAATGTTAAAAAACCTTACGTTTAATGGAAAGCTGTTTACTTTTCCAATAATTATTGCTGTTTGAATTCCTGAATCAAAGTTCATAAAAGATAGTAATATGATTGTAAATAATTGAAGACTGTCTCATCAGGCTCCTGTACACGTTCACATTTTCACATAGCAAAAGAGCAAAGGATAAAAATAATGGAACTAGAGCTAAAAACAATGTCAAGGGAGTGGAGACTATCAGTTTTCATTTAAGATTCTTGGTGGTGTTTCAGTTCTACAGTGTGCAAGTAAAGTTGTATTTGAAAGCACATAATCTACCTTGAAAAATTGTGTTTTCAATGTCTCCTTGTATTCATCCATGTGTTTGCACCAAATTCAGTAATTGCATGCTTAAAACCACACCTCCATATTCATGAGTCAAGGCATCACTTGCTCTTGTGGATGCAGGTAAAGGAGTGAGCAAAAATCAGTTTCTAAAACTGGAAATGAGATCTAGAGATGCTGCTAAGTGTTTTATCTCACTATTTAAGAAACCACACAGACAAGGTTACTTTTGGAGACAGCAATAGCTTAAAACTCTCAGCTGATTTCTGTAAGCATGCAAATCTGTCTAAAGGCATCAGAGTTTTACCAACCTCATTGATAATATATTTTGGTAGCCCATCTAATGAGAGACATTTCATAAGCTGGTGACTAAGTGAAAGACAGTAAATACGGGAAAGAGTGCCTACTATTGCAATAGTTTGCTGTAAAGTCTGGTAGTAGAATATTTTATTACAACACAGTTTACACAACCAAGCATAAATATGTTCCTGAGTTATACAAAACATTTTATGCATTATTTTTCTTGAAAATTACAGTAACTTCATTGCTTTTGCATCAAGGGGTAAATCACTGGTATCTTTTTAGCTCACAGCCCAGGGTCTTCATTTAGCACTCTATCCTTCCTTCCTTTTTAGCAATAGTTAGAATGAGAGAGGACAGAGAGGAATTTCCAGCTTCTCAAATTCTCTCTCACTTTTGACTTTTGGACTCTGAAGATCTGAAATCCCGGCTGCCTGGGTCTCCCAGTTAGATCAGTTGGTCTCACAGAGGACATTACCCCCCCGGCATGTCTCGCCCTGCAACAACAGATACAGCAATCCTCCTACTAGAGTTGTAACACGTCACACGTGCAGCTGGTCCAAATCCCCCTTCAGAAGGCTTCCTCCCTATTACTGCCACCCTTATTTATCCCCTGTACTTCCTGCTTTTGCTGTTTGATCACTAAGAAGAAAAACAGCCACCCTGCCAGCTACCGAGCAAAGATCCCTAGTGTGTGTGAGCCAGCAGGGCCAAGTTCACCAGCAGCATGCACAAAATCAAAAAGTAGACACTACCTTCTCGCATCAGGCATGTGCTGAATTTTGTCACCTGTTATGACAAGATTATAGGGGTTTTAATTAGTGATTCACAGGGTGATGCTGGTATTTAAGGTGCATCCACACAGTTGCAGTCAGTTGTAGTATACAGCTGCTTGGACCGGGGGCTTTCAGCTCAGGCTCAAGCCTCCCACCCGTCTTCACCCCTTGTGTGATGGTTTGGCCAGAGCCGTGGAAAGCCCATGGTGGGCTCAGTGTTTTCCTGAACAAGAGGAGGATAAAATGGTACTGCTTAAAGCCCTGGCCACCAGTCATCTCCCTAACGCAGCTCCATCTACATTATCGGTCCTCTTGCTTGGGTCTTCTGTGTGATATATATAGGCACTAACACTACAGATAAAGAAGCGGGCTACATGTATCCCTTTTACAACACTTTGACTAGGATTTAAAAATAATTGTACTTCAGAAAGTGAACTTAAACTAGAAAATGGCAATTAATTATCTTAAGAAGTTACTCTTGAAGTAGGCAACATTTATTCAGATTTGTGAACAGATTTAGACGTTTATGGATGTAGGTAGCCCAGAGACAAAGCCTGGATTTTGGTTTTATTCAAAAGTGTTTGTACTGGAGGTATTAAAAAGTTCCTTTTGAAAGCAAGTCTGGCACTGCACTTGCAATGCAGGCAAATGTGAAAGTCATTATGCAGTCAGAAGCTACAGTCATTTGTAACTACCACAAGCTAGAAATGGCTTTACTCAGAGGACAGATTATATAAATATATATTTATATTTATATTATTTTTACATATACATCTCCTGTGAACTTTAACTTCCACCTGGAAGCACCCCACTTCCCCGGGGAGCTTGTTTCAAGTGCTCTCAGTGAAGAACTTTTTTTCTAATAATTGATCTGAACTCGCCTTGTTGCAGCTTTAAGCCATTCTTTCATGTCCTATCGCTGGACACCAGAAAGCAGAGATCTCCCCTTCATGAGGATGTTGTAGACAGCAATGATGTCACCCCTCAGTCTCCTCTTTTCTAAGCTGAACAAACCAAGTATCCTCCGTGGCTCCTTGTTAAGTCATGCCCTCTAGTCATTTCACCCTCTGTTATTCTCCTTTGGACACATTCCGGTACTTTCATATCTTTCTTATATTGTGGAGCCCAAAACTGAACACAGTACTTGAGGTGAGGCTGCACCAATTTTGAGACAAACACTTTCAAACTGTTAACTGTACTGCCGGGGTGCATTATCGACTCATACTGAGCTTACCATCAACAAAAAAACCCAGGTCCTTTTCTGCAGGGGGGACTCCAGCCTCTTGTCCCCCAGTTTGTATGTACATCTAGAATAACACTCTCCCAGGGGCAGAATCTAGCATTTGTTCTTATGGAGTATCATACAGTTGATGATTGTCCAGTGCTCTAACTTATCAAGATCTCTCTGCAGGTCTTAGTATCACTGGCAAACTTTGTGTGCACTGAATTCCTGTGTCCAGGTCATTGATAAGAACATTGATGAGAACTGGCCCTAAAATTGATCCCTGAGGAACACCACTAGTGAGTGGCTGCCAGACAGGTGTTACCCCATTTTCTACAATTCTTTGAGCCCAACCCATCAGTCAGTTGTTCACCCATTGTATTGTGCAGATGAATGTAGAACTGTGCTGATAACGCCTTTAGTCAGAAGCAAAAGCTCCACTCTCATTGGGTAATCAAAGAGGAGGAGACAAGGAAATTAAAGAGGAGTCACCATTCACCCTGGATTTTGGCTAATCTCTGAAAGGTTTATGGGGACTGGTTTTTTTTCAGAAAATGAACTGCCTACTTATTCTGCTTAGGCTAACAAACGAAATTCCTGTTCCTGTGTCAGCTACAACTTGCACAGAGGATATTAAGAAAATGAAAGTTTGATCACAGTGGTGAGAATTTTCTTCCTTAGTGCTTCCAAGGTCACAGCATGGAGTCAAACTTTTAGCAAGTTGCCCTGACAGTGGATAAGCCTGAATTTTGTGCGCCTACTGGGTTTGTCTTCATGGATCAGGACAGCTACTACCAAATAACTGTTGGTCTACATCTACTCTAAATAATTTGTTGTGGGGACAGTAAGATCCAAAACAGAGTAATTTTTCTATCTGTCTGAACTTACCTGGCCCAGCAGACCAGTGTAGTTAAGGCATGCCAATTTCTGAAGCAAACATCACTGTGTGACGTGGCCACATTCAAATCTTTAATTTCTAGGCCAAATAACCCAGAAGTCCTTTATGCATGAGTCAGTTGTGATTATCCTTTGACACAGGACAAGAGCCACGCTCAACACATTGCTTCTGGACCTGTAGTAAGGAGCTTATCCACTCCACCATTCTGCGCCCCCCCCCCCCCCCCGCCCCCCCCCCCCGTCTTGTCCAGAATGAGTTAATTCCAGAATAATTACTCTGCTCAGAAAGAGGGTCATTATTCTGAAATAACAGCCAGGGTATCCACATCAGGGAAATATTCCAGAAAAGCCCAATTAGACCGGAATAGTTACAGTGAAATAAATATTCCACAGTATGGTTGGTTGGATTCTTTCACAGGCAAGGCTATAGAAATACTTTTCTCATTTAAAAGGACTTTCCTAACATAATATTTAATGATGACATGCTTTTGCATGCAAGTGTTGTCCTGTTACTGAATGTACTGAAGTTTTTGGTGGACTTGTTTTATACTACAATGATGAAGCATAAAAGAAGTAAATCTGTATTCTACATGCTCATAGCTACCTTCCATTTTTGCCTATCACATATACTATAGTCTTACAAATTCTGGATTAAGCTTTCATCAGGTATTGCCAATGATCTGAACCATGAGATGTCACAGATTATGGTTTCAAAAAACTGAATTGAATAAATATGTTCTGGGACCTCCTGCTGTTCCTAGCTAGGCTATTCTTTATCCTGCTGCATTGATAAATGCCAAGTAAATAAATCCCCCTTTTCACACAGGAATAATAATGGAATAATTTATAATAGCCTTATATGTTAGCATTAGACAGGAACAAGGAAGACGGTTGTCTGCAGAATGACTTGACCTGGAAGCATTATCCTTCAGTCAAACAGGTTAACCAGAAGACTCTGAGTATTTACTTAAACCGGGAGAGAAAAAGTTACGTTTAATCCATGTTGCACTTTTCACATTGATTCAACTGACTGAACATGTCTCCTAAATGCTCTCTAGCACTGTAGCCCATGACATACCACGCTTAACAAGGCTCTAACAGCATTTCCACTGTAACAGAACTAAAACACATGGCTTGTAACATAACTTTGACACTTACAGCACTTGTGAGCTTGGACATGGTGCAACGGGTAAGCAACATGTGGTAACCACTCATCACGAGCAAATGAGCAGAAAAGCCCCATCTTGACATGGCTTATTATGTCTAGAAGCTGTAAATGCAATTGTTAGGCAAAATTCAACCTATTATTATGTACATTTTTTAACATAAGGTTGCACCATGTGCTTCTCCCAGTTTTTCTCTCAAGGTTACTCAGAGCAAGGTCAAATGATTTGGTAATATATTAGTATCCAACAGTAGTTCTATAGATGGTAGCAGAATAACAAAAGGTGGGATAGAAAATGCGTAACTAATGCAGCAGATACTCAAGTGGATGGAGGTTTATAGCTGTGTTACAAAACAACTTGATTACTGTGAAATGCAGGACACTTTTTTTGGCTGGGATTAATGATTTAGTGATCGGTTATCTTAGTTTTAGTTGTTTCTCACTAACTGTTTCCTCTCATTTGTAATACTTTTAGTACTATAGTCTGCATGATGTTTTACTCACAGAAAGGTTAACTGAGCTGGGACCTGATCCTTCTCCAGCTAACATCACTGGGAAGAAGAAAACCCCAAAACCTGTCCTAACCCTGGGAACACCTGGAACGCTGAGAGTCCAAGTACTTGCTTCCCACTACCTGTAAAAATTCCCCGGTGGGAATGAACATTCCTATACAAAAATCTAACATGTAGGGTATTCAGCACTCATAAAATCACCCACTTTCATACACACTTTAATAAGTGGCTGTGATTTACATATGAAATGTATCTGTAATAAATTTCCACATAAATTTTTTCCAGCAGCATGCAAAACTTTTTAGTTCCACACTGTGTGCTCCTATCCTGATCCTCCACCTGGCTGTGGTCCTTTTTATGTGGGAACATTAAACTAATTTTACTTGGAATGTACGATGGTTTCTCAAGATGATGCACCTGATACTAAAAAGCAGTTCACAAGACTTCTTAGGAAGACAGATTGTTCCCCAGAGGCTCCTTCTGCTTTGTATTACAGCTCATAGTCTTGCTTTTAGCCCCAGCTCATCTTTGACAGCCTTCTGCTTCACATTTGGCATCCTTGTGACATCTACAAAATGACTTGGGGGTCAAGAAGTCAACTGGCTTCCTCATATGCTTCTGCCATTACTAGTGGCTGTGTTCAGACCATAAGGGAGAGGAGCTGAGGGCTGTGAGTGTGTGTGTGTGTCCGTGTGTCCGTGAGAGAGAGAAGGAGAGAGAGGGAGACGTGATGATGGCACAAGGAAAGACTGGTTTAAACTTTTCTTTCTACCCAGTTTTGTGATGCTTTCCACTCAGACACAGCCCTCCTTTGTTCGAGCACAGCTTAGCATTGCTGCAGGTTGCTTGTTAGCCCATTCAATGCTTGTAACTTGATGATGTTCCCCACACTGGAAACATGTTGTTTCTTGGCACCAGTAGATTGAAGCCTCATTCAGATACATAATATTATTGTGCAGCAGTGCAAGGCTGCTTCCTGGGGTGCAGCTACAGATGAAGTGTATTAAGGTATTTCATTTGTTAGCAACCAAGTGCCTTTCTGTACAGAAGCTTGAAATGGGATGTCTGAAATGTGAGCCTGGAGGAAGCTTGGCATGAAACATTTTACTTAATGAAAAGGATTTAAAGAAATATGAAAGTATTATGTTTGCTATTAAAATATAGGTAAAATACTGCTTTGCAGTGTTCTGCATGTAAGCTGTAATTCCAACTGGGTCCCAAACATTTAGGAACCAAACTGAATCTAAATCTCCAGCTTATGCTGTGCTGAGTATCTCAGATTAGTGTAAACCCATGTTATCCTGCTTGCCATAGCCAGGATGATTTGGGTTATGAATGCAGTCATACAAACAGGGTTTGAAGAGATTTAAAACAAGCTGATGAATAGAGCAATCAGAAAGCCATGTTATCAGATATAACTGATCAGAAATTTATACACTGCTGACATGCAGAAAACAGCATGTACTGTGTTGCATAGCAGAGCCAACAAGTGCTGAGCTTCTTTCGGATGCAACAAGTCAAAGCTGCATGTAGAGCTAAAGTTAATACGAGTTAGTGTGGGCTCCTGACAAATTCACACCATAATGTTTGCCCTAACACTTCATATTATTTTCTCCTCTTTTTGTAGAAGACCTGTTGCTCAGCCTGAGTACTCATAGGGTGATTCTGCTGAGTGTGTAAGGTAACACAGGCATTCTACTGTAATTTAGTATGAATTAATGTTCTGTTGCAGGGGATGAAATTAAAGCAAAGCGTTTTCTTATCTTACATGACAGAAAAAAATGCTATGAACGAATGTGTTTAATGATCAGTTTATTTTGGGGGATTTCTTTGGTTTTTCTTTCAGGCAAGCTTGACTTGAATCCCATGCACACTGGAAATTCAACAAAACTTGTATTACCCCTCAGTGTCTCTGTTACACCAGTACCGGATCTTTAATCAAAACAGAGGTTAACTGTATGTAGCAAAGATCAGTATAAAGACATGGTTCCTGCATCCAACAATTTTTAAACTTCTGCAGACTCTATTATTGAGTGATTGGGAGGTTCTTCAACGGCTGTGAAGATTTACAAAGTATTTATACAAGCCCTGCCTGTGTTTCAGACCCAAATTCAGTACAAGCATGCAAACAAAAAAATGTCAGTCATCTAAAAAAGGAGAAGGTGACTGGGAAGTCAGCATAGATTTACCAAGGGCGGAATCATGCCTAGTCAACCAGATTCCCTTCTAGGATAAATTGGCTGGATTTGTGGACAAAAATAGAGCAACGCATGTAATTTACTTTGTTTAATTTAATAAAGATTACAACACAATGTTCTTCTGTCCAGATAGGGATATTACAGCCTGAATGGGTACAATTACAACTAGATGGGTAAAAACCAGCTGGATATTTGGGCTCTGAAGGTCCGGTTAATGGGTTGTGCTCTACCTGGAGGTGGGTAACAAGTAGGGTACCACAGGGTCTATCTTGGGATGAGTCCTCTTCAATATTGCTGCCAGTGATGCTAAGGAGAGGATAAAGGGCGTGCATGTCAAGTTTTCAGAGGGTACCAATCTGGGTGTGTGGGAGGGGAAGACAGCTGGGAGGAAGGGCCTGATAGGACTCCATGAAATCCAGCATGGGCAGAGGCCAAGCCCTATCCTTGGAAGTCAGAGCCCTGCAGGGCTGCAGGCTGGGGCTGGTGGAGACAGGGAGCACCTCTGGGGGATGGCCTTGGGCACTGGCAGGCAGCAAGCTGAGCTGGGGCCAGCTGTACCCCTGGGCAGCGATGAGGGCCAGCAGCACTTGGGGTGGTGTAAGCAGGACATGGCCCCAAGAGTCAGGGAAGGGCAGGGACTGTCGCTTCTGCTCAGCACATGTCAGACCTCATCTGGGTACTGCAGTTGGTTTTGGGCCTCCATCAGAGGAAGGATGTCAATAAACATGGCCAAGTTCAGCAAACAGACAGCAAGACATTCTTAGAATGGAGCCCTTGCCCTTGAGGAGAGGCTGTGGGAGCAGAACTGGTTCAGCTGGAAGGAGGGATGGCTTCAGGGATACCCAAGAGCATCCTCAGCACTGATGGGAGGGGAGGGAGAAGATGCAGTTGGGCTCTTAACAGCAGTGTGTTGTGAGAGAGCGAGAGGCAGCAGCACAAGCTGAAACACAAGAGGCTCAGGCTGGAGGTAGGGAGGAGCCTTTTCCCCATGAGGGCAGCTCACTGGTAGAGCCAGAGCCCACAGAGTTTGGGCTGTCACCAACCTTGGAGGTTTCAAGCCTCAACTGCGTGAAGCCCTGAGCAGCCTGGTCTGAGACAAGAACTGGCTCTGCTCTGGCTATTAGACCTACCAGCATGTGCAAAGGCATCACCTTGGAAAGTGTCCTTTCTGCTAAGTCCAATAGGTTATCCTTAAGGAGGAGGAGTCAGCCTCCTTGCTGGAGAAAGGAGTGGTTGGTTACTGCTTTGCTGTAGCCATAGGAAATGCCAAAGCCCTTATGATTTCTTAAGAGGCCATTTGACATTGTCTGGGTCATGTTCTGTAGTCCACACCGCGGGATGCTTTTAGCAGTTATTTGAACTTGTATGGCCCAATGCCTTCTCTCATAAAATGACTTGACAGCAGGAGAGTTAAAGGCCTGGTGTAACATTTCTCCCATCCCATAGGCTTGTACTTCATGAAACCAACAGAGGCACAAGAACTGAGGAACCTGAAAAAGGGACAGGGATAGACATCTGGTACCTTCCACAGCAATGGTGAACTGTGGAAACCAGCAATTAGTTTATTATCAATGTAGATTTTGGATGTCATTAAGGGCAAATGGTCTTGGTGCTGCTTTAAGTATGTTTGGCACTGGATAACAGGAAGACCATGAATGGCCTAAGTTATGAGTTATTCTTCCTAGTACAATAATAATATGTGCACTAATGTTTATGCTACAACAGTATAGATCCACTTGGTGGCTTAATTCATGACATCATTGTTTAAACCACAGGAAAATATTCAAATTAAACTCGAGGCCATCAGGAGAGTAAAGTATGACATTGGCCAAAAGCACTAACTTGCTCAGGATCATTACCAGTGAGCTAGCAAAGGATTGAGACACCGAAGTAGGTATTTCCAGAGAGTGACAGTCCAGTTAAAATACAAAATAAAGGGAAATTACACCTTCAGGTGTGGAGAAAAGCTAGGCATGTTTGGGTCCAGAGTCTAGATTTTGTCCAAAATTAGTCCGAATCTGAGAGAGCTGTATTCCAAGTGACATACAACGCTTTGCTACTTTACAGTGTTAAAAACATACTAAGAATATTATTCTGGGATATAAAAAGAAACAAGTATAAGTAAAATTAAACTATATGAAAAATGATTGTGGAGAGAATGAACAATAACTGCATATTTCACAGAAAAAATGCAAGGAAAGGTCTCGGCATTTGGCTTTGTGGTTTACAGGCATACATTTCTTTCTTTTTTTTAATTTATGGCAGTAGGGGGTTGTGATTTTTTGTTGTTGTTTTTTGTTTGTTTGTTTGTGGTTTGTTTGTTTTGTTTTGTTTTTGAGGGGTGGTGGTCGTGGTTCCTGGTAAGGAGACCCAGACTTTTATTGGAACAGATGCTATTTAAAGTCCAGTGCAGCTCTCACTGAAGTAAGAAGAAATGGTTCCACTATGTTAGATCAGATCAAGAAAGGGCAGGAAAGTTGCTCCATTCAGTGTAACAGAAGTCTCCTGATCCTCAGAAAAACAACTAGAGACTCAAGCGCTTTCTGTATAAGTAGCAAAAAGTAAGACTTTTAAAAAATGACAATACAATTATATTCATAGAAATCTGAGTGCATAATACAACTGCTAAAATGCAATAGGTCTGTTCTTTTATCAGGGAGAGGGATTTACTGGTCTTTGTCATTAAACCCATAACTAGAAGTTCAATAGGATAAGGCAGACTTCAAAAATAAAAGGGCAGTTCATGTTGGTAAGTCACTTGCACAACTGGTGGGCATTCTGTTTCTTGTAGTGAATTTGTTTGTTGCCACCTGATGACAGATCTGACCACCACGTATAGACAATTTCAGAAGAAAAGCAGCAAGTCACAACACTTCTGTAGTATCACAACTTGTATGTGAGCTGGAGAGAGAAAATAAAAAAGTAGCTGAATGTTGGAGCTCAGAACAAACATTCGAGTGTTGTAGAAATCAAAATTTGTAAGAAAAACTACTCATTGCAAAATAATTTGTGCAGTTATGACTGAAATGGCTGTGGGAAAAATTTCACATAAAATCCATGGTGTTTGAGAACACAAACTTTACAAAAACATTTTACACATACAACAAAAGAAGTTTTTAGTGGGTAGGTTCTGTGTAATGCAAATTGTATGTCAACAGGCAGATGTCTGAAGTAATGAAAACACTCTGGATACATGTGTGTTGTAGTTATACTAAATAAGAGTTTTGTTATTACATGCCAAACCGCTATTCTAGTATAAGTTTCCAACAAAAAGTGTGTGGAAATAATCAAACCATAAGAAGATTTAATTTTTACAATAACTTCAGTTCAATAAAACAGCTTACAAGTGCTCTCCTCAAGAGCAGATATTTATGACATATTGGTGCTGAATAAATATTTAATAGAGATCTCCTCACACATTCATGAAAATGGCTTGCATCCTTGCTTAGCCCTTTTGTCATTATTTAATTAATACATGTTGCCCTGCAGTCTTTACAGGAAAACCACTTTGTTACTTTTTAAAAATTGTGTATCAGAGCAAACGGGTGGAACTGAGATTTAGATTTGTGTTCCAGTAAGGTTTCCATTAGTTTTTATTAGAATTACAGCCACATGCAGTTGTGATGGGAAAAACTGGAATCCTGTTGTTTAGCCCTGGCTGTGCATCAGCAAGAAGTGCAGTCCTTACCTCAGCACTGAAGAAGAGGAGACAGAGGGCTGCCCAATCCTTTGGTTCCTCCAAGAGATTGAGCACATGGGTTGTGGGGGGAAAAGGAGTCATCCTAGACCCTGTATTACACATTTTTTGCCTTTTACCTCTCTACCCAGTTCTAGAGGTTGGAGAATGGCCTTGGGGTCTCTCATCCTCTTGGGGAACAGCCATGTTATAGAGTCATCTCCCCAGTCACAACACAGCTGGCTCTGATTTAAATGCTGAGAGAGACCATAGCAACCACTCTTCACTGGAAATTCACCCCAGGAGTGGCATCACTCCCTTGGTCTGCAAGTCCTACAACTTCATCAGAATAAGGACATAAAGCTGTTTCTTTCCATGCATGGTGATGGATTTCTTTCAAGATTTGGAATCATTAAAAAGAAATTATGACCAATGTCTTCATGTCAAAGCCTTTATAATGACAACACTTATGACACACTTCAAATCTTAAGGTCAGCTGAATATTCTATCTCTATTGCAGTAATTTCTCTGAGCAGGTATCTCAGTCACAGTAAATATTCATGATGCAATGGGTGGGATCTAAAAGAGAGGTAAAACATGGGGCAGAAGAATAGTTCTGGGAGGGAACTAAAAGTGTCACAAGCAGTCCTCAACACAAAAACAACCCACGAGCATTACATTCTTGCAAAGGATGCTGACACTCTGTAATGCTGCTAAAGTTTCTTCTGTATTTTGTAGAAAAGGAGACAGAGGCATGTTACAGAAAAAAAAGATGGTGGACTTCCTTTTTAAAACTGTTCCAGAAATGCCTCCCCTCCATTCATGTGCAGGGTTGCCATCTCATCCATCGCCTCTCCTGGAAAGACTGAAGAAGAGATTGCAGCCAGTCCTCTCTTCTGAGGGTCAGCCGGTAAATAATGAAGTCAGGTTTTGGCTTGCTAACTAACTGAATCACCCCAAGGGGAAAGGTTTAGTTACATTTTAAAAAGAAAGCAAATATTTCTTTGGTGAGGCAGGTTTGGATCTCCTGACTCTTTAAAATTGCTTCCTCCCTGGACTGCCACATTTGTAACTCACTGTATCCCCTTCCATTCTTAATCTAAACATAATAACCCGTCTTTCAGCCACAAATAATAATCCAAAAAACACACCAGCCCCCCCTCACCCCGGGTTGAGAAGCAGCAAGCTAGTACAACAAATAGTGACTTTCTCTACTCCTACAACTTCCATGCAGGTAAATTCTGACTATAATCATAAACTTCACATAATTCAAACCTTAGAGCTGTCAGCTAAACCCCCAAATTAATAATCCTTCTGAAGTGTGTTCACACTCCAAATTTTATGCACAACCCAGTCTCCTTACTGGACTTAGAGCAAGACTTTAACCTACTCAATGGGATATCATTCAATTGCCATCGTTGGGGGCTATAATTTCACAAGGATGTCTCAAAATTTCAGCACAGTAACTCAAAACTCTTAACCTCAATTCAGCCTTGAACTTGATCCCCAATCTAAACCTAATCCAGAGCAGCAATTCGGCATAGCCTCTTTGACCTACCACTTATTACAGGCATTTCTGATGGGAGTCTCTCTGCTCTCTCTCCACCTCTTTAACACATCCACAGGGGCACTCTCTCTCCTTCTCTCATCCTTTACCAATAACAGAAAAAGTTAAAGGCAGTTGGGGAAGGGATTCAACTCTGTCAAAGTTCTCCTGAACCAGGATTAAAGACAGGGATTTTATTCTTTTTTTTTTTTTTTTTTTTCTGGAAAGAGAACATGTTATAAGGAAAAACATGTTTCAAGGAAAGAATATGTTATAGAGAGTGAAAAAATAATCTTGGACTTCATTGGGGTTTTTTCCATTTTTTTTGGAGTACTTTAAACTGCTGGGTTTGGAATCTCTTTAAACTGTTTTTCCTGAATGCCTGTAGAAATGTCCCTCAGCTTATATATACCCCTGATTTTATCCTTCTGTACGTTAAGAAGATTGGGATAGCACCCCGAAAACAAATCAACAAATGAGGTCTTTTACAGAATTCCCAGAGGTTGCTAATGGGAACTTGATATATCAGACAACATCTGAACTTGACTGTAAATTATTTGTCAATTTAGATCTGGATCCTGAGAGGTACTTTGTACCTTAGTCCTGCTGAAGTTTAAATAGAGTGCACATAATTGTTTTGGAACCACATCCCAACGTGTGAGGTAAAATCTATGGAAGGGAATGAAAGTAGAAAGTACCAATTTTCTCTGTCTACCCTGTACTATTGTTGAAAAATAGGTAAATCTAATGAGGTGCTTTCTTAATTTAAAGTCTTAATATCTAATTTCTGGAAAAAATCTCAAATTAGAAAAACTATGGCTTTTAAGAAAAATGATATACATATGTAAATATAGACTGGTTTACTGTTTTTGAAGAATTGCAATGACAATGCAAAGAAGGAAAATGCATTGAAAATATAGTAAGATGATGCACTGGAAAGAAAAAATTGCAAACCTGAAGGTATTAGATGTTTCTGTAAGACTGATCCAGTAGGTATAGCAATACCCCTTGTACACCAGCATGCAACATTGTCTTGGCAGTTGGTGTTAACTTAAATAACTTCCCTCAAGAAAGATTTAAGTTGTTTCTTTACTGAATATTTCCATCAAAAATAAAACAAACTGAAACCTTTTCAGCCCTGGTTACAGATATGAGAGGTAAATCATGTAGTAAGGCAAGGAATAATCTATCCACACCCTTTTCCAAATAAGCCATCCTGAATTCTGGATAGGGCAGCTGCCTGCCTGCTAGGGCACACAATGGTCAGCCTGCAGACCTGACTCCCCCAGATCTGCTGTGAGTGGAGGCAATTCATGTGATCTAGTTTCCAAAGGTCAAAGCTCCTGACCCCTTTTTAAAATCAGACACCTCTGTTTTAATCGAATAGAAATTAGCACTCCCACATCCTAATTTCTGTATGAATAAGCTTCCCCTCTTCAATAAGTACCAGCGCTTTATGAAGTGCTGCATTTGGCCCCTCACAGCAGCTGTAAAGATACCTTGAGCTGAGGTTTAATTTCGTGCGCAACCACTCTTACAAAAGGAAGCTGGCTCACACTTGGCATTGCTACAGTACGAGAACTCATAAACACAGCGCCCGTTGTAGCTTGCAAGTGGAGTTTTCTGCATATCCCTGTTAGTATATTAAGTGCAGGGAGCAGAATTTAGGGTTTTTGTTAGAGTAAAAAAAAAATAAATTAAAAATTAACTATTAGAGTCATCAGACTAAGTAAGCAGTAGGAGAGCTATGTAACCATAAGCTTACCACATGATAAAATCTAGAATCTGTGCTACTGTATTTTGGATGAGTAACCATCATAGTTAAAATGATACCAGGTAGTATATCCACTGTGATGCAGAGAACTCTCCACTATGAACTGGTGGAGAAGTCCAGCCCCATCAGGTTACCAAAGAGTTATCAGATGGTAGCTCCTTTCAGCTTCAGTTACCCAAAAAACTCATGGAAATCTACCAGTTTGGTGGAGTCCTCAGAATCATGGTGAGGATGATAAGGAATGTAGTATTTCAGCTGTCCCAAGCGAAAAAAAATTTAATCTCAGTCTAGACTCAGCTGGATTCAAACCACCTGAAGCCAATGCAAAGCATTGCCTCAGCTGGTCTTGCTTTCCAAGCAGTTTAGCCCTGGGATCTAAGCCCAGCAGCCCTGTAGGGAGTCAGGACAGGATCCCTGGCCCTTTGATTGCTGTCATGTTCCCTCTGGCTTGCTCTGCCCATCTCCAGCCTGCTGCCTTCCTCTCCCCAGGGCAGCCAGTTTCCCCAAGGGAAAAGGTTCCTGTACACCCTCCAGATCTCTCGAGGAGAGCCAGCTCAGCCACAGCACACCTATTCCCAAAGCACATGCTCTGAAGATTGGGCCAGCAGCTACTACCACATCTACATCTTGTTAAGGAAGGGGAGTGTGACTTGGCTGCTGTGCTACCGGTGAGCTTTAGAGGTGCTCTGACCCTGCTTGCCGCGCCAGGTCTCTCCCCTAAAGACAGTGGCCGGGTACCACCCTGGCTCACCTAGGACACAGAGTGGGGAAACAGGTGCTGAGCACACGCTGGCCCGGGGGCACCAGGTTTGCAGAAGCTCGTGTTGATTTTTCTAGAGGCTCTGCAGCCCAGAATGGAGACACTCAAGTGGAGGCATTCTGCAGCTGTGGGAGCAGGTATGTTCTGCGTTGGCATTTTGAACTCTGGTAGTTAATGCCACTTAATTACCATTTGTAGCACACCAGCTTGCTCTCTGTGCATGTCAGCCTGACGGATATTTTGATATTTCTTCTCTTTTCTTGCCTTTTCTGCTTTGCTAGTGCATGTATACATTTCTGCCCTTCCTTTTTTATTTAAAATGTATACAATTTGAGTAAAAAATAAGCTTGATGCTTACTCCTGCTGCAATAAGAGCACACAGCAGCCCTGAGAGTCATAAAACTCAAGGCACAGAAAAAAATAAAGTAAAATGAAAACACACAAGAGATGTTAAAAACCCCAATCTATTTCTGGACCTGGTGAACTCTCGTGTCGAAGCCAGTTGCAGAGCCGTCAGCGCACAGGTGCACACCACATGACCAGGTGATAATAAAACAACCCTCGAAAGCGATCTTGAGGAGCCTGATGATGGTTTGTCTCTGTAATACATCCATCCCAAGGTGAACTTGTACAGCTGTTTCATATTTAAGGCTTTTTTCCTTTCTTTTTCCCCCCCCCCCCCCTTCATTTTTACTAGTAGCTTTAAAGAAAGTCAAGCAGATGAATATCTACATTTAGAAGACCATATGTTAACAAGGGGCTGTGAGGTGACACAACAAGGTTGGTGAAGCACGCTCACCATACGCAAAAGTGCTGAGCAGTATAGGAGGTTTATAAATGGATGGGGGACCCTTGAGCCATTGCAAGAAGAAAAGCTCTCTCACAAGTTACACTGTGGCCAGTCCCGAGGGTTTGGCAGACTGATTTGTGAGGTAACTTTATCAGTCATGGAACTACCTGAGTTAGGTAAACTCACTGCAACATTAGTAAAAAACCAGCAACATATTTTTCACTGTGGAGGAGAGCACCGAGCAAAAGGGGCACCTGCTTACTGCTGTCTTACTGGTCCCACTCAGCCGAAGTCATGCTGGAAGGAAGAGGAGTTGGGAGTGCAATAATTTCCCTTACTAGGAAATATTCATTGTATCCAAAGTAAAAAGCCAAGTACTGGAGAAGGACTGAGCAGTTGGGAAGCCTCAGTTGTCAAATAAGTCAGAGAGAGGAATGTCTGATTTCTCACAGAAACTATATCTCTCCTGGGAGCATCGGTTTGAACTCAACTCTACAGTCTGATACATGGTAGACCATCTCAAATGTGAAAACCTAAGCTATTTCCATAAGCTTTCCAGAACCCATGTGTTCCAAAAAGCAACTTCTGTCCTTTCGCTGAACAACAAAAATGTGCATAACATCTTTCATTTGGCAGGCCATCTTGATTTGACATCAATTGCTTCTCCATCAAGTTGATATGCACCCTGTTATGTGTAAGACTCACTTGATTCATTGCAGGGTCACTCCCAATGCAAAATACTAGCTTTGCTTAACATTACATTGCAGATTAGGTTGTGCACAGCCCGTCACAGAATAATCCTGGTAGTATGATTTACTGCATGAAGAAGACAGTAGAGACATTTCCACAACAGTGACCTGTTAAATGCACAACTTCACTGACTAAGATGTTAGTCTGTTTAAAGTTTTTTGTTTCTATTTTATTTTCTTTTATGCTATTTTTTGCAGGTGGTGTGGAAAGGTTTTAAAGACAGCTCCGGTGTTATATTAGGTGTACTATTGTTTGGCCAGGAAAACACTCATTCCTTTTGCATATTAGTCAGATGACATATTTCTACAAATGATATCTCAGGTCTTCTGAAAGGCATACAGGAGTTTCATCCCGACCATTCATGAGTGTTCCAGTGGGACTCAGAAATGCTCAACCCTTCATCTTTTGCCCTGCATTCAGGAAAGCTGGGCTGCTGAGTTACAAGATCCTTCATGTTACAATGAAAATCCAGTTTGAAGATTTGGCTATAATCTGATGCCAAAGAAAAATTTCAAGCATATTACAATAATAATGAAACTACATTTTTGATAGCACTAGAAATAAATAAGGTATTAACAAAGAACTGACTTCTTATAGATGGTTGAAGGAAGTAATTATGACTGGAGTCCTATATAAAAAACATTAGAATTACCAGAAATGTGTCAGCTTTTTGAAAAGAAAACCTCATAAACAACGGTATAGATGGCAAGACCTGTTCATTTCTTGCATTCCCTTTTCAGAAGGAAATAAAATAAAAATATCAAGCACAGAGGAAAATACATGAAATCTGTGTTAATTGCCCAATGGAGTGAAATTGTTTCACCTAAATGTTGTGGATCAGCCTTACAGCCCTGACTCAAATGTTTTGCAACCAATGTCTACCTTTGTACACCCAGATTCTAAACTGTTTCTCCAGTAAACTTTGAAGAAATTCTGCTTTACATCTGAGCCTCTTATTGTGAATGTAGAGTTGTGGACCACACAACAGTGATTCTGTAGGTAATTTTATAGGGGAAACATGAGAAGGGATAAGGAATTCCACAGCAAAATAATTTGAAAAATTTTATGCTAAAAACCTGTGACTTTGAGCTGAGAGTTTTCATTGGAATTTATCAGTTTTTGATAAAACTTTTGTGATAAAGTGTTTCTCAGGCTCAGTAAAGAATCTTTAATGAAGATCTCCCAAGAAGAATGATGCATCCTAGAGTCTTACAAGAGTATGACAAGAGTAATTTTCCCTGCCATCCATGGACTGCGCTAACCCCCAGGCTATTGGTTAATTTAAGACGAATATAAGGATGTGGATTTGGAAAGGACCAACTATAATATCAGGTCCAGTCCTCTACAGTGATGCATAACTACACACTACAAGTCAAATTTAGAATATCCAAGGTCTCATTCACAATGCCATTATCCACCTTGATCCACAACACTCTTCTTAATAGGTAGCGATAAAATGAGAGGTTGTGCTAGCTGATGAAAGCCACCACTGCAATGATCCACAGCAAGAAAGCAAGAAGGATCCCAAACTGCAATTATGATTCTCTTGTTGGTTCTGTTCCGTTTTTCATAAATGAGTAAATATTCCTTGGGTCAGAGGAAGCTTGGCCTAAGTTTCACATAAATTTAGCATTCATATCTAGATATTTTGCAGCCTTTCTCAAGGTCAAGAAGGAACAAGAATATCAAATCCAGTCTCAGATATATTTAACATGGTTCTGTGCAACACTGTTAAGAAATATTTCATTTGTTGCTATGGGATTTGGAGCAAACATGGTGCCAGGTGACTTTGTACTTTCAAGCATGCCCACATCCTGATTTATTTCTCTTTTCTATACTTTAACAAAAAGGTGTCAATTTTTATGCTTTTTATCTGGATGTGTCTCTAATGTGTATCTCAAAGAAGTGTTTTTTTTTTTTTAAATAACTAAACTGCTACTTTTCAATGCAAAGAGCAAAATTTCCAGCTGATAGTAACACCTTGTCTGAAAAACTTATGTGACAGCAGCACCATACAATCAAGCCAAATTTCATTTTTTCTTTAGCCTTGGAACTCAATGCCAAGCTCTGGGGCAAAATCTACAGAAGTGATTAAACTAGTTCTGATAATGGGCCTTCTAAGTCACTGTTGTGCATCTAAAAAATGCCACCTTAACTCTAGCACATTTTGATGCACCTTTTTTTATCAAATGCCCATTTCAATATGAGACCATAAACCTGCCAAGTTGAATCATAAGTGCACCTAGTTTATTTCAAAGGCTTTGAGAACCTTAGCAAACCTTTAGACAAAATTGGGCTAAGTTTTGATTTTGTAATGAAACTCAAAACCAGCCGAGTTTCTCTTGGTTTTGTGTTTCATTGCAAGAAACTCTAATTCTTAGATGAGTACAGCCCAGAGTGCATACGTTCATGATCAGCAGTAAATGTGCAGAGAAAGAAATGATAGAACAGACATCAGATTTTTCTCTGCAGTCGGCAATGCCTGGAAAGACGCCCTGCTTCATTGCAATGCAGATTTGCAGACTTTGGCCCAAAAAAGACCTGTTGGCGAAGTTTGATACTGAAAAGTAATCTTCTTCAGGAAATGAGTACCAAAGAATTGTTATACCATGTAATAAGAAAGAAACAATAAAGATCCCTGGCGAGAAAGTAGTTCTGGGTTGATGGACAACAGTCATTATAAACTGAGCTTTCAAATAAAAATACCTTCAACCTTTTAAAAGGGTTTCTGTATTTTAAATATGGACGTTCGCATTTCAGACTGGAGAGCTTCCAAGTGACCTCCTGACTTTAAAGGTTAAGCACTATGAGAGAACAATTGCAGACACTCAGAATGAGAAGGAAAATACGATTTTATAGCTGAAACAGACTATAGAGTATCTCTTCTAACATTTCAAATTTGAATTAAAGAAGGAACTATTGGGAATGGTTCAAAAACAGCTGAGGCTGAAGAAATGAATGAATTTACTCTTTCTATTGCTCCACAGACATTAATGCCCCAGTGACTCCATTTAAAGAGAATGAGTAAGAACTTGTCTGTGTTAAGTTCCTGAAGTCACCTGATATTGGTGACAATGCTGCAAATATATGAACAGCTATGGCAATAGCTCTGGTGGTGGAGTAGTCAGTTGCCCAGTCAGCTATAACAAGATATGTGTGCAAATTAATCAAGATAGAAAGGCAAGAATCCCAAGAAAAATAATCCATGCAGTCATTACTTCTCGCTCTTTGGGCCACTGAATGCTGTCCCTCTAATTTAAACTTCGTTAAGGTCTTGGCTTCTCCGTTGCTGTTTAAAGCAACATTGGCTTAGACTAGGAAAGTGCACTCTGACTCTGGGTTAGTGGTTGTCACATTTGCAGGAGATGTGGAGAAGAATCATACAAATTTGTACCAGGCTGCAAAGGGTCTAAACAGAGCTGAAAACTGTGACCTTCTACGGTCCATAAAAATTCAATAAACTACAGGAAAGAATAGGAGATTTTTACCGTCTGGTACTTTCTTATCTCACAAATACATCAAAACATACCCCTTTTCATATTCTGCTGATATTACTAGGTGATCATCTGCGCTGTCTGTATGGGAAAAAGATCAGCCTTTTTTCCTGATAGGCCCTTCTGCCTGCCATATGCACCTTTATGGATGGAGATGTATTTTTCAGAAAGGTTTGCTGATGGGAACTGATACGGAGAGGAAACATTAGAAATCCATGACTACAAATCACTACAACAATCAAAATATGAATGACGATATTCTTTTTCACTACTTTACACATTGTGTTAAAATATTCAGTGTTACTGAATAAAAATAATGGACTGGGCTTAAAATTCATGGTGGAAATCCTTCTCAGCACCACAGCTTCAGAAAAGGAAATAAATTGATCTCATTTGAAGTTTATGATGAAAGACCCTACTGATAACATAGGTGGGCAGAAAGCAAAGTATGAAGTCTCACCATCCTAGCTGAGGTAGTTTTGAGCATCTGGAAACTCTTGTCAATCTGATTTTACAACCCAAACTGAAGTAACAACGGAGGGTTGCTTTACCCTAGGGAGTTTATGCTATAAATACACACTGGGTAGCTTTGCCCCCTCAGACAGAATTGACACTGCGTGTGCGTGCATGTGTCTGTGTGCACAATCAGTTCAGGGGGAGAAAGCAGTGCAACCTTCCCTGCATCCTGAGGAGCACCAGCTAGGGGGGAAGCTTAGTGTCTCACCTTGTGGAAAGCTGGAGGCAGCTGGTCTAGATATAGCGCTGCTGGCTCCCTCAATGGCCAGGCTCGCACTGTTGGTGGAAGACCATGCCAGCTTCCTGCCTTGTCCCTGCTTTCACCCTTGCACCACTCCTCAGGGATGCCAAGGGGAAAAAGACCCACCAGGAATATCCCCTGGTTGAGTATACACACATGGATCAGAGCACTTCCTTGGAATACTTGATAAATTAACTCTATTTACCTTATATTGACACATACTTCAATGCTGAGGATGTATTATACGTTTAGAGGGTACCTGGAGGCCTTGGTGTGAGAGACTGAAAGAGTTAATGTCTCAAACGTCGTGGTGGGGCAAGTTCTGCTTAAAGACAAACCCTGCACAGCAAGGAACCCAGGTGAAAAGCCCATCAGCAACTGCAGGGGGAGGGCGTGCTGGAGGGTGCGCAGCTCCCTGTTCTGATACAAAGATCAAGCGATGGCCACATCTGCAGGGAAGGAGAAGTTGTTCCACAAATGACCCCCAAGCCAAAGGGCTCACAAACTGCTCATTAGCCTGACAAGTTCGGGTGCCCGCCCGAAGGAGGGGCAAGGATGATAAAAGGACGCCAACTGAAGCCCCGGGCGCGCAAGCCCACTGGAACTGGACCCCTCGGCTGACTGAACCAACGCTGGACCCAGGACTGGTGAAATCTTTCTCTCTCCCTTTTTCTCTCTCTGTCTTCTTCTCTCTTTCCTTCTCCACAATCCCTACACCTCATCCATTTCAAGACATAAACAGTTGACCAAGTCTGAGACTAAGAGTGGATCCAGCCGTCCCTGGGCCCTTCTCTGAGGAGGAGTCTGGAAAGCAAGGGGGTCTGCTCTGAACTGCGTGACTCAACGGGAGGGATCTCTTTATTCCCTGAATTGGTGTATATGGCTACCCCGGGTTACACAGTTTACAGAAGTAGTCTTATTCCTGTTGTGAGAAACCCTGCTACCGACTACCACACCTCCCCAATTCCGTTTGCTTCTGTCATAAATAAAATCTTTAACTGATCGTTTGGTGTCATTTCACCTTAATTTAGCCGGAGGGAATTTCAAATTAAACACGACTCCCTGGTCTGTCCGGTCTGGGTCGTGACCCTTGGTCCTTGCTTCTCTAAGAGGAACAGACCTTCAAGGCAGATGGGTCCTGCTACAGTGTGTGGAAAAATGACTTGGGGCACAGTAAGATGAGTGAAAGGAACAAATTTGTTACAGGCTCTGCCTCTTCTCTAACCAGCTGAAATGCACTGTCCTGTCACTGTTTTGACCTGTGTCGTGAGTTATCTTCAGCTTTCTGTAGCTTTTCTTAAAAAACAGAATTAGGGCGTTGTGACTTCAAACTGGTATTTCTTATTGACATCCCAGTTCTTCACTTAGCATGTATGGTTATTCCACATGCATTTTCCCATACAGAAAAATGTCTTTCTGCAGAATGAATATCCTGTCAGTCAAACTCCTCTGTGCAAGTACTGTCGATAATACATTTACACTTCATGTGTGGCTGGGGAAAGAATGAAATAAAATCCTGTTGCCTTGACATGGAAATACAGGATAGACAACTTCTGGTTCCTGTGCAGGCTTTGGGGCTTCAGATGAAGTACTATTATTTGGAGCGGTGGTTACATTTATATTACGTTTTCTGTTTCAATGCTTTTCATAAAACTCATGCTTGAAAGAGTACTATATTTTAGGTTGATTTGAAATTTATTTGGAATTTACTTTAATCAGCAAAGAGATGGTGAGTATCTCTTACAAGGTGATGCACTGCACTGAATTCCCATTGAAGAAACACAGTCCCAATTTTCTGAAATTGGTTCTGAATTACAAAGTGAACCTTGTTACCACTGCTACCTATATGAAGAACACAACCAGTGTATAAAGATACTAGACCTCAAGGAGGAATGTATACATCAGATCCTCATGGTGTGAAGCAGTGCCTTGCGTTGGTGGAGGTGTGTAAGTCAGATGTTGTGATTCTCAGGCAAGACTCATAGTAGCACAGTTTTCCTTTGTTTTTCCAGTATTTTTGTTTAAAGTACAATTTAGACCCATTAACTGATGGCTCTGTGACTCAAAGAAGCATAGAAACTAATCTTTTAGTAGTCAGTGATGTCTAGAAAAAGAAGTGACTGGACACAATTACATTAAAATAGTGGAAAAGACCAGATCATTTTATAGCACAAATACACACATTTTCCACTGCACTTGCCAGATCTTTTTTTTTGTCATGTGAGAAACATGGTCCTAAGTGGTCATCCTTGCTATAGCATAATTAGGGTGTTTATAAAACTTATAGTTTGTTGGTAAGTATTAATCATCATGTAACTAGAGATGAAATGTATCCAGATACATCACTGATTACTTAAGTTTTGCAAGCATTTTTCAAATAATGGCTCCACATTTTGTTCATTATGATATGTGAGGAGTGGAAAGGATCCATATCACATAAGGATTAGAAACATAATTGAGTGTTTATAGAAAAGGACACAAATACTGTGTCCTTAACTCAGAAAATGTGTTAGTAAGAGACTTTTTATACATGTGTTGTGCTAAAAATGGCTCAGCCACTAAAGTAGCCAAACCACACCTGGCGTACAAGATTATCCAGTGAATAACAAACATGAAGATAAATATTTAGACCTGCCACTTGCTGCTTTAGGAGTGTTGAACATACTACAAAGAAAGACACAACCTGAGTGTCTGTCCCAGAGAGCCCAACCTCCCTCTTGAGTGTCTGCGCTTTTGTGGACAACAGAGTTCTGTAAGGTCTGACAGAGAAGTACACAGAAATAGGGACATATTAATCATATAATATACTCACAGTTTCCATCTTTCCATTGCCTGATCCAGCTGAAATGACCAAAGGTTATAAACTAGTTTATGGAGTGTAACTTGAACTCAAGTCTTAAAAAAAAAGACTTTCATTTGGATCTGTTCAGATGGTATCTATACATCTTACACATCTTCCACCTCTGCTAAACACTTAGTTTCTGTGGTTAGTGACTTACAGTGCAAGAGAAGTAAAGGAAGATTTTTTCTGGAAAGTGTCAGTTGATCAGGATTATGACTTTAACTGAATAGAACAACTGACATAAAAATGTGATCCTTGGAAAAGTTTCATTATTCATTAATTCTTGGTAATGTGAGAAACTATTCAGCACAAAATGGGGTGGAAGGACAGAAGTTTCAGAAATAGTCCTGTCGCTGTGCGGGCAGAACCGTGTCAGTGATGAAGGGTTTGGTTAGTATTGTTGGCAGTGGTCTCAGCCCTGGCTCAAGTGAAGGTCAGCTGCACAAGGCAATGCACATAGTATGAATCAACACCGGTGAGAAAGTCAAAGCAAGAGGCATGGCACTTTGAACTAGAAGACCACAATGTCTGTGAAAGCTGTTCTGAAAAGCAAATTGCTTGCTGTAGATCCCCATTTTTCCCATCCACCTAAGTCGTGTCTCTAACTAACAGGTGTTATGGTTTTGTGACACAGAGGACAGATCTGGTAGCTTGTGTGGAGCTGAAAAAGTCAGTGCCCAAGAACACACTGGACATTCTTTCAGTTCACACCTAGCTGAGTAGGACCTCACGAACAAGGGTGCTCACACACTATTTCTGCTCATTGGCAGAGTGCTAAAGCAATGACAGCAAATCCTAGTCCACCCTGAGGGAAAGCAGAAGAACGCTGATGTGTGAAAACCATTACTTCCTGAATACCGTGTTGACCATACTTCAAATACACCCAGCAAAACATTACCTATACATCTGCCAAAGGTATGGATGAACCTTGCTAAAATACCTGAGATGACAAGCTTTCAATTAGCCAGCCTTGGTACTGATCTCCCATCGGACCAGTATCTCAGCGCAAACCGTAAAAATCACGAGGAGGCCTGGGCTGGCTAGTCTATTTTCAATATTGTCGTAAGAATGCTGTCTTGAGCTAATTTAAAAACATCCCTGAGCTAGCTCTGGTTGCCTTGCCTTTAGCAGCAAGGAGGTAAGCAGAAGGACAGCAGGTCTTACTGCATCACTCACATGAAAAAATGAAAAATTTTCTAAGAAGCAGAAAGGTTTTCTCAGTTCTGTTAGCTGAACCCTACTTTCAGCTTGGTGTGGTGGGGGATGGCAGGAGACAGTCAGAGGAAATGTGCAGATGGCATAAGAAACGCATATTTAAAATTCTGTCCAGCTGCACCATAGTGTCTAGTTATCAAGGGAATTGGGAAGAAATAAGAGAATATGGGGGAATTCTGAGTGTAGCTTGCTCTTGGTTGCAAAGCATGAACTGCTGCAAACATCCAAATGTAAATAAACCACAATATTTATGCATGGATAAGAAATTAAATATTTCTGGAGGTGTAAAGAAGTGGCTTGGCATGTTCCAAGGCCCACTGCTGGACAGCTGCAGTGCAATTAGCCACAAGATCATCCAAAGTTTGAGCTGGGTCTTACGGGTTTTGCTGTTTCTCCTCCATCTGCCAAGTAATTCTTCAGTAAGCTGACATCACACATATCATCTTTCCTTGCAAGAACACATTGCATGTTCTGTGTCTTGCAGATTTTTTTCTCAACTCTTCTGTTAAAATTGGAAACGTGGTCCATTACAGGTAGTTCTTCTGATTAAGCTGGTATTTTTGAGAAAGGAATGTGACATCAGGCTCTGTAACAAGGTTTCTGGATGTGACATCATGATCTAAAATACACAGTAAGTGGTAAAAGCCTGTTATATATATATATATAACTTCATCAAGTCTCCAATTGTAAAATACAAGAAGTTGACTACCCCTGCTATTTGCCAAATTCTCTCTGACACTGTTATCAGTGAGATATATGCCATTTATATAAACTACTCTACAATTTATCTCTTACACTTTTAACTTCTTATTAAATTATTATGATTGCATTCAGTAGAGTACCTCTTATATCTGATGGCATCCAGGAAATGCATCCCACTGTACAAAGGCAGAAGAAAAAGGCACCTTAGAAGTATAGAAGGAGGTAATTCAAAGACCTTCGCTTTGTTTTTCAACCCATGACTCCCTTAATACAGTGTACTCCTTAAAATGAGTAAAATACATAATGATGTTTACAGCTGAAAAAACCCAGTCTTCATGTCCTACTCAGCAGCAGACTGCAGCCATTGTCCTTCTCCACTTGCTTCATATAAAGTCAGAGAAGATATAGATGAAAATATAGCTATTGACATTAGAATCTTTTCTTTTTTGCTAATATAGGTGTTCTAAGACTGAAGGTAACATTTTAAATGCTGGAGAAGAATTATAATAAGAATTGGATAGGCTTTGGCACACCCCAAAATTTTTGTGATTATTTCAGCCTCATAAAAGTTGCCAAAGTCTATGAAAACGGCCTTTGTTGTGTGGTGGAGAGATCCCAGATTTCCTATGAATCTGAGTGATTGGAGCAATGCAGCTGACTGTGTTAGGTGACACATACCAGGGCTTTGAACTACCTATAAAAAATAGGTCTCATTTAGCATGTAGTATTAGGCATTTGGCATGCTAAGACGCAACGTTTCCCCTTGCCTTCAGCTGGTCATTGGGAGCAAGCAGAGCTCTCCTGCACCGAGGGGAAGGCTGGGGTGCAGGCACACTGTGGGCTGGAGAGAAGGCTGGGAGGGAGGCACCAACAAGCTGGAGGGCATGCTGCAGCCCACCTAAACGTCTGTCATAAATCTGTTGTGAGAGGGGGGATCAAACAGTGCAGCGTAAGCAAATGTGTGGTATAATGATTACAGACTCGGGAGCCCGGGACTCAGCTCTGAGGCAGTTACCATCTAAAGACAGAAAGTTTTTCTTTTCCCTTTAGAGCAGGTTTCCTCAGGAGATTGTCTGTAATCCCATGTTTTAGCGACTCCCCAGAATTTAGCCACCTTTGGACAGTGCCCTCCAGGACCATCCTAACACAAGATTTGTGGCCTTAAGGAACCCATGTTGGCCCTGTGTCCTGCAGCTGATACACAATGTGAACTTTTCTCCCTTTTCAATACATTGCACCATTGCAAGGCATTCAGCCTTTTGTCATCAGCCTTCTAGAGCTCTTCTGACACTTCTCAAAGTAGCTTCTGGGACCAATCACTGATTTTACTTCAGAACAGCTCTGCAATGTACGTTTCTTGGTTGCAATTGAAGAGCAGCAGAAAGGAAAAGGCCAAATCCTCTTCTGTGTAAATGAACTGTATTGCCTTCACCAGCATTTCATTTATGCATGGGTTTTGGCCCAGACTCCTCCTTCTTATCCCTTCACTGACAATTTATATGGGATAAGGAGGCTTGAGAAAGGCTTTCAGTAACTGTCATTCCTTAGATAACTTTGAAGAAAAAAAATGCAGTGCCAACCCTTCAGAAATGTTTAAAACCTTTGGGATGCAGACACAGATTCTCCATATTGTACATGACTTTTTGGCTGACTTTTTGTCATAAACTAACAGCTGAGTGTTAGCTAGGATACCAGCCTGAAAAAATGTTCATCAGCATCCCCCATGTGAAGCCATGTCCTAATTCCACCTTGCTGATGGTCCTCAATCCGTAGTCATTTAAAAAACGTGAAGAGGCTCTTACTGAAGTTTTTCTCCTCTCCCTCAATGGCAAAAAGTCTGTTCCCCACTGCAGCCGTGTTGGCAAAAGGGGTCCTCAACCTCTTTGTTTCCAAAATGGTGACCCAGGAAACACTGTTAAGTTTTCTTGCAAAAGCACAGGTTGAACATTTTTCATTTTTCTTGGAGGCTTTTAGACATAGGAAGAATGTAGCAGCTTTCCTGCTGCTGCAGACTGTACCTCAGCTACACCTCTCATGTTCCCTCACAGGTGTGATATTTATTTTTGCAACTGTACAGGCAAAGGGAAGGAGATACATTACTACAGTACACCTGCATTCATGTGAGTCTTGTCAGCCATTTTTTTCAAAAATATAATTTCTGAAGGTCACTGAAATTTAACTTGAGGAAGTTATGTGGGAAGTGGGACATTTCTACCCTAGTAAGTAGCTGTCAACATCATCAAGATGTTATCTCCACTGTTTTTAGAACTGGTTTTCTGTTTAGTGTTTATGAACAAGTTACAAGAGACAACTAAAGTTGTACATTTCAAGTAAGGTACAACAGTGAGTTAATATTTAGAGGCGTTTGAGCAGTAAGACTGGGAGAAGAAATTATGCCCTACAAAACCAGTTTAAGATGTGTCCTTTGTAGTTCTGTCCAGCTACAGTTTAGTAATAACTGCATATAGTAAACAGGGCATACCTTCTGTACAGGCTGATACCTGATGTACTGGAAGAAAATTTTGCCTTCTTATGGGGAAACTGGTTGCATTTGCAGGGAATGCCATACTCATCCCTTCTGCTGGGAGAGTGCTGCCCTTCTGCTCCAGACAAAATGATGCTTTTCAGTAGTTCATCACTGTCTGTAAAATCACTGTAAATAGAACAAGTTCTACTCCCTCTAAAGTGCTATCAGTTGCACGTGAGTAATGCAAAAAGAAGAAAAGACTCTTCTGAAACATAGGTGCCAATTGGCCCCAGACCAACTCTGAAACAATTACATAAATAACAGTGTAACATTGACTAACCTCTCTAGCTATTTCCTGCAAGCTAGAAGAGCTATCCTGTCCCAGTTCTGGTGGACTGGTATTACTTTTACCACAATTTGTTAGAAGAATCTACCTTTTATATCTTATCTATAAATATAAGTATATTAATATAATATATACAAAAGATATTTATTCATCTTCTAAAACCACACACATTTTGGCACTTCAGTCTCATTAGCATTCTTCTCCTCTGTCTGAAAATACAAGTAGTTAGCATGGGGAAGAGTGCTTAACTAGAGAGATAAGACAGAATGACAATAGCAACACCAGCTTTGCTTGGTCATTCCTGATAGGAGAATGGTACAAGTTTTCTTGGGTAGATCTGCTCCTACCTGGCACTGCCCAACCTCACCAATATCCAACATAACAGTAAGTTTTGAAATTTCTCAGCAACCAACCAAACACAGAGAGAATACCATGGGGATCTGGAATTGAGTGCCTTCCTACATTTGCCTGGTCTGTTTATTTCCTTCACCCCTATATACTCATTATGATCTTACCAGCACAGGTTTTTTTTTGCAAACATGCTTTATTGGACTCTCCAGTGAGGCACAGAGGGTGCATGCAGAGCAGGATCTTGAGCTGCCCAGAGTCAGGCAGTGGAAGCAACTGTACCTTGTCTTTGGAGCCAGCATGTGGAAAATCTCAAAAGAGCTCTTGTTTCCTGCATGAATTATTGCCAGAACATAAACTAGAGCAACTAACATTTTAAAACCCAAATTACAGCAACCTTCTTTTTAAAACAGATCAGCTTTGATCTGCTAGACAGAACACAAGTTTTTATGAACAATTTTCTCCTTATTGCAGAGGCAGATCCTTTTCCAGAGATTGTCCCTCAACCCAGGTTTTTTAATGACTACCTACAATTTAACCACCCTTACATTGTGCCCTCCAGGTCCATCAGAACCAGTTCTCTCCTCTCATTGACTCTGAAGCTTATCTCTGTGTTTGCTCTTGGGGCTCTCCTAGTCTCTGCTTGCCCTCTGGACAGTCTTTCTGCCACTGTGTCTTGTACTGTGCTGGGGTCTGAAGCTTGCTGCAGCTATGAAGTTGGATTTGTACTCGGGGCAAAAGCCAGTCTCTCACTTTCTCCTCTGACCTATTCCATGTCACTTGGAGTGCATACTTCAGGAGAAGGCATCTATGACCAGGCAACTTTCCTCCTTCTGCCCTACCCCACCCCTTCCTAACAAGCCAGATGTTGTGGAGCTTATGACATAAACTGTGAATAAACAAATTGAATTGTACAATCTGCCACATGGAACTCCAGTACCTCCATTTGTCCTTGGCAGGTCTCAGAGAGCTTGCAGCACAGTGCAATCCATGTGCGGGAAAGGACTTGGTGTGGACAGTGCCTCTGGCTGGTCTTTCTGCAAGCTGCCCCTCTCTGGTCTCTCAGCAGCAGCCTTTTCCAGTGGGCTTGGGTGACAAACACTTTTGCAATCAAAACAAACAAGGGCACTTGGTTTGAGCCTTCTACCAAGCTCGTGGCTTTCTGAGGAAAAACACCTGTTTCATAGGCTGGGACTGTGCTATCTCTGCAGACTGGTACATGTTGGGCATTTTGTATTCAAGTACAGTCGCCATGCGCAGTGGTAGTGAGGTTGATCTATGGATCTATGGCTAAATGAAACAAGCAACACACTAGCAACTATGAAAATTTATTGGTGTTCTTTTTTCCAGATGTTGCTGTCTGTTTGCCTGTGTTACTAAGAAGCTTACTAAATGTCTCTGTTGGTTTCTGCACTTGGACACCTGAATGTGAATATGCAGTGCTTGTAAGTCAGACAGTGGGTGAACTTAGAGACATCTGTAGAAATAGTTCTGAAAGGTGAACAGTGAGCACAGCTCACCCTGTGTTTTCTGAAATAAAAGAATATACCAGCTCCCAGCACCTGGTAAATGAAATTAGCCTTATATATACAGGGTTCCTGTGTTGTTACTTCTGTTCAGTGGCAGTATGAAATTTCCTTGTTACTAGCTGCATAAGTTTTTGTATGTAATAATAATAATAAAAAAGAAACTGAAAAAGAAGAATTGGCTTATATCCACTTTGAATCCTCCCACAAAATCCCTCTTCTCAGCCCACAGACTTCACTAAATCACCCCTCTTTTATCTGCTTCCTCTGCCTCCCCTTTCTCTATTGTGTTTAACATAAAATACTTTATTTTATTTTCAGACCCCTTCACAGCCTCTGCACACCAGTTTTTCATCTCTCGTTCTCTTATATGTCAGCTCTCCCCTTCACATCCATCACCCAGTTGTTAGATTTTCAGACATCTTTCTGCTTTTTTTCATGCTGCCTCTCATAACTGAGAATTGCATCCTGCCGATATTAAGAAATTAAGAACATGTCATCCTCTTTCAAATTTCTCCTTAAAACTCACTTTACACAGTTTGCCTGTGTGCTGGCCTATCATACTGCTGTGGGGTAACCCTGGTAGGGAGTTAAGCACCACACAGCCTCTTGCTCACTTCCCTGCCTCACACCAGTGGGATGAGAAAAGAGAAAAAGAAGAGTAGAAGCAACAGAACATGTGGGTCAAGATAAAATTTGTTTACTAAGTGAAAGAGAAGTGGAAGAAGAGAAAAAGAAAAAAGCAAGACAAGTCATGCAAAGGCAATCACAGCACCTCTCGTGGGTAGACAGATGCCCTGAGAGCTTCCAAGCAAAAGGTGGCTAACTCTCCTAAACCCCACTCTTTTCCCTTTGTATGGCTGAGCATGATGTTGTTGTATGGTGTAGAGTATGCATTTGGTTAGTTCAGGTCATCTGCCTGGTTGTGCTCCCTCCCAGCCTCTTGTGCACTCCCAATCTATTCTGGGGAAGGGCAGAGTGAGAAACAGAGAAGGCTTTGATGCTGTGCTAATGCTGTTCAGCAACAGCTAAAACATTAGTGTGTCATCAGCATTGTCTTGGTCACAAATCTAAACCTCAGCATCGCATGAGCTGCTATGAAGAAAACTAACTCCATCCCAGCCAGACCCAGTACACATACTGACCATTGCTATCCACTTCTGCCCTTATGTTACCCACCTGTTGCAGTTTACTTCATACTTAGCAATAGACTCTTTTGATCTACAACTTGGCAGAGCGCTATCCTGGTCTTCAGGACTCATTGATACTTCAAGGAGTACAGATAATCATCACAAAACCACAAACATGACTAGCAGATACTCACATTACACAAGGAAACTAATTTCTGTAAGGTTACAAACCCATCTCTGAAAAGAACAATCTTCAAAACTGTAAAATGGCAAAAGTAGGCTCAAGACATCCATTTATAACAGTCATAATAACAGATCTTGTCATCCAGGTATGTTGACAGCTTTTGACCACCATTTCTTAAACATCTGCTTCTTCCTTAAATCTTCTGGCCAAGATCTACCAGCTATCCTCCTGCCTGATTCTCTTTTTCCGTGAGGGACACAACTAGCATCTTCCTGCTCCTGAGTTGAGTATCTAACTACAGTAGCCGGTAGGAAAACTTCTATCTGGCTTGCTCAAAGGCATCAAAGATAGCACCAAGCAAACAGGTTGTGACCCAGCTGGATTAAGGATTTGTGGGTTATTGGGTCCTAGCAAGCACCACAAACCCTAGAAGACTGTACTAATTCAGCCTGTGGTCCAGATTTTGTGGTCTCTCAATGTCCTATGGCACAGAGGATTCTTCAACCCTACCAACTGGTTAACCAGCTCTGATTTCCCACTTCTCTCTTGTGGTCGTACTGTCTTTACTCTTCCATTTCTCAGTCAGCTTTCCAATGGGGGGTGGCCTTCTCATTTTACTACATTTTCTTTGCTGAGAAAGAAACATTCTTAAACACATCAATTGCTCTTCTGTGGTTGGACGAAATATGAAAGAATCTTAGGAGGAGGTTTAAAGAGAAGTCCTTTGCATGTGACAGCAAACACTTGATAGCCAGGCTGCTTAGTCCCCTGCAGTGTCCCAGGATGACTTCTTCCAGGGAAGCAATACCAGCCACGCCACCTACCCTTAATCTGCCTTCAGCTGTAGCTTTCTTCCATGCCAAGAGCTTAACTGCTCCTTCAGTGTTCAGGTGCTCTGTGGACCACACAGTCTTGTTCTTCCTGGGTTTCTTTGCTTCTAAATCCAGAAGTTACTAAACTTTTTTTTTTCTTTTTCTTTTTTTCAGGAGTGAGAAGTAATATGCAGCGCAGAGAAATTCAATGCTGGCACTGATGATATGTGAGGAGTTAATTTTTCACTGACTTTAAGGAAAATTATAGGCAACAAACCTAAAATTTAGAAAGAAATCCCTATCTTAATAGATTTTCAGAAAGGGTTTAGAAAGTGTATCTGATTTTTACCTACAGGTTTTTGGCATATCATCTTTGAGACAGGTATTATATCACACAGCAGGGTCTGAAAAAAATCACTGAAGAAACGAATAAGGTTATATATATTTTCCTCATGAGAAACAACTTCCTCTGAAAGGTGGAGCTCATATGTCCAGTCATTAAGAGAAATTAAGTTTCAGTAATATTAGGCTGGAAAATAACTTGTCAAAGGCACTTGAAGGAAAATAGTCATTCATGACCATGTGGTCAGTTTGTTGCTCAAGAGCTCACCTGGAGAGGTCTGAGAAACCAGATTTAAGGTAAAGGAAGCGGTTTATAAAGCCTGTATTTCCTTCTAATGCCTTATTGTATACTTATGCACATGAGACTAACACCCCATTGAGGCTTGTAGGTACAGAAGTCAGTGTTAGACTCTACGCAGTGTTGTCTGTAGCCTGCTCTTTGTTAAAAATTCTCTCTTGTTGGTTTTATTGTAACTTGAACATTAGAAGAGCTTTAGTTACCTTTTGTTGTATTTGTTTTCTGCTGAAAAAGCTGGCAAAGCAGGTATTTTTAATGTGTCATTTGATTTGAAACTTTTAAAACCATTCAGTAAACTAAACTGTAAAGCCCTCACTCTTTTTTTTTTCATTAAATTCCATTTAATTTGAGTTTATCAAGCTCTGCTTTCCTGGCAAATGGGGTATCCTGCATATTGTATTTGAACAGTAAAATAGAAATACAGTTTATGAAAACACATATGCTACTGATACATTTTAAAAACTTATTTCAGGGTCTCTAGTCTAAAAAGGGAAGAGCATAAAAAAATTTAACAACCTCAAGTGCTACAGAAAAATAAAAGTAGCTATAAATATCCATATTACTTCACCTCAGACCACTTCTATCTAAATTGCATAGATGGCATACAAAAACACTATTCTGGATTTAGTCAGTCTTCAAACAATGTTCCTATCATTTTATTAATAAAAAAATAGCTAAAACATTTCAGGATTGTGTGTTGTACTCTGGAACTAAAAGGAGTACATCAGCATGTCCTTGAGCAGTTATTCCCATAGTACCTAACTGCACTGAGAGGGGGGTAGTTTTTATTTTTTCACCTGAACATCCTCTACCACAAATGAATCTAACTAGAAATAGACAAAACTGGGCATTTAACTTCACCCTGAAATGTAAATGGAAAAAAACTTCCTTGTAAGTTTATAAAAATTTGGTAATGTGATTCTGTACAACCCGATTTTTTAAATTTTTATTTTTTTTAAATTTTGACTAAGAACAACAATACCACAAGAGGGTGGCCCAGTAAACTTCTGTTCAGCCCAATATAAAATAATGATGGTAACAGTAAAAAATTACTATGGATTAAATTTTTACTGTTATCTCTAGGTAGAAGACAACCAACGAAGCCTATTTCCAAACTGTCAGCTGCTGAAACTTTGTTTCACCTTTGAGTGACATTCACCTTTGTCAACAGATGGAATGACCTTGTAGCATCCACTAGTTTCAAGCACACCAAACAGATAAAAAGGTCTGAACAGATTCTTCTTTCATGTACTAGATAGAAGAAGTCTAGAAAGGAAAGACCTCTGTTAAGAGCTAAAATTGTAAGTTTATTTAGCTTTTCATTTCTCTCTAGAAGGAAGCAGTTTTCATCAGATTGCTTATCAACAATGCTGAAAAAGATGCAAAACCGTTGTCAGCTAGTGCCTGTACAGACTTTAAATTCTTTACTAGGGATCAACCTTGGTGTATAGTCATGTATCTGTATACCCATACAAACACACACTCTTCTGGGAATAATTGATTATTCCGTAAGTGAAAGAATATCTGTTTTCAGACATCCTTCTACAAAGGGCAGATGAAATTTAAAAAGCACACAACACAAGCATTTTTTTTTGCCAGGACACAGAGTTTAACAATAACTGGTGAAATAAGTATTTTTCCTGTAAGTAGGATACTTTCCATGTTAAGAAACACTCACATGCTTACCCTTCTTTCTCCTTCCTTTATTTATCTTTCCTCTGGTTGTTCTTGCTGCTTGTTAAAGAAATGCATGTTTAAATGAATTTTCAAATCTCAGTGCTTTCTTCAGAGTTGAATTTGTGACATCTTTCATTTCAGTGGCAAGAGAATATGATACCAAGATGATTACACAACTGCAAATTCATTGCAACAATAAACCTATCAAAAAGCTCAGCCTAAACTAAACTGTAAGGCTGATTAACCTTGGTCAGAGGAAAAAGAAGAGAAGGAAGGCCTCAAGGTTGGTAATTTCTATGTAAACCCAGAACCTGTGACTCAAACATGTCTTTGGAAAAGAAGTTGGGTGGAAAGAAAGAAATAGCAGGTTTGAATAGCAGTGAGGACGTATCTTTTCCCATGTTTTCTCTCGCAGAGCTATGTGTCAATGTGGAAATGCAGCTTTCAATAAAGCTTCATTTTCATCATTCTCTATTGCTGTAAATTTTCTATACTTAGATAAGGAAGAGAGCTCATGTTTTGGTGGTTGGTTCCCCCCCCCCCCCCCCCCCCCCATTTAAATAGGTCATTGTCTACAAACCTGGCTGGGACTATTCTTACTTGAGGATGCAGGTGGCACCATCTGTCCCTAGGAGCTATGTGCCAGACGGTTCTGGCTTTACTTTGTATGTGAATTTTTTTTCCTGCATAAAATTGCCATATGCAGACCATGTGAAACTGACTCTGCCCAAAACACAGTCGGAAATGCACAAAGTATACAAAATAACAAAGACTTCAAGGATTTCTTTTATTTCAACAGCACATAAAATATAAATTTCTATTTGATGTTTTCCCTTGAAGTACCTCAATCAGAGTTAAAAATTACATCCTAAATCCCTAAGGTAGTATGTTGGCTGTTTTAAAGGGGGTTTGTTTTCCTGAAGAACACACATATTGCCTGCCTTGTATCTCTTTCTAGGTAGCCTGAGAATAAAACCTCTCTCCTGTGGCCACAGGGCTGTTGAGACACAACAACGTGGAGTTCACCTTCTGTACCTGCGCCACCAGCTCTCAGGGATGAGCCTTCTACTTGCCCCAGACATCCAGACCAGGGTCATTCTAGAGCAGAAGGCTTATGCTCCAATAATAAATCAGCTTGGTTTGGGTGCTGAACATAGTGAACTTACTGTCCCACAGAGAGCCAAACTGGCCACTGCCTCGGAGAGGTAAAATGATTTACTATTAAAGGTGTTTACCAATAAAAAGAGCGGGTTTGATCTCAGTTACGTCCTGTGACTCTACTGAAGTCTACTGAACTTAGTCACTGGGCAACACAACAGAGCTGCACTGGGATTAAACTCTCAGTTACATGCATGCAACCCCAGTGGATTCAGTGGAGATGCAAAGACATATATGATGGCAAAACTTGGCTTGCTGCTATATATCAAGAGGCAGGTGGCACCATATGCAATGGGTTTCCAGTCACTTGGCAGATGTTCACAGCTGTCTGAGAGCAGAGAAAAAACTCACATTGTTAGTTCACATTTGGGCAGCAGTCTGTTTGAGAAAAAATTACATTTGTTTGCTTTTTCAGTTTGCTGATGTTACTTGTCACTTTGAAGTTTGCTGCTATTGCTAGAGAGCAAAAAGGGGGACCCCCCTGCCGCCCCCCCCCCCCCCCCCCCATGATTCGTGTAGTTATGGATTCTAGAACAAAAATGAAGGGACAGATATTTACCCAAATTTTCTACAATATATACAAGCATCTTCAATGTACAGGTTGGCTGAATGTTACTTACTGTCTGTTTTTCCACTCAACAGCATTGTTTTTGTTCCGAGAACCCTTTAATCTAATCTGTTTATCTATGCAGGTTTAAAAGCTTGCACTCAGCATGTATTTTGGAACGTCAGAAATGTATATCATTGTTTCATAGGAAACCTAAATAAGTTTGTTGTGATAAAGGACATGGGAGAGAGAAGTGCTTAAATGTAAACAATTGTGATTTTATCATTTGGAAAATCGGAGGGAAGCTATGTTTATTGACAGCAAAGTTTTCTACATGAGCACTTTCCTGATGTCCACTCAGTTGCTCAGTTGCTTTTCTTTTTTTTCCCTCCCTTGCTCTGTCTTTTCCCACCAGGCGTGCGTTCAGGCAGCTGTAGAAAATAAAATGGCCACCATCTCCACAAGATATTCTTGTTTGAAGCGTGGCTTTTTCAACTGTATTGCCGCAGTTTGACACCGCAGGTTTGAACGAGTTTTTCAGCAGACCATGCTCATTCCGACCAGCCTACAGACTCTTCCCAGCCGTAATTATGTTACAGCATGTGCAGAGCGGACTGGGAAGCACCGCCCGCTCTCCGCGAAGCCGAATCTGAGCTCCTCGAGCAGGGCTTCGGGAAGGACGGGGGGCTGCTCCGCAGTTGCCCGCAGACACCACCGAGGCTCAGAGGTTCTTCTGGTGTTTCCCGCAAACAGTGAAGGCTCACTGCCACCTGTGGGCAGCGACCAGCATCAGCACGTAGTGCGAGCCTGCAAGAAAGTCCGAGGCGGGAGAGGGCCACTGGCTGCGACGTCTCCGCTGGCTAACCACCCTCCGTCGCTAAAGGAGAGCCACCTATCTGCAGATACCAGTGGGCTGCAGTGCCTGACCCTCAGATCACTGCCTGCAAAGCAAGCCACCGGGAGCTGCTCCCCGGCTTCCTGGGGTCGGGATTGTGCTGATCTCCTGGGGGCCGGACTGTGCTGAGGCTGGGCAAGAGCTCTGATCCATGGTCTCTTTTGGTGGATGAAGCCTTTGTGATGGCCCTGTCCATTTTGAGTCCTCTAACGCCCCGTAAAGGATCACCACAGTTGTCCCTTCTCTCTGCCTGGGTGCTGTTTTCTCGGGACTTGGAAAAACTTGGTGATACCGGAGGCTTCATCTTCTCTGGTAGACGGGATTGAAATTGTTAATGGTTGAAGCATTATCAGCGGTGAACAGGGTGGACAAATAGAAACAGACCACAGCTCTAGTCTCACAAGCCCTGTTTTCTTAAGAAACCTGGGCTAAAACTTGGAGTTTACAATTTAAAGATATCCCTAAAACCACTCCTCTGGATTCTGTCCAGAACTCGATTGATACACAACAAATTTTCTTTTGAATCATATGTTTCTGGAATGGCAATTCTGTTGATCTAGTTTCCTCTGATGTTTTGTAGGGGAAAAATCAGTCCATACAGTTTTCATAGAATCACAGGGTATCTCAAGTTGGAAGAGACCCCTAAGGATCATCAAGTCCAACCCCCTGCTCCTTGCAGGACTACCTAAAACTAAACCGTGTTACTGACTGCTCTGAGGAAGCAATTCAGCTGAATTACAAATTACTGGCTTGACCCTAATTAATTTTTAATGTAAAGTGCCATCAGGGAAATCCAAACAAAATTAAAACTATTTAAAAAGAAAGCATGCAGCTAAGGCATAGCCTGCATTTTTGAAGTTAATAAAATTTTTCTAACATAAGAAGTAGGTAAAGTAAACAACAGTAAACATATATACCTGAGTTTAGACTGGTTCTGCAGGTACTACTTTATAACTATACCCTGTGAGATACTTCGTGCATTTGTTTGCAGTCAGGAACTCGCCTCTAAATTTCTTTACCCGTGTACCGGTGAAGGCACAGCAGAGTATCTGAGCGGTATCCAACCACACACAAGCAGACACGCTGCAGTTCCGTATGTGCACAATGGAATGTAATTCTCTCCTCTCTGCCTCCACCAGATGACAACTGGCCTAGAAGAAGACTCTTTACGCTTAAGATACTTGTTAGTAGCGCACTGCATTAGGGGCTTAATTGCTTTCCTTTTGTTGAATCCTGTTTCACACCACTGCTCAGCAGCAGCCCGGCAGGATCATTGCGGTTGGGAACTGCACCTTTAGAAAGCCCTTGAGTGAGCCATGCTGTGCGGAGTGGCACATTGCACAATGCTGATCAGTTAAGAGCTTAGGCACTGACTGCAAAGGAGTTCAGCCAGACTTCTTGGCTCTGAGTGAGTTGCCAAACACCACAATAGGTATGTGATCTTATCTTCTTAATAGTGTGTAAAAACCTTAGCACAATTTGGACACAGTATAAATATTGTTGACAGAGTTCTTTAACAAAATTTTTCATAGCAGCTTAGTTCCAGCTGCACAGCTCCTGCTGTGTCTCTTTCTTAATAATACTCCTACAATAAATATTTACAATGCAGTACCTGTTTTCCCAAAAGGTACAAAGATTTGTTTATGAATTCTACTTTCAAAAAAAAATAGCATTTTTTTGTGTATTTCCAAACTTATAATAATTTATTATGGTTTTGGCAATATCTGAGATGGCTGTACATAAAAGGATTTAGGACATCTGTTAATCTAGGATATGTAATTAAATATTGCTATATAAACGTAACAGCTTACCAAATATTTACATGTTGAGTAATGTGGAAATACGAAATTTCATTTTATACCTATTCTTGTGAAGACTGATATTTTCACCAGTGTTCATGAAACTGAGCCAGAGTAAAATACATTTCAGCTTTTCCAACAGCAAATACAGGATGAGCCATAAAAATAGCAGACTCCTCTAGCCTAGAGAAAAGTACACATGTGTATGCTTGTCTGCCATATGCACGCCTGTTTAAAAGGAGTTCGATAACTTAATGGAAGAAGGCTTATCAAGGATTATCTAGCATGAAGATGCTACCTCAGGCTCTGAAGCCTGTGAGCTGCAGATATCTGGAAGCTGGACGATCATGCTGGATGTTATCACTGTATGACTGTTTTTTCCTTTTTACTCTTTGCTAGGCCTACAATGCCGATCTCCATGAGACAGAAACCATGGCTAAATTGACCTTTCTCCTGCCATACTACAACTATTCTTCTCTTAAGCTTGTAGGAGGGAGCGTGATGTGACCTGAGACAAATTTATTCTTCTTATGGGTCAAGAGTTTCCTCTGGCTTCCTATCTCTGCCACTTTCCAGACTGTGAAGGGGCTTGGGCAGCAGCGACACTATGGACAGGCACAAAGTTCTGAAGCAGAAAAAAGCTTGTAGGGTGAATCCTTGGAAATAGAGCAGACGGACCACAACGCTGTATTGTTCTGCTCATGCAGTCCCAGCCTGATCTCACCTAATCTTATCGCTGTTTCTTTGTTGGTGTAACTGTTATATATATATGTCTTTCAGCAGCCGATGGAGAGAGCCGTCTGTAGGAAGGCAAGCTGTATCCCTTCTGCCAGTCCCAGCCCAGCCTGCACTTGCTGTCTGCTGCCTAGAGATCCAGCTGCCTGCTTTTCCTTGCAGCTGGAAAGAGTGTTTTTCCACATTAGAATATGGTGCTTAATGAGAAGTCTTAAGAAGCGGGTTCTGCATTCAAAGCTTGCTGCACAGTTGTTCCCAGTACAGCAGCAGTATTTCTGTTCTGTCTACATGGCTTTCGCACACCACTGAATACTGAATTATGTGAAGGGAAGCTGTGTCACACCACTTATGACATAGGAAGAGCACAGCGAGGGAAGCAAAAGAAAGGGCTCCCTACAGTGGACCTCTGAAAAGAAATTTCCTCTGGCCTGCTGTCAGCTCCCAAACAAATACAGAAGTTTTGCAGCTGCATTTCATACCATTTCCATTGCATGCCAATTTCCATTACTCGTCCTCCCTAAATATTTAACGAACACATATCTGCATTTATATATTTGCCTTTCCTCTAGTACTGTTGTGTATGGGGCCTGGGAAGTTAACAAATGCAAATATAAGGCTCATAACAGCCACTTCCTCTTCATGCACCTGCAAACAGGGACAAACACCACCCCATTTTGAGAATGCAAGGTCCTCACACTGTTTCTGCTGGAAGCAAAGGGATATTCCAGTATCACCATCATTTCATTTAACTTTAGACTTCAGGGCTTTTAGAGACACATCACTGTGTGGCTACAGAATAGCTCTGCTTATACTCCTGGTAAGTTTCCTTTGCCTTCTTCATTTTGGAGTAATTGTGCTCTGAAATGGCCAGAGTGGTTTTTTGCCCTCCTGAAAAGCAATGTAGAAAATACATTCAGGACTTGGAATCTAAGTTTAATAACTGGTGGATACCAAAGATCATGGACCGAAGTGAGACACTGGTATACATTTTCTACAGCCATGATGTATTATCTAATTTAGGCCTGAAGTTGAAGGTATAAAGCAGGTAATGAGAGATGTAAAGAAGAGAGCTATGGGGAAACAGGAAGTCTTTTATCTGCCTTTTATGCTTTCTTTTATGATTAAAGCCATCAAAAGGAGTATTTTGTCTAATGCCTGTGCTGAGAAACACAGATACAAAGAAAGAGTGGCCCTGATACTAAGACAGCTGATGAGGACCTCCATTGCTCTGCTTTACAGTACATTGAGATGCGGTGATGGTGAGGGTGGACAGCTCAGGCAGTGGGAAAAAATATCTCACTAGAAGTGTTTTGCACAGGAAAAATCGTCTTTACTGTGCCTCTGGAGGTACTTTCTGTAAGAGGTTAATGTAGACTGCATGTAATGTATTTCAAAATGAATGAATTTGTGTCCCAGAAATTGTCAGTCACAGGTTCTCCAGCCTTGGCTCAACTCAGTGAAGTATGTGTACTTTTCCTACTCATCTTGCTCCTCAACAGGAAGGAAAGGTGTCTCAAAATTCTCATGGCCATAAACACCTGCTGACTACTACCAAGTTACCTCAGGAAAACATTCTGCCCATGAAAGTTATCCACCTCTGAGAGATAAAGCAGCCTCACATAATGCACCTTCCAACTGGAACAATGGTGTCCCTGGGTTACCTATAGATCCAAACTTCTTTTGCTCTTAGTCAGCCTAGGATGCTCCCTCCTGTCACCAATGTAAGCTGGTCTCCTCTGTTCTTTAGGTTTCTATTTTTCTGCCATGAAAATGTAACAAAACATAAAAAATATAAGAAAAAAGGTCACATAAATACATGAGGGTTCCCTTACACTTTCCATTCTATATTACTCACTTCTGCATTTTTGATTTATCTTACTCTTTCTTTTACTGAACTTTAATGTTTTCTTTCTTTTCTGTCTCCTTCTCTGTCAAAAACTGATTGCACTTTTGCATTCAAAAAAAGAATGAAATTTTGGATGCCCTGGCAGTAATTTAGCTTCAAGTGATGACATAGCAGCATTCTAAATTAACTGAGAAGTCTGTAAACTCCACAAATGCTGAAATTTAAATGATCAGATGGATCGACTATTTCAGCTACCAAACAGCAAAAGTGGGAAAAAAATCAAACCAACCCATAGAAAAGTCTCCTTCACTAACTTGCATTTGGAACTTCTTTCCAAAGTTGAGTTGCAGTTGCTCTCCAGTGCTGTCCAATCCTCATGATCAGTCCCTGCTGTCCTGCGGCCCGCATCACAGTGTGGACCTGATCTCTTTCAAACCTCCTAGCCCTGTCTTCCCTATATTGCTGCTTTGCCATAGTAGAGGCCTATTCTGATATTCCCTTTTGCTAAATTTTGGCCTCAAGGTCTAATTCTTACCTGCATTTTAATGGGAGTGTGGCAACACATGCAAGATACTCTGGTGCCAAGCAGTGCAGGGATGTCATCCAGTTCTGTGATGTTTTGAGCCTTCCAGTCTAGGGTCAGACTTGCTGTAGAAGTATCTCTACGTCTATCTTTTTTTTTCTTAAAAACAAAATGTATTTTATAACATGCTAAACATTTCCACCTGGGTTCACATTCACTGTATGTGTGATTTATTCAATCATCTTTTGCTTTGTTTATTTCCACTTTTATTTATTTTTTTAAAAACTTTTGCATAAGCATGTGTGGTGGAGGAAAGACATTGCAGGAAAGTGTGTGTGGTGGGTCTTTTGCAGTGTTTACTCTGTCTGTGAATTTGCAGACATGAACCTGGCCAAGATTTGTCAGACATGGTGAGTAGTTTTATTTTGCTGGTTTTTTTCAGGAGATGGCAGGAATTGTGGGGGAGCCTGACCTGAATGACCCTAAAAAGGGGCTTGATTTTCAGACAGTAACAGTAATTTTTCCCTTTGAAAATAGATGTCTTGTCTAGGTGTATATCCAGTTGTCCCCGCTACTGCTGTCCAGAGGTATATGGGCAAAGCTAGGCAAGCAGCAAGAGGACAGAAGGTCACTGAGCGGGTAGCTGCTTTTTCTTGTCCTCCTGGTCCCCTTTGCTCCCACAGAATGGCCCAGCATCCAGAGAAACATTAGTATCATCAGAGACAATAAAGTTGTTCCTCCTGGAAATGCTGGGGTCAGAGGTCTCCACTGATGGGAATAGTCTACCACCTCAGAGCTAGGGAAATAACAGACATCTGGAAGGACAGAGGTATAGCTTGATCCTGAGATGTGGGCTGCAGCAGTGAGACGGCAAGGTATTACATTTTCCAGTTAAAGAGGACAGACTGACCCCAGAGGTGATGAGGAGTAGGCCTCCATCATGCTAAAGATGTGAGTTACTGGGAAACTTCCCCATGTTTTCATTTAACAATGCTGTAAGTATGGACGTTTGCTGTCATTTCTCATGCTTGGTCCCTGTGCCTGGGGAAGACCTATTCCTGATTGGAATAACTACTCCTGGTGGCAGGAGAAGTGCAACTCAGAGCATTCAGCTGCACCCTGGAATTAGCTCTGCTTTTTTTTCTTGTGATGTGTGAGTTGGTTTTTTCCCATTTCTAGCTTTTGCAAGGGAGTTTAGAGTGAATGTCTGCTCCTCTGTCTTTAAGTACTTTGTTGAGGACTGGGACCTAAAAGACATCTAAAGAGTTTTGCTGCAGAAAGACGAGTACAGAAAGAGTTTGCATGGATTGAATCCCAGACTGTTACTGGAAGGGAAGCTTAACAGTCAGCTTATACTGTCAATTTCCCTTCAGCGCAGGTATTGCCAATGTTATCCTGAGAGTTCCTGTGGTTCCATGCAAAACCTACTGCCCATCCATCAGCATAATACAGGCCTTTTAATTTAGCCATGGTGATATATGTGTAACTGAGCCCAAAAAAAAACAGAAGGAAAAATGCAGTTCCCCACTCCCAACCTCCTCCCCAGCCCCCCGACCTCCCTCCTTCACTCTGCAGTTGGAAAGTGAAAACAGAACTTCAGCTCTGTTTTCTCTCTCCTGGTAATCCTCTGTCAAGAGGCCGTCTGTCACTCTTTCCACCTCAATGAAAACATCATCAGCTTTTTCATTTTAAGTGTTGACTTGAGAGACAAACCAGCCCTCATTTGTACCTTAATGTTCATCTAGAAAGTGTTTTAAGATTTCAGGTTACACTCAGCAAGCCAATGCCCAGTGGGTGTAAGGGCTTAGATGGAGCTGGCCTCTCAGCTAGGAATTTATTGATTTGATACAGTTTCTTTTGTTACTTCTGAAACACAATGCATAGGACGGGGAAGGGGGGAAGACCTTGATTAATAAAACCATGAAATAAAATGCATATGTAAGGAGAGGTAAACAACAGTCCAGGAGCAGAAAACCTGTAGACATTGAGTTTGCAAAGAAAACAGTGTCTTGTGCTGCTTGAAAATAAAGATTAAAAAAAAAAAAAAAAAAAAGATTTCAAGGCTTTCATTCCATGCTTGTTATGGTCCCAAGCAGGGCTGTGTGTGCCAATACTTCTCAGAAGGTCTGTCTCATGCTGCAGCTGTGGCTTGATGATAGTCTACAGGTCTCACTCTTTTGGTTTACTACCCTGCACTGGAGTTTACTACACAATGAGGAGTAACACTTTACAAATTTAAATTGAAGGGAAAATTGATGGAGTTAGTTAAACTAGTTTACCACAGGCTATATACAAGTCATCATTTACCAGCTGCTGTCCTTTAGCGGTGTCTGACACACAGCGTGTAGGAGAATGGGTGTTTTTTTTGATAATACTGGGTGGATAGCTGCTGGTTAGTGCCGACTATTTTACACAGTCTGGGTTCATGGTAATCTTTCATTTTTATCTCAAATATTTTATTCCTGAAACACAAACAGCAGGAACCATTTGCCTTCCATACTTAGAGACTTAGTGGCTAATAAATGGAGGAGCCCAGAGATGCTGTATATGCTGGTATGCTGTCAAGGGTACCAGGGTACACCCTTTGTGAGCCTGTAAGACCAGGCAAGGTGGCAGACAATTTGCTTTAAACCACAGACTGAGCATATCCCCATGGGGTGATTATGGTGGTAATTATTATCTTTAGTAGAACAACTCACACCCCCATGAACAGAACCAAGCCAAAGAGGGGGCTTAAAAGGTTATTTAGAAGAAAGTCAGACCCTATAGACTTTTTCTATGCTGTTGTGTCACACCACCTGTACCTTTATTGACTTATTCTGGATTTGCACCAGAGTAGACAAGGGTAGGATCACTTTCATGGTCTAATACATTGCTTGCTAAATGACACTAAGCACCAAAAAATGCTTCTGAAAAAATCAGGATTTATAAAAATGATAGAAAAACAGAAGATGAGAACAAAAAGCTGAGTGCTGAATAGCTTACAAAGCTGGAGTAATCATTCTCATGGCACTACTTAAAAGCTGTAAAAAGTTGGAAGTGTTTAAGTAACAGTTGTTGAATTGGAGCAGCACTGCTGTAAAGGCTGACATTAAAAGTAATAATTGGATGCAAAGGCTGCTTTTCCTACCACATTATTTATTAGTTTCATTAATGTTATATCCCAGGGGGAGCTGAATAATTTGAGGTTTAGGATTTTGTATTTTTATACCTGCTTTATTTTTGCTCTGTATCAATTTTTAAGGAGAATGATATAACAAACTCACTTTAGTACTTATGTGGCAAAAAGACTGCAAAGAGTCTAATCCACAGGCATAGGGGAGTTTAGTCTTTCTCAGAGTAAGACAAGAGGGGTTTAAAAATGTGTAATTTCCATCACATGAATTCCTTTGTATCAACAAAATGAAGCTTCTTAAAGGAAAGAGTAATGCTTCCCCCCAATCTAGTTTGTAACAGTGAAATGATAGGCTTGATTCCCTGTTCCTCTTTTCCCATGAATGAAACCTCATGGAAAGTATATTCACTTTTTTTACTAAGGGTACATTTATAAATGAGTTTAACACGTGATTGATATTTTAATCCATGGTTAATCTACTTCTCTAGATCCTTAAAGAGTCCAGCAACTCAATAGATAGTTTATAACCATCTAGAATACATTAATCTCTGTAACATGGCTATAACATCTGTTAATCATTTGTTACCCACTTGTACACCATTTATAAATGCAACCTTTACATAAAGTTTGAGTGAAATATTTTGTGTTTGTACAACACGTTCCTTTCAAGGAATGCAAAGCACTTTGTAAGCATCATTTAGTTGAGGCTTATTACTCCCACATGTTATAGGTAAGCTGTATCCTCACTTTACCACTAGACAGACTAAGAAATAGGGTTACATCCATACTGCAAGAAGAAAGCGGCGCTTGTGAGCTACATCAAATCAGCAGACTCCTGTATCCCACAGACTTCCTTTATAAATTCCTGCCTGTAACTAGTACCACACAGTGTCCATACTGTGTTTCTGAAGCCTCATGTCTAGGTATGGGACTTAGGCTATTGCAATCCCTTCCTGAATTGACTATGAATAGATACAAGCCTTCCAAGGAATGGTCAGCAATCCCTCAGAAAGGTCTGCTTGAAACCCAAGTCTGCATAGGCTTGTGTCTCCCTGTACCAAATGCTCTCGGACTGCAGGCAGAGGCAAAACTGGCTTTGCCCATGGACATTCTTTAAAGTATGAGTGAGTTCTGAAGCTTGATTTAAAGCCTTGTCTCAGGAGGAATTTGTATGTTCAAGCATGGATATTTACACATGTGGTGGATGGTGGGTTGTCCGTGGTCCTTGGAGTAGGCTTGGATGCATGCTCAGCTTTCATTTCTGCAGCACCCCAAGTCTCACTGCTTTCATGACACAGTGGAGGAAGGTGTGGTATGACCAAAAACAGAGGTCAGGCCTTCTTGCTCCATCTCAATCACATATCAGTCCTCTCCACCTGAACAGCCATCAGGTTGCACAAATCAGGTTATGCCTTGTGTTCCTGCACTCCTGTTTCTTCAGACCTAAAGCCATGCCTGTGCCATTTTGTGGGCTGAGAGAGGCAGTGCTATCTTTGTAAGCCCTCCATGCTATTGCCATTAACAAGGACCTCCTCTTTGCAAGCCACCATTTGGTGAGTCTGTTCCATCCATCGCCCTTCATCTTCCCCCCTCCTGGACACCATGCATTTCTACACTTCTTGTTGACCCTAGAGTCTTTGATAACTACAAAACCCCGACTTGTGGGCATCTTCTATTTGCTCCTGAGCAAGGCCAGTCAGCAAGCCAGTGGCAGTAGATGTGTTAAAGTTAAAAACACAGCACAAGAGCTGAGCTATTCAGGAGGTGAGGAATTCAAATATGAGTGATTGTACTGATTGCCAAGCTGTACTCAGCTCATTTCCAGTTCCTTGGATGTATTCATATATCTGCTTTCTCACTTGTGACAGGATATTTTACTGGCTGTCTTACACATAAGCCTCCTATTCTTCTGAAACCAGGACATTTTTTCATACCATTTTCTGCCTAAAAAAATAATAACCAATGCTTTCTTTGGATCTCTTTTTTGTATTTAGAATGAGTCGAAAAGCTATACCAGAATAAATTTAGAGAGAGTGAATTTGATAAATACACCTGGCCTGAAAGGCTCCCCCAGCCATGGAAACAGTTGCAGCAACATGAAGCCTGCTCCAAAGTTTCATGAGTATCTTGTGGTCGTTACTTTACCTTGATGACCCCTTAACGAGGCAGAATTTGCGATTTGTGGAGTTGGAAGGAGAAGCTCTTCGAGCGGGACATCCAGGGAACACACAGCCTCCCTCTGTGAGATCCTCCGCCACAGCCTCGGAGGAAATAGCCCTGTAGGTACCTATTAGCACTTGGCCAGCCCCACAGCAGCCCAGCTCTTTGCTCCCTGACACAAAGCTACCTGTAGCTGCTGCTGCTTGGGCAGGCTCGGCTCCAGGCAGAGTAACAAATACCTGTCTCACCCATCACAGCCCTGCACACTTATCCACGGCACAATATTGCTCCCTGACCCAAGTGCAGTGGGACTGTGTCAGGTGGGCCAAAGTTTGCTCGCTGAAATGAACCTGTGATGTATCTGCCTTGCAGACTGCTGTGTGTTATGGGCAGATCTGGGTGACCTGTAACTGAGGCTGGATGGAGTCCTGAAAACGATCTAGCTGTGATAGCACAGTACTTAGCAACACTCTGAATTAGAGGCTAGATCATGCTGGTTTTTTCCACAGCCTTAAGCCTTTTCCCCATTTTTTCTTACCTCCTGGGGCAAGCATTTGCTCATGGCTTCCCTCATACTCTGGTACCTGATATATCATGCTGCTACTTCGTCATACAGTGATGGCCCCTCAGACTGCGATGCACCTTACCCATGACGACTCTCCCAGCTGTCTGAGTCTGTGATGCCAAGTTTGCACCTTAGTTCAGCAGCATGATCTCTTTCTGCAGAAAAGAGACACAGGCCTCCACTTGACCTTATTTACTATTTCTTTTCCTATCAGACCAAAACATCGCTTCTGTTGACCTTTCATATCAACTCAGAGACTACCCACTTTATCATCAAAACCCTTTGGACACCGAGGGCTACCCAAATGGCAGTGTGAGTAAATACTATTTCCCAAGTAAGTGGTTGAACAAGCACTGATGAACATGTGCCTGACTGAAAAAAAAAAAAAAAAAGAAAAAAAAGTATTTGTTGTCTGCCTTCTCTCCTAGCATTTCTCCTTTAATGGGAAGTGTAATATTTGTTCATCTCTTCTGGTTCTTCTCATGTAACTACCATGGCTACAGCAGGATGACATGTATCTCTCCCTTGTTTCTCTGTAAGAAAGCCAGAAATCTCCTAAGGCAGTAAACAGTATGACAGTTGGACCTCTTCACCACAGGTCTGTACCCCGTTGAGAGCTATGTTTTCTTCTGCTCAGTTATTAGGGTCCTCTTCTCCTCCGTGGAGACTCCATGAATTAACAACTTGTAAATATAATTGTGGGTACTTTGTTCCTGTACTACAACAAATGCCACCGTCTCGCAGTTGTTGTTAACAGGTGTATACAGTTCAGACACTCTGTGAATGACAAACACATCACTGTAGGGCCCAGAATTTCCTGGTTACCTTATGGTGTCTGTAACTTATTTCATAGCAACCATCAGTGTTTCTGGTGCCTATAGGCTTGCCTACCAGTGCCCGAGTTTAACTTAATAAATGCCTTATCGTATTTCAGGCTGACAGTCTATTCTTTCCCTGAGCAATGTTCCGTTTCTCCAGTGAGAAACTCCCCTGGGAGAATGGTGCTCTTACACAGTCCTAGAAGACAGCTTTGCAAGGGATCAAAAAGCCATCTACTCCACCCTTTTGCCATGGGGAGGGTTAACTGCATTAGGCCATTGCTGAGTTGTCTTCATTGATCACTGGGATTGGCAAACTCTTGCAAAGACCTGTGATCCACTGAAGTCTGTGAACCTTTCTCCTACTGCTGGTTTTGTTGGAGATTGCCAGTGTGAGTGTAGCTCTAGGGATGCTTTCTGAGGACTTTGTGTTCTGCCCACCTGGATAAACCTGCAGTCCAGCCTGAGCAGCTTTCCCCATGCTTTTTCTTTTTCAGTGGCTGATTCTGGGCCTTGCATTAATTTCTTCATGACTATACTACCCCACATCTGTGTCATCCTCTGGTTCTCTTCTCAGGAGCTCTCCAAAATGAAAGTGTTGACTTTTCAGCCCTGAATTGATCATATATATTTCACCTTTCTGCTCCTTTCTGAACTCCTTGCCTGAAGACAGATTATCTCATTTTGCTGTGGAATGTAGCTGTCTCCAAATGTCTATACTACCATATTATATTTAACATCCTTTGTCCAGGTCACCTGAAACCATTTGAAACATGAAGTTCTTTAGGGAAGGCTGTTGTCAGAAAGCAAGCTTCCGTCAGGTGTTGTCTTTTTTGCTGGTAGATATATACAGGACAATCTGCTGCATAAACCTTTTCCACTTAGCCTCCACACTTCTGTCTACACTCAGGTGTGGTGATGAAATTCATTGCTCCATGCTGCTACAGGGGATATTTTTTAGTCCTTTCAACTCTTGGTACTCCAGGTTGCCAGAAAGTCTGGCAGAGATGCCCTTCCGACAGTATTGGAGGCTCTGTTGGCCAGCAGCACGTAACGTGGGTCCTGGAATAACATAAGCTGTTCCAAATGTGCCTCACAAGGTACATTCAAAAGTTACAGTTCCCCACATTATCCTGTTTGAGAGATGAAAATCACTTGTCCCTTTATGACTGGCTGAGAATTATTTAAATCTCTGTGCTTCAGATATATGGCCCTACCTGAAATCTGACCAGGCTGTAGAGAATACCAGGATAACAATGGGACAGTCAACCTCTCCCTTGCTTTGATACCCATCTTCTCACAGACTGGACATTCAGATTTGCATTGCAGCTGACACAGCTGAGGAGAGCAAGGGGAAAGGCACCCTGCGCTTGCTGGTGCACAGAAAGGTCTCTGACTATCTTGAAGGGACCAAGGAGTTGCATGGAGACAGTAGGTTACCAGATTCCTCACCTGAGAGAAATATTAGGTTGTTTCCCTGTTGTAACTGTCCAGCTGCCTAGTAATTCCTCCTTTCATGTGTGGCTTCCTTGACAAAGCCCACCTGGTCAGCTTGGCAAGCTCCTTGTCCACCTGGCAGAGCCCAGGATCCTAAACCTGCCCAGTGTAGAGCACTGCATGGCCAGCACTCCCTCAGGGGAGGTAAGGTAGCTCAGCAGCTTGAAGGTTTTTTGTCTCTAAGGGAGAAGAAGATCTGCATAACTCAAAGGGGGAAACTCGTCCCAGGGAATATGTAAGAGCATCTTGTTCTGAAAGCCCTTTCTGAATAATGTGCAAAATACTGAACAGACACAGCATACACTTGGCCTTCTTGCAATGCCTATTATTACCAATTATTGCTGAACAAAACCAGGGAAAGACCTCTGGAGGGAAGCCATATATTTTCAGCTTGTTCTTGAAGGTCTTGCAGTATTTTGGCTCCTTTTTGGTCTTTATGGAGCTTGGAAGAGCCAAGTGTGCAGAAGTTATGTATTCAATATGAACATGAACTGTAGGTTTTATAAAGAACGCCACAAATTCTTACTTTTGGAAAGAGGTCTTTGCCCTCAGTCTCCTCGACTTTTTAAAAACACCTTTTTTGTGCATTTTTTTCTGTTTTGCCCTTCTTGTTGTCTGTCTCACACTGAAGTCAGTATGTAATAAATGCTGGCGGATCCCACTGTGGACAAACGGAAGACCCAGTTGCATGTACCTCCTGTAGGTTCTTAACCTCCCTTAATTTACTGCATACACCTCTGATGGCTCCTTTCTTTCAGTTAAAGTTACTTGAAAAATTGTTTAATAAAAAATATTAATAACATCAATCCTAACAGCTTCGGAAGTTATGCTGGCCACGGGGTATCTTTTTATAATGTGTGTGAGGCACATCTTTTTCTTACAATGAACTTTGTGTTGCTCATACCTGTGTGTACCAGTGGTAGCAGAGTCCTGAGTTCTTGGAGCTAGCTTTCCAGCAGAAGAGAAATCAGTGCCAGAACTGAAGTAAGGGAGAGTTCAATGCTCAGAACCCATGGTGTACACCTCTGGTAGGACAAATAGTGTTTCCACAAGACAAAATTGTCTTCAGTGCTAGGACAAAGTACGTGGAAGACATTGCATTATGTATGTCATTAACATGCTTGAGGAACATATAAGATAGCAAGAAGACTTCTAGTTGCTGTTCAAAGTAGTCCTCAGCATCAAGCGACAGTCAGCTAGCTTTAGAGAGAAAAGAGATCCTGAAGATATGTCACAGCCAGTGAAAATGTAATTAAACCCTTTCTCTAAAATGATTAATTTTCCAGTCACTGTAGGCCACATCTTCCCACACTTGCCTCACTGCGGAGATCAAACTGCCTCTGTTATTTAGTACTCAACTGCATGGCAGCCTGTCCTACAGCTCTGCGCAGACAAGCTGCCAGTAGAAGGGCTTCAGGAAGGAACTCTTTGGAAAATCAAAGACTAGCTTCAATTTAGGGAGCTGATTTTGTTAAATGCAAAAGTAAACTGAAGTCTCTGATTTGCATATATAATATATATATTTTGCATAACAGGAACAGCAACAGCAACTGGAAAACAGCTACAAATTAAAATGTTCTATAAAATCTTTTAGAAAAATACAAATATTAACCAAGTTATTGGCTCTTATTCATGATTCTGTGAATGTCACATCACTAGCATCTCATGCACTATAGATCTAGCTAAAGCATACAGAAAACTGTCTAGAGCATCATTGCTGATAGGATTCTCCCACCTTATACCTTCTTGATAATTACACAGATGGTGATCTGTCTTTCAAATATACTTCATGGGATACACAAATAATGAAGTCACCTGACTGACAACTTCCTATGGTACTTTATGACATGAAGCAAACATTGTGTTAAGACTGTGGAGAAGTTTCATGCTTGCAGTTTGATTTCCAGTGGGGCACATTCCACCTTGAGTTAGTTTTCAACCACTTGCCAAAAAAGAAAAATAAGCTGCTGCATTTGGATATGAAGTGTGAAATCACCCGGATGGGAGTAATGTGAGTGCACATAATTGTACACCTGTTAGTTATTTCTGAGAAGCTAACCTGTTCATGCTACAATTAGGTACAGTGTAAATCACGAAGACAGAAAACACATTCAATCAGTTGGACATGGTGACGGAAAAAAAAATCAAATTTCATGGCTTGATAGAAAAATCACATTAGGGTCTAAATGAATTATTTCTACGACTCAAATAAATTATCATCCAGGCTTACATTGGTATTAACAAGATGAACATTTTTGGGAGAGAGACTTACATACTCCAGGGGAAGGTGGGTGTAAATCACTGCAGTCAGGGGTACAGGGGTTTAGCTAGGGTATGCACTGAGAGTGCTCCTAGGGGGGAGGCCAGTGAGAAATTTCCTTGATGTGAATGGTACCATATCCAGACATAAGCCCACAAAACTTCCATCTGCAGTGTCAAAAGATGATTTGCTGGCATCACATCAGCAACCCTGTGCTTTGAAGATAAATGTAAGCCAAGGCTGTGGCGGCAGCCTTCAACACCATGTCAATAACACAGAGGGAGTTTGTACTGCAGTGTTTTGGTGCAACAGAGAAATGAGCGAGCTTTATACGCCGTCTTGGAGTTTAAAACTTGACCGTTCATTACTGGCAACACCAAATACCAGTCGCTTGATGCCACTCTGATGCTGGCAGCTTGACATGGTGCCATTCCCTTTCTCTGTGGCTGCTGTCTCACAGAATTCACTGGTGTGCTGATGTGTGATGGATTTTGTGCCAGGGCAAGTCACCTGTGTGCATCCACTTCCAAAATATACAGTACCTCTACAAGAAGCTGTCTCACTCATTCAACACTTTTGCTCAAATAAGAATACATATAGTATGGCATAAGCAACTGTTTTTGCAGGTTTCTGCAGCCTTAAAAAAAATAATAATCACATTTTACCGACTTACTTTTAAAATTCTAACAAAAAGAAATCCCCTATGGAGCCTCAAAATTTTTGCATGAGAGTAGTAAAAAAGCGTATATGTGTGCATACATAGCCGCTACATGAAATACTCATTCTGTATTGCTGCATGTCCTGAAATGATGACCTGCATCAACAAGTGTTATAATAAATACTGCTAAATAACATCTTTACCCACAACCTTTAGCTCAGCAAGCCCTGGGCTTTATTTTGACCACACAGACCTTTATTCAAAGCCCCCTGAAGGCAGCAGGAGTCCTTCATTGTCTGCAAGAGGCCTTGGATGGAGCACATAACTTTCTGAGCGTGCTTACGATCTCCTTTCTGTAAGAGCTAGTCAAGTGCAAGGCCAATGAAGTGCATGGTAGCGCAGCTATGCAGAATGAGTAGGAGATACAGCAGCAAGGACATGCAGTGACACTCATGACATCGTCAATCGTTTAATTTGTTCTAACATATTTAAATTTACTTTGATTTGGAACTGTTCCAAGCCAAAAGATGATGGAGCATAGCCAACAACTTAAATATCTCTTAAGGCCATATGATCCTCAGTCTTTGCATATATCTTCTATTAGTGTCAATTCCACTTAGACATGCCTTCTGAAGAAGCAGTAGATGGTCCAGCTAAATATTCTCTATTACATCTTTAAACTTATTTTGACTCCTGTGGAAAGAGTTCTTTCTTTGATACAATAGGTGTGTGTTTATGTATCAGCAGGGGTCAGCCCTAGTGCTTATAAATCTTGCATAAACACTTCCTGATCCGGGCAGTATTGGGTGGCATCTTTGTCATGATAAATAAGAATAAACTAGTGAATGCAAAAGAGATTATCAGAGCAGAACTGGTGGCTGGGTGACTTTGGAGCTTTATTATGTCATGCTTACTAAGCAGTTCTAAATATTCAAGGTATGAAGCAAGTTAGATTTAATTATGCTTCATCAGAATATTGAAAATTAACTTATTTATTAAATGAAGGCTTTAAAATTACATCTTAATGTGCCGTAAGTAAGACAGAGGGTGGTCAGCATTAATTCTACTATAGCTAAGAAGGGAAGGTAAGGGAGAGTCATATTAGACCATCTCTGGAGCATGTGCTGCTAGTCCTCTAACAAGAGGAATTGCCTCTCTTCAGAAGGAAAAAAGGGGCATGGTGGATTAGCATGACTGAACTGGAGTTTATTATAGAGTTTATCTAGAATAAAAACTAACAGGGTAAGTGAGTCCACTTAAAAAGAGAATGTGTACACCCTGTGCGCACTGGGGCTAGGTTTGTAAGTGCCAGTTTTTCTCTATCAGTGGAGTATGTCCAAGCATTGGCCACCCTTGATCTGAGGGGGCAGCAGAATGCTGGCCACCTCAGTGCATGCAGCTGGGGCTGTGCCTTTTTCTGTGTCTCTAAAGTAACTACTGTGCTTTAAGCAGTCTGCTACAATAATAAACACTGAGGTGGATGGTGGAAGTGGTGAAGCAATCAGCTGCACTTTCTGCTAAGTTCATTTTGGGACGCACTGCGGACTGAATATTTTTGATTTTGTCTTAATGCTCAAACCACAACTCCAGCAAAGTCAAGCTGGGAATTGTAAGCCAGATGAAATAAGTGTTAATTTGGTAAATTCTTGTACAAGATCCTCTTTCATGATTAGTAACTGAGGTGTGGACACCGGGCTGCTTGAAGAGGTGCGTCTGTCACCATCAACAAGATTAGAGCACATATGCTTTGAAACAGAAGAAAGCTGATCTCCTAGTGTGGCTTGATGCCTTCAACACAATTTCCAGGGAATCAGCACATCTGTAAGCAAAATAGAGCAAGGACATGCCAGCTGAAACAGTGTGCAGAAGAGCGGGAGAACAGACAAGGCTCAAAGCATCTTTCCACCCTGCAGCAATGATCCCCTGGCTAGCAGGGAGAAGCAGAGCAGAGGGAAGGATGGGCAGATGAAGCTTTCCCACAGGGTAAAAAAACCCTTATGCCCTACAGGAAGATGAGGAGCCCAGAGCCTGGAAGAGAAAAGAAGGACCTCATTACAATTTTTGCTTTTGGAACCTGCAATGGTCATTACACAATCTGTTGGACAAAACTGCACAGCTCAGATAATGGTGTAAGGTGCAGTGCTCACACTTTCCCCTTTGTTCCCAGGAGAGAGATAGAACAGGAAAGTGCATGCTGGAAAAAAAAAGGTTCCTAGTAACAGAAACTAGCAATAAATTCAGCTCCAAAATATTAAAAAAAATCGTAGTTATTCCCCAGAAAATCTGAAGGAAACATGGTTGCATTTCACCTTCTATGGGAGAGACTGCTGTGCAGCTTGGCAAACCTAGGTGGAGACATAGGTACAGCCCTTGTTGCCAGAGGCAGCAGAGACAACGAAGGAGATGTTTTGGTACTGAGAGCCTGCGGAGACCATTTTGGCTATGCCTGGTTTGGGTCTGGACAGCCACTTCTGAATTGGGAGTCTGCAAGATGGTTTTACATTGTCAGTGTGTATGGTAAATATAAGATGCCAAAAGCAAAAAAAAAAAAAAAAAAAAAAAAAAGACTCTTTTAAAGCTTTTTATTTAAAATATATTTCAACTTGAGTTAAACAGCACATAGTGGAGGCAGAAAAGACTCAATGCAGGAGGATGAAAAGCGGACACCTATGAGATGTCCTGAATGATTCAGTCCTGAAAGAGCAAAGTGATTTATAATGCTTACTCCTTTTTTTTTTTTTTTAAATGCTTTTCTCTCCAGATCTATTTATTGTCCAAGTCCAGCAGGTTCTCAATGTCAGACTGACATAATGATAGCTTTACTCTGTCAAGAGAGAGAAAACAGTTTGCTACATGCTTGCCTGACACTCCTCATTATCATCTGTGCAAAACGAGCACTGAAAGAGAAGAAGAAATAAGAAAAACTAACTCCCTCTTCCTGGAGTCATTCATCAAGAGCTTTAGTAGCAAATGTTCCCAAACTTGCAACACAACCTCTTGAAACAAGAGCTGACTTCTTGCTAAATTCCAATATTAGTCACAGTTCTGCGGTCACAGCTCTTTGTTTTTAAATAGAAACCTTTCTCATGGCTGTGACAAGTTACTTTGTGGAGGTAAGAAAGGAAGGTAGGTGAGCTTAGGCTGCTGTTTGCTGTCCTCTGTCGCAGGTGATCACAGAGGGCAGGGCTGCAGGGGGAGGGACAGAACAAGCTCTCCAGAGGCCGACAGACACAGGGCTTTCTGGAGGGTGAACAATGTGGGCAGTGTTACCCGCAAATGGGACCTTTCAACACCCTTGGAAAGAGAAATCTTTAAAAATTAAACACTCTACAGCGGGTTCCCAGTGGCTTACACTCACTGCCAGCTATAGCCAAACAAGCCTGCTTGTATAAGCTTGTTAATGGGGAGAAATACATCTGATCAGTATGGCGTTTGAAGATGATTAATGAGAGGGCTTCTGACAGGATAAACTTTCTTTCCTTTTATGTGTCCTTGGCTTCAGGCAGCACCTGCTCACTTGCAGCGACGCGCTATCTGGAGATCTGTCACTAGAGCTGGCTGCGTGCGTCAGCAGGACTTAAAGGGTTCCCACATCAGGCGATACAGAAGGATGCATTACTGTCCGTAATGGCAGCAGAAAGAGTTTGGGGTGCTGACAAAAGTCCCACCAGAAGTGCACCCTGGCTTCCTGTGACCACGTGGAATAGTCATATAAGGTCTCACGTGAAATTCACCATCTTAGCCCTGCTCCTGGTGGTCTGTACTCACATCCTCCCGCCTCCTTCCGATCACAGCAGCAAGGCTGCTGACTCCTAGGGGCTGGAGATCGAGCTGCTCTGTCAATTAATCCATACCAGCATCCACTGGGCAGGAGGGAGGTCTGTTCTGCTGCTCCTAGTGCCTCTGCCACCCCTGGTATCAAGTACGTGGAAGCCCTCAACATTTTGACCCTGGTGTCTATTGTGCCCCTGATGACCCACCGACCCACCCACGAGTGAATTTCCCTCCCTCCCCATGGGGGAGGAGGAGACAGGACTCAGTCACATACAGGGATACCGGGGTCTAAAAGGGCTCTTCTGTCTCATGACAAGCCAGGGAAAAATGGGACCAGGAGAAGTGTAGCCATATAAGAGGCTGCGATCTAAATCCAAACTTCCAGAAAATTTTGGTCAGAGGTCAACAAGTCTGATAACAGTTATTGGATGTTACACCCAGAGCTATGCAAAAATCTCTGTCAGCCGTGCAACATAAACATCCCATCTGAGCAAATTTGGCCAACAGACCAGCCAGGAGAATACATGTCCTGGACTCCTTTGCTCAGAACCCAGGGGATGGTGCGTTCCCCTTTGCCTGCTCATCAACAGGAGAAACCAAAGGCCTCATGTCATCCTCACCTCCCTCCTTGAGGGGATGACATCTTCTCAGACCTCCTCAGCACCAGGACTCCTCTCACAGAGCGCTTCCAGGAGCTCTGGCTTCTGCTGGATGAGTTACGCTGGCAACAACCTGCCAGCTACTAGCATGGCCTATCACTCTAGCACAAACACTGCCACCACCTTGGACCACACCAGCACTGTCCTCTTCTTGAAGCACTTCCATAATGTAAGAGAAAATAGGAGGAAAGGTAACTCAGTAAAAACTGAGTATTTCCAGGCTCAAATGTCTTGTCTTTTTTACCCCTAGTAGCTTTCCACAAGGAACTTCAGTAGGTAGCACAAGCCCTGGTTTTATTGTCCTTTTCCACCTTGCCCACACTGCTAGGAGAACTGTATATGAACAGAGCTACCAGTGTGTCACAGTGCTGAAGTGAGAGCCCAGGGTTTGAGGCAACAGAGGCACCATCAACTCAGGCATTACCAATTTCAGTCTATGGGAATCCCCTGCTCCATTTTAAAAACAAGCTATCTCACTATGTTATTCTAATTGTTCCCAGAATGTGTAAGCATTTTAATGTACATCCACTAAAAGTTGAGCCAAACTTGAATGAGGAATGATGAATACTGCTTGATTCAAACAGACAGGACTGAAACCTTCATCAAGGAAAACAGAGGCAAATAACCACAAACATACTTTATTAGAAGCCAAATCTTTATCTACAGTGGGACAATTAGCAGTGATATGTATACTTAACCTCAAGGCTCTACAGTTAACTACTCTGCAGTCAAGTCATGAAGAACAAAAAGTGGTTTGCAATTTAAAAACTGAAAGCAAGAAGTGACTGAAAGAGTCAGTCGGATCACAGCAGAAGGATTTTCAAACACAATTGATGGCTTTGCAAAAAGAAAGCTGACAGAAGTAGCACATACCTGTAAAATAACTACACAAGTACAACAGTTTGAAGACATCTTAGCCTGGGAACCATCAGCTCTGAATCTATAGCACTCTATACTTCAACCACTGGTATATCTGGACTTTGGGATATAGTCTGTGAGCTAATTAAAGACTATGGAGAAGCCTCTGAACATTATGGATAATGCAGTTTCATGGTGTGATAAGGCAAATTCAAGAAAATTTAGAAAGACAGTGGTCTTCATGCTCCAGACAATCTGTCAAGGGTAGCCTTTCTCTTAGAGAGGCTAGGTAGATCTGGAGAAAGCCACAGATGAGGATGGTGGGCATAACTTGATGTGAACCAGTTTTCCAATTTCACAAGTTGGCCAAAAGATTACTGCTCTAACACTACTCACAGAGGAACTCCACCATAACTTCTCAACTTGAGGAGGATTGTCTTTGAAGCTCTGCTAGTTGACAGATCCTGTGATCTTTCTTGCTGTACAGAGTCTGTGATTCATGGTGTGCTTGCCTGATGCTGCTATGAGGAGCAGAAGCAGCAGCAATTCTGTATGTGTTTTCAAGTTTTAAGCAACAGCATATTTAAGCTTGTATAAATATAATTTAGACTGACTTTCATTTGAAGTCATGCTAAATTCCTTAAAAACCTTTTTAAATTTTAAGAATATCTTTGCTTTGTACCTGTAACACTTGAAACTTATTGTAGTACAGCTATTGAATATGCAACATTTTTTTACTATCTTAAAAGTGAAAGCAATGTTTTAGGTAAAAGGAGTATCTGAAGAGCCTGCTGTACTAATTTTTGTTTTGTTTCAGACAAGTCTACCATTTGGCAATAATGGAATTATCACTACATTTGTCTTTCAATGATGATTTTAGAACTGAAAAAATGTGGGTTTTTTTTGTTTATAGGCGTAGGAGAAAACCAAACAGAAAAACTGAGGGGGTGAATGTCAGGAATACTTTCTGTCACATGCTACTGCTTGCTTCCAAGGGGATGTGGACAAAGATAGGTGTTATGGGAATTTAAACTGGGTCTTTCCACAAGACTAAAATGACTATGTCGACTCTGTAAATTTCACTACAGTTAGGTCTTGGAGGCAAAGAAAGTTTCTGTAACATTTTCACAACTACTTATCAGCATATTTAATTTCTACTTAATTACGATATGCTAATAAGGATAATTAATAACATTATCCTGCCAGCAAGAACAGGCTAGACCTTTCCCTACTTTGTGTGTAACTTGTTCATGATGAGATATTGGTAAAAAACCCTCAACTATGCATGCATGCAATGCCTATTTCCAGCACAAAGACAGCGGTTACCAGCCAGAGTAAACAGCTGGCTTTCTCTATGAGAGATGACAAGACACACCAGCTAGGAGGAAGAGAAACAGTGAAACAGGAATATACTTTAAATGCTGCTTCAAGCATGCCACTTGGTCAAGCAACATCTGAAAGGCTGGTGACATACCTAGGAGATCATTTCCAAAAGAAGGAAGTAGCAAGGCTATCGCTTGGAGACAGAGGGACTTCTGAAGAGAGTTTCCACAGTTTGCTGAAATGGTGCAAGTCCCCCAGGCTCAGTCAGGATGAGCACACTGCCCAGAGGGTAACAGTTGGGACTGCTTTCAAAAGAACTGAGGACAATTAAAAAATAATAGAGTTCAACAGAGGGTGTATGGTGGCAATTTTTAACCTGCCATTTCAGCTTTTCATTTTTTCTCATTTGAAGAGAAAGGAGTTGATTATTATCATCCAAAAGTTAATGATCCCACCCCCAGGATACAGCAGCATGAATCCTTCTTTGGAATTTCTGGAAGGATGAGAGAGACCATGAGGGGTGCAGCAGAGATTGGCTTCTCTTCAGCTGGGCCATGTTAGTGGCTGTGGCCTCCCTGGCACACAGGCTGGGTACACGGCCGGCCGGCATCACACTCCCCAAAGTCTGCTGGGTGGGCCTGGCCGTCTTTGTGTCCTTCCAAATGGGAAAATGGGTGGACTGGGCCCGACAAAGCCGGCAAAGAGTGTGTGTTTGAGAAAGACAGCTCTTCACACCACTCTTCTCTGCATGACTAGATTGGTGCTTTGCCTGGATTTACATATTCAAGAATAAAACTGTAAATAGCCACACATTATAGGGAAGGCAGGGAGCACGAGTGATGAGGTTTTCTTAGACATGAGCTTGCTCTGCACATGGTCAGTCTGGGCTTTTTTGTTACGCTCCAGTGACTGAACTTTGAAAAGCCAGCTGCAGTGAGGAGGCTGTGTCAAAAGACAGTTGTAGGCCTGAGACTGGAGGATAAGAAGCGACAGCTGAAATATGGAGGTTAATTTTAAAAAAAGCCAAGAAGCCTCTATACTCTGTCATTTATATTCTCTGCCTCAACATCTCACTTGCGCTGGTCATTGCTGGAGTATTATAAAATCATACTCTGATCACTGAGCTGAAGCAATGGGTTTCCTTGTCCCAGAGGAGTTCCAGTAATTGTAGGTGCAAATGATTAAGTATAAAGGATCAGGCTTAACATATGGCCATGCAACAACCTGGTTCAAAGAAGAAAATATGTTATGGACAATGGAAAGTTAGAAGGAATCATTTCCAGACACAGTATTTGTACAATAGCCCTTGTTCCTCAATTTGAGTTCTGCAGCTTTCACATGGCAACACAGACACGCAGTTAATTCAAAGCTCTGGAAACAACCCCCCCACCCTGTCTCCCCTGAATAGTTCTTTAGAAGTTACATAGATATGTGCATCATCCCAGTTATCATTGAAACATACTTATAACAAAAAGATCTATAAGTTATCAATGCCTGATAACAGTATTTGCTTCTAGGCGAGGTGAGAGAGCACTTTAAGTTTCACAGGCTGTGAATGGATAACCTATGGCATTGTTACAATAGTAAAGTGCAAAGATCAGGGAAACAGTTGAGGAAATGCCTGTTTGAAAGAGGAACTGAATAACTGTTGGGTGTGAGAACCTAACAATTTTTCTGGCATAAATGAAGTAAATAAAACCTTTGTAAAGCAGCTCTAGGAGTTCTCTATGCCCCTTCTTCATGTTAATTTCTGCCTCCTACCAAGCCAGCTTGCAGAATAAAGACCTCCATAAAATGCAGTACCTTCATTCTTGTAACTGTGTAACTTTTAGTTCTAGACTTTTTAAAGTTTCCTAAGCCAACTCCAAGCAAGCAAAAAGCCATTTTTTTCAAGTAAACAGTAAACCTAGAAAAAACTCCCTATATTTGCTTTATGTACTAAGTAACATACACAAAACACTTTTGCACCACCAAAGATAAAAGCTGTAGCAAAATGAAGTGAGCAAAATATTTAGGGAAAAAAGAGTCCTTTAGACCTATTTTTAACAAACATTAGGACCTCAACTTAGGACAAACCAACCTGAAGAAATCCTACGCACTTTCAAAACCACTTGGTAATAAAGAAGTGCTGATTACATCAGTGTGGACTCTGTGATTCCTCATGTTCTTGAAAGTGTTTAGCATTTAATAATGCAATTTTGCTCATGAAAGAAACTTTACATTTTAGACCTCTGTGATGAGGTGCTAGTATGTTTCCACTCCATTTCACTGTAAAAGTTTGTGTTGCATATCATAAAGGATATAGTAGTAGTTAACTTGAAAAGTGCTAATGCTGCCAGCAAGAGGTCTTTTACGCAAAGGCAACCATGGGCTTCCTTAAATACCACCCACCTGCCTTCAACGTACAACAGAAGGAGCAAAGTAGGAAAAAAACCAGCCCTGGAGACAGCTGGAGAGTCAGCCACACAGGAGACTGGAGCTAAATGCTGTGAATGAAGCCATCTCCCTGGGTGCACATGTGAGGACATAGGATGCTGGCCCCATCACTGTTGCGTGGGCTTTCTGCAGACTCCTGACTCAGGCTGCTATGCCCATGGCAGGGGCTGCTTAGCCAGGTGTGGGGCACCTGGGAAGAATTTTACAGGCAGGCTGATTGAAGTAGGCAGATTTCTTGGCTAGTTCACAGCCAAGGATTTAACTGCCCACAAGAGGCATGCCAGCATATGAAATCAGCTTAAGCAGAGTACGCTAGCAAAAACTGAAAACCAAGCCATACTTTCTGCCTTGATCATCCTCTTCATTCCTGGCTCCACCTTCAGCATCTGTGAAGGAGATCCAGACACAATTTCTGTTAGCACAGCATAGTCTCTGGTGTACTGATAAACATCAAAAAAATGTGAGAGGATTACAAGGACATCAGAATAGAATGTCAAAGGTCTATTGTCCCAAGACTGCAAAGACTTTCTTTATTCTCAGATGACAGGAAACTTTTGGGGATTTTCTATATATTTGCTTAAAATGAAGACACCAACTGTATTTTATGTGTCCATGTAACAAAAGCAAACCCACACTGTTAGTCAAGAGAATTATGATCTTCCATACTCAAAGAATAAAACCAAACATAGCTCTTCTCAAATCTGACAAGAACTTTGATAAAGTGTAAGTCCTCTGCAGCAGCAGTGACATCCTGCTCTGAAAGCCTGAGATTTGTGTCAGAAAGACCCCCACCAGTCTAACAAAGAAAATGAAAAGTAGGATCTGATTTCTGTACCTAAACCCTTTCTCCTGTAACTAGAGCTGGGACGTTGCTGTGAGCTTCCTGGAAATGATTGAAAATGTGTGAAATGGAACTAGACCAGTCTAGTTTCCTTGAGTGATCAGAAATGTCCATCTGTGTCAGCTGCACACAGGCATCACATTGCAAATGAACTAAGAAGCAGTGGCTCTGTGGTGACAGCCTAGTTTTAGTGTGGAAAGATCTAGTCATCCTATGGATTATCATGAGGGACTGCAGAAGTCCCTTGTGTTCCTTTTGGGGGTAAAGCTTGAAATCTGGTGATTTATGGACTCATGACATCAGTTCAATAGGAGACATTTTACAGAAGCCTCCAAATCCATGAACCTGAAGTATATTTGATTCTTACCTTAGAAACAAATTGCAGGCTATCAAGTTAGAGCAAAAGCTCCAACCAGTTGGTAATGACAAACTGTGTCAGTTTTCTGTTGATACCCAATGCATGAAGACTCATAGCTGTCCTAACTCCTGTGCATTTGCAGCTGGACAGATACATAGGAATAGCGATCTCTGATCAAATTAAAATATCCAGCTATCACAGCATCTGACAGTGACCAAATGCAGATTCTGGGAAAGGAATGAGTTACAAGAACAAGCATGTAGTAATAGTTCCCCAGAATAATTTTTCAGCCTCCATTGAATTTTCCAGGTAATTTCTGAGTCAGAGGTGATACCTTTGTATTTTACATACCTTGGTGGATTTCTCATCTGCATGTTTGTCCAGTTGTTTTTTGAACTTCTTTAAATTTTTAGCACCCATACTGTTCCATAGCAACCTGTTTCACAGATTATTCCTAGTTTGCATGGAAACCAACTTCCTTCTTGTTTGGAACCTGCCATATGTTAGTTTGATTTTATACCCATAGCTCTGGTGTACAGACGGTATTATTTCATGCCTATCAGAAAGTTATGCTTTACACTTAACAACAAATACCTCTAACTACTTGAAGTTGACATTAGAATACGTTTGGGGTTTTTCTTGAGCTGTCAATTTAGCATTTTTCTGAGCTATTATTGCTGAATGATATTCTCCATATAACACCAATGAAGAAGAAAGGGTAACAAAAGGAATGTGTACTATGTTTTAAATACTGAAGGTGCAAGAGACCACATCTTAAAAAATAATCCATTAACAGAACTCCAGTTCTGCAGAAGCAAAGGTATTACTTTCTTCTTGCCCTATTCCAGAAGATGGCATCCTGTGAAATTAATGGGGAGCAAGATGAAGACACAGGGAAGGCAAAAACATTACTGTACATGGCAGACTATCAGGCTGTGAAGTTCACCATTCCATGAAATCAAGAAGGTAGCTTGTTTTCATGGGGTGGATAACTTCATGAGCAAAATAGCACATACTGCAATAGTAACCATGACAGCAAAATTCTGAGAAGATTGAGACTGCTCCAAGGACCAGAAGGGAAAACTGTCTTGTACATGACAGTTATCATTATCCTGTTCTCTATTTCCTTGTATGTCTTTCCATAATCATGAGAAAATGGCAACTTCTGTGAAGTTGTTTTTGGGATCAGAATGTCCATGCTGAAACCATGAAAACCATTGCAAATCAGGAAAACAAGATTCTCATAGAAATCACTGGAAACATGCCAGAGGGAGAAGCATAAGGTGCTAGTTAAAGGGGAACTAAAGTGATTCTTAAACACTCATATATTCCGCATACTTTATAAGCATCAGTGAGGCAAAAGCACTCAAACCCAATTGGACAGCTATTAAAACCTTCTGGAAGCTAATGCTAATTAAGAAATGCATACTTTCTATATTGATCAGCTAGGGCAGACTGCTTTGAGTGTCACCATTACTGGCACAGTCTGAATACTGAGATCATGCTTTTTAAAGCGCCAAAACTGAACAGCAAGCTCTTGGACCAAAAGGTTTCTTCCTTACAGGTTGCCTGTGATTTACTGGTACACATACTCCCCAAACTTCTTAAAACCAGGTCTTGCCTAAGCCCCCATGCAGCAGAAATCTCTCTTCCATACACTCAACATGCATCAAAGCTCTGAAATAGTTAAACAAGCCAAGTGACACATGGGTATTTGCCTCTGTTTTGAAGTTTAAAGGAAGGAAAAAAACCTCCATCACTTGCAAATCCTATGCAAGTTCCTGCAGGCACAGCATAAGGGTGAAAAAGCCTTTCCACATCTGTGTTTATTGTGACAAATACCATTTAATCTCCCAGCCTGCATTGCAACTGCTGGTTATTTTTAACAATATGACAACAAAGGGGGTAAAATGGAAGGTGTGTCCCACCCTCCACCCCTATGCCATTATCTAAAGAGCTACTTTGAGCAAATTACTATTCTGGGTTATCTGTCAGCTCTCCACTGTCAATGTCAAACTAAAAAGACAGACGGGAGACTAGCCCTGTGTTCTTTACATCTGAGTAAGTAAATGCTTTCCCAGCAACGTCAGCACAGGCATGAGAGAAATCACCTGTTAATAGACAAAGCCACTCATAGAGACAGAACAAAGTAACAAGCAGGTTAACTTAAGACTTAATTAAGTGATTCTATCTGTTGAATTTCCTCACCTCAGAAATACAGAACAGGAGAGCAAACTCAAGTGGAAAAGGAGACTCAAAAATTCTCCACTCGTATCTGAGTCCTCCTGCATCAGCTATGAGTACAACAAACAGGTAGCTGTAGCCAAAAGAATCAGGTGGCATAGGAAGACACTGTATAACCTTTGCATAGTGGGAACAGCTGTATACTGGGTTGGTTTAAGTGGAAATTTGGACAAAAAGAATTACTGTGTGAAAACCTTTTGTTTCCATGGTATACTGTACTGTATTATTTCTATAGAATCTGTTATGCATGGACCAGGTACTTTTCTCCATCCCATTGTAGAATACTGGAATAACTGTTGCTTATCACCTACAAGTCTGCACTGCTGCCTATTCCATAGCTGTCTGCTCTAGTTGACCTCCAAAGGCTCACTCTAACACAAATATTGTTATCCCTAAGACAAGGACACCAACAGGATATACCTGCACCTCCTGATGTTTGGACTGAACAGGCTTCAGCACAGACCTGGCATACTAGATATTGGTCACTGGCTGATCCAGAAGCCTTGCAAAGCTATGTTTTTTAATATTTAAAATGTCCCCCCTTTTTTTTCTTTTTTCTTTTTCTTTTTCCTTTTTTTCTTTTTCTTTTAATTTTTATTTTTCTTTCTCCTTTTTCTTCTTCTTTTCTCCCTTTTTCTTTTTCTTTTCTCCCTTCTCCTTTTTCTTTTTCTTTTCTCCCTTTTCCTTTTTCTTTTCATTTTCCTTCTCCTTCTCCTTCTCCTTTGCCTTCTCCTTCTCTCCCCCCGCCCCCCAGTCTTATGATTCAATTGTATTTGCTGCATTAAGCAAAAAAAAAAGGCTATTCTAAGAATATTCCTATTTCAGAGGAAATACTTTAACAAAAGTAGTAGAAACAGTCTTCAAGCATGAAGTAAGCTGGAGCTCTAAATGTTCAGACTGACACAGGTGTAGAGCAAAGCATGACCAGCTAGCAGAGTGAAGCAGTAAAAGGTCACAGGGCAGAGCAGATGGTAGAACTGAGAAGTGTTTTGAGCTCTTAGAGGAAGCTGGGCTTTTTGCTTTTTATAACACCTTCACAAAAGCCTTCTCTGAAAGTGTAATATCTCCACTTTAAGTGTGTGGGTTCTTGTGCTGATGTGGTTTACAAAGGTAAAAACTATTTGATCCATAAAATGATTAATATGACCAGCCTTAGCATGGCTGAATGGCTGTCTGGACCACTAAATCAAGGGCCTGACTGTGATAAAATTACTAGAACAAGTTTCACTGCCTTCATCAAGGCTCGTGCTTTATCAACAGGTTTTTGGTTTAAAGGTTCTGCCAGATCAAAAGGCAGAAAAGTAATAGTAACCTTTGGGAAATCCTGATGAATACCCTATGCCTTCTAGTGATGTACAAGTGTCACTAACAACCAAATCTTTATGAAAAAGAAAATGTAAGGCATTTTTTCCTGTACCTGGTTATGTGTCTCTGGCTTATGTCAATATCAATGCATAGAAGTACCTAAACACCATTACAGGCATGTAAGGTGGAGGGAAACACTCTGAAGGCTACTTTCTGAGTCAGAAAATATTGAGAGGACACTGGGATAATCCTCCTCCAGTGGAGTTCCCGCCAAACATATTTACTTACACAGAGAAGCAAACTGAAGAGAAGCTTTGCTGACTAGCCACTTTAACTTCTGCATTTTTCTATTGGAATATTTCACTGTTAAAACCCAGTTAAAGGAGTGTTGCAGACATGGTAAGCCAGTGGGACTCTCCCTAAATGCACACAGACATACCTGAAGGCCTGCTCAGTTAAGAATTAATGAACTTTTGCCAGAGTTTTCGTTTTGTTAAAGAAACACTGTTTAGATAATGTTAGCTGTTGGTATGAAACTAACTAAAACTCTTGCTGTGACAAGATTTTCTACTGCTGTAGCTGAGTTCCGGACTTCAAAAATGTGGAAAGCTACTTCCGTGTGTAATAATACTGCAACATGGGGTCTTGGGCAAGTGAATAATATCAGGGTCCTTGCTCCCATTTGGAAGAGTACTTCAACTCTTCTCTACCACTTCTCCCTGACTTCATCTTCCGCAGCACTATTAAACCCTCCAGAACAAGACAATGATGAGGTTTATTTTAAGCCATGTGGGCTCTGGGAAAGAAGAATTGTGCACTCCGAGTGTTTTGCTAAGCCCTTGAGAGAACAACAATGAAACAGGGATCTTGTAAAGGATTTATGATGCCTGGGATTAAGGAAATGTGTGAATGCTCTTGCTTAACTAGTCTAAGGTAAGAGAAACATGTGGAACATTTCAGTGCAACATTACTAATGTTTCAGTGCAGGTGCTAAATAAAACAAATACTTTTATCAAAGCTCTTGTTCCAGACATCAAATAAACAAACAGAGTGAAACATGTAGTTCAGAAGTGAACTTAGGAAACTATTCCAGTGACTATAAACACAATGGCACTTCCTAGGTTGTTATGGGGATATAAGCTACATTCCCATTCATGACTGTACCTGGCTTCGTTTGCAGTCACAGGAATCCCATCCCACCAGTCTTTGGGCTGCAGTTTTCATCAAAGGATGAAGGACTGGAGGTATCTATCACTGAACAACTAACCAGAAGATGGATTCCACTGTTAAACTCCTAGCTCTGAACCTGTTATGTTTAAATTCTTCCTATATCTTAAGCTTTTTTAGAAGAGCTTGCAAAGGTTATTTTGTGTTTATGCCCTGTCTCCCAAGCCATAAAATGACTATAATAACACTCCATGGAGTAGTATTTTTTTGAGTAGGAAGGCACCAACAGACCATTTGGCTTGATATCAGGAATGACAAGAACCACAGAATGTTTCCCTGTGCCTCTTGCACCATCTTACCATTGAAGCAATATTTTTGGACTATCCATAAAATTGTCCTCTTAATTGCAGAGATCTAGAGAATTGACAGTATGGAGATGTCTATGGCACTTATAAAGCTATTTGCTCTATCAGAGACAACAGCAGCACCTCCTTGCTCACCCTCAGGTCTGCCGTTGTCAGCCAGAACTTGCAGGTTTCTGTTATGAGATTCTTATTACTTTGTCTTCTGCAGGTGCTGAACTATAATAACAGCTTTGCCACTGCTGTCTCAGCCTCTGTCCATTATTAGCAATTACTTATTTCTGGTGTTATTGTTTTGCACCCTTGTTTTTTAGCCAAAAGATACACCTCTCTGCTGAAGGTATGGCAGAGATAAATCAGTGCCTACAGGCAGGTCACAACTGCTGGAAACATCACTGTTCTTGAGTGTGATTAAAAAACAGCTAAGGCATCTGTAACTGGAATTTACAAATGCAAAACTCCGCTGACAAAGATGAGGGCATTTCAACAGCCTGAGGTTACACAGCTTCCTGCACCTCCACTCTTGCTCCTTCCTAGCCACCATCTCACTCTGAGCTGTCTCCCTCCCATAGACAAACGCTGTGCTGCACCACTTCTAAGTGATGGAGGTATGAACCTTTGTAGGCCTGAAATAAATGATGCAGCTGAACTGATAAAAAGCTGGCCTGATGCGTCTTTATCAGGCAACAGAATTAGTGGTAGTTTCAGAAGCTGTTTTTTCTAAACTACTGGAGAATACATGTGTTGCTTATTATAGTATCCTTGCCATGATCAGTGTCTCTAATATGCTGTACATGATGCAATACATGTATAGGCCTTTTCAGAATAAATCGATTTACACAGTTAATTATGAAATTGTCCTTCTAAGTGAAGTTAAAAAAAGACTCTTTTGAAAGAGGGGATGTATGGGGTAATGTAAGAGGTACCATCTGCTCAGGTTCTGTCCTGAAAAACAGACGTGATAGTCCTGATCAAAATGCTACTCATAAACCTTTCCACCATCTGGCTGTAGTAACTGTTGTCGAACACAAGTGGTCTACAGAGCCATGAACAGCTTGCTTGATAAAAGCAACAGGATGTCACAAAAGCAATAAAACTGACATTTCTGCAAACGCAGCTGCACTAAGATGGGGCACATACCTGAGAAAGAAACAGCTAAACTTCCTTCACATTCCTAGTCCCTGAAGTTAGAAAATGTGTTATTATCTTGTGACAGAAAGAAGTGTTATAGCAGACCCCTCTTTTCAGTCCTTACAGTGATTTTATGGCATTGAAGGAACTAGATAGTATTTGATTTTTTTATACCATGGGAGCCCATCCCTTTGAAAGCTAATCACCTAGTTTTATTTAGTGGGTGTAGAATAATGGCTTTCTGGGCAAAACTGACAAGTTTTGTTTCTGGCTGTTCATTTGATACTCCCCCCTTTTAAACTGAAAAGTGATATGTGATTTCAACTTGCTAACAATGGCTCCTGCAATAATGGTGTGATGTGTCTGACACAGTGTCTGATGCATAACATTTTGGGATTTGTTTTGTAAGGCAGTATCCTGAATCAAAAAATACCTTGTAGTCTTTCAAGATTTTTACTAGTAATTTGTACTCAAGAGACAGTACTTTACTTGCCTTCCCCCCATCTTTCTTGCATGCTTATTAGATGTTATTACCAAAAAAAGAGGCATGAAAAGTATCAGAGATGCTGTGTTCCAAGTGAACTCTGAGAAAATATCAAACAAAACTATAAAATAAAGTCTCAATTTGAGATGGATACACTGTGTTGTGGCTCTGGCTAGGAGGCCTGGAAAAAGAGCTATTTGCTGTGCTAGGCTCAGGGAGATTTAGAGCTGCTTCTCCCAAGGAATAAAATACCTATCGTTACAAAGCCTTCTTAGCTGTTATTATAAATAATTCCTGGCTGCACTATGGTACCACACAGAAATGCCAGACAAAGACCTGGGCTCTGGACAGACATTGTCTGATCTCCCTCTTGCCCTGCATACAGTGTCATTTTTAGAAAGCCATTTGACCTTTTTTGTAATGGCAAATGTTTAAAACATCAGATTTTGCTGGTTTTACTCCTTTCTGGGTACTGGAGCTTCTGATGTTGCAGTTGCAACAGGCTGGGGGAGGGGGAGTGTGTCTTTCTGTTCCCCCAAAAGCAGACCCTGTTAATTAAGTGTGAAAGCTGCTTTCAACCTAGAGTCCCCTTTTTCTGGTCTCCTGTTTCCTCTCTCTTATGTCCCTGTCTTTTGTCCCTCGCATTCTTTTGAATCCCTGCTACTCTCACCTGTCCTTCCTGGGCAAGCAGCCCATTTCCCAAAGTGCTTTGGATCCCCAATGTTAATGTGCATCTCCTTTGTTCCTGCTGCCAAACAGGAGTTGATATATATATATCTTTTTATATAAACACACTAGTTAGACAGCTAGTCCCAAACTGATGAGGAACAAAGAGACAGAGGTGGGAAGAGAAGTTTAGATGTCTTCAATGTTTCACATGTTTTGCAGGCTCTCCCACCACTCATTTCCACTCAAGTGGCACTGAGTTTTTGAATAGACACTGTCTTTGAAATGAAGAATCTTCTACTGTTCCCTTCCCATCAAAGGAAATGGATTAAACTGTCTTCAGTCACAAACTTCAGCGGCAAAATCAACAGTTAAGTCTTAGGTAGGATATTGATGCCATTTGGTCTACTGAGACTAATGACTGCTACTGTTTGGAAGAAGGCATACAGACAGCGGTCTCTGAGAGACAATGAACAAGAAAAATGCCATACAGAAATAAAGTACAGAGGGAACTCCTTGAGTCTAGTCTGGAGATGTTCTCTACGTTGAGAATGAAGACCATAGGACTGAATCTAAAACAGGACACAGTACAAGTACCACAAAACGGTAAGTTCTCTGCCATTAAGGCAGCCAACGTTTCCTCCCTCCCTAAATTTGGACATGCCAGGTTCCCTACATATGTATAGACTGCTTCCAGCAGTGCCTTCACCAGTGTCAACCAGCTAAGAAGCTACTACAAACCCCGCTCCACCCCAAAATTACAAACTGACGCAAGGAGGGATTTGAAGTCAAGCTTCTTGTAGCCAGTGAGATTGCACTAAGTAGTACATAAAAACCGGTGCCGTCAAGTTCTCCCAATCTCCTCTGGAATAAAGTGTGCACTCAGGTGGCCACGGCTTTACCCACTAGAGCTAGCACATCTTTGGCTTTGGCCTCTGGATCTGCCACATTCTGCTTCTGGAATGTGAAAATTTATGTGGTCCTGACCCGAGTGAAGAGTTTGGCATGTTTAGAACAATAATGTTGTCTTGTATTTTTTCTCCAGCATTGAAAGATTATATTCTTACTGCAGAGAACAGGACTTATTTACTGAAAAGGTCAGGTCCAGGCCACAACAGACTAAAAACCAGATTACTCTACCTTCACTTGTCATTCTTATAGCATCTTTGGGAAACAAATTTGCCTTGTTTGACTTTCCCAGACTGCTTTCCTGACAGGCAGTACTCTAACTGTACAATAACCTTCTAAATTAGAAGCTGCGTGTGCTGATGAAGCAACTTTGCATCTGACAGTTTCATCTGGGCTCCTAAACAATTGTATTTTTTCCCATAAAGCACACATGACTACTGTACTGAAGAGCTCTTTTTTTGTCTTGATCTTTTTATTAACCTGTCCAATGTATTTCCTGAGGAAGTATTTATGTCAAAAGAGATTTGAATTGTTTCTCTCCTCAAATGCTTTAAGGAGATTTTTTTTTCTTAATCATTCTGCTTTTATGAAAGATAAATTGTAATCCCAATTAACTACAAGAGTGAAAGTGACCCTGACAAAATATGTTCTTAAATACTTGGCTGAACTGGGGCCAAATAATCAATAGTTTCTGCCAGGAATCTCTCAAAAATGAAGCATTCTGTTCCCAGATAATTTATGTTAATTAATTTGTATTGAAGGTTTCATAGGTAATGTCTAGATTATGGCAATACGACATACCACAGAAATGACTGTGCTTATCCGTATGAATAAAAAAAAAATGAAGACATATAAGCAGGCTCAATCCTCAGATTTCAATAATCACTAAAAGTAGAGAGGGGAAAAAACCCCAGCACTAAAAGAAAGCAACAAAAAACTACTCCCACTAAACAAACTTTACTTGTGCCTACAGCTGTCATATACCAAAGAATCGGGTGAAATATACAATATCTGCCCACAGGAACAGGTTCAGAATACAGTATGCTTAAAATCCTTTTAGGAGCAAAAGGAATTAATCTGAATTTGATGTATGTCTCTGCCCTTTATTACCTGTGGTCAATGCACATGTTTTTTTTAAAAGTAATTCCTTTTTTCTTTTTTTTTTGTGATAAAAGTATTGACTTTCTGTTGTGAAGCTTTTGTATGGTGCATCAGGTGGCTGCCAAAGACCAAAAACTGTTCAGTGAGCAAGTGTTAGTTTTTCTTTTTGCTAAAGGAAAGTTCTCATCCTTTCCCTGTCATACATAACCCTCAAAATGTAAATGAATCATCTGAGCACTGCCAAACAATACAGGCATTTTTTCCACCCAAAGTCCAGCAAGAATGAATGTGAACTTCTCAGGCCAGCTAAGAGTGTTATTTGAGTCCCTGTGGCTCAAGGAGGACTCCAAATTCCTTTCTGAAAACATTATTGGGTTGATGATCCTGCTTGAATAGGGTTTGGCATTTCTCTGATCTTTCTCCATGTGGTATATCTGCAGTCTTACTAATTTAATTCCTTTAGTAGGCCAAAGATCTGTACTGTAAGACTTTCTCATGCATTAAGTACTTTTCTAAGACAAATCTAGAAATAATTTTACCAGCTCCAATACATTTGGTAAGAGAATATTTGTCGTGCATGGGAACAGAGCTCTGGCGAGTCATTTATTAGCATAGTATGTCATAAGGCATTTCTTAGGATAATACCATTATAGATTTTTATCAATAACAATTTCATTATCATTTATTGTTTCTTCTCTGAAGGATGACACCTTATTAGTAATTTCTCTTTGATGTGCTCTCAAAATATATTAATAAAGAAAAGTTATTATTTTTCGTGCAGACTGTATTGCCTCTAAACACTATTAATTTGGATTATTCTTTAATTTCACTAATAGTTTGTATTGAATTTATCCTTTTTCATGACCAGTTTGGAAAGGTATCAAATAGAAGTAGCAACAGTAACAAATAAAAGTACATCAAGATCTATGCAGATCATCTTTATGCTAGGTTATGAAGGTGAAGGAAGAATGTCCTTTTCTATTAGCTTTACATATAGCAGTTTCTACCAAGTGGAGAAAAATCAGAGCTCCTACACTGGACAGATGGCTCCCAGAAGTATGTGGGGCCCATGGAAAAGACTAGTCTTAGGAATGGCTCATGCACCAAATACTTGTACACTCGGCTTCCTTTCATTTTGTACTCCCAGAACACCTGTTGGTGTAAAAAGCCACCCTCTTTTTCCTCCTGCTGAGGTTACTTTGCAGTGGAATTCATCACCATGAGTTAAATTCAGAGTGTGCAAAAAACGTACTTCCTTGATTGGCGTGAGAAAGGGAGAAAAAAGATAAGTCAGTGGATCAAACCATTGGTCAGATGGACAAAGCTCCTTTTCACTTCAAGAAGCAGGAGGTTTGTCAACTTGAATGGTACCTACCCATGTACAACAGAGCAGGAGTGGGAACAGTCCTTAGCAAGATCACTGGGCCACTGTGTCAGTATGACTGCACACATTGCTCCAGGCTGATTGGGTAGGACTGGCTGGAGTAAAAAGCTTCAGTACATCTGTGTGACTGCAATTATAGAAGTGATTTCGGCAGAGGACATAACCCATAAACTACTGCTGCATCCAGGTGCTTAGGTTCCCAAGTAGCTCTAAGGTGCTTCTGTGTGGGAACAGGTGATAAGAGTATGTCTGTGCAGGTCAAGAAACTGATATGAACTACCTTCCTCCTCAAGTTGCTTTGCTTCTTTTTCTATAGCTGTAGGGAAAAAAGGAAAAAGTGTTGGATTTAAGACACTGATTTTACTTTGTGGCACTTTTAGGTTTGAACCACATAATCTGTAATGAAAATGGAGCAAGAATTTTCAACAACAGTGACAAAAAAAAAAGTAAAAAAGTTCCCAGCTCTGCCAGAGACATGGTCTGAAACTGTGCCAAAGATTTCAGGCTGGCAAATCAGCAAAGGAGTCAGATAAATCAGAATGAGTGTAACAGATCTCATCTACTTCAGTACAGCTTAGCCTCTTTACTATGTCATTGTCATCAATACCCAAAAATACTTAGTGGCAGGAATAAAAGTGTCTGGCTAATGAAGCAGAACCATTAAGAAAGAAAAAAATAAAGGAAAGTGAGAAGTGTGGCCATAACTGTGTAATAATAATACGACTGAATTATTTAAAGGAAAGGAAAAATGTTTTATGTATTGAAAGCAGAAAAAGATTTGTTCCTATTGTATAAAATAATTCACTTTCCTGGTTTTGATTTACATTTACTGGTAACAGCTGCTTACAGGTCAGGTAACATTAGCATTCAAAAAGCAGCCCTAATGAAAGCGATTGTGCAGCTAATATTGGTGTTAATTCTATTTCATGCTCTTGCACTCAGCTGCATAGGGAATTGTTTAAAATGGAAATGCTTTGAAAACACATTCTGCAAAATGCACAAATACCCACAATCTGCCATCAAAACAAAACCCTGAAATATATTTCATCTCACAAAATATGTACAGTATGTACAGTATATAAATCTCCATTAAAGGCAAACCTAGTCCTTACTGCTGCAGAAAGTCTGGGCACAGCTGAGGCCAGTGTTGTGGGAAATGTGCCATACAGAGCACCCTTGTGCAGAGTCTGTGAACATCTGCCAATTCCTCTGTGCAGGGCAAGAGCTGGGTGACTCAGGGGAAATGATGCAGACTGAGACTATGGTCAAGAAGCCTGCATATCAGTTGGCCCACACACTGTGCAGAGAGGGCAACAGCCTTTTATTCCTCCTCTACAGTCTTTTGCTCAACATGTGATTGTGCACCCTACAGAGCAGGGCTATGAGTCCTGCTTTTGCCCTTCATCCAAATGCATGCATGTGACTCCTCATCCCAACCTGTGTACTCTTCAATATCAAAAGAAAAAGTTTAAAAAACCCCACCCTCTGCAAATAGACCTGTTTGGTGTAATATGTGTGGAAATCAAGAGCATCTGTGATTTCAGAAAGTGATTGAACAAATTAATGGGAGACAACACTAAGGGACGGCTGGAATAAAAAAAATATGACCTGGGGTTAGGATGGCATAGGGGTCTAATGAGTACAGACTGGAAAAATATTATTATACTATGTTCTTGCCTTGCTCTTCCTTGGGCATCTACTGGTGGACACTGCCAGAGACAGACTACAGTGTTAGGCTGACCTTTTGGCTGGCCCACAACAGGCAGTTCATCCTCTTATGTTCACCCATTGATCTTCAAAGATGTGTATCAAGAGCAGAATCACCTTTTGCAGGCTATGACATAAAATTTTAAGCAGCTTTCTGATAACAGACCCGTTTTGTTAATAAACCCCTGTGATCACAGAGTAAGGTCTCACCAGTCTGTCCTATATAGCAGTTACTATATCCTTTAATCCTGTACCCAGGCTGTGGATTGCTGATGACACTATCTGCTGGAAGGTTGTTGGCTAGTTTCTCAGAAGAACAACATCATTTTGTGCATGGGTGAAAGGCACAGGGCCCAGTGGGGAGGTAAACCTCTTGAGGGGTTTGTAAGGCTTGTTCTGACAGCTTGGATTTGCAAGGCTGCCCCTTAATCCCAGCACCACACTGTCCTATAAGGAGTAGTTTGGTTTCCATGCTACATGAGCTTCCAGTGCCCTGTCTCCTCTATCACAGCTGGGCAAACTGGGCAGGCAACAGCAGGAGACAAAAATGGACAATGAAAAATCAACATCAAGGGAATGAAACTCAGTTCAGTTAAATATCCATCAGGATGTCCTTAACTTGTGTTCAAGCAAAGAGCATGCACTAGTTGCCATAGTAATGTGAACAAGCTAATGAGGGGAATGAAATTAAATTAAGATGTGGTCAACACCATCAAAAACTGAAATCCCAACTAGTTAATGTAAATTCCTCCCAAGCAAGGATTATTTTTCTATAGGTAAACACTGTCAATAAGTCAGTGCTGCACTTTTTTTAACAAGACACACTTCCCAAAACACCAGCTGTTTTGACAGATGACTGTATCACTGGACAGTGTTCAGAAAATAAATATTATTTCCCTTGCTTTTACCTACTTCAGTAGTGGCCACCTATAGAGTGCAGAGTCTTTGCAGCTACGGTGGAGCCAGTAAACATTAAATTGGCTTAAACTGTGTTTACACAGATAGTGTATACTTTAGCAGTAGTTTTCCAGTTGGTGTAGTTATATCACCTCTCTGGATTACACCAGTTAAGCTAACAGTGTCACCCCCTGCTCAGAGTAGCTAGGTCTGCCCAAGGGTGTGTGCCAGGCTAGAGTGTGAGTTTTCACATGCCTCTCTTCCCCTTCATCTCCACAAAAATGTGAACAAGCAACCAACCTACAAGCTGAAACAAGGTATTCTCCCAGAAACTTAGTTGAAAGCTTTTGAGACACTCAGAAAACAAGGTAACTGAAACCCCCAAGTAACTGAGGGCTTGTCTCCGTCGCACATTAGAGCATGATGCCAGCAGCAACTATGCAATACCAATCAGGTCCAGGAGCTGGAAGCCCAGGAGACCTGCACCAAGAAGCAACGTAGCTGCTGCAGTGTGGTGATCCAGCCACCTTTTGAACTGGTAGACTGGGCTTTGATCTTTCTGTTAAAAATTCTCCATTTGGCTTTGAAGAAGGAAGTCTAATCTGAATTGAACTCTCCGTGGCCATAAAAGGGATATTTCAGTAAGGAAGGACATTAATGGAGTTTAAGATTACTTCATTAGCAGTTTCCCGGTAAAGATGGACACAAATCATTATAGTGCATAGTAAGGTATGTATAATGAATAACACTGTCTTCCAAAAAGAAGATTATTGTTCTAAGAAGACTACTGGTGATCAGGAAGCTAAATAGGTTTGGTGGGGCACTTAACGAAGAGAAAACCTTCAAATCCTGGTAGAAATTAATGCATATGTGTAATACTTGAGACCTCTATTTTCCTTTTGTGAGGTTAAACTAATTTACATTGATTTTAACTGCATTCTTAGAGCTGAAAGTGGGGACTGAGGCCCCATCTAACTCTGACAGAGATGATAACTCAAGTGCTTCACTAGAAGGTGTGGCCTTTCAAGCATTTTTCTTTGTGTGACAGCGCTAGAGTTTAACTAATGGCTTTATATAACAGAAAAGTCATTGCAATGCAGCAAATTCAGGCCCTTTTTGTTATTCTTGGCATCCAGTGGCAACTGCACTTCCAAAGTAAGGATGCTTATTTTTTTACCTGAGTTCATCAATATCTTAAAAATCCTTTCATGAGTGTCTTGCAAGACAGACTATCTGGAGTTCAGTTTTGATCTAACACCAAGTTTGCACTAACACGATCACGGTGACGCTGGCAGAATTAAGCCTGCTTTACACCCACAGAGATGAAAAGAGAGTTAGAGCCTCACTCTCCTTTACTAAAGGAATGGGAAGATGACAGGATAATTTCTAAGTAGAAGAGTGCACTTGTTCATATGAAGTCCCTTTGCCTTTTTCTGTCTCAGTTATTCTCAGCTTATGAACTGCAGCCTGTGGTAGGAGTCCGTGGACTTCTTCCCGGAGGACTGCAGAGGTAGAAGAAGCAAGCCCATTGGCAGTGGACTTGTATCTGCTGACATAAGTTCACTGGATAACGTTAAAACTGATAAAAGAAAAATGCTCTATATGCTCTCCTTGTAGCAACATCCTGTATCTTACTGGACTTGGGGAGAAAAATAGACTGAACCCCAATTTCCTGTCCTAAATCATAACAGCAGAGGTGGCGTTATGACACCCAGCTGGAGAGCACGTATATGTGCAATTAATAAAGTAGCAAATATCTGTAGCGGAAAAAAACCCAACCCCCAAACGGAAAAACAAACCAACCCCAAACTGTCTCCGGTAGCCTCAGCTGCGGCTGTTAGGAGGTACAGAAAGTATCGCAGTGCGCATTGCCATCTTGTGGCTCCGGGGGAGATCGTCCCGGACCGCCCAGGAAAGGTCATCCATCCCTGCACAAACCCACACACCTGCCCTAGGGGACTGCGCTCTGCTGCCTCTTGTTCCCTGCTCCTACATTATGTCGGTTTGGCAGCACAAGCTATTCTTGTTGTATGTCTCAGAGAAGACGTCCAGCATCAGCAAGCAGCGAAGACCATTTTGGACAAAATGCTCAGCAAAGTTGCAATACCTGCAGGCTAAATTAAACTCTGCAGACACTTACGGAGTTTTTTGGTGGTGAAACCTTCTTCTTAGGTTATTTTGTGGGTTTGCAAGTTGAACTGTTTCTGCAAAAGCTTGTTGGTGTTGCTAGTAACTACAAAAGCAAGGACCAGAACAGGAGGTGTTGAGCATGAAGTTTTTCAAACTATCTTCCAGGTGAAACCAGATCTAGTATTTGAAAGATATTGGTTTATGGAGGAAAACTTGCATGAGAAAACATATGGTTTTACATTCACAAATGCCCTGCTTTCTGAATCCCCATTATCATCTCGTTCATATTAAAAAAATAATTCATGACATCTCAGTCAGAAAAGAGCATATTAATTTGAACAGAACAACAAAAGGCTCAAATCTGCACCCCACCTTTGAATTTGACATTTTCTGAGGCTTCATAAGGTTTGAATATTTTGGTGCTGGCATTTATGGTCACCTTCCTTTTCTCTGGTGTCATGGAAACCAAAAGAATTGGCATGGCTAAAAAAAAAATTCTTTGATACTTCCACATAGTCCACATGAAGTAGACTAGAACCTCCTATTAAAACTTAGTGCTTTAATGCTTCTGATTTGCTGCTTCAAACAACAGCAAGCTTATTAGTTTTGCTTGGTGTACTTTGCAGTTTGTTGTACAAGTATGGACTACCATTTGCAGGAACAGAACTCACATCAACCCTCGAGCCTGAGTCCAAGTGTGATTGGTACCTTCACGATGCAACTACTAAACAAGTACCCATGTCAATAAGTCAATTTTTATAAAATGCTGGAAGTCAGGCTTCTGATTTTTCCCTTTCACTAGATAGACTGGGAAAGAAATCTTCAAGACTGGCAAGCTGGATGCCCAAGGACACGAAGTAGAACTCTCTAGTGGAGCTTAGAGGTTAACCTTATTCTCCTGAATTGAGTTGCTTGAGAACAGCCTTGTAGATAATTAAATGTGTGAATGTATAAGTTGCACATTTCAAGGACACACTTTCTTCAAAGTACTGGAGAGGGCAGCAAGTTTCTTTACCCTGGAGCTTATCTGATGTCACCTTGATATTCTTATGTCTATTTTCCAGGAACACAGAAGTAGTGAAGTACTTTTGAATAAAAACAGAAAGTTATCCCTTCAGTACCAGTGAAGCATTTGGAGTAGACTTGTTTTCTATTTTTTTTAATCTTTTCAGACTGCACTCAGCTTGCTGTTTATCAGTCCAACAGCTTGTTACACATTTTTAAAAAAATTCAGAACAGCAAGCCTTGCATCAGGGATTCAAGCCAAGTACAGCTTAGAAAGTATCACTCCCAAGTACACTCTGCTTCTCTTATTTCAACTATCTAGAAATCAGAGCCATGCAACAAAGAACAGGAAAAGAAACCTTTTATCTGTGAGAGAGACCCAAGTGACACACAACTCCAAATTAATAGAGAACACAGGATCACAGACAACTTGCTAGAACCATGCAGTGAGCTGATTTGAAACATATTTTTGCTCTCTTTACATTCAAAGTATTTGTCCTAGGAATAGACATAAATACTGAACTTGTTCTTTGCAGCAGTGACTTCATCATTCTGGTTTAATTCTTCAAAGACCTTAAGACTCATTGCACTAGAAAGTGGGTGTTAAACTCTGGGTAACTTCCCCCTCTCCTTTGTCTATAAATGTTGAGATTTGTCATAGCTGCCAACTGATCATGCTATTAGCTTTCTTTTATTGGTTTTATCAGAAGGTAAATTTAGCAAACTTTTCTATTAGGCTGTTCTGAAGACATAAAATGCCATATGAAGCCTAAACATTTCATAACCAGTGGGAGACTGGGTTGGTTCATCTATGTCTCTGCATAATCTCAGTGCTTGGTGTTCATTACTAGAGACTATTTGATCTGGGAATTACAGTGTGTGTTGCCCAAACTGTGCTGCCTGGAAGGAAAAAGGCTCAGGCTGTGAAACCGTGCACATAGTACCCCTCAGTGACATGCAGGAGGTGGGTGCTGAAATATGGCTGAGGATCTGGGTCTAACTCACGACAGCTGCAACTTCAGTTACCATTGCAGGGCTGAATACTGAGGCATGGATCCAGTTACTGAAGTGACTTTGTCATGTGATTTTCAGTGTATTTCAATGTGACATAAAAAATTAGTTGGAAACTCATAAACCATCATTCAGAATCCTAAGGTTTTCACCTGTAATCTACTTATGTAGATGGAAAAGATCTTAAAAACCTTCTTTGAAGTGTTCAAAAGCTATTTAGATCCATTAACATCAGAAATATTCTTCAAGTCGACAGACTTTTGTAAAAGTACACGTTATGATTCAGACAGTAATTTCTTGAAAGACATTTTCCAGAACATTCTAACAGCTTAATCATGACCAGTTATAATGTGATCACAAAACATATCTGTTTTTTTAAGTAATCAGGTTTGCCTCTCTCGCACTGTTGCATATAGGATAGGTGGATGGAGTTGCTCTTGCTGCTCTGTAACATACTACTAAGCAGAACATTTTGCTGCTTCTTTATTTCTGTAGCATGTTATATATATAATGTTATTACTACTGCATGTAATATGCCTATATGTGTTTTTTTATATATGCACTTAAAACTAACATTGTCGATTTATGAACACACCAAATATTTCAAAATTGTGTGTGCTTGTATGTCTGTATGTATACAGAAAAAAATTTTAGGTATTTAATTGTCTTATAAACTTTGTAGAGTGTATGACTTTTAGAGGGATACATCGTTGTTTATTTAGTTAGGATTCTTTAATTAAAACTAATTGTTGCTCCAAGGTCAAAACCTTGTTAGTGAACATTGGACACGAAGTTAGATGTGCTGCACAGTAAACATATCTCCACACCTGAGAACAAGGAAATTAGGAAAGACAGTGGGGGTGGATTCTTTTCAGGAAAAAAAAAAAAAAAGGGAAGAATGGTATCTGAATTCCAGCCTCTCTCTTCAGAAAAACTAAAACTATCTTCCAACAGGAATGAGAGTTGAAAGACCCTTTGGACATTTGCCCTGTTAGTACCTGCTGCCAGTTGCTGACCTTGTAGGAAAGGCTCAGTGGCCTTTTACCTCCCCTGACACAAGGAGTTCATTATTCAAGAAACAGCTGGGTAGCCCAAATTCCCAGATGTTCAGAAACGGATTCATTTCTACATCAGTGTCTGGACCAGAACAAATACAATATGGGGGAGGCTTGGCAGTTGCCCATCATAGACTGTTTGGGATTTTTGGCTCTATGTCCATTTGCTCAACCTACCAAAGGAGTTGGCGCAGCAGGACTCACCTGTGCAAATTCTGACACCTCTACCACATTACCTTCCAGCTCTGATACACTTTCCTCCCTTCCCCACCATCTCCCGTCTCCATCAGTAAACACTTTCAATATGAATGTGTTTCATACTCCCTTTCACTAGCAAATACCTTCCTTTTACTTGATAAGTCTTATGAGTCGTAAATAGGATCCTCCCCATGGTGCTCAGGATAGGCCCACTGACTTCAGTAACTGAGGCAGTATTTCTGGGAGCTTTCCATCAGCTGCCTGTTTTAGTTGAGAAGCGATGAGATGACTGCAGCCTTTCTGTTTCCATGACGTGCTGAGCTGAAGAGCAGGTGGCCTGCTGCCTGAGACTGGTGATTTTCTGAAAAAGAGTGCCGCACACCCCTGCCTTCTAGCAGCCAACACGTAGACAGTCTGAACCATCACTGTAGGATCAGCTCATCCCTACACCTAGTTCAGCCACAGTCTTCTATCCAGGGCATATCCCTAGAAGGCAGCTGAAGAATCTACTGCCTCATGTATCTGGTTTACCAGCACCAAACACCACCCCTCCAGAAATCAAAATTTGGGCCCATACTTGCGAAGTCTGTTTTCTAGGGCAGTCAATGACCATTCTGAGTTTCTTCATCACATTCATACCTATGGCAGATCTTAATGCTGCTTGAGCACCTTTGTGGGAAAATGAGCATGACAGAGCTAAATGAAGAAGCAGCTTATTCCTTTCAGTTGTGGGAAGGGGATAGAATAGCTGGGGATAAGGAATCACAGTGGTGAAGTCATTGTCCTCTCCTTTTGCAGTTGCCCAGTATCTCCTCATTTGCAAAACCCCATGGCCTTCTTCACAGGGAGCTTTATAAGGAAGTTGGAAAGAAATAGTCCCTGGAAAGTATCCAGGAGGGTCTTATGGATGATGGGAAGTAGGGGGGAAAAAAGTTAGTATCGGAGATACGAATATTGTCTGAAAGATGTAAGAGGAATCCACATAACCATTCAGGTCACACTGCCAGGAACATTTGGCATAGGCAGCAATGGGTGTTTCCTGGATGCTCTTCCACTCTCCGAAATCTGTGCAAGTGGTCTGGAAGTCCTGTGAGAATGAGCTAATGTGAGACACATAGTCTGTTACAGTCTGGACAGGAAATGTTCTTGCAGTGTTTTGGCTTCATTCATTGTATCCAGATGACATGCAGGAATGTGTGAAAATGAAAAATGATGGGGCAGAGGTGGGGATAAACGTGTTAATGAATGACAGTATTTTGTATCTTAGAAGTTTTTTGTACCTTAAAAGGAACCTTTGCTCAGGTTCAGATGGAGAAACATGAAAAAAACATCTTGAATTGTTCCCACATTGTTGGCTTGTGTTCACCTGCCCCTGCTAGGCTGGAGCTGTGAGCAAAAGTCTCTGAGAAGAGAGAACCCTTTAAAAATGTGAAGGCCCTCTGAAAGTAGACAAATATGCGAAGGAAGGAAATGTGCTGCAAAACAAGCAATGTCCTGAAGAGTTACTCTTGTGGTCAGCCTGCACTTTCAGCTACCTTTCGACATAAATTCCTCATTGCAAACTTCATCAGTTTGATCAGGTAAGCTTTCAGAAATGAGAAAGCTTGCTATTTAAGGTAGCATACTGTGCCTTTGCAGCATGGAAAAGATATGAGAAATACTGAGGGAATAAGCTTTCTCTTCCCTCTTGGACCCCTATGCAAAGATTTCAAGCTTAAGGTAATCTTCCCAGCACTAGTCACTGGGAATTAGCATGTCCTCCCCAGTTGTTCCTTCTAGATGCTGGGCCAGACTGTAAAAACTAAATAGACTTCAGTGGAATGCCTAAAATTCATTTTCTCACTCAGATGCTTTCATCTCACTCATTTCATTGTGTTTACAGGCTGGCACGTTTCCTGAGGGCAGTCATGATTTAGATTTACAGTTCCCTGGCCAGTCTGATTCTGAAGAAAAGTTATAACACCTGTAATGTAATACTGTTTCCAAAAAGAGTAAAAAATGTCGTGGTCTGAAAGGGAAGCCTCTAAACTCCAATAATCATAGTATATCACATATCTCTGCACCCCATTGTAGCAGCCAAGCCTGCTATTACTTCAAAACAGTTTCAATTCCTTTTCCTCTGTCTCCACCCACTAGTTTTAAAGAAATCGAACCTGTGTCATCACGCTGGAGACTTCGCTTTAAAAATACTTCCGGGATTTCTCCTTTCTCCTGTCCAGGTCAGCCTGGGGAATCTTTGGGATCTTTGGGAGGGAAAGAAAACAACTGTGTGATGGTGTAGTGCCTCTTCCTGGCTACTTAAAAGAGCTGGACATTCTTGCCATGTCCTGCCAAGCACTGGACAGCCACGTTTTCACTCCTCAACATTTACGGGCTCCCATATATGTGCTGAGGGACATCAAAGTGCAGTGTAAACTTCACTGAGAATGATGCAAAATTTAAACTGCAAGCTGCGAAGAGCAGGTGGTCAGAAAAAACACCAAAGGGTGCTTTTACAGATAACATCAAGAGGACAGGAGAAATGTCAAAGAACGAAAGGGCAAGTCAGGAACAAGCCAAACACCCCCACTTTCCTCTGAGCAGCTTGTTATTTTTACAGTATCTTTTCTTTTATCATGATATTTAGAAACTGTTCACTGAAATTACTACTGTTATCATCCACCCCCAAAGATTAGCACCCTTATGATTAGTTTGAACAAGATCCCTTCAAGAACATGAGATTTTACATTTACTGCAGCTTTTTAGCTCCCTCCTCTTCAGTTTTCCACATGCCACTGTGGGTCTTGTTACTAGATCATTTGAAAGCAGGAAGTTCTCAGTATCTTTTGGAAAATGCTTTTGTTGCAAGATTGGGCACTGAAATGGAAAGACTCTGTGTTGCATATCTCTCTTGGGTGAATTGGAGGTGTAAATAAACTTATACTGGTAAGTAAGAAGAAAGAAACAGGCCCAAGAATACTGAATAACCATCTGGAATTTCAGATGTTGATATTAATCTTTTTGTTTGGGGATATTCTATCTTCATCAATGGCAAAGCACTTTTCAGCCTTCTAAGAAGGTATTTGGTAACAATAATTCAACCTCCTGAGGATAGAAATATGTAGGGATTGGCGCTCGGAAGATCTCGCGATGTACGGAAAGAGAAGGGTTAAGGGAGGCGGGATGACCGACAGACAGTATATAAGGGCGTGACGCAGTTGAATAAACGCCATTTGCAGCATCCTCATATTGGTGTCAGTGCTCTGTGGCCCAGGGTATGGTGGACCCTGTGCCGAGTCCCACGGGGTGATCAGACGAATGTCTACAGAAATAGTAATTAACATATTGTAGAGATACTTTGAAATATGATGTTATTCCAGATCTGACTATTCTCACCACTTACTGTACCCTCACTGGGTGCTTAAGAATCACAGACAACTGTGTGACATTTCTTAACAAAATGTCATTTAACTTTTATTGGACAAAAGAGGTGCTTCCAAAAAAACCCAAATCGAAATATTACTTTGATTCTCTACCCACCCTGAAACTACCTTTCCATGCCAAGCTTTAAGCTTATTTAGATTAGCTTCAGATCTGAAACTGTGCTGAGAAGGGGCCTGTCATGTATTATAGCCCTTCAGACTGAGGAGAAAAGAGAAGGACAGCCAGGTCACAAGTGACTTCACCCACTGCAGTGTGTTGGGACCTTGGGCCAAGCCAAGATCTGATCTTCTTCTTCTTCATGGGTGATTTTTCTTGGCAGCTGCAGCTGATGCCTAGAGAACGTGTAGGCAGATCTCACCTGTAAGCAGGTACTCTCTGCCACCTGCACGTTTCTAACATAGGGCCGATAAGTTTAATCACTGCCTCCATCCTCTGTGGAGTATGTCAGTTGAACACCAGCTTTGCTGTCCTGCATGCTCTAAGAAAATGTAGACCTGCTTTGAGCAGGAGGTTGAACCAGATGACCTCCTAAGGTCCCTTCCAGCCTGTCACTTCTAAGTCTTGGCCATTTTGTGGTGCAGCAAACCAAGGCCAGTCAGGAAAACACCTGGATTCATTACTTGGCTCTCTGCCTGTGTGAGCGTGGATCTATACAGGAGACACTGAAAAAATCACATTATTTGCTCTTTGTGTCTGCTGTAAAATACTGGCCAAAACTTTTGGGGAATGAGGGCTGTAACATACAAAATTCCAAGACACAAAATTGCCATGGCACTGCAGATGCTCTGTGCCTCCTCTGTCCTGTGGCACATGCAGCCGTGGTGTGACTTCTCTCCCTCTGTGCCCCCAACAGCAGTGGGATGAGCACCCCATATAAGGTAAAGATCAGGAGCTCATGAATGCTTAGCCCTGCCAGTGTTCACCAAATATTCAACCCATACATGGTTTCTAAAGTGTCCTAACCCTGTTTCAGGAGCAGAAGGCTCAGGGAGATCTGAGACAGAGCAGAAGCGACAGTGTGAATGAAGGTAGCACATACTTCACAAATTTAAGCTTCAAAGAGAATCACAAATATCCAAATCTGATTTGCTTCTGTATTTATGGGTTTGGGATCCACTCCAAGAGAGAATCAGCAAGATGCAACCCAGTTCACAGAACTTACTCTCTCAGATATCAGGCTGGTCTGCCTTTGTCTTATTTCATTTAGAGCATGCTTGCACATGCAGAACATTTGTGCCTGACAATACAGTTCTCTTTTTCTACCTTAGGAATCCACAACACCTGAAATAACCTCTATGAGGGTATAAAAGAAAGAGATGGATAAGATGCTTCAGCCTTCAGTGAAATATAATCCTTATTATTCCTACAGTAAAGAGAATAACCCTGTAACTCAAATACAGAAGGCTTGGAAGAGACAATGATTTTTCAGCTGACCTTTTATTTCAATAACTTATTTTATTTTGTATATCAACACAAGTGCAATGTTTGAAAAGTTCATGCTATTGGAAGTGATTAACAAGCACTTGTGACTTAGTATTATGTAAACATAATAAAAGTTGGAGTAAAAGCAATACCTGCTTTAATCTGTGCTGTTTAACAAGCGTCTCTAAAGAGCTCATCCCAAAAAATGTTATTTTCACAATGGGACTGTTTGAGAGTGGGGAGAGCAGAGTCTGGGAGCCTGCACTGAGATGCAGCATTTGTCCCTTGTGTTACTCTGTTTTCAGCTATCTTGTGCTTACATGATATTAAATGGAATTGCTAGCAAGTGCTGGTAGGCAGTCACTCTACAACCTGTATGGAGTTTTTCCTGCAGACAGGAGACCTGCAGTAGGGTTAAAGGGAGGAGGAGACCCCTGAATACAGAAAAAGGCCAGATATGAAGAATCTTGTTGTGGTTATATAGCTGCCAATAAAGCCAAAGCGCAGCAAAGTTGGCCATGTATAATTTCACTTCCCAGGTTATAGTTCCAGCTGCCATCACCTACAGGCACCCCAGGTAGTGTGTGGAGAATTAGCAGCTACAGACATAACTGGGACATTCATAAATCCTGGGCACTGGTTGCTCTTAAATGTCACAGAATCACAGAATGGCTGAGGTTGGTAGGGACCTCTGGAAGTCATCTGGTCCAACCCTCCTGCTCATGCAGAGCCACTTAGAGCTTGTTGCCCAGGACCATGTCCAGATGGCTTTTTAATATCTCCAAGGATGGAAACTCCACAAGCTCCGTGGGAAACCTGTGCCAGTGCTCAGTCACTGTCACAGTAAAAAAGTGTTTCCTGATGTTCAAAGGGAACCTTCCATGTTTCAGTTTGTGCCCATTGTCTCTCCTCCTGTCACTGGGCACCACTGAAAAGAGTCTGCCCTCCTCTTGTTTGCTGTTGCTGAGTGCCCAATGTAGCCTTGGCTGGGGAGAAAGATGTATGCCCCCACCAGCCTCCATCTGGGTGATGGCTGTCTTCAGGAAGTTAACCTGCTTGGGCTTTACTACCAGAAAATAAATTTTTTAAAAAATGATGTATCTGTGCCAGTTCACTACATAGCTTGAAGAGAAGTTATCCAAACTTCTTAACAGCTCTATCCACATTTCTGATAGAATTAGGATTAGCCACAGCTATTACTTTGCTGTTCTAAGTGGGCTGTAGGAACATAGGTGATGTTTACAAGCTCTGTGTATTTTACTGGTTAAAGAGATGGATACCTTGTTTAGAGGTGGGAGGTGACAGGGACCCTCCCAGTTCACTTGTCGGCTACAGAGTGGACCTGACCTGGAGCTGGAGTCCAGACGTGGGACAAGTTGTGATGGTGGTCTTAGCACCTCCTCGTGACTTGATTCTTCTCTTTCCAGGAGTCAGACAGCCAACATACCTATGCCAAAATAGTCCGCTGCTATCATCTGCTATAAGCTTTACGTGGAATACTGCAGTGGGCTGACCTCAGTGGCCAAGCCCTCACCCAGTTGCTTGCTCAGTTCCTTCCAGCAGGTGGGGGAGAGAATTAGAAGGACAAAGCAAGAAAAACTCATGATGGAGTGAAATAAATACAGTTTAATAAGTAAAGAAAAAAACCAAAGCAATGCCAACTAGTGCAAAGGCAATCACTCACCACCTCCCACCAGCACACTGATGCTCAGCCAGTTTCCAGGCAGCAGCTATTTTGGAAAAACTCCCCACCCCAGTTTTGCTGCTGAGCACGATGTTATATGGCATGAAATATCTCTTTGGTCAATTCAGATCAGCTGTCCTGGCTACATCCCCTCCAAACCACTTGCCCACCCCTAGCCTATTCACTGAGGGGGCAGAGAAAGAAACAGAGAAAGCCTTCACACGATGCAAGTGCTGCTCAGCAATGCCTAAAACATCACTGTGTTATCAACATTGTTTTCATCAAAAATCCAAACCACATCACCTTACCAGCTGCTGTGAAGAAAGTGAACTCCACCCCAGCCAGACCCAGTACAGAGCCATACAAGCTGCCTAAGGCACTGGAACCAGGGTTTGTCTCCGTGTATCTTCAAGAGCTCAGTAGCATGGCATCAACAACACCCTAAGACAGGAACCACATGTGTGCATGTCTGCCGAGAATCAGTCTGATGTTTTATTAAATTGTGAGGCTGTGCGGAGGTAATGCCACTGCAGGTAATTTTATGTGTATTTGTAGTGACTATCTTCAATGAAGCTGTAAATAGTATTCCTGAAAACAGTGTGTCCTGAAGTATAATCACAAAAAGGCACCCACTCCTACTTCCAATTCATTGCATAATGTTCCCTTCAGGCAAACATGCTACATTACCCTCGGTTTTGCTAGACTTCTGACATCTTCACCAGCACTGACTATTGCTGTCTGGAGTTATCAGACAGTCAGCACCACAACAATGAAAAAAAAAATGAAAAATTAGAAGAATATTCGAGAACTTACTATTTCCTTTCCGAGAAAGCTAGCAGAAATTGTAATGTCAAATATAGCCAGTGATGTTCAGTATACTGTTTGTAAAAGGCCATTTGTAAGATCCTGAGTTTTACCTTTGACAAGCTTAAGCCAATTGTTAATCCACCATGCTGCTGCAGGAATGAGCTGGGCCTCAGTGCCAAAACCAGGCAGCCTGACACTGGGAAAAATGCTGCAGAAGGCAAAATAAATATAAACTCTCTGACTAAATCATAATCTTGCTGGCTAGTGAAACATTAAAAAAAAAAAGAAGAAACAACAACAAAAAGCCAGACCAGAAAATGATCAGTAATCCATGCATAAGAGATGAATAGTTGGGGAATTAAGGCATTTCTTCATTTCTTTAACTTCACAAAGTCTAAGATCAGAGAAGTTTGTTTCATCTGACCACCTCCACTCCATACACTGAGGCCAGTATAAAACAGTTGTTTTACTGCAGGGTATCTTCTAGGAAAGCATCTTGTGGGTGGAGAACCCAACACTTCTTTTAATAGTTTTCTTCAGCAGCTAAAAATCACAAAAAACTCTGAGTCTTCTTTCTCATTTTAACATTTCTGGCTTTATCCTTTAACCAGACACTGGTTCATTCTGTGTCTTTCTCTGCTGAATTAAAGCACTTTTGTATACCCCATGTTTTATGTCCATGGAGATATTTCTACACTGTAATTAAGCTATATCTCAATTTTTGTTTTTCTCTGTAACTTAAAATGATTAAAGACTTTAAGAAAGGGTCTCTAAAGCCTTGCTGTAAGACATTCCTCCACCCCATCAGATCATTTTACGGCTCTTTTCTGTGCCCTTTCCATGTCTGGTGTTTGTGTGTGTGTGTGCGCGCGCATGTCTGAGTGTTGAGTGTGTGAACATCAAAACAGTACAGGTGTCCAGTATCCAGCCCATCAATGTCACACTCAGAAAGAAGAACATACTTTTGGCTTCTACAAACTTTTGTTCTTTGTTCATCCAAGAACTGTAATAATGTACTTTGCCTCTTCATTGACAGATGAACTCCTGTTGAGCTGGGTCTCCTACTGTCGTCCACATTGCAGCCCATGCATTTGTGGGCATGACTTGCAGGCCTTTCTTTTACAACCATGACCATGTACTAAATGGTCACATTAAAGCATATTTTGCATAAGTCGTTCCAATTTTCCAAGCAAACCAGGTTGCATGAACAAACACGTAGACATATTTGTGTGTGTGTTTACATAAACCTCATATATATATGTATTATGAATTTATGTATTTTACAGATACTATGTGTTATATATTTTATATATACACATTACTATATCCACTGAGTCCTCATGGATATTTGCCACCCTGTCAATCTCTGTCATCCACAACTGTTATGAGCTCCTGTGCTTACAGATCTCTGACAGAGCTACAGCCTGATCATCTGTCAGAGGCAGCTCTCCAAAGTGGTTAAGGACCGACTGGAAGACCCAGGCTGTCATAACAGAGAGCAGATAGATGAAGTGGCAGGAGGTGCAAGAATCCTTATTTTTAGTAAAAATGGAATTTTATTGTAGTGTAACTCTTGGAATTTGTCAAACATGCAGACATAGCTATTTTAAAGTCAAAAAGCTTAGCAGAAGTGGCACGCTCACACATTGAGGCTCTTGCACATTGTGTCCTTCATCATTTGTCTAGGCTGCAGTTCTAAAGGATGTAACTGAACATATTGTAAATGTTTAATTCCCCACAGCCTGTTCAAAGCAACACTGTGAAAGCTATCTCCTTACCACTGTGCTGCTCTGCCTGACTTATTTTGCTCACTCACTTTCCAGTCTTCACATTCAGCATTAGGTTTTCATTTTCACCTTCTAGAGGTTGCAAAAATCTGCTATGGCCTTCGTTTTAACTACTCCCCCCCTACCTTTTGCCAGGTGGGATTGGAACTCGTACCTGCAGCCCTGCAGATATTTTTGCTTGAACAGCTCTATTAGCTCAGATCCACGTACACACCTCTATACATGGTCTAGCCACTAGAGGGGACAGAGCCTTATGCTGGTGTAAACGCACCTCAGATGAGATTTTGTAAAATGCCTGTTTCTGAAATGGGGCTTGTTCTATGGGAGAAGAACAGGTCAGAGAGGTGACTGGATGTCGTGATTTAACCGCAGCTGGCAACTATGTACCAGGCAGCTGCTCACTCACTCTACCCCCCACCCAGTGGGATAGGGGAGAGAATTGGAAAAAAAGTAAAACTCTTGGGTTGAGATAAAGACAGTTCAACAAGACAGAAAGGAATAAAGAAATAGTAGTAGTAGAAGTAGTAGTAGTGGTAGTAGTAGTAGTAATATGAAAATAATAAAAAATAATTGGAATAATCAAAACAAGTGATGCACAATACAAGTGCTCACCACTTGCAGACCAATGCCCAGTTAGCATCTGAGCAGCAATCTGCCTCCCCTAGCGAAGTCCCCCCAGTTTATATATTGGGCATGATGTCACAGGGTATGGAATAGCCCTTCGGCCAGTTTCAGTCAGCTGCCCTGGCTGTGTCCCCTCTCAACTTCTTGTGCCCCTCCAGCCTTCTTGCTGGCTGGGCATCAGAAGCTGAAAAATGCTTGACTTGGTGTATAACACTACTTGGCAACAACTGAAAAAGTCAGTGTGTTATCAACATTATTCTCATATTGAATGCAAACCCATAACACTATACCAGCTGCTAGAAAGAAAATTAACTCTATCCCAGCTGAAATCAGGACACTGGAAAACAAAAATTTTGTTTTGAGACTTTCAGGTTGATGGCACAACAGCTTGTCAAGAGAGGCAGGCTTGTGTGCCAGGGTGTTATCCCCCTTTGTCAGAGACGAAGAGTGATCTCTCCCTTGATGTACTCTGCTAGGAATGGAAATAATTATGCTCGCTCTGGTGAAGCAGTTTGAGATCCTGAGTGTCACACAGCAAGAGCTGGTATTAACACTCAGCACTCACCCACTGCATTCCCTGTCTTTTGAAGGTTTGCAGTTCCTCACCATGCTGCAATAGCCAACCCCCTTCCTGGTTCTTTAGCTCAGTTTGGTTTGCTTTCTCTCACATACAAACTCATGAGCTTTGTACACAGCCAATGTATTATATATATTAAAAAAACCCCACCAAAACCTAGTGAGAACTTCTCATGGATATAAAATAATTAATGACTCCTGTACTGTGTCTCTTACTGTTGGTTGGTTGCCCACACTCTGTGTGCTTTGGTTGTCCTACTCTATAACCTTCTTGGCTTAATTTGACTGGAAGGAAACAAGCATATTCTGTCATTTATGAACTGGCTAGAGGGCATCTGGGAGTTTTGTAACTGAGTAAAATAAATCTTAAACTAGAAAACTTGAACAGCTTAGCCTGTGATTTGAAGGCATTAAATGGGAACTCCAGGGGATGCACCAGCTTCTGTAACGGCTGTTGAAATGTTGCTTTGGGGGAATACATCAGGTCATGCAGACAGTTGCACTTTAGTTGAAAATGGTGAAAACTAATAGTACAGCATTTAAACTAATGAATATATGGCAGTATTGGTGTGACTATGGTCCTGTAGGAATCTGAACTACAGGGAGGTAAAGAAGCTTTAACCAATCAGGATAATTCACTTTCCAGTTTTGTCATTCATTTAGATCAAGAGATCACCGTGACACTTTCTATGATGCTGAGAGATTGTGATTAGACTTTCTGTGGTGCCTAGAGTGAACTGATTTCCAGGTTGGTAAAACATATGATTATCATCTGGTTAATAACTTCTCAAATATATGACTCGTAAAGCTGTACCGCTGTGTCTTAGAAGACTTGGTAAGTTGAAAATACTGTTTAAGGCTGAAGCTAGCAATGCTCTAATTCAGGTATGCAATAGAAATATTAATTAAGAGACCTTAATGGAAAGAGGATAAAAAATGACCCAAGCTCCATTTTAGCACATAACACCCCTACAGGTGGTCTTTGGAGGTAAGGGGCTGTTAAACCAGAAGATGGTGGGGAGAAAGAAGGTGCTATTTCTACATACACTTGGGGAAAAAAAACAAATTGCCCAAAGCAATTGTCAGAGGTGGCTCCTGTAGTCATCATTAGCCATAAAAGCAGAAAAGACACAGATAAAGAACTCTCCAGGACATGCCAGCCTTAAAGGACACTACAGGGACTGATTAGTCAGAATCACAGGCAACTGGCAACACAGCAGTAGCCAAGGAAAATCTTCATCATTAAATATAATCTTAACAATGCATTTGCTATTTGATCTTTTAGTCAATTTCTTCCATTACTTGAGTATTCTCTTATTTGCAAAACTTAAATAGCGTTAGGGCTGAAAGAATGATCAAACACAAAGGCATGCCATTCCCAGGGGGATGGAAGTCTTACAAACCCCAGCTGGAGACCATTGTCATAGTGACCAGTATATCCTAGCTATCCAAAGGCCAAAGGATGCACCTAGTTGGAGGTGAGAATAGCAGGGTTTTTGCATAATGCACTTCTTATGCCGATCACTGGAAGATGATGTGATTCAGGATCATGGATTAAATGTCAGAGCCTCAGGAACCAGACTGTGACAGCTGAAACACCAAAGGTCACAGTCACATAATCCATAATCTGCTCACATGAACAATCACACTGCATTCAGCAGTACTATGCAGAGAAGGCATTGATAAGCATAGATACATATGCTGAGGAATGCCCCATGTTCTTAAGACAGAAATCACCTTTTTATTTTCTCCTTCCCTTGAGGAAGTCCTTGCAGAGGACTACAGCCTGTGTGGCAATACTGTGTTCAGTTGCTCAGGTGCTATAAGCTTCTATTAAATTTTCTGCTCTTTACCCTTCTCATAACCTCAGACTTCAGTTGAGTTGCTGGGCAGTATATCAGTGCACAGCCTAACATAAAGCAGTTAAGAGTGTCTAATGTCTGAGGCTAAATGTTTTCCAGCAAGGTATGGAATAGATTGGTAAGTGTGACAGTGCCATAGAGGGCCCTGCACTCTCCTCTCTGTTACCTTTCCCCCCTCCAGGGCTTGGCTGCTCATGCTTCAGGGATTCGAGACTCAGTTCTGCTCCCACCTGGCTGTATAACCTCGGCTCAAACTGCTGGCGAAGCTGCCGACCTGTGACAAAGAACTGTGCAAATGTCTGTAGAAAATAAGAAATAAGGAAAACAGAGGTAAAATTACAGGCAGGGGATCAAGGTAGCTCAAGAATTTGAGAGGAAAGATACTGACATAAGGAGGAATAAACGTCTAATGGAGAGGAACGGGGAGCTAGTTGCCGGGTTATTGGATGTCAACGGCGTTGACGGAGCTGATGGAAGATGTTGGATTTGTAATGCCAAGGGTTTGCTCTAGGAAGACACAGTGGTGGGTGCTGTCCCCTGGATGTTGCCCATTGGGCCAAAAAGGCTCCTTGGATGTCTTACGAGAAGTGTTGAACGTAGCTCTGTCTTGTAGCTCATAAAATCATAGCTATCTTTTGTGTGTGCCAGTCAGTAAATACTTGCTGTGTACTTGTACAGCTGTGCATATCCTCTTTGCAGACACCCTTTGCATCTGACTTACAGACACCTGAAGAAATGGACCCAAAAGAGGGGTGACCGCAGGACCTTCTCCACAAATGTCACCACTGAGCCATTTCAGCACTGGCAGTACGTATACTGTATGTGAAGCCACCAGTATACATGAAGGAGGTTCTCACACAGGCCTTGGGTTTACCTAGCACAGAAAGCCCAGAGTCCCTACCTGGGGGACTTATCTAAGAGCTTTAACTTTCACACCAGATATTCTGTGCCTTGCTTGTTCTGATTTATTAACAATATATAAGATGATCCAATATTTGGCCACTGCCTTTAAATCATAGGATTTTCCATTCTAAATGACAACCTTTGCATTTTATTAGTGTGGCTTAGTCTTTAATAAGCCTTTACTATGTTCATATATCTTACCAACACTCTAAGAACAAGCTTTTGCACCTATTATAAATTACCTTGGCAGTGGCACAACCACATCCACTGGCATACTATGATGCTGCTGCCCCGGGTCTTAGTAAGCAGACACAAAGGAGGAAGCATTTGTATTGCAGTCGCAGCAAGAGGGGAAGGTGTGGGCTAGCAACACGGGTGCAGCAGTGACGAAGCCTCCTGAATTCAACAGCCTCTGTTGAGACTGTATCTCTGTAAGCCATGTGAAGGTGTTTAGCTCTTCTTTCTCAATTTCCTCATTCCTGGAAGGGATGTTTTAGTTCCTCCTTCCCTCGAGACACACAAGAACTGATTGATTAATGTCTGTAAAACACCAAAGAGAGAAGCACTGTGTAAATGCCATGGTTGATTATTGCTACTCAGCCTTTCAAAGGAGCATCAAACTATGTCTAGCCTTTGAGCTCAGCTGGATCTTTGGGGTGAAACAGAGAACTGTATCTTGAGACCTCGGGAGCTACTGCTTGACAGTCTCCATAAGCACAGCAGGCTAGCATTTACTGTGTGCCCTGAGCTGCATTTGCCTTACTCCCAATTCCTTTTGCTTTAGCTGGGAATACATTATTACATGTTAGTATTATTATCAAGAGTTAAAGTGGCTGGTTGGTATTACCAATTTGTTGCTAATTTCTATGGATTCCTCCTTATTCTCCCTTAAATCAAATATCAGATGTTTGAATACTATTTTTGAAGCCACTGGGAGCAACGCATTACAAGTGCAGACTCCCGGAAGACACCCATTTGCAGAATTCCCTGCCAGGACCGTGGCCAAACATGACTGGGTGTTTGGCCCATCTGAACAAAGATTGGGGAAGGAGATGTTGCTATCCAAGGAAAGGACAAGAAATCATGAATGTGTACTGAGCAAATTCCAGCAGTGATGCTGTGTCATCCAGCAGTGATGCAGTGACAAAAGGCAGCAGATATCTTCATCTACCCACAAGACATTAAGAGCATTTCTGGTAGCTTATTACACTAATTATTTCTTCTGCGAATGTTGTACAATGTTACATCATGAAGCAAATTTCTCATCTTCAGGCCTCAGACCCTGGATGTACAGGAGAGTGTTGTTCTGCATTTTGTGGGTCTGGACCACCTGTGACGTGGATAATCTCACCTAAGACTTGGTCCACGGGAACAATACCAGCTGTCAAAGTCCAGGGATTGGGTAGCTTGAGATAAAAAAAAATGTGAGTTTTTTTCTCTCCCTATTAATTGTTTCCTTTTTCCAATTAAATGTGCCTAGAAAGTTATTAACAGAGAATGAATTGCTCATCCTGCTAGCTGAATGGCACCACCAGGATTCTCAAATCATGAATGTTATGACCCAAAGGGTCCCGAAGAACCTTTGTGGGAAGAACAAGTCATTATTTAACTGTGGTTGGTGCCAGTACTACTAATGGGCTCCTTCACAGAAGGAGGGAATGGAAAAGTTGAATAGGACTGCATGGGCTCAAGGTCATCTTATTTTATGCAAGACTGCACAAGGTTTCTAAGTAGCAGGAGAAGCAAGTACATGTCCCTGGAAACCTGCAGGAATCCAAAGCCTCCAGGAAAACCCAGAGGATGTCCATGGACAGAAATGCAAAGGCTGATGCCATCTGCAATTCTACAGCCTTCAATCCTGCAATAACTGCAGTCCTGCGCAGACTCCTCATGTTCCCTCAGACTGTGCTTACACAGGGGAAGGGCTAAGACTTTTTGCCTCCTTGCCAAAAGCTCAATCTAATGTCTCCGGCCATTGGAGGAGCATGTGATTCAATAAGAGCCAACGCAACAGGCTCAGCTCCTTGCATCACCACAAACCTCTCACCTGCCAAGGTGGAGAGATCTCTCTCAGACACACATGAGAAGAGTTTCTTGACAACTTGGAGCATGCCTCCCTGCCCCAGTGGCAGTCCATAGCCTCAGGCTCCCCACCTTCAGCCAGCTGTGCCTCTGTCTCCTGTTCTGCTCTCTCTGACCCTAAAAGTCTGTAGGGGAGGGTGCCACTCCTGCACGCCCCAGTTCAGGATTTCATTTCCAAAGTGATTACAGCAGAGACTTGATTAGTAACAGACGCAAGTGTATACCGCACATCTTGCAGCTTTCTCTTCTTCTGCCAACCCTTACAGCAGTGTGGAGGTTCATCATTTATTTTCTTCCCTGAGCTGATTGTCTTCCTCTGCAGTGCTGTCCACCCCAAACCTGGCAGCACAGCCAGCGTTAAGCACCTCTGTGTGTTAAGTCCTTTCAGTTCTCTGGGAAAGGAAAGGATTTATGCCACTGAACAAACTGTCTCCTGGTCAGGAGCCATCCTTGTGGCACTTGACTTCCTCCCAACTGCTTTAAGCACCTGCATTACAAAAAGCGGAGATGTAGCCACTCAGTACTCACTGTATAAAGGAAGGCCCCTGGAAGGTTTCTAGCTCTCAGCTGAGCTACTTGACTGTGGAGGTACATGTCTTATGCCTGTTACCAGGGGCTGCAAAACATACGGCAGGGGCCATAGGTGCCTGAAGTTAGGTGACATTTCCAGGTCTTCTGTGGCACAATGCTCTGCATTGCATCAAAAGGTATGGCCGTAGCATGCCTACGAAAGGGACCGCCTTGATTGAGGCTGGTTTTACAGAGTTCCATAGCCCATGGCTTGTCTGTAAAATTAGCAAATAGATACATTTCTTCTGGAAAATCTTATTCTAGAAGCAGGTGATTTCACAGCAAATGGAGATGTGGTGTTGCAGTGTTCTTTTCAGCTGAAACCACATGTGGAAGAAGTTTCCTAAAACTCAGTATTGAACAACAGTGAGTTTACATAAAAACCGTTAAGTAAAAACTGCATGGTTAATGCTAGCAAAACAACTAGTGAAGGAGTAGTTTGGATCATAACCTTTATGTGGGGCTAAGTCTAGGCTAGTATCTGGCACCTGAAATTTTTCAACTTGGCTGTAAAAGTATCCTAATTCTGTATTTATACATATACTTGATTAAGAAGTCTGAATGCCAGAAATGATGAGAATTATATCTCTGATGTCTTTCCGTAAGACAGTGTACCAGGTTTACCAACAAATTACTTTATTTGGACTTCAGTTTTTGGTCTTTTTCAGCATCAGTCTGGATACTTTGCTGTAAGAGTCAAAAAAACTGACCACTTTGTACCATTATCAGTGTAACTAACAGTAAATTCCACCATTCATAGTTCACCTTTAATTTATTAGCAAACATAGCACTAATTTTGAATTTGGCTAATTTCCAAGTCAAATAAAAATGCTTCATACACACATCTGTTCAACGTCCACTGATTTGATACCAAACTAGTGCTACTTCAAAAAATTTCTGGGTTTGTGCTGGTTTTTTTTTACTTTAGACAGTCATCTACTTTTTGTCTACTTCAGAAATTTAATGGGGACCTCCTGTTTTGTTGTTAATACATTATCTGGCACTGCACTGCACCATCTGCTCTCTGAGGCAAAAAAGCACTCGTTTACTTTTCTAGAAGTGTTTTCAACTTTGTATGTGTTATCAGATGACCTCCCTGACCTTTTCTAGCACTCTAAATATGTCAGTATAATGAAAGAACACATTTTCTCTATGATTTATTACTTGCTGTACTGGTTTAATTGATGAAGCAGAGTAGATCTCTCCATCTATATTGAATTTTTGCAGCCTTTACTGATTTAAAACATAATGTAGATAATGTGGGACAATGCTATATTTTAAGTGATTTGCCAGATGGCTACATGGACTGGGATATAATTTAGACGAGTCCTCTGCTATTACATTCCTCCATGTATGTGTTTTATGAAAGATCTTTAGTACATTATCAGTGGTTAAAACGATTAGAAATCTTTCAGTCAGATCAGTATTTAGTGTTGTCACAGATTGATCCTTTTTTTTTTGCTTTTGCTCCACCAGTTAATGATTTTATAATCCTGCCAGTTAAATACCAAATCACCACTTAGTGACAAGCCAACTTAGTTTGCTTATGCAAATGTATTCAAACCTCCTTAGGTCTGGAAAGAAGCTCTGAGATCTCAGATGAGTAAGGCCTTTGGTTCATTTTTCCAGATGTAATCCAGAAGGTGCACAGATAAGCAAAGCTGGAAAAAAGAACATTTGAAGAGCAAGATAATTTCCATTTCAGGCAGAGGTTTGGGTCAGAGCCCATTCCACCCAAAGTGTTTCACCCTGTCTTCACCTCTATGTAGCCTGAATACAAAGAGGCAAGGTTTTACTTTGGAGAAAGATTATTGCCCTTCTCATCGAGGATGTGTGCTGGGGGGGAAAGAAACCCAGGTATACGTCACTGATGAGACTTACAGCTTGTTTCAAGTGGTATCACTGCTTGTTCTGTGCGTGAGTAACAGGATTTTGTTATACAGCAGTACTTGCTTGTTCCCTTATTCTGAGAGAAACCCAACAGCCCCTTGGCCCGCTGGCTGCAGTGGGTTCAGCCGCTTGCAGCCATCTCAGCAGGCCAGATCTTGGCCAGGAAGGCGCAAGCTGCACCCTGCACTGCCCAGTCTAAACTGGGAGTGAGGTGCCACTTGTCTCAGCCGGCCTTCTCAGCTCCTTGCCCCAGCAGCACACCCACTGGCCCACTGGTGCCACCAGCCTCGGGACCTGCGGGGGAATCCACGCTGCCCCCCCCCCCAGCCTCTGCGTGGGGGGAAACCTAAAACATTTCCAGCCTTTCAGCTTTGCATGCTGTTGTCCCTCTACAGTCCAGGGCTAATTTTGCCCCCCTACTAGAACCTAATACTGACCAAAACTTGATGCTGGCTCAAGAACACTTTTATGTACATTTTTACCTCTGTCTACCATGTTCTAGCACCTCCTTGAGCACAGAATTAGTCCTGAAAGGATCTGTTTTACTGCTGGCAGAATTGCATATCTACTTTTTTTCTGTAGGACTAGGGATATATGAAGCTGCAGCTTTGTGCCTCAGTTTCCCAAAGCATATTTATCTGTTGAGGTTTGTTCAGAGTACAAGTTCCCCATAGCAGAATAAGTCTCTTACAATATTATTGAATGCAGTCACAGACAATAAAACACTAGTCTTATTTAAAGGGCTGCTATGGTAGCTCTAATACCAATAATACTACTTTCCATCTTCTGACATGGAAATATTAGCAATGAGGGCCTTAGGACAGCCTTTTCCTTATGGCCCCAAAAGGGGTAGTGACAGTAATGGATAGGAAAGGTAGGGTAGCCCACGCTGTGCAAAAGAAAGCAGATGAAAAACATCTGAGTTGCTTCCCTACCCCCAGGAAGGATGCAACCTGAGACAGGACCATATGTGTGCCCATTTAGAATAACATTTCCTTCCTATGTTAGTCTCTATGAAAATGCAAACAGGTGTTAGAAAGCTAGCGTTACATTCTGACAAAATCTATTTAAACAACAGGCCGGGGGTTGCCCCAGCTCAGGGATGGTGGAAGGAGCCAGGAGAGATGGAAAATAATAAGCAAGCTCCTCCTAGAGGCACTCTGCAGTTCACCCAGGTTTTCGGGTTCACTTTCTTTCCTTGATTTGCTCCTCTCCCCTCCACCCCCTGGATAACACTGCATGTCAGCAGCAGTCACAGGGAAAGGAAAGAGACTTTGGGCTGCGTCAAGAGCTGGAAGCGTGCCCACTGCCGAAGCAGAGGCAGCAGGATCCTGCTGGGGCCGTCAGCCTTCCCCTGCTGCAAGGGTGCCAGGGAATAATCCCCTCGGGTAGGTTAGCCCTCCCCAGGGGCCGAATCCTGGCTCGAGTGATGTGTCTGAGCAGGAGAGCTGGGGAGTGCGTTTCATACCCCTTCTGCATTAGCCGTGGGCGGGAGCCAGGAGCAGGGAGCAGAGGCGAAGCGGCAATTTGGGCTCGCCTCTGTGTGCACACAGCAGGCAAGGAGCAAAGGAGGAGAGGCAGCAGCTCAGCAGATGTTTGGGCTGGCAGCCTGTCGTTGCCTAGCATCAGTGTGGTACCTCCGCGCTCATCGGGCAGCGGAGGCGTGTGGCTTCAGACATGTCGGGTGTATGTCTTCGTCAGGAGCACGTGCTGGGAAAAAAATGAATATGACACACCTGCCTGCTTCCCTTAGCCTTATCTAGGTAATACAACAATATACAGGCCCACACATACGATAAATGGCCAAAATCTAGCCTGCAATTCTAATTTTGAATTTTTTTGCCTTCCTTTGCAAGGTAGCTCACAGAGCCACAACAAGGGGATAGGAATTCAGGCTGCAGGCTTCTGGTCTTTATCCACACAAAACCTATGTGGACCTAGCACCACAAGCCTTTCCACACATCACATGAAATTATTCAACACAATAACTGCCTGCATCCCTGAGTTCCAGCGGTGGGGGTTAACTGCTGGTAAAACCGGGAAAATATGTTGCCTTGCGCACAAGAGCTGCAGCCCATCGCTTAGCAATTCTACACCTAGACCTCTTGAAGCATTCAGTCTTGCTTACAAATATCAGCTTCTGAAAAGTGTCTTTTTCCCCTTGCAAATTTGTATTGAGGTATTTTGGGAAAGAAAGGAATAGCATTACTTCCCCAGGTCTATGAGTGTAAAAGGACCGAAGAGACGTTCCCAGTACTGAAACTGGTAAACACCATATCTGCTAATGGACTTAATATAGCTCTACATCTACATACTTTAACTGAGAACAGAATTTAGCCTTGTTATTTTATTATATAAAAACTAACTGAAGTCCTGGATGAATGTCTGAACACTCAAGCCAATTTTCCTCCAATTATTGCTGGGGGGGGGGGGGGGGGGGGGGGTGGGGAGTGGGGGAGGAGTGAAAAGGATAGTGCTTTAATAATTTGGTTTTTTTACTCTAATTGAAACTTTTTTCCTTGTGACTGGAGAGATAACAGATGCCTATTTAGAGAGCACAATAATTCTCACACAGATAAAATTAAGCAGGAAGATCAATGAAAATCTCCCCTTGCTGGACGGCTGCCATTTTGGGGGTAGGTGTCTAAGTATACATAAATAAATCCTTTCCCTGGGGAGTACATGATAGTCTTGTCTTGGGAAAAAGATTTTACTTGATTTGTGTTTGCAGTGGCCTTGTTACTCATGAAGAGTACTGGCCAGCATTTTAGAAGAAAAAGAGTTTTGCTGTTATTGAAAAATTGTGTGAGTGTATACAGGAGTTTTTATCTAAAAGTAAATTCTGTAGGAAATTGTTGGCCTTTCCAAGATCTTCTGGAAGTTTTCTTAAAGTGTTTTACAGAAATTTTATTTTCAATGTATTCATGGAGCAACTAGAGATACCTTCAATGGGTCAGAGTGTTTGTGTTTGGTCCTGTCCTGAGCAGATGCTGGCTGTCCAGTGAAACTGACCACGCTGGGTGTGCATGAGTAATGCAAAGGAGAGGTACAGAATATCGTCCTTCAGTGAAAAACTAAAAAAAAAGAGAGAGAAAAGCACATTGCAGTGTGACTTATTGTGCTGGACACCTCACTTGGAGGGCACAGCTAACAGGAAAAGATGACACACATAACCTCTCAAAGCAGCAGACTGGTTACATGCCCTTCCTTTTCAGTATACTCTGCATGGATCCTTCATTTTTGTACCCTCAGGCAATGCTGTAGTGAAAAGAAAGCTCAGTGAAGAAAGCATAGTGAAAGCAAGTATAATGAAAGAAAATACTTGATCACAGGATTAACTTTATATTGAGCCACACCCTCAGAGGTAAAGGTACTTGTTTTGCCAGTCAAGTTTGGTGCTCTACCTACAGCAGTGTATCCCTTGTGTGTCTTGGATTACATAAACCTAAGTACATGGTTCACCAGCTGCCAAGTCCCTCCATTCCTAATATATCTTCTGAAAGTATCTTCTTGGGAAAGTGCTATAGTACTTCTGGTAATGGCACTATAGTGTCTGAAAATGCACTTTACCATAATGATCCAGGTAATGAAGCCTGAATTACAGTGAAAATCCTGGAGAAGTGCTATGACATCCTCTACTTATGGCAAATGTGTTCTTCCTGATTAATGCTTTTATAATAAAACACCACTACAATTAGGCCATTAATTTAAAAAGTCCTAAAGTAAAAACCCAGCTGACTGACTGATGCTCTGTGGCGTCATTTGTTAAAGTCTTTTCTTCACTGAAAAGACAACCACAGAAATGGCAGCAGATCTCTTAAACTAAAAAGCTACTATTTCATTAATAAAAGAGAACATAATGGTGTACATCAGATCCAACATTACATTACTACTGAAATTACTTTCTGCTATAAATAAGCTTGGCATTGAATACAGTGCTAGTATATTAAACATTCTTAAATACCTCATCAAATAATTCTTATTAACTGCTGTCCATATATTTTTTGCTTACTGCTAATAATCTATTAGCAAGGAATGTAGAACGAATTAATTTGTAAAATCTGAGATTTGTATTAAAAAGGATAAACACAAACACTGTGAACGACAACTCCCTCCTGCTTTACACATATTTAAGGAGAGTAGTAAATAAGCAGTCTCAAAGGCCTGGCCACTTTGTCCACAAACTTTGTGGTAATGGAGTATCTTTAAATATAAAGGTATTTTGTTATTATCCTTACAGATTGCTCATGAATTTACTTTTCCAGCCTTTGCTATGAGGTGACATAATCAACTTGCTTATCCTTTACAGTTTGTCTAGAAAACCCAAGGAACTAGCAGGATCTTTAAAATGTTTCTGAGGTGGTTGAAGATCTGATAGAAAAATAGAAGTCAGTACTTTTTTTCCTATATCATTTCTATCTCTCTGTGGGAGAAAGGCTCCTCTCTGGCTATTGTTCCTTCTATTGTTCCTGTCCTCTCTCATTAGCACATTCACTAAGCAGAGAAGCACATGTATTAAAATGACTAAAATTCACCTCTCTAATAGTCCAGGCTAGGCACTGAGCAGTGAATAAACTCTATATTGTCCTCATGAAAAGGAGGCAAACACCTTTTACCCATGTTTGTCCTCAGCTGCATTACTGCTCAGGTGAAGGCTATGAAAATTTCACAGAGGAGGTAATTACCTTCTGCATCTTTCTCAGGCCAAGCAGATTAAGTTACCTCTGATGCCACAAGCAACCCCATAAGGAACAGAGAAAGAAAAAGAAAGATGTCTCTGGTAGTCTACGCTTAGAGACAAATGAAAGTCATGTTCTGCTGCTCTTCTTTTTAATGCTCTACCAAAATCCCTAAGGGGTATGCTACTGGCCCTTTTGATGTTTGCTTGCAGATCACAGCAACCAGAAAATGTGTGTATAATGAGAATGATCAAGGCTCATCTGAACATTAAGGCTGTTGTTGCTGGTGAGTAACTGTGTAATACCACCTTTTGGCTGTGACTACAAGTGTCTCATGAATACTTGAAGAACTGGGTTGCATTGTCAGCACAGGAAAAAATAGTGCCTGCATTTGGTCCTTTCTGCCTTTTTTTTTTTATTTATTTTACTTACTGTTGGTAACTATTTGACTGAAAAATGAGGAACATGTGGAGAAGGAAATGTGAAGGAATTAACGTGTAGGTAACAACTACTCCGAGGCAGTCCTTAGCCCTGATCATACTGTAGTTTTCTCAGCCAGGCTAGAGACTGTGGAATAATATGTTTTAATGTTGTCGGGTGGTGGTTTTTTTTCAAGCTGGATCAGAAGCTGTTGAAATGATTCACTTTGACAAGAGTATAAAAACTTGCTTGCTGTCTTTGCACTGATGCCAGTTGTTTTGTGAGTTCAGCTAGAGTCCTGTGAGTAAAGCAAGGGAAATATGCTTTGTTTTTTCCTGATGAATCCTATATGACCATTCGAGTCCCTACTTAAAGCACTTGTGTGTTTTGAGGAAGGAGGTAGTTTGCTTCCTCTTTTTATTTTTTTCTACTACCACTTGTTAGAACATAAGGACAATGAGCTTCTCTTGAGGGGAAGTCTAAAAAGTGAAAACACCATAGAGATTCAGGCAGAGTGTTTCAGCTGTAGCCCTGAGGAAGCAGCATTTAGAAACCACAGAGATGAATCCTAATCAAGAAAGAGGGTTTCTGTCCATCTAGTTGCAAAGTTTAACTTTTGAGAGTTAACCTCTCAAAGTAAATGAGAATTTGGGAATTAAAGGGAAGGACTAAAAGGACATCTTTTTGTGCCTAATGCTATCTATTTTTATCTCAGTAAAGATTTTTCAGATTTACAGTTTTATAATCTTCCATATGCATAGAAAATGTGATGTAGCTTCATGAACAAGGGCCCAGAGGGGCTGGGGTCCTGCTCTGACCAGTGGCTTGCTTGCTCTGGATAGTGCAACTTCATTGACTGTGAGCCCAAGGATGGATTACCTGGTCTCCTGAGGACAGTCAGTTCAGTCCCTCCCACATGGGTAACTGATTCTCACTTTTCTGGACAGAGCTCCCTAGAAGTCGTAGTTATCCTCATGGTGAATGTGGTCACTCTCAGGACTGTGGCAGCTGGTTTGAATCGGAAAATCCCTTTGAACCCTGCCTAAAGGACAGGGAACAGGCACAGAAAAATGACCTTCCGCTGCTGCCTCCTCCTAAGAATGAAGGAGAGAAAACAAGGCCACATGTTTCAGAGCTGAAGATGTGAAGTTACTGCAACTTCTCTTTCTCCTCTGCTACAACCACAGTGTCACCTTCCACAGCCCACAGCAACTGGTTTGTGTCCGCAGTCTTTCTGCAGCTGACCTCCTTGATGACCACCAGCCTTCAACCCTCTCATCTGACTTTTTCTTCAGCAATGCCATCCTCAGGTAACCTTGCTGTTTCCAGGAGGAGGTATAGTGTAATGCATTTTTTAATTTGTTAGGATGGTGCAGGAGAAATGTGTAGTTAATGAACCCTGAGTGTCCAAAAGAGTAGGTGATTTGGATCAAAGTTGATCATTGGTAAGTTGATGATCTTGCAGGGAGACTTGCAGTCAAAACACTGTAGGGGTGTTAGACAAAACAGAATTTAAGGAAGGGAAAGTGGAATTTGACCTTTCAGTCATATTTTCTTAGACCTCTTCATACAGGTAGATGCATGTCAGAGCACTGTTTAATGTCAGTTTGCTGGGTTGTCACCTGTGTCCACACAGAGCTCTGTCACAGTCAGGGAAGCTGACAGTGGCCTCTAGAAACATTTGAAGAGTTAAGTTCAAATGCATGCTTATTGAGATAAAAATGAGATAAAAACATGCTGACAACAATGGGAACAAGGCCAGCACTTCATCGCCTTATTTCCTGCCCTGCCCACATGAAATACGAATGGAAGAATCAGTAAGCAGAAAGCAAGACCAACACTAGAAGGGATGTTCAGCATGGCTGTCATATTTCATATGCAGAATGATTTCTAAAACCATTTTGAAATATTCCTTCTTGGAAAACAGCAGACCAGGAAAGCATCTTATCAGATAAAAGAAACTGTGAACTCTTGGGTGCAGGCACCCTAATGCACAACTTGCACTTATGCCCAGGGTCAACCATTTAGGTTGCCTCTCCTTTGCTAGAGAAGTTAACAAGCTACTAGCATAAGCAGCCAGCCTTGGCTGATAATCTGTTTAAAAGGCTAGCCATGAATAGCATAAAAGTTAACATCATGACATAAGGGCTCTTTCAACCCAGTCGCCAAAATACCATAAATTGCCAGGACCATTTCACTGCAGTTGCAGAATCACTAATGGCACACTTTGGTAACGTAATAACTGGTGCTTTACTGATAAAAAGCATTATTTAAATCAGTAAGTGTACTTATATACACTGGCTACCATACATAGCTATTAAAAATATTGGCTGCATTCACAATATGATGCTTTGAAAATAAAATATAAGCTGACTGAGCTATTTCACTCCACAAAAATCAGATGAATGAAAATGATTCGCCCTGGCTTCTGAAGGAGTAGGAGCTTAAATGAACACTTTTTCAGTCACCTGCACTCTGGTACCTTTGAGAATGGACTCAAGAAAATTTGACAGGGAGATTTTTCAAAAATAACTGAGTGTATCGAAGTCTTGGGGGAAATTGAAAGTTGTATGTAGGAGACATTTTCAACTGGTTTCTCCACTAACAGCAGAGAAAAAGTGAAGTTCAGCCACTACCTGGTTCAACCACTACACTAGCTGGTCATCAGCTATCATCATGTAAGTAACCTGGAAGCATGTTGTCTCATTTTGATAGTACAGGGAGTGAAGGAGATGTTCCAGGAACACAGAGGGAATCTGAAAGCAGTGCTGGACAAAGGGTAATTCTTTTAGAGATGTGACTGCAGAGGTATAGGACAAAAGTCCATACAAAATCAGGCTTTTTTCCTTGTTCTGTGGAACTTCTTTTAAAAGCAAAATAGTAGGTATTAGAAGCAAAATAAAAATGTGTCAGATGGTGCTCTGTTGTAAAGCACTATATATATATTTAACTTGGAAGCTCTGTAGTTTTTAGACTTTACTAGCACAGGTTTTTCTCGCGTTGTTATGTGTGAGCAGAACTTGCATTACTATTTCTTGGTGTTATACTGCCAAGTGCTAACCTTTCTGACTAGGAAATGCGATTTTGGGGAAGACAAAATGCTACTGAAATCTGGTCATGTGCCTTTAAGAAAAAAAAATCATACACATTTCATTACACTTATCCAGCTGAAGGGCATAGTTAACCTTGAATATAGGTGATTAAAGGCAAGTTATCTCTTGTGGCAATGGTGTTCTGCTTTCTTCACAGGACTGGGAGCTGGAAATCCAGCCTCCCAGATCTTTGGAGAAAGGACCCTGCTGCAGCCTGTAGTCACTGCTGACTGCCCTGGCTCTCACGGAAGACGGGCAGCCTGAGCAGCCTTCTAAAACAGTGTGAACAGCCTGTTACATGAATAATTGAGGAGGGAATCTTGGAGACTTAAGCTCCTGATTCTCCCCAAAATTTCACATGCTCTGCCTCTTTCTTGTGAAGGGACTGATGCTTTATTGCCAAGAATTCTGCATAAAATTTGAACATTCTAGCAGTCTTTTCTGTTAATTTTACAGGATTTTAAAATGGCTTGACCACTTCCAACACACAGACAAGTTTCCCTATGTGTAAGCAGGCAACTTTGCTTGTGTACGAGAGCTGTGGCTAACACTTAATACTCCTGGCAGGGGAACCTGGCAACAAAGAGCTGCTCAGATTTATATGTTTTTCATTTTTCTAAGTTTTATTACGCTCTTGTCATGGAATATCCAATTGCTTTTACTCATGCTTGTAAGATTTTTCTTTCAGCTACATCTTGCCTGGGCTGAGATAGATGGTCTCGCACATGGATTTGGCTTTGAAGGAGGCTTGGATTTGAGTTTTGAGGCTAACCCTAAGCTGTGTCCTAAGGGTGACTAGACACAAGTGGGAAGTGGTGTTCAGATATAGTGAAATTCACCAAAGCTACCCAAATACATTTCCTCCTTTATCTCTGGATTAAATACCAATGGTTTTCATAATTTTTAAGGAGATGGCTTCCAGAATAGAACTGGTGATGTCAGTGCTCAGTTGAGATGTGAGGAAACTCAGGACCAAGTCTGGTGTTCAAACCAGGCCTTTGAAAATGCTGTTGTGAGCTGTAATCTGAAAGTGTGTCCATACAGTATATTCACCTGTCTTCAGTGATTATTCCATTTTTTGTATTCACTTTCATAGTGTGATTCGCAAAACTGAGCTCTCAGTCTTCAGTGTTCCTACAACATAAAAATGAGTCTGTCCTACTGATTTTAAAGTGCTGTCCCATCTGGTTCTTCAGCCAGAATATCTGAAGCACTCAAATTCCCTATGTCTCTTTGTTGTAAATCCCACCCACTCACTTACCAGCTCTGCTATGTGAAAGTCAGGCACGTAAAGCACTTACAAAATGAAACATATGAAATAACTTTGCCTGACTTCACTCTTTCTTTCTTTCTTTCTAGGCAGTCAGCACCTGGGACTTTAAGACATTGTGTCACTAAAAAAAAATGTAAGAAATGTTCTGCCCCAGAAGGCTAGCTCTGCTTGGCAGCACTTACCAATGGACAGCAAAAAACCCCTCGTGTCTCACCCTTCTACTTCTTAACCTTGTGCATGCTTTGTATTCTTAGAAAACGCAGTATCTCCTGATCCTTTAAATAACAAATGACCTTATTCCTTTTAATGAGGTCATTAAGAATGCTAACGTTCCAGGTATAAATTCCTGCTACTACTGTGCACCTTAATTTACTATTCATATGTGAATCCCTTTGGGTTCTCAATTACTATCCAGCAACAGCAATTGGCTCTTGAAATTATTCCCATAGGACTGACTTTGTAAAGGACACTGCGGTTTACATCTTAGTTCCCTAATTAAAGACACAACGCTCAATAAACCTTGAACAACTAGTAATTCGAAGCTAACAGTCAGTCTCACCAAATTCCTGTTGACATGGGTTTTGTTGCCTGATAACTGACCACAAGTGGGTCATGTGAGGAGTGCAAAATGAATATTGAGGTCACATGCTAGTGAAACTGAACCAGTGGGAATCAACTGAAAAACGTCCTGGGAGTAGCTGGTGCCTTAACATACACAATTTGTTGCAACTCAGTGCACAACATCTGAAACGCCACAGGTGCTGCAATTCCAGCTACCGGCTGGGGCATGAAATAGCAGGTGAGATTGGTGGGGGAAGGAAGGATGGGTTTCAAAGAACTTGCCATCCTGCTCAGCGTGCTGTTCTCGTCTCTGCAAGTGCAACTTAGCCATAAAACAGCTCATGCCAATTTAATCAAAGTCTTGGCCTTGATGGTATTTCAAGAGCAGAAAGTTCCTGTTGCCTTTTTTTTTTCTTCAGATTCAAGACCTTTAAAGCAAGTAAGAGCATAAGCAGGATTATCATTTATTTGACTGTAGAATATTCTTTTTCAGCAAGTGAAAAGCAAAACATTTTTATCTTGACAACCTCCACTCTGCTCTGTATTTAATACTGTTCCCTCATCAAAGTACAAGTGCAGCTCTCTTTGAAAAAAAGACACATAACTTCACAGATGTTCCAACTAATGATATAAATACTGTAAGATTACTAGCAAGAATGACTCCAGGTGAAAAGCACTATTGAGTAAGGGTCTGAGTTAAGGCTATTGTGCTTTGATGAAACGTGCTTTTTGTTATGCCAAGTAGGAAAAAGTTTATGTGGAATTATATCAGAATTGCTATCCTACTTTTACTACTCTCTTTGAGCAGGAGCTTTCATAAGTTAATTAACATTCAGGTGTCAAGTGAAAACAATAGTAACTTTAAATAGTTTTCAATACTCCAACTATTTTGCATCAATCCCTTTATCTCCTGCCATTAGGTTTGTCATGGTAAAACGACAACATAAGAAGGGCTGTGCTGCCTCAAAAGGAGGGTGCATCGAGCCCAGCTGCCCACCTCCAGCATTTGCCATTAGCAGATGTCCAGGAAAGCATAAGAACAATACCAGCATATTCCCCTGCCATGTCTCCAGGACTCTCCCATCCTCCACCTATTTTCTGCATAGGCATTTTCCTGAGCCTGATGTGATTTGCTGAGCAACCTACTGTCTTCTAAACATTAATCCCATCTTCCTCTGATGGGATACAAACATTTTGTATCCACAGCTTCATTGGGGAAGGAGTTTCACAGATCTACTGCATGCTGAGTGATAAAACACCTCCTTTTGTTTGCTTTAAACCTGATTCCTTTGATAGTCTGTAGTTTCCATACTGAAATAATGTTGTCGTTAGTTCTGAGGGAGTCTAGTAATGTGTTTTGCAGGGGTCTGACACGACATTTCCTCACTCTTGTACAAGATCATGTATCCCTTTTACATAGACATTCACACCCATAGTGTATGTCCTAGCTGGTGGCCTATTACACACATGCAGGGCTCTGCTACGCTTAGTACAAAATCTTGCACCACTGTGGCAGAAAGTAAGGCAAACCCAAAAACTACTTGACAGTTGCTCCATCTAGCATTCTACCAGTTCCAGCTTACTGATAGGTTTCAGATGTAGGGCACGGCTTATCTGTTTGTTCCCCTGGGTCCAGGACCTACCACAAGCGGGACTGCAGTGCACTTGCATCATCCTCCCCTGACATGGAAAGCAGTGCACATCCACCAGGTAGGGGCCTGCCCTTAGGTGGATTAGCTTGCTTGGTTCAATCTTAAACACTCTCATGAGATGCCAGAGCTGACTTCTGTTTCAGCAGCTAATTGCTATGGAGAGGAGTACAGCATTACAGTAAGTAAAAACACTAAAATGCTTTTATTCCTTAAACCCCAGAATGAGGTTTTTTAATGAAATGCAAAGGTAGAATGACAAACAGAAATGAAAATACTACATCTCCAGACGGCAGTAAAGTTCATTCAATTTGAGGACCTGAGGCACAAAATGAAAAAGCAAAGATGGATGTATCAAAAGATCACTGCAATTCTCTCTTTGCCTCAGAGAGGCTGTTCATTAAAAACAGCAAAATAGTCACAAGCATGACATGAGCCAAGCGAGGAGTAAATGGAAGACAAATGTGCCAAAAGATCTGCTTTACTTTGTGTCTAACTTGCAGCACGATTAATTGAAAGAACAGTCACAGGAACATTGCAGCAAATCCTTGGCTGTGTTAGGTGATAGCGGCCACCGACATCGGCGTATCTGCTGTCATTTTGCCCCTTACATTTTCCCTATCTACTTGGTAGATTGAAAGCGTGTTTTACCTGCAGTGCAGGAGTGCAAAGCTGGCTTCCTCCACTGTGCCAGGGGCTGTGTACACAGGCGTGTGCAGTCCCACCTCCATGGAGCTTCAGCTACAAACACCGGAGAAGACGGTAGAAACAGGGACAGCAAACAAAGACAAGGTCAGTAGGTAGCGTGTGAAATACATAAGGACTTTTTACCTGTTTCTCCCAGGCAGTGAGCTGTTTGACAGGAGCACCAGGTACTGCTAACTATTCATATGAACAGAAAATTATTGTGTGGTACTGGAAAAAGGTGAGGAGAAGACATTTTGTAGGTTGTGACCAATCTAGGTCTTGGGTCCAGAGGTCTAGGAAGGTCTGGAAAGACCTGTCTTGTGTGGTGGAGTTCCATTACTGGACAACTTCGAGTCTGCTCTGACCAGCTGATTGAGGGGCAGCTTCCCAGACAGAAAATGTCAGGGAAAAACACAATTCTTCTTCTGGGCCCAGCGTGGATGCAGCTTCTCACGTGTCTGCATGGTCCAGCTGAACAAGCATGTCAGGATGCTGGTAGGGACTGAGGTTGTCCTGACGTCCTCAGAGGAACTGCTCCCTTTGCACACGTGAGCTACCTCTCCCGAGCTGGGCTCCAAGAGTGCTGAAGGCATGCCAGCAGGACATGTCATCTTGGTGCTGTGTGTCGGTGAAACACCACAATTGTGCTCACGGGGCGCTACCCAGATGCAGCCCGTCTGCTGGCAGTGCCACTGCCAGCTCGGAGAGCCTCACTCCTCAAAGAGCTCAAATTCCGGGCTATGCTGCGCCTCGGTGCTATGGGTCCTTTACCTGACTTGGTCCAGACCCTCAGCCAGGGAGGAAAGGCTACTTTGCACGGATGTAAGTGACCACTCATGGTGCCCCATTACGGCCTGGGGTCAGCAGGACAGAGCTGCTGGCACTGCAGAGCTCCTGTTCTTCTCTTGGGCAGGAGAAGGGTGACTCCAGTCACTGCACACAGAAATAGGCTTTTATCCTTGTTGAAAAGGCTAAACACAAACATAATTTTCTGCTCCTAGGGCCTGACAAGGAGTCACCTGTCTGCTGGCTACCCAATACAGCAAATGATGCTGCTTTTTCTTTAAAAAACAGAACAAATTTATCGTCTGGGGTGTCCTGCCAAATGAGCACTTTGGATTTGACTGACTGGAGCAAAGTTGGCTGTGCACGCTACTTTGCTGAGGGGCTGTGGAGTCTGAATAGTCTGCTGTGTTATGCAGAGTGAAGGACATAGCTGCACATGGTTTGACAACTAATCAGCATTTCATCCTATCACCGCTCTTCTGCAGCAGCTGAACACAGATCCCAGACAAGAGTTTGCTAACTGCCCACCAGCAATTGTTGAGTGATAACACATGCAGTTCCCCACAGGTTTATGCAGATACTCAGATTTATCTGACATTTTTATACCCAGAATCATGATACACAGTAATTAAAATTAAAAATGTTTTGACAGCCAAAACAAATGGCTATATAAATTAGAAAGCTGTAAAGAGCAACAGTTTCCAAAAATAAAGATCTATAGATAAATCAGAGGGTTGCAACAGAGAACATTTTAATACAAGCATGTTAATGTAAAAGAGCTCTTAAATATAAGCTCAAGTTCTGACTGGGAGAAGAGTAATTTTCAGAACTACGGCCAAGGGAACCTGTGAGAGATTAGAGGGAAAAAAATCTTCTTGCTAAACCTGGAGTGAAGGGGGAAGAAAGGGCAGACCCTTCCAGTTGCAGGTAAAACTCCCAGAGATGTGATGGGGTGAAGACATGTGCCACTGTTTAGAGTTTTCTCCCCAGTGTCTTGTCAAGAGGGGTGGGGAGAGTACTGCAGCACCAGGAGAGGGCTGGAGGGTGCCTCAGCCCTGCATCTTCTGCAGAGGGGAATAAGGACTAGTTAGGTCCCACCCTATCCTGCTATGCTCCTGTAGCCCTGTACTGCCCTGTCTTGTGCCCCCAAAAGCCAGGAGCCATCCTGACTCTGGTTCTTACTTGTGCAGTTTTGCACCAGAGGGCAGGTGAGAGCAGTCTCCATCTACAAAAAAAACCCCCGCAACGACTAAGCTGCAAATCTCTGAGATAAATCCCTTCGCCCTTACTTCTCTCAAGAGTTTGCAGCTACTTGCCTCACTGAGTGAGCAAGGGCCTGACCCTGAGCCCTTGAAGGCAGATCCTGTGGCTGGCTCAGCAATAGCTCCAGAGCCGGTCTTCTCTGCTGCTAGTTTACAGCCGACATCAGTCGTACTGCTTGGAGTCCTCTGAATGCAAGGGCCTCTCTGGCCTCCAATGTCAGCCTTGGAGCAGTGATCTCTTCAAGGCAGAGAAGCATCTCTGTAAAGAAGTTTGCAAAGCTGAAAGCAGCATTAACAGCTGTTTGAAAGAGTATTTTCTCCAACAGTAATACCTGCACTTTTTTCTGTTTCTGCCTCAACCATGGGACTGTGAGGGCTTGGGGTGATGAGTGGGTTCTGGAGTGGCAGCCTAGCAGGTGACTTACTGTCACTCCCTGCTTTAGTGGGGTTGCACACTGGGACAGTGACTTCCCACAAATGCAGGTTTTTCTTCCCAAGACACTTTCTGTGTTCTCAAAAATGCTGTCACTCAAGCAGCTCATGTCACCTCTACAAGTCCTGTTTGAGTTATCTGGGGCTTTGGGTGCACAGTTCTGTCCAATAGCAATGGTAAGGAGTGTGCTCAGATTAGGGAGGAAGGTAGCTTTCTGTGGCAATTAAAACATTATTATCTGAGACATACCCACTATGCTTGCACCCAGCTGTATGAAACCCATCCCTGTCCCTTCCTCAAACTGGCTGAATTCACTAGGATAGCCATGGTCTGTCTCTGGTTTCCCAATGCTGGCATAGCTCCAGGTAGCTTCAGCAGGACGACTGGATTTACTCTAGCTACTAGTGAAAATAAAACCCACCGCAGGCTACAGAGCTCAGAGCTGTTTGTGCTGAGCAGCAATCTGACAGAATAAATAACAGAGCGCAAAATCTGACTTTTCCTGGTTTAGTCTCTCTAGTCAGGGAGTTCTTGGAATAGCACAGCTTTTGGGGAGCGAGGCAGAGTGCTGTGTGGCTGTTCCTGGAGAGGTACACTTGTGCAATGCTTGTGAGGGCTTCTGTTTAAGGAATAACATGTATCTTGTGCTAGTAGAAGCTATGTTTATTTTTTGCCTTGTACTCACAAAAAATTGAGGTTGCCAAACAAACATGTATCACCTTCTCTGCTTCTGAGGTGACATGGCAGTAGTTGCATATGGCAAGCTTTGTTTCCTTGATGGAAATGTGACTTAGTATCTGCTCACTGTTACGCTGAGATCCATCCAGGAGCAGCATTTCATTGTTCATTCAGATGGGTTGCGGTGATTGCCTTTGGCTCACTATCCTGCCTTGTACATGAGGCTTTCCTACAGCTGCAGCATTTTGACTGTTCGTGATAGGCAACAGGCGGCAAACTTTTAAAATGAAATTAGTCAACAAAACAGGTCACAGTCTGTAGCTAAATTGTCCTGGAGAGTAAATGCTAAGCAAGTTCTTCAAAAGATTCATGTGCAGGGGCATGCAGTTCTGCGATATGTCTGTGCAGGCACAATCTGAAGGACAAGAAGCCCTTGTAGCACCTGCTGTGAGGTGTCCTGGGGTCCATCCTTCCACAGGAGTGAGCTCCTGTGCTGACAAGGGAGATTGTGAGACAGCACCTCTTTGTGCCCTTAGGTAACCACTCAGAAATACAGCACTAAACCCCTCATGCCAGTCTGTTTTGCCCACTTCCCTCCTAGAAATGCATTTGGGAGACAAGTGCCAGTCCAAAAAAAAGCCAGAGCAGGAAACCGAAGTGCATAGCAAAGCTCGGTGGGGAACCTGACTTGGCACGTATCATGATCAGACTGCAGGGAAAAACAGGGGGAAGTGTTTTGACAACACTGGGATTGTTTTCAGACTCTTTTAATTCTCTTCTCCAAATGGTCCATGTCTTCTTCACGCATTTGGTCCCCCCAGTCTCTGAGAACTGTTTAGAAAAGAGCCCAGCTGAAACTTCAGGGTGTTGGCTGTAATAAAAGAGGAAATGATTCACAGTGTTAGAGGTTGCAGAACTCAATTGCAGTCAACCTTCTCAGAGGATGTTCTGATTTTTAGGGTACTGATGAACACATCCAGCATGCTTCTTCCCTCCTAATCCTTAACCCATCTCCTTGGGAATCATCTCTCTGTGTGGTTCTTCTACCAGCTAGGGTCTATACACACAGTTATGTTTGATGAGTCTTACATGGGTACATATTGGGGAAGGAAACCTGCCTTCTTGCTCTTTGACCCAGAGATGACTTGTCCCACCTGATCCCATATCCTGTTACACAATGGCACTGATCAAATGGTAGAGACCATGCCTAAAGGCATCAGAGTGAAGAGGATGATGCCACTTAATTTTACTTTGCCTTTCTCCAAGAAAAATCAAGTAATTTCTGATAGCTTTTGTGATTCCTAAGAAGGAAAACTGCATGGCAATCCTGGATTGTGCCATGTGGTGTTTTCTTTGGTACTGCCTCATGATGATGAAGAGATGATATTCAGTGGTAATGACTGCTGTGGGATACTTTTTAATTAATAAGGATATGGACAATGGATATAGACAGACCTCACAATTCTTCCTTGCACTCTGAAGGATGAAAATATTTCTGCTTTGCTCCCCAGCAAGGCATCTTTCTAAGTGCCAGATGTGCAACTGAAACATCTGCCAGGTTTACATGTGGGCTTAAAACTGCCCTTGGTTTTGTATATTGAAATACTATGAAGTAACTAAGATGAATGTGGAAAAATCATAGAAGAAAATGCAAGAAAGCCTCTTAAAGACTTGATTTTGAAATGAAGACTTATGACCTATATATGCAAGTCTGTTCTTACAGGTTCTTACCTGTCTGAAGAGGATTGACCATTGCTGGTCAACATATCTGTGAAAACACACATACCACTGTGGTATTTTTAAAAAGTCCATCAAATACCTGCTGTCTTAAATTTCAAAGGAAAATCACATGAAGTGCATGTGGTCTTTACCACTAGGCTTTGGTGCCACCAGATCACCTCTAATAGGTTCAGAGAGTCATTATTTAAACCACTATTCAAGTTATTTCAAGATTAAATTCCAAATAGAACAACATTAAAATGCATGATCCCCACCCGCATAATGTTCTTCCAGAAATTACTCTTCCCATTTACAAAGCACTTCTATTTAGCAAAAGTGAAAAAAAAAAAAAAGGTAGTTTTTAATTTTCTAGACAGGGATTGCTGAATGTGCACACATCCCAGAAAGCGAGAGACTGGCATTTCAGTCTGGGTAAAGTTAATAATGGGCTGCTGATTCACCTGGCATTAACAAATGTTTATTTATAAGGAATCAAAATGACGGAAAATAAAAAAGTGTTGAGTAGTAAAGTATGTGAACTAGACATATAGATAAATGAAATGAAATTAAACCTGCTACAATGGAAAAACAAATCAGAGCTTTTTGTTAATGGATGGGCGATTGCTTTTATGTTGCCATGAAGATTTTCCTTTAACCTGGCAAGATAAAAGGAAAAAGAATTCCATGAATCTGCCATCTGATTTCCTTTTTTTTTTTTTTTTTAAATTGTATTTTTCTAAAGCATTTTAAATACATTTAAGAGTTGGACTTAAAGCATGAAGAAATTTCCAGCATAGATTCTGCAAAATCCTGTTAGAAGGAGTAACCATTTGCATGACAGTAACCAGCACAGAGGCTAAAATAACAATAACCTTGAAGACAGGTTATTGTCTGTTGAAAGTCATATTTGCCAAAGAATTCACTTGCAGGTATCTGATGCCACAGTTGTCTGAGTAAGAGTAACAAGATTTTCAAAAATCTTGGAGCATCTGCAAATCTCATGGGAACTGACAAAAAAATGTGGGTGTTTAGTATTTCAGAAAATTGAGTCATTTCTGCTTAGCCATAACCACAACCGCTGTGGAAGCTTTATCCTTAGCTCCTACAGGCCATGTTAAACCCTGAAACTTATGCCTATTGCAGACTGACCAACTTGTTCATGTCACATAAATTTTATTGCCTCTGTGTGAAACACAATTGCATCTTGTAGCTTTGGAGTTCAAAATCACTTCCTCTGAACCCATACAAACAGAGTAACTGCTTGGACCAGCCATGGCCTACAGAGAAATGCAGGTTATGCCATTTATGCTTTTGACCTGATACTATCCTAGAGGCTGGAAGTGATCACAACTAGAGTGTTAAATTAGACCCATGAGTTCCTTGTGGGGAACATTTTCCCCCTGGGCAACAAATGGAAAACAGAGGTTTCTGCCATAGCTAGAATCTTTTCTTTTTCCTCTCCCCTCCCCCCTTCCCTCCTCTCCTTTTCCTCCCTTTCGTCCTTTTCCTTTTCCATTTCCTTTTCCATTTCCATTTCCATTTTTCCTTTCTTTGCCTTCTCTGCTGCCACTGTGTTTTGGGGGTTTTTTTGCAAGCATCACACGTACCACCCCTGAGTCTACTGTTGGGGTAGATAGGTGCCTGCATCTCAGATGCAGAAACCATGTGCAGCAGAAAATAGTGACTGGACTTCTGATAGCTCTGTTGACTTAGCAGGGAAGGGTAAGTGTTGATGCTGGCTCAGGAAAAGGGACATTCAAAGGGTCAAGAGTAAGTTTCACGACCAGCAAGCTGCCAAAGAGTCTTATTTATTGTTTTTCTATTTTCTCCTTGGAAACGAAGAGGAAAGGTTTCAGGAAATGTATTAACTACATGTGCAACTTCCTGTGCTAGCTGAGTCCCACTAAGCAACATGAGTCTCTCCACGGGGCAGCCTGCGCAGCTGGGTCTGACAAGATGCAGTAATGTAATGCCTTTGGATGGTCCTGGTAAGAAGTGGTGTGTCTAACTGCAGCTGTCACACGAGCAGAAGAGGGTGACTGAGCAAAGGGCAGGGCAATCACCAGCAACACACCAGCCAACAGGCACTAAAGCCTCCCTGGAGACAAAGGGCTCTGAAGCCTTTTGAAGGGGGACACCACATAGCCCAAAGTTTGACTGAGGTCCATTTCAGTGTCACATTGCTCAGCCTCACCTGTGGAGCCAGGCACCTTTGCCTAACATGATCCAGAGTGTTCTTCAGCTCCTGAGCCACCTCTAGCCCTAAGTGTGCAAACATTTGGGTGGGGATGTTTTCAAAATGCACTCTACAGTTGCCATATGCTATTGAAAGAACTGAAATTGAGGTGGCGGGGGGGGGGGGAGGGGGGGGGGGGAGGGAAGTTAATTAAATTGTTAGTAAATAGCTACTAATGTTTGCATTATAGTCATTTAAACTCAGTATGTTATCTCTCTTCCCCATCTCCTGCATCTGTTCTGATTTTCTCTTTCATTGTAAATGTACACAACACTCTAAGATAAGGCAACTTGTTCATCTTTGACAGGGAGAAATTAAAAAGATGGTATTTTGGGGTGAGGTTTGCTGTATAGAGTTTTCAGGTCTTGCAGGTGCTGCAGTAAGGATTCTGCATATGCAATATTGCACCTTTTCAAGTATGGTCCATTTCACAATCAGTAGTCAGGGACCACATTTTTGTCAGATTTGGGATGGAGGGCTGTATTGTAATGGCACCTGGAAGCTTCAGCTTGCAACAATGCTGTTATGCCAGATATTGCTGAAAATAAGAGAGAGAGAGGAAAAAAAGACAGTCTTTGTTGCAGAGAACTTAAAATGTATCAGGCAGGGGTGACAGGAAGACAGACAGGCAAGAGCAATGAAATATGATGAGACTGCCTGAAGGAGCAGTGTCAGGGAACCTGGCAACTTATTCCAGACTTTTTAAATGTTTTCTAGAACACAGTTGTTCTAGTTTTGCTCAGAAAAAAATTACTCCAAATGATGCTGCAAAGAACTTAATTCAGAACTCTGCATGCAAGTTAGTCAGGAGAAATCAGCCTTTGCCTTTTAATGAAGAATTAAAACAAAGCAAGGGAGTCTGAAGGCATTTTTCAGTCCACCATAAAATGAAGACAAGGGGAAGAGGAGAGAGTAAGATACTAATGAATAGTTGCCCTCCAAATCATGAAACGCTTGAAATAAGCCCCTCCTTACTTTCCACTCTGGAAACTCTCAAATAGAATTTGGCCAAAGATAATGTGTTAGGGCTAGCAAGGAGGACCTGAGCAGGTACTTCATGATACTGGACTCAAGGGTGTGAAAGGGTAATTAGGGAGTAGCAAGGAATGAGGCCTTCACCTCTCTGCGGTGCTGAGCGGAGAGAGAAAATAGGACATAACTCACATCGTCCATGCTCTGGATTATGCTGGTAGTGACCCACAGAAGGTCTTAGAGGGTGGCATGGAATCAATTGCACTCATGCATCTCCCAGGGGGCTTCCAGTGGGCTCCCCGCTACGGCAGCTTCAAGGTACAGTTAGACCCATTATCTACACTTCTACTCGTCTGGGGGATATGGATTTGGACCAAATGACTAGTGATTACACTAATTTTGGGATATTCAGCTCAAGATACCTTATAATGACCTGAGTGCTCATCTTCAGAAATCATGCCTCTGGGGACATTTCAGACTAAGCAAGCCTGAAATACAAGCCACTTCAGAATCACTGCAAAAATCCTGGTCAGAGACTTCAGAATGCTAACTGTTCATCCTCATTTGTAAATTTCCCTTGAAATCAGACTTCTTGAGGATTTTCACTTTTTGCTAGTTAAAAGCAGTGTGATAGGAAGATTTTTTTGGTGCATGTTTAGAAGCCATGTGAGATTTTACACCTGCATGCAAAACAAAATAAATATATTTTGTTACTACTTTGAACCATATAGCCACTTTTATTAAAAGCTGCATGCAAATAGCTATCTTCAGTGTGCCATAGATTAGTCATATTTGTTTTCCAAGGAAGATTATAAATAGTGTTTAGCGAGGAAACAGAGTATTTTGCAAATGAGCCCAGATGGAAAAATAACAGATGGCCTAGTACTGTATTTTGTATGCTCAGCCCTACATTTAAATTAAAAATTTTCATAATTAAGGTGAAGGTCTGTAACAATGCTAGCTACTTTTCCTGTGGCAGCATCATATCTCAGGTGTCACAGGTATGAACTGCAGACTTTTCATAAAATAATGGTAAAACATATATACAAATTTTGCTACTTAGTTAAAACAAAGGGAGGGAATAAAATGCAATTCATGGAAATTAAAGAAAGGAGAAAATAAAAACCTTTTATACAAACATACATCATATAATAAAGATGTGTATCACCATCTGGCCTTTCTCCTTTGCACACCGAATACCCACCACATCACTTGGAAGGGGAAGGAGAAGAAGGATCACATTTGTTATGTGCCTTCAGCGGAGAACCAAAAGGCCAGTAGGATTTTCCTCTTGCATTACCTGAATGAAATGGGGTTCTTGAATTTTAATAATTAGAAGATCAGGAGAAGATGGCTGATAAACTGTGGCCCTACACACTCATTATATTCTGAGAACTGAATCAAGAGCAGTGATTTACATGCTAATATTTTCCTTCCATAAAGTGGCATGTATATCCATGTAGGCATTGCTGCCAAAGACTCAGCTGCTAAAGCAAGGGCAGTACCTAGCACACAGTCTGACAGTCAGGGGATACAGCAGGCAGGGCAGGGGTTCTTTTCTCGGCATGCCGCGCCAACCTGTGCTCTCTACCACCCACAGCATTGGTGTGGCATGGGAGAGATGCAACACCTGCACTCACACCCAACAGCCTCTCTACACCTCCAACATTCATTTTATGTCATCTGTGAGAGGAGGGAAGAGGTGCTCCTTTTACAGCAGTCTATAAGCAGGCTGCATTGAAGTCAATGGCAAATTACACTTGGTTTTGGGCCACCCAGGATTCAGGAAGTATAAAAATGGCTTCAAAGTGTTTCTGTCTTCCTGCTGTGCTCCCTGAGGTATTTTCCTCAGTTGTCCCAAGTCAGAAGCTAACCATCCAGGCATAAACTTGTGGCAAGAGAGACTGCCTCTGTACAAGGCACAAACACCACCCAAATCTACCTGCCAGGCATTCTTGACTATCAGCAGTGTTCACTAAAAATGACACTACCAGGAGACCCTAGGCTGCAAGTCAGCAACTTACTGGGCTTACAAATCAGTTCACAGTGGTAGAAGACATGTGCTTTGTTATCAGAGAGCTTCTTCTATTGCTCTCACAGTCATAACATTTAAGTGCCTTACCACAGCACATTAACTAGTGTGACTCAGAACTATCATCTGGCTCATTTTCCAGCTCAGCCTGTCCCCATGGAGTGAATTTGATGTACAGCAGAGTGTTTTGTTTTGCTAGGGTAAATACTATTTTTTCACATGTTGCTGTGTACACATTAGCAAAGGAAAGCCCGAAGCTGTATGTCTTGCTTTGGAGCAGAGCAGGAGATGCTTGTGACAGGTGTCATCCCACAGGCACAGGTCAGCTCCCACGATGGCAGAGACAAGCTTGCCCTTTTTGATAACAAGAATAGCTTGCAAAATACAGGCAAAACCGCCAAATCTATAAATTTACTGTTCTTGATTAACCAATCTGATAGCAGAGCATTCTTAGGCATTTATGTTACTATTTGTAAAACCAAGTAAGAGGCTGTTTCCTTCCTAGGGAGTGCTGCTGCAATGCTGTCAGTCTCTGACTGCTCTTCCAGAATTTTCTGTGTAGGTTTGACATTTCTGGAAGTAAATCTTTAAGACAAATGCCCACTCGTTAAATTCTCCCTCCCCGCTTTTCCTCCTGTGTGTATTGCTGATCAGGTGGCTGCAGAGACATCTGCTGGTTGTTACACATTTTGAGTATTAATTATAAGGAAGACAGAAAATTCCTCAAATCACATTTAGATTCTTTCATATCTTTCTCTGTTTCCTGAAATTTGTTGTAATCAGATTTGGCTGATTGATGCAAGGGAGGAATAAAGAATTGAACTAGTCTGTTTCTGTGATGACATTTAGTAAACTTTTTGAGTTGCCAGACAACTAGTTTGAGCTATAGCTCTGATTTTAGTGATTGAGCTCTTGACATTAGCAATAGCAGAGTTGGGTTTGTTTAGAAGTTTATGACGACTCCCACATCCTACATAACATTTCGTAACATCTTATGCATATCCCAAATAGCCTTTTGTCTTCTGCATTGCAAGTGCAAATTCTTCAAAGTAAAGAATATTCTTTATCTGTTGGTGCACTATTTGGAAAAGCCACACTGCCACGAAGGTAGCCACTACTTCAGTAGTTTAAATGGCTTGCATTTCTGTATGTTTGTGTTTGGGAAGAGGTGCTTTCAGTTCTTAAAATAAGCCACTACTCCCCCTACCCAGTCCTATCTCCCCCCATTAAAGTTTAAACCAGTTCCACCTTAAATGGTTGACTCCACAGTTATCAGCTAATTTATTCCATTCTGCAGACCTGGTAATCCAAGGCACTGAAACACCAGTTTGATAATCCAGCAACATGCAATTTAATCTGGGTTTTCAAGGCAGGGGAGTTTGACTGTAAATCAGTTCTACATACAGGTTTGTCTTTTCAGTTCTTAATTACACCTGTGCAAATCTTCATTTGTTTATCATTGCCAAATATCTTGTGTGGGCTATTTGCATTCCCAGAAGACACATTTCCATATTGCACAATTCTCTGAGAATGAAAATATCTCTAGTCATTAATTCGAATGTGACACACAAAATAGTTAATATTCTCTTAGTTGGTACTACCTGAATTTTCAGCCCATAGTTCTAAAACAACCTGCCTGGCTATAAAAGTAGCAGACTTAGAAATTCAACTGCTTATTAAGGATGAAGGAAAATTTGAATGTTTTCACTTGAGTTTGCTTTGTAAATTTTTACTGGTTTTTGTTATTTTTTTCAGTTCCAGAAATCTTTAAGACCCTGCTATACACATTAGCTACTGATTCTATCCTCACAAGGAGGAGATGATGGGATGCTTCCTCATGAACATTTCCTCAACTGTGAAAGGACACACAACAAGCACATGCGCTCAATAGGTCTTTAAAACAAGCTTTCTTGTCTGTGTCACATTCATGGGAAGCTTGTAAATAAAAGGACAGAGTTCAATGCTATAACTCTTCTGCATGTGGAAGAGCTCCAGAACTAGTACGAGGGCTCCACCGGTGGTGGAGTACACCCATGGCTGCAGGGAGGCACAAGGAAGGCATGGTAGACAGAGTCCGGCTGCCCAAGCCATGCACAGCCCTGCTCTCCCCCTCCACAGCATGTTGTACAGTGAGGAACCCAGCTGGCGTGTGGGTTTGGTGCTGCAATGATATTTCTCAGAGGTACAATCTTTGGAAAATATTCAAGGGATCAAATGAGAGGGCAAATTGCTGAAGGCCACCAACATGTCACGAAATTGTAGGTTGCAGAGAAAGAAGAAAAGAAATGTCAAAATTTCCTAGTAGTAAGGCATATGAAGGAATTCATGATGGGATTTTCACTTAGCTCACATTAAACTGAAGAAGACAATATAAGCACAAGATCTACCAACAATTCTACAGAGTTAGTGTACCAGACCATTGCCCAAGTGACCTGCCCAGGAGATAGGTTATTTCTTTCAGGTGAAAGCAACAGATTTATCTTTTTCCCTGTCCCATTTTTTATGTAAGTATATCCTCTTCATGACTGCAGGAGGGTGGCCTTTCTGTGTCTGCCATTGTGAATAAAATGACTTGACACTTTTAATAGGGCCTCAGTTCAAAGGAAGCTGAGTGGTCATCACTGCTGAGACCTGAACCTCAGGAATGTCAGTCCCCTTGGTTGACACTTCTGTAACTTGTACGGTAGTGGACTGGCTCTCCCAAAGCAGGCTGAAGCAGAGGTTAATAGCCACAGGGATATCCTTGCTGTGGGAACTTGTGCACCTCAGTCTCGAGAAGAGACTCCCCTCACGGAGCTTTTTCTCAAGGGCTGCTCAGACCAGGAGTTTGATTTAGACAGTAACCATGTTAGATGCAAAACAGTGTTTTGGGAAACGTGTTCTGGGGCATTGTATGGGTAGTCCCCATCACTGGTTAACAGAGAGGAAGAATTACCAGTTAGTGTCTTTTCCCCAGCTAGATTCAGAAATGGCTAATTTAGGGCAGGTGTTCAAAAACTGGCTCTCACAAAGAGTTGCCTGCTGCCAATGGACCCATCAGGTGGAAAACTGTCAGTGTGACAAATGAATATGTGAGGGGAAGGTTGAGGACAGCTGCAGATTTTAGAGCAGTGACCCCAAGACAATTGCACAGATGGAAGCAGTCATGGAGAGGCGGAGAGACTAGCTATTGCTGTGAGCACAAGTTTAATCACAGGAAAGACGTAAGGTTTGACAGCAAGGTGAAGAGTCTTGGGGAAGGACCACTTCCTTCATTTTAACCTTGGGATGTCCTTTCTCAAAGCATTCCCCAGCTGCTTCAATTCACAAGTAATGAAATGGTCATTGTCAAGCACATCCCTCTTCCTGGAGTTCTTCACAGGAGAAAAATCTCAGTGGCAACTAAAATGGGAGTCCTGACCTTGATCTGGGAAAAGAAGGAAAATGAGGATGAAAGTTGTTTCATGACCTGAAGCAAACAGCAGAGCTCTGAAGCATCTGCCTCACTCCTTTTCCCTTAAACTCGCATGTCCTGATCAAGCCTTGTTGTCCATTTAAGAATGTAAACCTGTGATGATGATCATTATGTTTCCTTGAGAGGAGAATTTTGTTTACACATGGCACCTGCATGCAGGTAAAACGTTCTCTTCCCTAAAGAGGTTGTTTTGTTTTGTCTTGTCTTGAGCAGGTTTGGGAGCATCTTTAATCATCAAATCTTGAATGTGTGGTTCAAGACCTTATTACAAACACTTGAACTACTGACAGATACGGAGTAAAATCCATAAATGGATTGTTTCACAGTACGACATGAAAAACAAATGCTAGGGGAACCATGGAGCTACTGCTTTGTGTTAGTACATCTAAGAAAAAGAGGGTTTATTTCCAACATCTGTTCTCTGTTTACTGTGATGTCCTTCAGCTAATGCAGAAGCTTCTGCTGCTTGTGGAAAACAGAACAAGTTTGGTTTTTTTAAATTCCTTTCAAGTATGGCTCTATCTGATCCATTTTGCTTCAGGAACTGAACTCAACAGCCTGTCTCCAGCGGGAATTTACATGAGAATACATGACCGTGAGCATTTGTCAAGGTTAGCTAAGGTGAGGTGAAGGCTTCCTATCCTGGCCTGAGGGGAGGGTTGTACTTTTGCAGTGTCCTGGTTTCAGCTGGGATGGAGTTAACTGTCTTCCTAGTAGCTGGTACAGTGCTATGTTTTGAGTTCAGCATGCGAAGAATGTTGATAACACTGATGTTTTCGGTTGTTGCTCAGTATTGTTTAGACTATAGTCAAGGACTTTTCAGCTTCTCATGGCCAGCCAGGGCACAGGAAGTTGGCACAGGACACAGCCAGGGCACCTGACCCAAACTGGCCAACGGTGTATTCCATACCATGGGACGTCCCATCTAGTTTAGTAACTGGGAAGGGGGGGGGGGGGTGGGGAATGGCCGCTCGGGGACTGGCTGGGTGTTGGTCGGCAGGTGGTGAGCTATTGCCCTGCGCATCATTTGTACATTCCAATCCTTTTATTACTACTGTTGTCATTTTATTAGTGTTATCATTATAATTATAATTTCTTCTTTTCTGCTCTATTAAACCGTTCTTATCTCAACCCAGAAGTTTTACCTTTTTTTTTCCCGAGTTCCTCCCCCATCCCACTGGATGGGGGAAGTGAGTGAGCGGCTGCGTGGTACTTAGTTGCTGGCTGGAGTTAAACCACGACATGCAGTGGGCAGGACTGCCTGCGATCTTGCAGCTGATCTAAAATTCACTAAGGCTCAACCCTGTTCTTGTGCTGCAGCCAACTCTAGTTCAATACGCTGGTAGGACTGGTGCACCGCTTGGTGTTGGAGGCACAGCCCGCTGTCACAGGCTTTCACAGGCCTTGTCACAGAGGATTCCCCCTCCTGCTGCATCGTTTTGGGAGCCTGCAAATATGAGGTGAGATCAAGGTAGAGGGAAAGATATGCTTGGAAACAGGAGGCTGTGTGACTGATGGGCGAGTGGGTGACTTGTATTCCTAAGGTGTGCTTGTGGTTGCAGAGCCCTGGGAAAAAGGGCTGGAGTCTGTTCATAGGGCTTATGACCAGTGCAGGGATGCAAGCAGAACTTGATGCATAGGCCCATCCTCTTCAGAAAGGTGAATGTTGCTCAGTGGGAGACTTTATGCCTTAAGCTGTTCTGCTCTGTTACACAGAGCTCACACAGACACTGTGGGTATTGCTCACAATGAAAATTCAGTGTCGTATCTTGAACAAGCAAGGCACTGAGACTGAAACTGCCACAGCAGTGAGGATAAATGCTAGCTAACTGCAGCATTTCTAAATGCTCTAGAAATAATGTAGCATGCAAAATTAAGCACAGGAAGATTTATGCATCAAGCACTCCCCCCTGTTTAACAAGGATGCAGTGAAAATCAAAGACACTGCACTTAGGATTATATGACCGGTTATGATACAAATGGAGCAAACTTCAGCAGAGGAACTGAGAACTGTTTTGTTTCCTGAAGCTGAACAACAGATCAGTGGAAAACTAACAGGCCTACTGTGGCCAGGAAATGAGGGTTGCAGAGGAAACTTCTGTGGATGTGCTTTACAAATCTTTTTCAAATTCCTGGAGCAGAAAGAAACTTACTGTCTCCTGTTGTTATGGGCAAAAATAAATTCCTTGAGTTAGATCCTGAAGTCCTTTTTGTTTACTGTTTGGGAATCTGCCTGAGGAAAGGCTAGGCAAAAAATGGGTATTAGGACAGTAGGATTTTACCCAAGTTTCAGTAAAGCGGTGTTGAGGATTATCATAACACTCCGAAAAAAACTCTTGCCTGTCTTGGTCTGGGAACAAGCTAAACGAATGGCACTGGCACCAGAATTTATGTCCTCTTTTCAAGGTCCTTGGGGAACACGTACATATGCTCTTACGCATTTCCTGAAAAAGTGCATTCCTGGGCTGTTGACAGATGGCTCCAGAAAGAGCACCCAGATCTTCACAAAACTCACCTGACATGACTCGGGCAGCCCACCTGGCTTAGGCTGCTGTCGCCTCCTCTGCCTGCAGTGCTGTGCTCCCGCAGCCTGACCTGCATATCCATGTTGTTCTATGCTAGCCCTACCCAGCTTCTCTTATTTTATTCTGGGTTGGCTATTTGGCAAGGGCAGTTAAGCAAGGTGGTAATTCTGTGAAATAACACTGCTCTAAAGATACCATATTTTACTCTTGCTTCTAGCCACAATTTTTGATATTGTCCTTGATGCACACAATTCCTTCCACCACTATGCCTGAAGGAACCCGTGTCCTGACCCCCTTTCTAGTGCAAGGCTGTGGGGAATAGACATGTAGCATGCTGCATACAGTTCCTTAAGGCTAACACATTGGTACGGTTGCTGGACTTCCCGGTCTTCTGCAGTTAAAGAAACACAAAAACTTGCAGGGTTTTTCGTATTTTTTGGCTCCACTTCTGCATTAGATGTGTAATTGAATTGTATTCCCAGTGTGTTGGATAACTCCAGCTTTCTGCCATAAAGATGTCTTAAGGTTTTCTAAGTACCTGAGATAGACATCTTAGATGATCTTTCCATAGATAGTCCTGTAGAAATAGTTTTTTAAATCCTGTGTCATAGCAGGGTACTGGAGTTTATCATAGGTACAGACTAAAGAGACAGGAGCAAGCTGTTACCTTGTCTTTGTTAGGATATTTTCAAACAGCTGGGATGCTGGCTTTTCAAAAGCTTTCAAATTTTTTGTTCTTTGAATTGACCTTTCAGCCTGCAGTAAGGAAAATGAAGATGGTCCTTATTCCTGCCTTGGGCAGCACCACCTCTCTCCGGGGCTGGTCCTGCTAGAGGGAAAGCCGGGCACCAGCTCTGCATCCCTCAATTTTTCCTTGTTCCCACATAGAGTGTTATAGAGGAACACAGCTGCCTGCAAAGTGCTATTATTACAATGCTGCAATCAACAAGGTACTTTGAAGCTGGGAAAAAGCAGTCCTGTTTTTCCTCAGGCCTTGTGCTTTGCCCAACAGGTTACTTCATGATTTTGCACTGTTTCTTGACAAAATGTACTAAACACCTTAATAAGGAGCAGACAGACCTTCTCTTTCTGAAGGGCTTTTACTCCTACTTTTTTAGCGGCAGCACAGTTACCAAAGTGAAGTTCTTGCTGCTGTCTCTGACAATGCACTGCAGCATCATTACAATATGGTCTGTATTTTAGCGTTGGAGATACTGTCAGAGAATCAGCTGCACGGGAAAGCAGTGAAAGGACAATATCCTGTTCAAAATTAGGTTTGTTTTTACAATGCAAGGAAAAACCCCATTAAAAAAATAATAAGCACAGCTGTTGCTAAACCATTCTGATGTGCATTTTTCTCTCTTTCTTGCGGAAACTGCTCTTTATAGTGAGTCGCAGTGTAGTCACACTCTGCGCTGCTATGGTCTTCTCCTTGTGCAGATGCACATGTACGTCAAGCCCTCACTGCTGCCGTGCAGAAGAACAGAGGCTGCGCTGACCTCTTCTCTTCCTTCTGTCTTGCTGCAGCACTTTGGCTTCCCTTGTTTTCAAGACTTTTGCCCTCCTTCCTTTTTCCTCTTTTCATGCTTCCAACACCGCACCCTGTTTCAGGATCTCCTTGTTTTTGGTCCTCAGCTGATTTTTCCTTTCAACATTATCTTCTTTGCAGAAAGGGTTGAATTCTGTTCATCTGGTTTTCAAGAGTGCCACCATTCCCTCTTGTCCCAAGGATCACATCTCCCTTCTCTGCTCATCCTTCCCCCTTTATTTTCTTTCAGCATCCTTTAATCAAAGAGGAGCGGCTCTGGCATCCTCTCCATTTCTCAGTCCCACCACTTTTATTTTCTTCCTGGCATCATGTTTAAAACATACCTACTAAAGCTAGTGCCTTGTGTTTTAAAATCTACCCATCTATGCAGAGAAATCCAACAAGTAAATAAAATCGTCCTGTTTTTTTTTGTCCTCATCCTATTTTCCCTGGGGTAGGTAAAAAACTATTTATATAACTTTGTGCCACAATGGAACCTGGCTTTTTTTTCTGAAGGGGGAAAACGTGTGGATGGCTGTGCCACAGGTTGAGCCCGGAGATATGGGAGACATTCAAGTCCCTAAGGACATAAAACTTTGAGCCAATTGGATTGTAGCTTTTGATTTCTGGGACTTTTCTTTTCTTTTTTTTTTTTTTTTTAATTGTCTGCAGTTGTTTTATCCTTATTCCTAAGTGGTAAAGAAGTATTGAAAAATCTATCTATCTTTATAGAGAAACAAAAATGCTGATAGATCACATCTACCCTACCTCTCAAAAGCAAAGTAGCAATAGTGGAAGAAGATTATTTTTGAACCCCATCTTTCTGCTGCATTTATAAATCAGAGCAATATTACTGCTTCTGCAGCTAGAGAAAGGCATTACAAGATTGTTTTCCTCTCTGCTTTATCACACACTTCAGTGCTGAACAAATTGTAATGAGCAAACTACCCAGTGAAAGCAGTCTTTTATTCAGTTTGCAAATGATGTATGCACTGGCTTACATTCTGACAGATTGTTTTGTTCATAAGAGTTTGAAATACGCTTTGTAGACATATATGAGTTCATGATTTGCCTGCAAACAGTTTTCCTCAACTGTCTGTAGTTTGATCATCCTTTACTAGTGGGTCAGCAGCAAAAAGTGCAGACAAATAATTTGTTTTCTTACTCAGAAAGCAGGAAAGAATAGCAAACCATGCACAGCACTGCTTAAATATCCAGGTATTCATGAATAATGCTATGAGAGACCACTTCCAAAAAAACATAAGCTGTGTAGGAAAGTGAATGTTGCAGAATCATTGGGTAATTGAAGAGTTAAGAAAATGCTCATGAATAATTATGCCTTATCTTCTTTTTCACCCTGCTTTAGTGTACATGACACTATCTTTCCTCTGATCTGCTGCCCACCTCTGCTGGACCTCCCTGGTTTATTATAAAATAAACCCTGCAGGATGGTGTTCTTGGATGGAGCACAGAAAAAGCCTTCTTTGTGTAATAAAAACAATGTGAGGGAGTCATTTATTGGATTGGCATGTTGTTGTTTTGCTGCTTGAATGGCAGATTTACAGGCCTTTGCTGTGTAGGTATTTATTGCTGAGATGCGGGAGGAAACTGAATCATAAACATCTCGGTGACTTTGAATAAAAGCTAAAGAAGTGCTGAGGTCATTCTAGCAGCTTGTGTTTGCAGAGTGCAACAGAAGGTGTTCAGCAGAAGACAATATAGGCCTCGGCCAGCTACGCTAGAAATCTGCTCAATTCATGTTATTAGCCTTTTTTTGTTTCTATGGATGAGGTACAGAAAAACAGGCTATTCACCTGCAATTTACTTTTCTTAGAAAGCTCCTTGTGATTACGATATTGAAAAAATGTAGCCGCGAAAGTGTAATTGAGACCTCATTCTGCTACCGAGCCAAAAATGTTGTTTTGTATAATTAAGTCTCATTTTCAGAGGCATAAAAATCCCTACATTAAGTTTCTTACCTGCTCCAAATACTAGTGTAGGAGGTGAGATTAGGACAGGAATGAAAGGAAGCCCATCAAAGTCAGAAGCTGCTCTACACCGCAGGCTTGTCTGTGCCTTCATGGGGCGCTCTCCTCACCCACCACGACGTGTCTCCCAAGAGACCCTTGGCTGCGCAAAAAGCAGAGCACAGACCTTTCTTCAGCAGGCTGAATGAGGGGGTTGGGGAAAAGCCTAAGCATTTTGATGGGGCATTAGCCCTACCTAAAATAGAAACAGCTTTGCTTTCCTGTAGCTCCACTACAATAGTGATAACTTATTCTACTTTGCAGAACACCAAAATTTGGTGTATAAATTCCATTCCTTCAGAACCTAGACTTCCACTGGTTTTCTTTGAAAGTTCTGTATCCCAGTATTTCCCACACTTGTACTGACAGAGGAGAGCAAATACACCTTTCAAATACAGGATTTTTTTGTGGCTACACTGAAACTCTATTTCTACTTTTGTCCCATTCCTCTCTGATGTTGCAAAAATAACCTTTTCATGCTGACTTCACGAGGGCATGGCAGCCATGTGTCCCCATCACATCACAACAGTAAGACTCACACGCCAGAAGCCAAGATTCCACAAAGGTGGTATCTTAGGGTTCCTACACCTGATTTCAACTCACCTTAAAATCCAGTGCCTGTGCAGCCTTGACTACTAGTGAAGTAATTAATGAAAACTGATTTGTGAAGCTCTCATCCTTTCTTGGTGACTGAGACCTGATGTGTATGAACTGCCACCTCAGCCAACTTGTTCTATCAGATTGGAGTATCTTTGCAATAGCCCTGCTTTGAGCAGGGTTTGGACCAGATGACTTCCAAGGGTGCCTTCCAGTCTAGAATTTGCATAGCATTCCAAGCAAAATACCAAGTTCTTGTGATATGCAGGATTATGGTACCACACTACTCTTCTCCCATCTGCATGTCACCGTAGTAGCCTAAACTGACAACAGCTGCCCTGAAACCAGCAGCAGTAGGGAGTTTAAACCATGTAACTTAAGTACCCTCTGTTCACTCTAGGAAAGAACTAACGTATTTAATTCAGTCTTCCTTCCAAGCAGCCCCCCATGCTGGGGGTTGGGTTGGGGAGGCTATAGCTTATTGATCAGCAATGGCATCTATGGACTCTCTGAAACCAGTATATCATTAAAGAACAGACTTGTCAAGATTTGCAGGAACTGCCTGTTGCGTGTGATATGTAATCTGCATTTGCCATAATGACTTTGAGGAAGCCTGTTCAGCAGCTGTTGTTTGACAATCATGTAAGACAAGAGAAAAAGAAAGCAAGGAGAGGATTTTCCCCATTGCTCCCACCTCAAATCAGCCCTCTCAAATCCCCAACTGTCTAGAACAAGAAAGTGTCAACCTGAGTTGCTTTCAGAGCCCTGGGGATCTGAGTTTGCCTGCTGGAGAGATAATTTGTTTTCCTCCAGGCAGAATGTATCACTCACACTTCCCAGTACAACTGTTTTTATAATCTCTTTTTAAGGGAAAAATATACCAATTAGCTCAGTTTGTGGTTTGCCAGGTCTTAATCCATGAGTGGAGACAGGTAGCTCAATGCCTGTAAAAGCCGATTTGTTACATGAAAAGCTGGATGCTGGACTCAGAATCATGTGTCGAGGTTCTTGGGCTCTATCCACAGGTCTGCTACCATGTCCCAGGAAAAATCTCTTGTCCCTACCTGTGACATAAAAATAATACCAGTACTGACTCCTGAAGTGTTGTTGAGACTTGAGGAGTGAATTTCTATAAAAATGCCTCTCTTGGCCATAAAGCTTGGTGTGCTCAAACCAAGCTCCTGAAAGCTGCTGAAAGCTGGTGCAGCAACCACAGTGAGAAGCACAAGTGCATCATTACTACATCACATGTCCAGCAGGATTGCCCCCAGGACCAGGCAGGTGCTCACACCACCACAAATGTGTGTGTCCTGAGCTAAAGCCAGCCTACCACTCCTACACCACACCAGCGGCATCCTGGCAGGTAGTGATGACTCATGGTGTTGTGCTGCTGCACCAGGCTCAGGGGTTGAATCTCTCTGGATTTATGCCCATGGGGCTCCCACTCCCCACTACAAGTCCAGCTGACTCAAATTGAGCATGTCTGAGGAATTGATATGCTGCTTCCCCTTTTGCTTTCATAGAGTCTGACCTGTCTTACTCAATGCTGGCTTGGTGTCCTGTCTCTCAGGTCCATGGAAAGCATTAGGTTTCCTGGCACCAACCCTGCAAGACTCCTGCCCCTCTTCAGAAGGACACTCCTGACAATCTGAAGTTTTGCAGGGCCATTCGATCTAGAAATAACTGAGGTGACACTTGGTCATTCTCATAGTCCAAAAAAGCCTGAAAACAGGCAAGTACCAACCCAGGCATTCTTGTTCTGATATTTCTTAGCCCACAGCAAGTGGAAGCTCACTCTCATCCTGCCTTTCCCTCTTCTCCAGCACATACAGAGCAGCTGCCAGCCGTACAAACGTGGAACTCCTACATGCAAACTTCTCCCATGGGGACTCATCTGCACAGAAACCCACTGTGCAAGTGTAGGTACCCCCACTGCTACTTCCGCAATGTTGGTCTTCTTAAAAAAAAAAAAAAAAAAAAAAAAAAAAAAAAATGAGGAGGAAAAGAGGACCACCCGGGGGAGCTGTTTCAGCTCTACTGAAAGGATTTGTAGGGTTTGTGTCATTCTCTTTGAATGGCAGACAGTTACATGGTGGTAAAGTCCCTGCAAATATTTTGTGTTTGAAGGCCATGGCCTTTAGCTAGAATACAGAAGACCACATCCAATTCCTCTATCTACTGAAATGGACTTGAAAGAGGTTGGTATGGAGAATGTAGGTGTATGCTCTAGCTAAAGATTGCCCTTTGCAAACAGATCTTTCCATTGAGAGAGAGTAGATAGAAAAAGGTATGAAAATCATAAACTTCTGACTTAATGTCAAGGAAAACTAAATGAGGAGTCACAGGCAGCTGATTAAGACTGATGAACAAAGCTGTGTCTGATATTTACATCCATAGCTATTTTGAAGGGTGAGATCAAAGCTATTCAGCAGTCTGTTTATTCAGGAGCATTGCTCCACCTCAGCTGCTGCCCGTTTGCAGCCGCAGATCCAGATGTACCATGGGAACAACCTATGCCATGTCTGCTCCAAACCACTAACCCAGAGCACCCAGGGGCAACTGCCGAAAGACAGAATGAGGAAGGCAGTGGGATAAGACCACTTGTTGCATCCTATAGCTTGGCACAGTGGGCCACACAGGCAGAGCTGGCTGGCATGTTGGCCAGCCCCCTGCTGCCCATTGATCTGGTGTCCTTCAAATGCCCTCTAGTGGCTGTGGCTCTGCCCGGGGGCCACATCCCTGTGGCACAGCTGGAGCAAATGAAGCACTTTGCATGAATATGCAAAGCATCACCTGAAAGCACATGTGTGGAAAACACCCAGTGCTTGATGAAAACCCCCAGCTCCCCCACTTCTAGTGGTGCTGTACATGAGGTAGAGTCCAACCGTTCTGCTTCGCTGAGCAGAGAGCCAGTTTGGGAGGGAACTGGCATGCCAGTGGTGGTGGATGCTGAGCAGGCCCTCCTTGTCTTTGCACAAGATGCAGTGTTATTTTAAAGAGCACTGTCTGAGGGGAAATTTTGCCTTCTGAACCTCAGCGTAAATGGAGATGTAGCGCTCCAGGCAGCAGGGAAGGATATGAGGCTCCATGTCATCCCCTGAGACAGCACAGTCAGAGGTCGATGAGTGGAAGATCCGAACATAAACATCTGTGGGGTCTGCCACAGACTCAAAAGAGTCTTTGGACAGTGAGGCTCCACTGCTGAAGGTCCTAAAGGGTGGCTGGGGGATCTTGTGCGAGAGGTGCAAGCCGGTGAAGGAATTCAAGGCACATTGGAAGTGTAGATTTACTCAAGGGACTGAGAAGGGAATAACAACACCCCTTCCCTGTCATCATGGATCACAGTGCTGGTTTCTGAGGTCTCCAGCACGGCTGTGCAGTCTCCACCTTCAGGCAGGGGCTCTGTCTGACCTGCATCTGAAGGTTTTAAAGGAGAAGAACATCTTGGGCTGGCTTCTACTGCAGAAGATCATGAGAAGTCAAAGTGCTGTGACAGTGAGAGTCAAAACAATCAACAGGGAAGCCAGTTGGAAATAACTCTCACATTCTTTCTTGATTTTTTTTTTTTTAAGGCTTTTGTCCTCTTATTGTTACAGAGCTGCTATTTTTATCTTGCAGACCAGTATTCACTGCTTGGTCCTTGATTTCCTCCTGCTTAGATAACGTTTGGGAGCAGCACAGCTCCTGCTTTGGTGGGTCTGTGACTGCAAAGTGGTTTTGTAACACTGGGTTTAGTATTGCTAACTTCTTGCATCTGCTGCAGACCTTCATAAATTATTTTAGTCAAGTCATTTCAAACAGTTGCACTGCCTGTGTGTGAAGTGGCAGAGTCGAAGAAATACTGTCCCCCATTCCAGTTCTCTGCAACTGTATTGGGAGTGTAAGATATCTGGGGAAGGGATCACCTTTTAGGGCATCGCACAATAAGGTCCAGAAGACCTAATATTTTCCTGCCCAGAAAAGCAGAGAAGAAGAAAATAAGGCACTGCATCCTTATGTAAAGACTGGCCTGATCTATGCTGTGTGTGGATGTGTAAATTACAACAGATGATGCACTTAGCAATTATGTTCTTTGCATACACAAGCAGGAACAACAGCTCCCAAACTGCCAATATCTCTCTCAATTCTCACTGAATGGCTGTGTGTTACACGGTCACACAGCAAGGGGGATCAAGGAAATGAGAGGAAGGAATGACAGCAGAGGAAGCTTCAAATGGGGAGATACATCCCTCTCCAACAGGAAAATGAACAACAGCATCTTTTTTTAAAGAGACTGGACTTCACCTGAATTTCAAGACTTCTCTTGTTTCAGGGAGTTTGGTTTGAGCAGGAGCCATTTTAAACTAGCTTTGAAAGCCAAAAAGTGTCTTCAGCTAACCGTGCCTCAGTGTGCACAGCCTGAGGCTGTCTCTGTGGTGGGCTGCCTTTTTCATCAGCTCTGTTTTCTGCCCTTCCCTGTGTGTCTCCTGGATCTTCACTTAGAAGAAAAGCAAAAAACAACACCCCCCCCCAACAACAACAACAACAACAACCAAAACAACCCAAACAGGAGGGAACAACTCTGCTTTTTCTTTTCTTCTGGTAGACCACTTCTGAGAATTTCTGTGCTTTATCCCCCATACTGAATTGCACCTCTGCTTATGCAAGAGCCATGGAAGACAGTAAGCACTAGTGCAGAAGATGTTACCCTTCCCATACATATTGGCTGTCTGTCAAGCTCTTCCTACAAGCTTCCAGAAAGTTGTAAAGTACAGAAGCTGTGTGTCTTAGGACTCCCAGGCTGGCTTCTCCTAGCAAAGGGTTACTCCAACCCTTGAAAAGCTGCACACTGACATGCTGATGAAGGAAGACTGCAGTTTCTATGAATGTGTTGATGCCCAGATAATGTTTTACATCACCTGACACATAGCCTTCCCTGAATCACGATGTCTGCTGTCTTTTCAGCTTTCCTGCAGTCTTCAGAAGAAAGAAGCTCTTAGCTTCATCTGCATGTGAAAATAGGTTGAGACCTCCAAACTCAGACATTTGGAAGATGACATAATTTGACATGAGTCTGCATGATTGGCAGGTCAAAGCATAATGCTGGTTCTTGCAGCTCAAAAATGCATGGTAAATTGGCAGAGCTGTGAAGCTCACCGTGTCTCAGTTCATGCGGTACATCTCTTGATATTCCCTCTCTACATATACCCAGAAAAGTTATTTGATAGTTCATATTATTAAGACCACATCAGAGCTAAGAAAGGGAGCAAGACAGAAATGGAGGTGACCTGAGCCTCTGACAGGTAGCCAGTGAAGCAATGACCTCAGATGCAAAGTCACTTAGGGCAAGCTTTTGAAATGACACAGCTTGTTGGGTGGTGCTGAGCTCTCTTTAAAAATTGGGCCAGAATTATAGCAATGGAAACAGCTGGATACTCAGTGATTTTAAAAATCTGGCTCTTGTTTAGCTGCCTCCATGGGAACTGAACTAAATTGAAAACCTGGCCCTGACTGGGCACGCTGAGCATTTAAAAATTCTGCTCTTTGGAAATTTCAGCCAATGTTATGTTCTGCCAGTAGCTGAGATTCCTTGTTTTCAACGGGAAACTTTCTGAAATATTACTGTTCTTTGTTCTACATTTTTTGTTGCTGCTTTCTTTTTCAGCTGACAGAAACATCAGTGTCTGTCAATTTCAGAGTCTGTTCCAGGCTCTGTATGCCAGTGTGGTTACAGCCTGCTAATTCCTTTGCTTACATACCAAAAGGCAGAAGTAGCTACCTGTTACCTTGCTATTTGTTGCCTTTGAATCCTAGCCTGAATGTGTGCATCTTTCAGCCTGAGTCCAGAATAACACTAAAATTCAAACCTTATCTGCAGGAAGAACTCTCTCCACCAAAAGCCCCAGCCAAGTTTGGGGCCCTGTTGTACTCACTGTTGAGCAAGTAAAGCCTGTATGTTCTCTACAGAGTAAATAGACAATACTGACATGGAGCAGTAGGAGAAACAGAAGGTATGAAGTGTCGAAGTAACTTAGATAACAGTGCACAAAGCATGGACAGCCAAGATGAGAACAATACTTAGATCAAATTGATATCCTTGCGTTTCACAAACACAACTGGACAAGTGTGTTTGCCGCATACCATCAGCTTTCAGCGAACAGTGAAGTGTTATTAACAATTAGCAACAAAAATAAGATGGGGGATTTCAAATGTAGGCAGAGGAGCATATAGGGCTGCACCCAGTTATTTGGCATGGATGGCTGCCAGTTGACAAGTGAGCTCTTTTGACATCATTCTGTGATGCTCTTGTGGGAATGGGAGAGGTGTCAGGACAGAATACCTCTATCACCCGTGTCAGCTGCACACTGCTGGGAAATGGTGATCGGTGCTGTGTAGTACATTAGTGCATTTGGATGCCATTGCCTCCAGCACAGGCATATGAAGCTACCAGCAGTACTGGCTAGATGATTATGATGTGACTTTGGGGCATATTATAAAATCCATGGAAACAAGCTGTGGAGTGTTTTCAGGAGTCTGAATCCAAAGGGCCAAGGCAATGCAGCAGGCAATGGGCTAAACCTGCCTTCCTAAGAAGCCCTGGTCTTTGTATGGCCAAGGAGTCATTTACTGTTTCTCTGAAGCTGAGGAGTGATGGTAAATAGAGACTGGATGCCAGCTGGAGAGTACGCAGATGTTTCTGCTTTCATATGAAAGGTACAAGGCTGGTCTGAAACACTTGACCATCTGGGTAGAGGTCAAATCTCCCTGCTGCTAACTCCCTATTGGTTTCCTGAATCTGAAAATGTCTCCTACTGGGGAGTAAACTCAAAGCTAAGAGTTTGGCAAAAGCAGGAGTGATACTCCTCCTGCTCTCCCTTAATAAGTGAAACTCACTGCACCACTCAGGTCTGTTCAGAAGAGAGCAGCCAAGCTTCTCCTCGCCCCATACCTCAACAGACTTCATTCCTGTGGTAACACTGTCCTCATATTTGCATGCAAAGTATGATTTGCACTGCACTGAACACTATTTAGAGAGGCCATGAGGTGATAAAATCATTCCGGTGGGGTGGAGGGTAGGGGAGGAAAATCCCATCTTGTTGTTTTGCTTCTGCTGTCTGAGTCCTGAATGGGTTTCTGAAAAAAAAAAATCTTGACAGAAAGAGGAGAAGGAGGACCAGCATTGATTGCTGCTGGGGAAAAGAGCCTTTTGTTGGATAAACTTCATCATGAGTTACACAATTTTCTTCCCATCTTAAAGACCATACTGCCTTTTGATCTTGTGCCTGTGACCACAAACTCGGGTGCAGGAGAAGATGTCCCTTCTCCTTTGCAAGAGAGACACGGCGCAGGGTCTGTTCTTTCTCCTCTCTCTCGGGGGTAGCAAGGACAGGCTGCACCCTCCACAGCACAGACAGTGTCTGACTGTCTTTTGGGGATCTGTACTGTGCCCACAGTTGGGAGTCAAGCCTAATACTTTAAAAATGCAGCACTTCCTCTATGAGACACTAAATTCACTGTCTCCTTGATGTTATAGTCTTGCTACATGTCTTGTTTGTGAGTGAATCCTGTGAGTGAAAGCCTGACATAGATTAGAAGCTGGGCTCCTATACTGGGAGTTGCTAACAGCCCCCTTCTGATGAATGTTTCGCTGTGGGTGGCTTGGTTCCAGTTTGAAGATTTCCTCTTCTGTTTCTTCAGTATCTCCAGGGCGGGGGGGGGGGTGGGGGGATGGGGGGGGTGGGGGGGGTGGAGCTGGGGGGAATGCACTCCCTGAGGTGCATTCTTTCCCACTGCTATTTCTGGCTGTACACAGTCCACTGCTCCACAGTGACTGAACCAGGGTGTTTAGTTAGTGCATAGTCTGTTATGGGAGATTAAACAGATTTCCCTACAGTGAGAGAGCAATAATCTTGTGATCATTCAGCGGCTGGTTGTTTTGGGGCTTTTTTGTTTTGTCCTGAGCAGTTACATGCTACTAGTTACATGTATCTTAAGCAAACAGAGATCCATAAAGTTCAAAACATGCTTCTGGTTTTGTGCAACTTTCTGTTACAGCAAGAGGGCCACTTGTCAAGACAGAAATACAAAGATTTGCTGCATATACTGTGGAGAAACACGGCAATGTGACATGAAACCCAGCATCCAAGCTAGGGGTGGAAATCTCTCAGGCACAGACATTGGCCTCATGCTTCATCTTCATTTCTTCCTGTACTTAGGTGGTAGCCATTAGATGTTTACACAGGGGACCTGAGAGCCCACCCTATAGATTTTGTTAGGATAAATGCAAGAATGGGCCTTGGGAGACTGAGAGGTAGCAAGCCTCCCCCAGAAATTATAGGAAGCCATGAAACGAAAGGTGAAAAAATGAATCCCTTCATCTTGAAAAGATTTACCACTCCCACCCTTGTGGTGGCTGACAATGAAATTTTGTTTGTCCCCCTCATTTTGCTTTTCCACCTACAGTTTTGTGCATGTGGAAAAAATGGCCACCTGAAAACCCTCGGAAGCACAGTTATTTCCACCGATCCACATTTAGCGCTGCCTCCGCAGTGTACCCTCCCACCAATGCACTGAATAAGGTGACTTCTGCTTTCAAAGGACCACTCCTGGGACAAGAAAGGTGGCAGAGCCTGCATGCCTTTTCAGCCTGTGTGCTGCTGATGGAGCATGCTGTTGAACACCACATGAGCAGCGTGAGGTGAAGGCCTATCCTGCAGAATCCTCAGAAGCGCCTTTCACGCCCCGCTCCCTGAGCTGTCCTCATGCACAGACACACTGCTGCTGTTTCATCTGAGATTAAACAGGCACTGGTGTTACAAAGCCAGGCTCAAACCGGACCTGGCGGTATCCAACAGTCAGTGAGGAGGATGACTCATGGGTGATGGCAGGTCTGCAACTTAAAAGCTTCATTTAAAAAATAGTTGTTAAGACAGTTCTTAATCAGCTGCAAAAGCATGCTCAGACTGTGGCAATTAGGAATTAACCTGTGTTTGAAACAGGAAAATATTTTCCACTAATGCATCAAAACTTGAATGTAAACTAGGCAGTAGGTAGAGAGATTTTAATGTTCCTGTTTGCTCTTCTCAGGATACTGCTAGCACCGAAGAAAATCATGAACCCATGAATCAGCCACATCACTGCTATTACAGAAATTAAAATCTCCCATCCCTACAGTACAAACAAATTAGGGGGTGAAGTGCGCAATCTAGGGTCTTCACCTCAAATTGTATGAGGGTATTAGAAATGATATTGCCAAATCATTGACATCTGGAGACCCACAAGAGCAGTCACCACAGTAGGTCTCACAGATTAATAATCTTTCTGTACCTAACTGAAATGCAGTATAACAGCAAGAACATAGCTTCATGGATAAATAAAAAGGTAACAAATATGTCCATGCAATGAAGTAACAGGGAAAATAAGGTTTGCGCATATGCAGTAAAGTAGGCGTACGTTGCAAATTTATCTCTCTACACTCTGTTACTGCCCAGAGTAATGTACTTACAGTTAATCCACTTCTGGTGCACATGACAGGAATTCTGCAGCTGTCAGTGCTGTTATGCACTGCAAACTCCACACATCCATTGTAAAACTGTGCTCATTATGAGAAGTAAAATACAGTACCTGAATCTTAACTGAAGTATTAGTAATGAAAATGGATTACATGCATCCTGTTTGCTGAGCAATTATTCTAGGGAAGGGATTGATTTTAGCTTTTGCCTCACTAACTGAATGGCAGAACAGGTATTTGCATTCAGTGTCTCTGACCTGGAGAAAATGTCAGAAATTTTATAAGCTTTAAGGAGAAATGGAAGTTTTTTTTGTTTGGTTTTTTTTGTTTGTTTGTTGGGGTTTTTTTTGCTTTAGCTATGTGCAAATAAAACTTTATTATCTGTGTTATTTCTTAGAAAAAAGAAGCTCAGAATAATTTAATGTAATATAACTTATTTAATCAGGAGCCTGCATAATCATAAAATTCTCTACACTGGAACGTGATCCATTTTCAAATGTGTATCACTGAGGCTTTGTTGACAGGGCTGTGAATGAGAGCCCTGATTCTGTGTAATGGGCACACATTTGGATGATGCAGTAGTGTTTAATTTTACTGCAAGCTTCAGCTGTAGGCTGCTTCAACCACTTAAAAAAGCTCTTAGCTCCTGCTTAGCTGCCCTATGTACAGAAAATGTATGAAACAATTCACTCTTACCCATGTGCGATTCTGGGCCTCTCTCTATGCCCCAGCCACTGGCACTGTGCACAGGTCAAGCTCTGTGCACATCCCAGCGCAGGCAGCCTGATTTCTTCAGCCTCTTCTTCTTTGAAGAGCCCTCTTGCCTAGACAGCAACATTGAAATAGTGTGTTCTTCTACCTGGGAATCATGGTGAATCAGGACAAAGATTTCTTTAGTATACATGCATCTTTAGTATACAGTTTCAATGGGAATGTACCCTGAAGCCTTGAAAGTTACCCCTTTGAAGGAAACTAGCCTGCTTTAAAGAGCAGGAAAAATCTAAAAGCCAAAACCTGTCATGACAATAGCTGATTGCAAGGATCCCCTATTGCTCCCCAAGAAAGCCAGAATCTACCCAAATTCATCGGTGACATTTTTGTTGGATTTTTTCTAAAGTTATCCCCAAGTGTAGTTCAAATCAGAATCATTTCACCCAGGGTCAGGAAAAGCGTGAGGACATGCCTTCAGTTTTGCACTTTCACATTCTGAAGCCACAACTGCAGAGCAGTGGCATGCTCCCTGTAAAGGACCATTCACACCTGAAGGAGCACAACCTTTGAAAGTGGGAGGGAGAAGGGCCTTTCCAGTGCTCGCTGCCTCCCCAGCAAGCAGGATGGGTCTGGCAGCAGAGGGTGGGAAGGTCCCTCCTGCGGTCAATGCCTCTGAGCAGGCTGCTGTATCCATGGCAATGGGCAGTTCAACCACTAACATTTCAATGCGTAAAAAAGGGAATTACATTATTTCATGCTTGATGTAATGACTGTCTGGTTCGACATTTACAGCCAATAAATAATAAGCTTGGGGTCAGGTATTTCTTGGCAGCTAATGGCCACCTGTGCTAAAAGCTGTCGGCTCCTGCAGTAATTCATTAAGTGATTGGAAATGGCCTTTACATTAGTCATTATGGCACCAATAGAAACGTTTTGTTTCAAATGTAATCATCTTTATGACCCTAATGCCACTTCTAAGTGAAAATGGGAGTGGCCTAATACGTGGGCAAATGCAGTGGACACACAGCCAAACCTGCATTCTTGCCTGGAGGAGACCCAGCTTGCATGAAGTGTGTTAATGTGCTAGTGCCAAAAGCAGATGTTTGAAAGGGAGAATTGGTGTTATCTTTCTAGATAGAAAGCACTGTATGTCCTTTAAAACTTATACTTTTTCCTGAGGAGACAGGGGAAGAGGGAAATACAGGACCCTGCTCCAACACTTACCATGTTATTCCACTTTTATGAAACTATGGATAAAGTATATTTCCTGTTGGGATGTGAGAAGCTGTAAAAAAAAGCAAAAGTCTTTCCTACAGCCAGTGCATGATGCTGATAAGAACACATGTATGAAGTTCTAGTCAAAAAAAAACATTAAAATGACAAAGGTCATACAAGTTTTCACATTTGCCTGAACCACATTTTTCTGGGTGCACCATTTGTACTGATAACATCCCCTAAGAGCCCCAAACCTGGTACACGTTCAAAGCAATCTGTTTTCAAATTTTAGTACATGCCTAATCTTTGCTCTCATATGCAAGCTATCAACAGCAATTGATTTGCATGCAGATGAGAATTTTTAATAAAGAAGGGCAGGAAGATGGTCATCCTCTCTCTTCTTTCTTCTCCAAAACCCTTTCTTATGTCTTGATGAAGGAAACACGGCACTTAAATGGAGCTGTAGACTAAACGTAGGCACCATGTGGTGCAACTCTTAGGCCCAGGCTAGCTAGAAGGTCAGAGAAGAGGATCGTAACAGCCTCTCCAGCAACTTTAAGAATCTGTGTGTTGGCTGTTGGTGTTGAATTCAGAAGATACTCATCCCTCAAAACCCATGCAATGTGGACCGGATACCAGGGGGCAGAGCCATTCATGCCACCTCTATAGCTGTTTGAAAGCACAGCTGACAGAAAAGCTAATGGGAGCCATGGAGTCTGGCATGTCTGGACGTTACGTGAACTGAGTGCTGGAGAAGTCCCTCCCGGACTAGAGCTGCCAGTGTTTTCCAGCTGCAGCTTCCAAAGGGACACTGCTCGCCGGAAATGTCCAGGCTCCCACAGGCTTATGTGGGCCTGCATCCCCAGGGATTGTCAGCAGCAAAGCAGGGCACAACTGGGCAGATGTGCTATACAAAGGAAATAGAAAGACAATTCACTCATTTTTCATTTGTCTCTTTCTGCTCCCACCCAAAAAAGCCCACGGAGGTACTTTTCCACAAATAGAAATAGCGCTGATTATTTATGTTAACCAGTAGCCAGTGTCTTCAGGAAACAACTGAAGGACATGGAATTTAACAGGAATTTTATCCCTAATACCAGCAGCATAGGATGCTACCAGTGGGCCCCACCTGCATAGCATAATATTTATCATTGATGTTCACATGTGAAAGGAAGAAGGAGGTCCAGCAAGGATAAGAGTCATAAATGACCAAGAAGACAATCACGTCTACACTATTACTTGACCTCAGGCTTCTTTCTCTAGTTCTATTGCCATTTTTACCATTTGAATCAATGGAAAATATTTCACTTTTGTGGACAAAGGCAAAATAGCAGGCAAAACTCTCACTCCCTGAAAGTTTTGCAGCAGCCAAGGAGAGATCTTTACTTTTTCATACAGAATGGCAGGATCGAAAAATAGAAGGAAGATCATGGGAGAAAGAAAAGCAGCAGAATAATGAGGTAGTCACACTGGCAAATGGAAAAGACCAGGTAATTTGAAAAGAATTACATTACAGAGGGCAAATTAAAAGATTGAACTTGCAAATAGAAGCCAATGGAATGATGGTGTAGAAAGAATTGCAGAAAAATTAAAAGACAGAGGTGGAAGGTGGTAGAATATAGCTTTCATCTCCTACTGCAAAACATGTACTAATGTTTCAATAAAGGGACAAAGGGTGGAAGTATTACATCATAACTTTAAATGAATCAGGGAGCTCTTGCAGCAAATTAATATATATTTTGTGTGTGTGTTTGTGTGTAACAAATGCCTGTAAATTCACCTCCATTGCAGAAATTCCTGTCAGACTTACCCAATTCTGCAGAATTGTTTCAAAGTCTGTCTTGTCTTTACTAACAATGTCTCTAGTGCTCATGGTTTCTGAAATGAAAATGTAAAGCTGAACAGTATGTGACTCGCAACATCTTTCAAAGTTTGCTGACAGCCTGAGAAAACAGTGAAAAGGTGTGAACTTCCTGAATTCTGAAATCTGAAGTTAATAGTCTGCATCTTATTAAAAATAAGGACAATATAAAATTAAATATAATATCCCATTAATATGAGATTTACTGAATGCATAATTGCTTTACTGAAGCATTTCTTTATCTTCTACAGTGTTTTGCAAACTCCAGAAGATCCGCTGTGAAGACAGAACTGCTTGCAAGTGGAGCACATTGAGACCTGGCTGTTTAGCAGACAAAGGTCGGTCATTTTTGCCATTGTGCAATGTAGTGCCTTGGTGTAGTTACACTCACTGAAAAGTGTGACCTTGAGAAGATACAGTCACATATATCTGCACACTTAGGGTCCTTGTCTCCTTCAAGATGATGCGCCAGATAGATATATTTGCAGGGAGACTTTAAAATACAGAGGAAACCTACTCAGACTTGACATTTGCTTTTGTTTCCTTCACAAAAAATAGGGACTTAAAAGGTCATGTAATAGAGGCAGATGTCATCCTACCAACAAAGAAAATGACTGAAGCAAATTTTAATGGATATTAAGAAAGTATGAGGTCAAGAAGCACCAATGCTGTGGAAATGACTTAAGCGTGAATCATTCAAAGGGAAATTTTGACAGAAAAAGGAACTATGGAAGGAACATAAATTGTCAGGTTTTTGAAACTCTTAAGACCTATTTATTTTTAAGCACAAATTAGGATTAATATTTTATAAATGCAAGAAGTAATACACAGTTTTCCTCTGCAATTTTTGTTCAAGGAAAACCACTGAAAAATAAGGTAGCCATTGATTTTAAAGCAAAATGGTGCTCCACACAAACTCAGCTTATGGAGTCATATCTTTTTCTAAGTGCTTGGTGGTAACTAGGCTTTATCCACCTTTGAAACAGACAAAGCTGAGCCCATGCAAAAGTCCTTCTCATGAGCATCCTACAAACGAACATATCCAAGGAAAGTAAATGAGTGTATCTGCAAAAAGTAATTCTTGCAGATGAGGCATTTGGGTTAATTCCATGTGAAGACAAAGGTGGTGGAGTCATCTATACTATACAAATAAAAATTATTCCTAAAGCCATTGAATCCTCCAGCACCTTTAAAAAAGGAAGTATTTTTTCATGTTTTGGAGACCAAAACAGGGCTCAAGCTGTACTACCTAATGGGCATTACACACTACCTAACAGGCAAAAATGTGAATAAGTCTGAAATCCCCCAAGTCACTGTGCATTGTTTTTAGAGGCAAGAACATCCTCCCTCTCTCATATCACTGATAGCAACAATTTTACAAAGAAAAGTAAATAATGAGTCATTTTGAACAGCAGGTAATGACAGTATTGGTCTTTATTCTCACTTGTGCCAAAACCCCTTTTACATCAACTTGTGAGACAAGAGAGCCCTAAAAGCAGCATTTTACCAGGTGTTGAGCAACCTTAATTAACATGAAAATCAAACCTGTTACTTGAGAGAGGGTGGATAGCAATAACCCCCACACAGGTGCCTCACTCACAGAGAAAGAAACACATCAAAGTAACTAGGAAGGGAAATTTTTCCATTAGCTGCAGAAGTCGGGGGAAACCACTTCCAAGTAAAGTGGCACTGTGTCCTTGGAAGGAGGGAGATCCTCTCTCCCACTCCGCAGTTGGTATTGCAGACAGTAAAAGGTGGCGAGAAAAAAAAAAAAAAGGAAAGAAGAGGTGTTTCAAAAGCTTGAACACTGGTCATTTGAAGGATCTACTAACTCTGCAAGATAGTGGACTGAGCAGACAGAGACAGCTAAAGATGCCGGGAGAGATGGGAGAGGAGAAGAGAAAAGAGGAAAAGAGAAGACAAAAGCTGAGAAAATATTACTAGAGGAAACTTAGAGGGGGGAAAGAATCAAAAGCAAAAGGGAGAAAAACAAAAAGAAAAAAAACCCAAAACTACCAAACAAATAAACCTCCAAACTCAAACCAGATGTCTCTAATAGAAGTCTGGGCTGCCAATACAGTACAAGACTGAGCCTAAGAGAAAACACAAAACAAGACACAAGGGGATGATTTTTCTTCCAATTTGTCCTTGTTTGTTACATGTCCTGATTTTACTTCTAAAAACGGAAACTCTCTGCCTGAGAAAAAGCCTCACCCTTTCTCTGCTGTTGCCACTTACTTTCTCATCTCCCACCCCCATTACTGGAGTTTTTTCACATTGACTATTGGCGTTTTCTCTATCAACAAGCAGCTGCATCCAGAGTGCATCACCTGGGTACAGTGGGACTTGGGGAATGGCACTGGGGAGAAAATGATGGTAGTGACACTCAAAACCCACAGTGGTCTCAGATGGATATTTCCCATCAGAAAGGCATGCCAGCATCATGTACCTGCATAGACACCACCAAAGAACAGGAGTAGAAGAGGTGCTGATTTCAATTGCACTGAAACATTTTGTGGATGTGCCTTACACCCAGGGCAAAGAGGCAGTAACTTTGGGTAACTGTAACGATGCTTTAGCATCCTGGTGCAGTATGGCACACCTCAAGCTCTGCTGTTCTCTGGTGTCTCTGCCTCCATGGCACCCAGCCTGGCCCCGGTGGTGCTTCAACACTCGGCTCCACTGCTCTGCTGTGCCTACAGAGGGCAAGGGGAGTTCAGTCCTGCAGGGTCCTCTAGGTTGCATGTCCCCAGCCACTGTCACTGGAAACCCTCCGAGTCTGACCTTGGAAAACGTGCAGCACTATTCTCCTCTGCAAGTTTCCTAGCTGTGGGGGTGGCCTGAGGCCGTGGTTTTTACTGTGTGAGTGATATTCCCCACGCTTGTAAAGGACAAGCATTTAACAGACCATCTGTCTATGGTCTTCTCATGGTCTACCATGTTCCTGGCAAAACTGTGGCTCCCATTACGTTTTTAGCTCCCTTTCCCTCAGATTCATTAAAGCACTGCATGTGTGATGTCAAAATCTTGATGCAATAGGATGAGATAGAAATGGCTGCGAACTGGAGGGGAATTACACGTATTTCTGAAATGGTAGCAGCTATTGCTTTGCATAATGCCTACCCAACCCCAAACTGATGTGGCAGATGGAGGAAGAGAGAACAGGTTACATGCCTGCAGTGTTAGTGTACTGACAGGCTTTGCCCTGCCAACTAGCTTGATGACTTGCCATGCCTCTGTTAGAGTGGTTTCTAAGAAGATGTGAAATTGCAGTTTAGATTGTAATTTATGAGTGCTTTTCATGTCAGAAGAGTGTGTTGAAGCACAGGTTTAGCTGCAGGTATCAGCCCTTGGGTTATAGAAGAATTATTTTGTAAAAGGCAAAATATTTATCATTTTCATATGGAGAGCAAACAGTAAGCCTCGATCTGAGTCTCCTAATAAGAAGTGTCTTGAAAAATCCCATTATTTGCTATAATCATGTGTCCTAGTTTCAGCTGGGATAGAGTTAACTGTCTTCCTAGTAGCTGGTACAGTGCTATGTTTTGAGTTCAGTCATTTGTCACTCTGTGACTTTAAAACAAAGAAAATAAAAATTGCTCGCTTTTATTTGCCTCCAAATTAATATTGCCATTTCCTGTTTTATGACTTCACATGCTGTTCCATTCCGAGCTTTCATACCAGCATGCTATCTTAATTTTGCTAACTACATACTTAAAATCAGATCTAGGAACTTGGGAAGCGAGATGTGGAGTTCCTCCTAATACATGCCCCTTAAAGACTGTCCTGGGAGCACTGAATCATTTACTCTGAACATTCAGCAGTCAATGCTGTCTTCAGTCCTACTATGAATACTGGGCTGGATTTGAAGAAACATTTAAGACAGTTTACTACCAGAGCCAGACTTTTGTGTAACCTATGCATGATCCATGGATCTGTACCTATGTTTCACTGCAGGCTGCACATAAAAATAATTTCTACCGTATTGTAATGAGAAATCATATTTCCCCTTACACAGCAATAATTACTTCAGCAGACTTTTTCATTTCAAAGGCAGGTATGAGATAAGATAACTGAGGGCTGAAGCTGTGTGAAACAGGCTGAGGTTCAGAGTTTACAGAATATTGGCCTAATGTATGTTAGTTTATACCAAACAGAGTCTGTAACCAAGCATGTACAACTAACACATTTTAAAGGTGCGAAGCTCTTACTAGCCAGGAGCCAAGCTCTTTTAAAAATGTCTCGCTGAACGCATTTTCTAAAAAAAACCCCACTTGTATTCAAACCTAGAGAATTCTATGTACAGATAATTTAGGTGGGAAGAAGAAAATGCTTTTGTCCCACCTTGCATTTCTGCTTCCCAAGAATCAGTTTCTTTCCAGTGTCCTTGACTGTAACCATACCTACCCTCTCCGACCCCACGCAGTGAAGCCTGTCCTTGCTGATGACCGTGATGAACTATCAGGCAGGGGATGTCATGTCCCCATGAAAGTGGTGGGAACTCAGGCCCGGGGATGCAGCTTCAGGGCCTGGGAAAGCTTTTGAGATCCTAGATGCATGTCCTGGTGAAGTGCCTATTTCTTGGGGAACGTCGTCATCCCATACCAGCGTGGTTTTCACAGAAGAGAAACTGAGATGAGAGGAAACAGTCGGTTCAGACCTGGACAATGAAGATTCAGGCCTTCAAGGCTCTTTGAGGTATGTATCCAGTACTGACAATCCAATGTTTCTGTGCCCAGAGATGCTGACACAAGCTCACTCCACATAGTGCAGAAGTGCTCGTATTACCTCCAACGACTGTTGCCACACCTGCCTGTTACAGCCCATAACAAGGGCTTGCAAGCTCCATGATGAACATGATGTGGCTTCTTGTCTGAGTTAATAAGATTTTTCCTGCTTCTGATGGTGAAAGCAGCATAATAGGTAAAGGGGCTCCACATCCCATCCCAGGATGAGACATCAGCACGTTCACACAGGAACTGTGGGATGGAGCAAGGACCTGAAGGTTGGTTCAACTTGCCCCAATAAGTTGCAGTGTTCTGGTGCATTTTGGATGTAGCAGAACTGCTCGTATGTCTTTGACCTGCACCTGAAGTAATCTGCAGTTATTTAAATGATACAGTCCTTTTGTGAGATGATTTGAACCAGCATTACAAAGACACCTGTGCTTGCTTGGGGTCTAAATCACTGGCCAGTACTGCAACGGGTTTTTGGTAGGTACCAGTGCCTGCTTCACGGCTGTATGCCCACAATAGCCTCCCCACAGCAACATGACTCAAGGACTCAGTGCCTTTCTGCCTGCTTGCCCTGGTCACAAACCCACAACCACCATTTCCTTCTCCTCTAGCGTTCCTAGATCTCTGCTGCTGCTCCACACAGCCTGACAGCAAAGATGACAAACTGTCTCTGCGGGACCAAGGTTCAGGCATTTCATCCAGGGTAGTAATATACTGTGGCCTCTTCCCAGTCTCTGGTATTTCCCTCTCATTACTGTTCCCTTCATTGATCATTCCATGTCTGCCCTTTCATCTGCATCGTTGTCAGCCTTCAGTGACAGGGTACCAGCAGCAGCCCCTTGCAAAGCCAATGCACCAGCTGACTCTAACCTTTCTTCTCCTGATGTACTCTTTGTCCTTGTCAGGGGTTTTAAATTCAAATTAAATACACTTCACCAGCTTTCCCACCTTTGAGGAGAAACTAGCAAGTGCTGTGGCACCAGCCGGGGGGGTGGGTAGGTAGGCAATTATGGGGAAGCAATTCATCCTGCATCTGATCCCTCGGAAACACTGCTTCTTTTTGCACTGTGTGTCACGTTTAGCTCCTCTCTGTGTGTTTTGAAGATTTTCCCCTAAATTAAAAAAAAGAAACCCTCTGAGATTAAAGCATCCTGCTTTTGCAGACCTCCAGGTGCTGTACTGCCACTGCAAATCAGTAGGTCACACTTCTTTATTCCCACACATCAACTCAGCAGCGACAGTGGAGCCAAATGAAGCTTTTCTACTCATTTCGTTTCTGTGGTCTAATACCTGCCAAGTGTTTGACCACAGCTCTTTGGCTTGCGTCTAGTGCCTCCAGGATCCTGAGCTGGCTTGCATCCAGCTACTAGCTGAGCCTGCAACAGCTTAGCTGCTGTGGGCAGCACAGGCAGTGTGCATTTGGCTCACTGAGGCCATGGGCACATTACATTCAGGCTTGATCTCCAGCTCTCAACAGGTCTTGGGAGAAAAGGGAATCCATTTGGGGATTGGGGTTTTTTTGCAGAAATACATAACAGCTCTTTTTTCATTTCTATTGCCTTTCCCACATAATGATCATTTCATTTAGGGACATTTATAAAAACACTGGCATACTTGAAACTGCTTTTGGAAACCAGGACACCTAGCAGAGACAGTTTAAAAGGCACACCAATGCACCTAATGTATTGAACTGTGAAAGAATAAAATTTTTTAAACTGATTTTAAATAGTTTCCAAGTCAGTGGAGCACACTGCAAACAGAAATATGAAAAAGCAACAGGGCAAGAATGGACTTTTTGTGTTGCAGAGGCCAGTGGGTTTTTGGCTGCATCCACATCAGCCCTTTAGTTTGGAACATAACTGTGCAGTACTCCATCAACCCAACTTTGGTTTGTATCACAGAGTAGGGATCTTCTCCCCTTGGATGAAGCCAAATTGGAAGTTGCACACCAAGAGTGCACCTAATGCACTACTGCCCCACACGTACTGTCAGTCTGGGGGATCATAGTAGAGCAAGTCCAAAGCAAAAAAAACCTGCCACCCTGAAATGTGCATATTGTGTCTGCGGGTCCTTGGCATCAGCTGTTTCACATTGCAGAATCTCTCCTAGAGCAGTAGAAGCAGTCCACACTACTTTATAATGCAAAATAGCCTATTGCAACCTCTTCCGTTAAACTGGAAAGCTGAGAGTATAAACTGAGCAGTGTAGGAGTAACCCTTAGCATCTGCTATCTGTGTGGAACATACAGCTAGCTTCCCACTGGCATTCCAATATTACTACTACCATGTATTAGAGTAGAACTAGAGGCCCTTGACAGGGATTAGGCCACTATTATAGGCACTGCTTGGACTTAATGGAGTAGTCCCTATCGCAAACAGCATGAATAGAAAAAATACACTGAGCTACAGCCTATTTGTAAAGGGAGCAAGACAGAGAGGTTACAGTGTAGCTATATACTTCTCCAGACTAGGCGTAAATAGGGTTACAAGTGAAAAATTACTTTGGTCTCATCCTCACCCAGATTCGAGCTCACAACTGAACTGCAGATAATCTGGCACAGTTAGTCAGCTTGTCTCAGTTGAGGCCAGCCCTGAGAATGCAGAAATGCTGGCGGTCAGGAGCAAGGTAGGAACGAACAAACTGGGCAGGGAAAACTTCTGCAGCCACTCTCTGCCAGCTGCTGGCTCTGAAAGCCTCTGCTGGGAGACCTCCGCTTTCCTAAGCACTAAATCCACCCCTGACAGCAACTGAATGCCTTTGATTTGTGTGAATAAATTTCAAAATGTCCTATGATTACAGCTTCGTAATATTCTGGAAGCAGATGGCAGGCACAGATGACAGTGACAGTAGTTGTAAGTGCAAATAGGAGGTGGCAGAGAGGAGGGGAGAGATTCGGAGTTGGCTTAGGAAAACAGTGTAAGAAAAGGAGCTCTTATTTTGAAGATGCAACCAAATGATGAAAGCAGGTAGGGAGGATTCAATTGCCACTGGGCGAAAAAAAATCCAGTTCTGCTTCTTAAGCATAGTACAGCATGTGCTTAAATGTCTTACTAAACAGACAAGAGAGGGACAGAGAGAGCGAGAGAAAGACATTAATACATTCAACTGCACTTGACCCTTAGGAGTGCCACTCTGCTCTCCTAGGAAATAAACAGCAGTAGGCATTTAAAAAACTAACACTCAGCGACTCGATAAACACACACGATAAATCGCAGTTCCCTCAGGACATCTCCTTACTTCTGGGCCAGGTGATAAAGTTCACTAGTCTGAGATAAAGCTCTTGCTTTTCTAAATCATGTCAGGAAACAAAGTAGCTGGCATTTATCTGCGGCTCCTACCAATGCTTTAAAAATCATTACATCCTCACTGCAATCCTCGAGGTGATGCTTACTTCATTAAGATGCAAGAGGGAATGTGAAAGCATCCATGGTGCTAAATGAAGTTCTTACAATGTCTCTTCAGAATACTTCCATTCTCATTTCAGGCATCAAGGAGAGATTATTTCCTTCCGTCTATCATCTAAAGAGTTAAGCAACAGAGAGGAAATCTCAAGGAAGACACTCAGTGCATCTTTCCGCCCCCCTCCCCCCCACCCCCCGGCTTTTTTTAAACATAGCACACATCAAAGTAAAAACTGACATGCGGTGCCCTGAAACTCTCTGCAACATGCTTTTAGGTTTTGGAAATTTCATTTTCTACCTTCTGATGATTACATGAGGGAGGATGAAATGCTTGCTTTGAGGTTCATCTTAGACAGAGATGTAATAAATGTTGTGGCTTCCCACTGCAATGGAACAAATTCTTTTGTAGATGGGCAGGGGGGGAGTATGTGGCTTAGTTTATATTTGAGCACTTTGGTAGGGGTGGAGATGCCATATGGGGAGTATTTAGAAAAGCAGAAAGGGGGAGAAAGAGAAGAAAAAGAGGGATTGGTGGCTTAGCCAGTTAAGTACTCACTTTTGCTCTAAATGCACTCCACTCTAGTTGAAAATTAGTTTCTCAGTCCCCACTGAACTGCAGCTGTGCATACGCATACACACACATATACAAATAAAATCTCAACCCTATAATAAATAATTCATCATATTTTACCGATTCTTCTCTGCTAAGTTGCAAGAGTGAGACAGCATGAAGACTGAATTACATCTGCCTTGTAACAAAAAGTTTGTTCCTCCAGGTACACAAGACAAGATGGAGATCATTTTAATCATGCCATGCTGTGCTGGATTGCTTGTTCGCTTTTTGTCTTTGTGGACTGCTGTTGTTCAGAAGGGACCACACTGAGGCTGATAAATTCACCTTACTTCCAGCTGCTAAGCAAGGAAAAAAAAACTTTGTGTTGCCCTGATGTACCTTTCATGCAGTTTATAAAAATTTCTAAGTGCATTCATACCTAAAAAAAAGAAAGCCATCTGGTCAAAACCTCTGACTTAGACACATTTTCACACTGATCCCTGAGTGAAAGATCCTGCTCAGGTTTTTCTACCAACAACATCCAGTACTTTGCCTCTCCTTTAAACATGTCTTTTAAATGACTTTGGTGTCTTGACATGTAGGTCCACCCTCAGTGCATGAATAGTCTTCTTTTGCCCCATCAGAGTGGGGAGGCATTAATCCCAGAGATGCTGTGGCAGAGCCTGCCCAAGAGCCCAGTGAGGTCTGGGATGGGGCTGGGACCAGGACACTCCTTGCCTGGGCAGTGCCATTCATTACCCTCCATCATGCTCCTCGCTTGTTCTGGCTTACCCAGTTAGCTCAGTTAGCTAACAAAAATGTCCCTAGACGACTGACAGTGCAGAAAACAGACATCTGGAGTACAGTTCCTCTGTGCCCCAAATGTGCTGAAGATCAGAGCAGATCAACCACTGAGAGCAGTGTGCAAAGTGAGGGAGAGGGTAGAGCAAGGCTAGTCAGGGCAAGCCTGCCTAGATAGGGATGACATGGAAAAGTAAACTTGTCAAGTTGTCTTTCAAGGCCATAAGAAGTAGGATTCATGACAGGCTTGGACTGAGTACCAAGAGCTGGCATACATGCTGACCTCCGAAGTGAGCGCTCAGCTAAATCCACTGCACCTAGGTCTGATGGGCATCTGTGTGGACATTATCTAGGTATCATGGTGACAGTTATGTGTTAGCTCCCCACCTTGTCCATTTCACATGACCCATGATCTTTTGGGAATTTAGTGATACTGCTTGAGAGTCTTTGTAGTAGACATGTGGCACTTAGAATCATGGAATGGATTGGGTTGGAAGGGACCTTAAAGATCACCTAGTTCCAACCCCCCAGCCTTGGGCAGGGACACCTTCCACTAGGCCAGGTTGCTCAAAGCCCCATCAACATGGCCTTGAACGCTTCCAGGGATGGGGCATCCACAACCTCTCCAGGCAACCTGTTCCAGTGCCTCACCACCCTCACAGTAAAGAATTTCTTCTTAATATCTAATCCAAATCTACCCTCTTTCAGTTTAAAACTGTTACCCCTTGCCCTATCACTACACTCCCTGACAAAGAGTCCCTCCCCATCTTTTGTGTAGGTGCCCTTTAAGTACTGGAAAGCCGTTATGAAGTCCCCCTGGAGCCTTCTGTTCTCCAGGCTGAACAACCTCAACTCTCTCAGCCTTTCTTCATAGGAGAGGTGCTCCAGCTCACTGATCATCTTTGTGGTCCTCCTCTGGACTTGCTCTAACAGGTCCATGTTCTTACGCTGAGGCCCCCAGAGCTGAATGCAGTACTCCAGGTGGGGTCTCACAAAAGCAGAGTAGAGGGGGAGAATCACCTCCTTCTACCTGCTGGTCACACTTCTTTTGATGCAGCCCAGGATATGGTTGGCTTTCTGGGCTGCAAATGCACCTTGCTGGGTCATGTTGAGCTTCTCATCAACCAACACCCCCAAGTCCTCCTCCTCAGGGCTGCTCTCAAGCCATTCTCTTCCCAGCCTGTATTTGTGTTTGGGATTGCCCCAACCCATGTGCAGGACCTTGCACTTGGCCTTGCTGAACTTCATGAGGTTCACATGAATCCACCCCTCAAGTCTGTCAAGGTCCCTCTGGATGGCATCCCTTCCTTCCAGTTTGTCAACTGCACTACACAGCTTGGTGTCACTGGCAAATTTGTGGAGGGTGCCCTCAATCCCACTGTCCATGTGGCCGAAAAAGATGTTAAATAGCACCGGTCCCAATACCAACCCCTGAGGGACCCCACTTGTCACTGGTCTCCACTTGGACATTGAGCTGTTGACCGCAACTCTTTGAGTGTGACCATCCAGCCAATTCTTTATCCACTGAGTGATCCATCTATCAAATCCACATCTCTTCAATTTAGAGACAAGGATATCGTGTGGGACAGTGTCAAATGCTTGGCACAAGTCCAGGTAGATGACGTCAGTCGTTCTTCCCTTATCCACCAACACTGTAACCCCATCGTAAAAGGCCACCAAATTTGTCAGGCACAACACTTCCATTATGTAGACTGGTTGGTCTGCAAGACTGGAGCCCCTAAATGTGTTGTTTAGTTTGGCTAATGGCCACTGCAACCTATGCTCTGGTGCTATGGGCAACCTATCTTGGCATTTTGCCTGTCTCTGTGCAGGATTTGGGTTATGGTGAATTGATTCTATTTTTTGCAGTTTATACCCCAGCTTTGACCTGTGGCTGTTGGCAGATTGATCCCTTCCCAACAGCTCTGTTCATCCAGCATTTAGACTTACATCCTGGCAGTAAACCTTAGGGACCTTTTCTTTCAGCTACTCCTATAAATAAATAGCAGTATCGTAAGGAAGGAAGAGCACACTGAAAAAACTTGAATCAACCCTGAATGCAGCCAAGCCTTCCACACATTGAGGCCTACTTCCACCAGAGCTGGAGACAGCCTTACCCAGTGAAAAGCCTCTTCATTTCACCTCCAATTCTCCAGCTTCTCTAGCATACTCAGTCACACCTTGGCAGTGGGGGGGATAAAGAGATAAAGCCCATTTCAAAATGGATGTATTTGTATGATTTTAGCAGCTACAGAGCTGGCAAATTTGAGGAAGATTCACATGTGGCCCTGCTATAATGTTGGGAAAACATTGTCAAGCACCAGACTGTCAGAGTCAAGGGGTTATTTGAATGTGAATTGTCCCCTTTATCAGTTCTCCTGGGGACTGCAGTATCACCATGTGAACAATTGGCAATGTCACTTACACTGATGATACTGGAGAGTTGAAGCTGGGGTTTCTGCTTGAACAGTTGTACTGAAACAGAGAAAAAGGGATTGCTTCTGGATATCAGGATATCACTAGGCTTTAACCTGTGACCCAGAAGCTGTTTGACACATATTAGGGAAAGTATTGAGCTTACCATACCTTTGCCACACGGAGACTTAATCTACTTCTGAAACACCATATGTCAGTTTTTCTTGTAAATAAAAGATGGTGAAGTAGTTAGCATTTTATCTCAAAATAATGAGACTAACTGCTAGTGATTCAGGAGCTGTTTCACACACAGCTGAGCTGTCCCTGAGGAAGGAATGGGATGGCTAGCTGAAGAAGGTAATCTTATCTGCTCTCCCATCAATAAATTCTCCTTACAGAAGTCATCCTTAGCCCATACACATTTTGCTTTTCAATGTCCTTGTTTCAGTTAGGACTATGATTTTCCTACAAAAACAGTTTGGTCAGTACAACTGCTATGTGAATATCTTATCCATAGCATATGGCTTGATAACTACTTGGCTGAAGCAGCTCAATAAACTAAGTTTTTAAGTATAAGCACTGCCTTGTTGAGGCCTGACAAAGCCTTATGAATAGAAAGATTCTCCAAGGGCAAGCATGGCCGTGGTCCAGACAGTCCTGAGAAGTGGTGTCAGCCTAATGCTTTAGGGAATCCAGACCTCAGTCTAGTTACCATTTTAAAAATGTGTACTCCATTTCCTGCTACACTGACTTCTGCATCTCTTTACAGATGTGAAAAGGCTTGCAAGAGTTTATTAATTCAGCCAACATGAATGCTGTAACGTTCTCAACTGCCTATTTCTTTGCTTTCAATGACAACTTCATCTGTGAACTCTAAAGCTCTTTCTTTGCTTTTCAGAATTGCATATGCTCTTTTCCTAGGATTTTATTTGAGGCATATTATGAGTAAATGTGGGGAGAAGAAGAGAAATGAACCATAGAAGTTAATCCTCTGGCTTTTCCATCCTGCCTCAATGCCTGTCTCCTTTACGTGGACACAGCAGCCTGGATTTCTCCTGGTTTATTTCAGGTATGTAGGGTGGCCTTCTATTCATGTGCAAATCAACTTAGTTAACATAGCATTAGAACATATATGCCTGGTTTATGAGGAGACTTTACTTCTAAAAGCTTATATGTTACAAAAGCAGTAAATCTTTGATATTAAAATCCCACATTATACTGCCTAATTAGAAAGGCAAAAATCTTATGCAGGTTACTGTGAGTGTCCATGAATAACAGCCATATTCCCTTTACTTTGACACCTTGTTAGAGTTATAATGGGAATTGACAAAATAAACAGGCTCTTCCTCTCCATTTTCTCTGTTTGCGACAGCAGAACAGCAGTATCACTGTCTTTTTTTCATGTACTCCCTATGCATTGTATAAGGCAATGGTAGACTAACAGGAAGGAAATAATGAGTAATCATTTCATGGAAGCTCTTATCTGAAATTTTATCTGTCAGGAATAAATGAATAAACACGACAACTTTTGCGTAAGCAGAAGATGGGCACCTTCAACACCAAGAGAAATGTGAGGTGGTTCATTGTACAAATATTTTACTGCCTATCAAAAATGAATCCAGAGTCTTTATTCAAAGTTATAAAGTATTAGGGCTCTAAGATATCAGCTGATGTCTTTGCTTGTCAGCAAGGTGAATCCTCCAGGGTATCCTTCCTACTTTCAACCACATTATATGGTCCCATATGCATACGAGTACACACCCATGTGTACTTTGGACTGCCTGGTTTAGATTAATTTTTTAATTTTCTAATTGTTAACAGAAGAGCCAGCTTAGCCTATTTTTTCACATTTTCTAGTGACACCGTGTGTCATATAAAGTCCTTATGTTGGAAGGGGTTCTTACGCATAATAATGGGCTTATGAGGTTTTCTGCTGCCCTTCCTGTGTGGTTGTCCTGTGTCTAACAGCTGGAATTTAATCACAAGGTTTTACATCAAGATAAGAAAACTCAGCTAAGCCAAGTAGAGTCAATCTCAACCAACACAGACCTTGTCGAAAAAGGTAATGTTCTCAGCTTTCTCATTGGAAAGTGAGCTGTAGCTTCGGAGAACAGAAGAAGTAGCAGTTCATTTCAGATGTCTGTCTGTGGAAAGCAATTTAGTATTAGGGCCTCAAAAACATCTGACTCAGGCCATGTATAAATTGGTTCTGAAATAAAAATGACAGTAATATCAAAAGGTCAGGAATGTCATTTTCTTGTTCCTTTCGTGATAGGAACTTCCATGCCTTTTTATTTCAAATTCAGAAGGAAACACATCTTGGGCTGCAGGTTATTCCCTCTGCCACATTCCTCTCAAAACAGTGTGGGCTCGCAGGGACTCCATGCTCCTTTGCAGATATTTTCAAAATACCTTCGCCTTTAACACCTAGGCAAGGTGGCCTGAGTGGCTTCATCCACATATTCTTCCCACACTAAGCAAATAATCACCAATGCATTCATTGCTAAAGTGCTCTTTATGAATCAAGTCCTTATCTGTCATTGTGAGTGTGCATGCTCTTTCCAGTGATGAAAGAGATACAAGCCCTTACCCCAAACCTTTTTACTGTCTGACTCTCATTTACCTGCAATGTTACGAGATCTTGATAGTTCACTTGGGTAGCTGGGATAGGCAAGGGTGCTTAGCATACTCATTGCTATGCAAAGCATACTGAATAGCAATGGTCATCACCAGTTTGGTAATTATTCCTCCATTTTGTCATTTCAATATGCCTCTGATGTTGCATGGAAAGCTCTGCTTCTCAACTGTATTTATGGGTATTCTCAGCTGTTTGCAATTATTGTGTAGCTCTGATTAATACTTCCTCCTCTCTGACACAGAAGGAGCTGCATTCTAATACTGTCTTTATTATTTTCCATCAGATTCCATACTTCTGCATTTAAAAAAAAATAAAATTGTAAATCAAGGAAGTAGTGTTGGAGCTCCATAAAATGTGAGACCATGAAAATGTCATCACTGTACATTTTATTTTCCTGTCTACTCTGAATCTCCCAAATGTTGTTAGCTTATTTATGGCTGCATTGTTCATTTGGGATACTTTATTCTTAAGAGGTAGTCTGGCCCAGACCTCCAGCTCCATTTTCACGGTTTAGGTTGTATTTGGAATGGTTATTTCAGCTTCACTCTTCATGTGCGTGCTGGTTTTGGCTGGGGTAGAGTTAACTTTCTTCATAGTAGCTAGTATGGGGCCAAGTTTTGGATTTGTGCTGAAAACAGTGTTGATAATTCAGGGATGCTTTAGTTACTGCTGAGCAGTGCTTACCCAGAGCCAAGGCCTTTTCTGCTCCTCACCCCACCCCACCAGCGAGCAGGCTGGGGGGGCGCAAGAATTTGGGAGGGGACACAGCCGGGACAGCTGACCCCAACTGACCACAGGGATATTCCAGACCATATGACGTCAGGCTCAGCATATACGGCTGGGGGAAGAAAAAGGAAGCAGGGGGACATTCAGAGTGATGACACTTCCCAAGTTACCACTACGGGTGATGGAGCCCTGCTTTCCTGGAGATGGCTGAACACCTGCCTGTCGATGGGAAGTAGTGAATGAATTCCTTGTCTTCTTTGCTTGCACGTGCAGCTTTTGTTTTACCTATTAAACCATCTCTATCTCAACCCACTAGTTTTCTTACTTTTACCCTGCTGATTGTCTCACCTATCCCACCGGGGAGGAGCAAGTGAGTGGCTGTGTGGTGGTCAGTTGCTGGCTGGGGTTAAACCAAAGCAAGATGCAAGTTTATGTTCATCTGTCAGTCCCCGTGGTAAGCTTAGAGCACGCATTGAGTATTGTTAATTGCGTTTTTCCCACATCTAGCAAAATCATTATACCTTGGTCACTACTTCTACATATTTTAATTTTCTTCAGTGACCTATGCTGTTTTTCCTTTGGCCAGAGCAGGCAGTAACAAGGCTTCACAGAAGACCTTGGCCATGAAAATCGTATTGTACAATTGAAAGATTTGTATGAATCAGCTTGCCTTGCAAAAAGATGGAGCAGCTATCACCTGAGTCTTTATTTTCCTTTATAATAAAATTTGTATCAGTTAATGGCCAGGGAATTTTAGTGTCCCCTTAATGTGAAGTTACAGCCTAGTTCTACATTGGCCTTCTCCTCTTGAATCACAGAGTGCAGTCAATCCAAGCATAACCCTTGGTCCAGTCTGCAAAAAATAATGGCAATTATATCTGTGCATTTCAGCAATGAAATAATTGCTTTTTATCTTATTTGATGGTCCTCTGCTTAATAACAGCCTGTAAGACTTACAATTTCTGGCTGTGAGTCCTTTATAGGCTGAAGGAGATAATCCTGATCGATTTCACCAGTTCTGTAATGCCTCCATGACTAAAATGCTGCTTTCAATATTATATTAAGAAAAAATTTTTTCAGATGTATGCTATTGTGTACTTCAAGGTAGTAACTTAACTTACCTTCTTTAACAGGAGTTGCCACAGATACACCACACTTTATCTAAGAGAGGAAAGTGTTCTTTGTCCAGCAGCTGAGGAGTGCTTTGTGTGTGTGTGTATGTAAAACATGTCTTTTTCTACATTTCTGTAACAACTGTAGATGGAGGGGACAATGAAGGGAATGATTAAATTGGACAGAAGGTAGTTCCATCAGGTTGCTCTTCAAGAGGTGGACAGAGCCATTGCCAAAGCATTCTGAGTGACTCTTCCAAACCCATTTATTGTGATAGCCAAGACAAATATCACAGCTTATATCTAACAACTGAAATGTCACGCCAAAGAAAATGATGGATTAGTAAGGCCATGGACACAACGGTAGAGAGAAATTGAAATATAATGATGCCAGAGCCAATCCAGGTTGCAGAAAATGAAGCTGGAATGGAAGTAGCAAGAAAGCTTATCACAGATTCTCCAAATGGGGAAAAAGGATCCACCCTGCTGTTTAACATAAGTATTAGTGTTTCATCAGTTCTTTGTTGGTGAATACAGGGATACCTAGAGTGTTATTTTCAGACAATTTGAGCTTTCATTTGTTATCTGTACCGTAACTTGTATTTTGGGAATAACCCATGAAACAACAAACAATGTACTATACACTGCTATAACTACTGGTAATAATATTCAGCATGCATATATTTTCCTTCCTCGTGGATATGATAAAGTTAATACAGTACTTTCTGTATGAACAGTTGTAACACTCAAAGCAAAAGTACAAAACATTCTCAAGCATAAGTGTGCTGACAGAAAATCTAGCATTACAGAGTTCATTTATCAGAGTATGTTACCTGGTGGGTGGTGCAAATACAGAAGGAATTGTGACAAAGGCACTTGTCACACTGTTAGAGTCATGTCTAATCCAACACACTACATTTTGAAATGCAAGGAGTATACAGTAACGACAAGTCACCCTGTGTAATGTGTAATAGAAAAGATATAACCAGAAAAAAATTATATTATTACCATAAAAAATAAAAATAATCTTATTTGCACTGTGTCTTTGAATCCTATCTTGACATTTTACAATGCATGATGCAATAATGACTAAGGAGGAAGAAGCAGCAATTAAAACGAAAATCACAAAGCAGTGGCCAGGTAACGTTCAGATGAGGAGGATGTGCAGAGGGAGAGAATGGGAGGGGGCATGCCCGTGAGCCAGCCCCCACACCACCCACCCTGGAAGCACAGGCTGGACAGCAGACATGAGCAGGCTGGCTGCCAGCACCCGTTCTCTTTTCCAGGAACAATGCTGTTGGTCAGCCTGGCAAAAAACTCAGGCGTGCACGACACCCACACTGTTGCCTGAAAGATTAAAGCTTTGTACAGCCTTATGTGGACTGCCTGTGGTATGAACATGTTCAGTCCTTCCAGATCATGTAAAAGAAACAGCTCACCTAGGCTAATGCATGGTACAGGCTCACACTTTTTCCTTCAAGTATTGTGGTGGTTAGTCTAAATAGGCATCTTAGCACTGCCTTATAAACGAAATGCATTTGCTGAGCATGCCTGGGCAAAAAGCACAATGAAGTCTATGCTTAATTCATAGCATGGATGTACCTTAGCTCAAAGTGCATGGTCTTACACCCTTTTCAGTGCCAGCTTTCAGTGCCTGAAACCAGTTATTCTTCAGTTACACCTGAAATAATGATGAGAATGTATTTAATCTTGTTCTTTCAGTAATTCTAACCTTGCACGGAGGAGGAAGCACTTTCTTTGTAGTGGTGCAATGGTCACAAGTACACAGTGTTGCTTGGAAGCCCTGCAAAAATCTGACAGACATTGATCACCTTTCCTGGTGATTCAAATTCCTCCCTTGGTCCCAGTTATACCCTTATCAGACCTGCCAACAGACTAACCTTGTCCATAAACATCTACTGAAATATCCCCAAAACGTGGAAAACATTTATATTGCGATTCTCCACATCTCTTTCATGTACCCTAAATAAACAAACAAATAAATAAATAGCCTGGAAAGGCAAATTCTCTTCTGTCATGGCATTTACAAGCACAGCAAGGGGCAGAATACCTATTTTTAAGATGACATCCTTAAAACTATTGCCATCTCAGCTTCTATTGCATCATCAGTTTAGCAGATTTCTTCACAGTTGTTAGAATTAGCAATAGAGGCCTCAGCTCAAATGAGCACATGCTTTAAGTCTCACTGAGTGCTGGGGGATTTAAGAACATACTTACAGTTAAACACATGCTTATGTCTTTTCACGGTGCCACATCCATCACTTCTGTAAGCAGGTATGTCTTCATTAGAAAAAAATGGATTTGCTTTCAAAAGAGAGGATTTGAAGCTGCTCTTCTGAGTTTTTATACCAGCATTCATTTCTAGCTCAAGCTGTTTTATCAGGAGTGACTGGTAAAAGCATCATATGTCACAACTGAGTGGGAGGGGACAGAAAGAATAAGCAAGTAATCAGGAAAAGGTGATTTTATAGATTTATAGGCCACTGTGACAGGGAAATGAGATCAAAGTTGAAAACTCCCTGACAGCATCTCCACCTCTTACGAAGTAAGCAGATTGAATGTAAGTTTGTCAGCCAAGCTCAGCTGATACAGGAAGGCACAGAAGGAGATGCATCTTTCCGGTGAGAGACCATGGATCATTTTTATCTTGGTAAGTCAAGACATAAAACTCTAACTTCATCCCAAGTTCATAACCAAGTTCAATTCTGAACCCCTGATTAAAACCAGCACAGGATCTGCTGAACAACATCCAGCTTGGTCCTGATTGCTTTTGCATATTCTGATCTTGAATGCAATCACAAAACCCATGCAGCATCACTGGTTTACGCTATAATTCATTTACCTGTCATTTAATTGTACTATTGTCCCAAGACTATGTCTAATACTGTCTGATAAGCAGCAGCCATGTCCAAGTAACCCTAATTCACCATATGAAAGTAATCACTGGTATTAACAGATCTGTGTCTGCCGCTCCAATGAGGTATTTCCCATGCTTAGTATCCGCAGTCTTTGGTAAACTATTCATATCCTATCTCTTCTTGATAGTATTAAAATATTTATTTACTTACATATATATGCCAGTTTATCTGCATTCAAATGCCAGCTTGACAGAATGTTGGCTAGAGCACACTAATTCAAGCAGAATAAGGGTAAGGTGGTATCTCAGCTTTCCCAAGTAGGAAATATTTACATTTTAGTATTTTCTGTGACAGTGCCTGCAAGGTAAGCTATTAGTGGCTATGTAACACACTAATGTAAGCAGTTACTGGGAAATGCTTCTTATACAGTGCTATACTATGGCAGTAGTGCACTGCTGATATTGCTGGCTTCTCTACAGAACTGGAAAAATGCAGTTAAATTCCAGTATTTGCTCAAGATCAACATTTAAGTTTCCTAATAAATTACAAGGAAAAGCCAAGTTAGTTTTGTCCATTGTTGTTGATACATGGTTCTTCTGTCCAGGAGGGAGAAAATATTAAAAGCCTTTAACAATGTAGATGTCTCGGTGCCTTTTAAGATTACCAGTCCTTTAGACATACCATTATTAAAAATGCTGTCATCATTGAGATAGTGGTCACAACTCAATAGACAAGGTTTCAAATAAGACTCTTTTCTGGGGAGAAAAGAGTGAAATCAGTACTGATGGCTACATGAAAAATGGATCAGAAAGCATCTGTATAAAAGTAGTTCTATAGATATACAAACTAAGATTTGCCAGTTGTCACAAAATTGTTTTGGCTGAATATTATAGGACTCTTCCATGCCACCTTCCCTCTCAGAAGGCTCAATGCCTCTTTTCTGCTTTGGGGCCTTACTCAACAAACACTTTTGCCGTTAGTAACTTCGTGCGTGTGAGTGAAAATCAGCTCATGGGTGAGTTCTGTCTGGCAGGTACCACAGATTACTAATACTTTAGGCAGGATATATGTTGTGGGTTAACCCTGGTCAGAAGCTCAGCTCCACACAGCCACTTGGTCACTCTCCCCACCACAGTGGGACAGGGGAGAGAAGAGGAAGCACAAAAGCAAGAAAACTCAGGGGTTGAGATGAAAATAGTTTAATAAGTGAAGGAAAGAGGAAGAAGAAAGAAAACAACAAAACAAACAAAACCCCAAGTGATGCAAAGGCCATTACTCACCTTCCACAAGCAGACTGATAAACAGCTAGGCTCCAAGGAAAGGCTGCCTTCAAAAAAACCCAACCTCCCCTCCATTTTTGTTGCTGATCATGACGTTATATGGCATGGGATATGCCTTTGGTCAGTTTGGGTCACCTGTCCTGGCTACGCCCTCTCCCAACTTCTCATGCTCCCTCAACCTACTTGCTGGGGAGGCAGAATTGGGAAAAGAGAAGGCCCCGACACCATACAAACACGCTCATCAATAGCCACAACGCTGGTGTGTCATCACCACTGCTTTAGTCACAAATGCAAAACACAGCACCATCTAGGAGAAAATGAACTCCATCCCAGCCAGGCTCAGTACAATATGTTTACCTTAGTATCTGTACTTCCCATATTTAATCCTTAGCTAGTATGAGAGTTGTCCCTGCAGTCAGATCATGCAGAGCAAAGCTGCACTGCCTTCAAGGGAAACGCACAAGAACAGCTTCTTATTGCAGGATCAGATCCTTGGGCTGTGAACATCATATAAATAACATTTCCTACTTCCTTAACCAGCTTTTTATGGGCATGGCATTTCCCTATGAAAATGATTTTTTCCCTAGCTAAAAAGTAAATATTTTGAGTATTTGATATTCAAGATGATGGTTATTACAGTTTTCCCCACATTTCCAGCTCTCTCTCACAAAGGAATGTGACTCTTCCACGAAATGTGAAAACCACAGATGTGCAGTAAAACTTTTTTTTAGGTAGGAAAGAACACAATGGGTTTGAAACAAGCAAGCAAAGTGCTATTAGCAGTCCTCCTCCCTCTTGACAGATATCTTGTCAAGGTGGCTCCAGTTTAAAGGCTGTCTTGTCAGTCACCACTGCTGACTAATGAAAGACAAGGAAGGCAAGCCAAAGACTGAAGGCATTCAGTGGTGCTGCCTCACTCCACACTGTGTTCTCCAGACAAACTGGGGAATATCTCTGCCTGTTCAATGCTCCCCACTTCCATGGGTTTTATAGCATAAAACTCTGAACCCCAAAAAGCTTCAGTTCCATTAGTTCATGGGTTTTAAACATACATCTAAATTGCTGTCCTGAAAACTGGTATTTACATGAGTTACACTAAACCACTGTTGTGGGTTAACCCCAGTAGGCATATAAGCACCACACAGCCACTTGCTCACTTCCCCACCACCACCACCAGTGGTATGGGGAAAGATAAAAGGAAAGAGTAAAAGCAAGAAGACTCATGGGTCAAGATAAAAGTAGTTTAACAGGTGAAGTGGAAGAATAAAGAAAACAAAACAAAGCAAGGGATACAAAGACAATCACTACCCACCTCCCATGCTAGACTGATGCCCCACCAGTTCCCAAGCAAAAGATAGCTAACATACCCTCCCCCCACTCTGTTTTATTGCTGAACGTAACACTGCATCACCTGGAAAATCTCTTTGGTAAATTTGGGTCATCTGCCTGGTTGTGTCCCCTCCCAAACTCTCGTGCACCCCAGTCTGTTCACTGGGGGGCAGAGTGAGCAGAGAAGACTGATGCTGTGCAAACGCTATTCAGCAGTACCTAAAATGTTGGTGAGTTTTAGGCACCACAGGAGCTGCTATGCAGAAAATCATCTCCATCCCAGCCAGACCCAGTACAAATACTTTAAATCAGTAACTGCCCGCTAGCAGATGATCCTAACTCTGGCCTACCTGGCAAATGCACAAGCCCTTTCAGGCTGCTCTTTGGCAGTCCCATGCTTTCCTCTGCTATCATATGTTACATTTTCAAAACAAAGGCAAATGCCTCTTGTCTCTCCATGCAGTGACGGTAAGACAAATTGCTTTGCAATAAACACATGTGGATTGCCTGAAATTAATTTTTTCTAATGTGGCCTGGTCCTGCTTTCCTGGACAGGATCTTCTGTTTCTAATGGAAGATCTCTATAGGGATTTACCTGTAGCGGAGCCATTTCCAACTTCCAAATCTTAATAAAACAGTAAAATCAGATTGATTTCCTTTCTTCAGCTCACTTACGATAGCTATGACAAATAGGTTTAACTTGCCCGGCTAAGTTCTACCTAAAAGCTTCTCTCTAAGTAATTTGCACTTGATGGGAATTATTTCACTGACACTAAAATAGTAACTTCAGTGAGGGTGAGAGTTGGGTGGGACAAACACCTTTGAAGTCACTGGAGTTGCAGTTGGTCACACCAGGCTTAGTGAAACCCCTAATGTTTACTGAAACCTGCAAAGCTTCAGTAGCTCTGGGCAACAGGATGGCTCAGGGTCTTGGACTGCTATCTGTCTATTCATAAAGTGACAGTTGCCATGGTATCTGAGCACCACTGGAAAGGCAGCTTGTTGCTGCAGGCCTACAAACAGCATCCAGCCTAGCTGAGCTCTTAAAAGTACTATCATGCCAGGGCTGTTCAACAGCATGTATGCACTGGGCTGAAAATAAAATAAGTTAATTTGAACTTGGGTTCTCTGGAAGCTGTGATTTTGAACTTCCTGAAACTGTCAAAAAGCAAGGAGCCTGGTTCCTTGTTTGCTGGGCAAGTCCTGTTGCAAAAAAAAAAAGATGGACATTGCCTGGACTGCCAGCCACTTTTTAAGAATGAAAATGACCACAGCCACTCTCTTTTGGGATGATTCATTGACACCAGTATACATTCAGGTGCATATGAATACAGTCTCAGCACTGGATCCCTTTGGAGTTGTAGGCCCAGCATCACTTATCGAAGAACCTCTGAACAGGCTCAGGCATGACCTGGAAAGCAGAGTGCTCAGACCTGCCAAGCCAGCTGCGGCCTAGGCATGGACACATACCTCGAGTACCTTATGACGAAAACTCAGGTGCCTATGCACTTGGATAGGTCTATGTACAAACTGGACATACAGGACTCCATCACACAGGGGGACTACACACAGGGGGGCTGAACAGCTGGAGAGCAGCTCATTAGAAAATGTGCTGGAGGTCCTGGTGGACAACGAATTAACCATGAGTCAGCAATGTGCCCTTCAGGGAAAAAAAGGCCAACGGTATCCTGCGTTGCATTAGGAAGACATGGCCAACAGGTCAAGGGAGATGAACCTTCTTTTCTGCTCAGCACTGGTGACACACATGCAGATGCTGGGTCCAGGTCTAGGCCACTATGAACATCCTGGAGTGAGTCCAATGACAGGCCACAAATGTGATGAAGGGACTGGAGCACCTGGCATAGAAAGAGAGGCTGAGAAAGCTGGGACCATTCTACCTAGAGAAGAGAAGGCTCAGGGGAGATTTATAAATGTGCATAAACACCCAATGGGAGAGAATAAAGATGGAGTCACACTCTTCTCAGTAATATCCAGTGAAGGGAGAAGAGGAAGTGGGCATAAAACAAAATAAGAAGACATTCCATGTAATCATGAGGAAAACCCAAATTTTACTGTGAGTGTGATCAAGTACTAGAACAGGTTGTCCAGAGATGATGCGTAGTCTCCATCCCTGGAGATATTAAAACCCAACCAGACACAGCCCTGAGCAACCTTCTGAATCTGACTCTGCTAGAAGTGTCCACCAGCCTCAGCGACTGTGATTTTGTTACACTCATGGATTGCATGCTTTCATTTAGTTTCTAGGTGCCTAAACTCTTCCACGTTAAGAAACTACGCTATTCTGTCCTGATTGCCAACCTGCAAAACAAGGGCAATACTTGTTTATTTCATAAAAATTACAGGGAAAGGGCAAGAATGCTAGTCAATGTCGTATTTATCCCAATCTGTGAGTGAAATTTTATTACTGAACAAAATTAATATTATGGTTGAACATTTGCAAAAGTTAATGAAATACCTGCTGAGCATACAAAATAAGGTGTACCACACAGAGTTATACTATGTCACATGATCAGAGAGACATTGTAAGTTGGATATACTTTCTATAAGCAAAGTTTGCAACAGAAAAAGTTGAACAGTACATGAAGCAAATTCTCACTTTTCAACATTACAAGAAAAAGAGCCTCTTGTAAATCTGTGCAAAAAATCATCCCAGCAGTGGTGAAGTACTTCCAGGAAGGAGAAATGGGTGGGTTTCAGCTAACACATTCCAATTAACCCAACCTAACGAACATATTTTCCCTATTGAAAGTGCAAATTAGCACATTTTATATAATTTTCACTGAGTACAGGCTAATCTTCAGAGAAAAAAAAACAAGTCCGGCACCTGTATCACTTCTTTCAAAAACATTAGACATTTTGTGTAACATCTCTGAGATGAGCATCTACAAGTATTGTTTTTTTCTGTTGAGGAAGCACTTCACCACAATGCATGCCCAATTTTTAGCACTTGCAGACTTGCCAGTATTTTACCTTAGAGCTTGTTCATACATGCACTTTCCTCTAAGCACCACCCAATCTGTCATAAACAATGCAAATAAGATTAAAGTCTGCCTGGTTTCATCTACACAGTTTGCCAGCTCAATTTAAATCACTCTGTGGGAGAGAAACCTTAAACAGCCAGTGAAAATAGGAACATCTGGGTTCTGGTCAGCTTTGAATTTGCTTCCAGAGCTTCTCAAGAAACTGCTTTTAAGACCAAGTAACTCCCTGGTGGCTGAAAAAGGTGAAATGAGCCATTTGAAAGATTTGTCAGCATCTATGAATGGATCACTTATGGAAACAATATAAACAATATAACTGGAGATGTAAAAATCCTGGTTAGCCACGCAGCTGCGAGTAAGCCTGAGGATTACTACCACTGGTAAGTAGTGGCATACGTACCCCATTTTCAAAAGTAGTTTTTGCCTCATTAGGTTGCTTCTTGGGAAATGAGAAATTTGCTGTAACTACATTGTTCTGAATTGCTGGGGGAAGAGTGTATCAACAACAAGGTGCCCTACTGCTGACCTCAGCCAAAAACCTGTTAATAACTCCAGCGGATGTTTCTGCTTTTTAGGCAACAGGACTCCCTTTCTCCTACTGCTCCCTTTTTCAAAAGCAGACACCAATACAACTGAACTCCAGCATCCTCCACAGCTACTGCTGAAGCAAAATCCAATGTTAGCCAGTCAGCGGTGATAAAACTTCCATGCACAAAGTCAGTGTGAGAGCAAAATTTGGTCTCAGTACATTTACTCTCATGAGCACTGTTAGTGCAGCAAAGAAAAGTTTCCCTGTGAGAAAGACTATAAGATTAGGCCCCATACTTCCATGACTAACAGTTTGCACTTTAAAAACATCAACCTTGACTATCATTATTAAGAAGCTGTCCTTATTTATTTAGGCATTGTCTACTGTTCAGTACATGGTCACTCATTCAACAACTTTCTCACAAAAGAGAATGAGCCCTATTAGATTCTCAGCACAATATTGCTTACTTTCTTTTATTTCCAGATGGTTTTTCATGCTCTGACCTTCAGGGTTCTGCAGTATTGAGAATGTATTTTATAAACACTACAACACCTCTGTGCTGTACTTAAGCAAGCCTTGGCACTGAAGCACTCAGACACTTCTTGTCAGCATCTCCGTATTGTTGTGAACCTGAAATCTTAAACTAAATGTCTGTTCTATGCTTTTTCTAATGAGAAGGAAAAATGATGAAGGAAAGATTTCTTTGTTTCCTTCTTCTTGGAGTACAGAGCTTAATACACCTTCCTAAAGCAAGATGTAGTGGGCAAGGAAATACAGGTGTCAACATATTAATGGAAAAAATATATTGCATATTTCTTATTTATAAACAAGGAAGCAGTGTCTGGATGTTTCAAGAAGGGCCTGATTCAGTATGCATTCTGCTGTTATTTAATTTAAAAATAACAATAGTCTGGAGTCAGTAGCACATCATCACTCATCCCCTGTACTAGTTGGACACAAAAGTGCTCATTTTATAATATCCTGTCAGAGGTAAGAATTGTTAGGGTTTTTTGGATTCTCTTTCATACTCATTTTCAAACTTATGACTGCCAAACCAAGTAAGATCCATGAATCTGTCAGAAAAGGTACTAACCCACAGAGGAGTACTTCCGATAGTTGAAACTGTCAGGGAGTAGTAGTCTCAGTCTCATAAAATGACTTTGTTGTCTTTTTTTCAGAGATTTCTGCTGAGCAACTTGTATTCAGGTGGTGCTCAATGTCATTAATACTCAAAGTCTCATGCAAATCAGTGTTCATTGCTGTAGTCATACCAGGTTACATTTCCAATCATAAAGCTTAAAAAGGAAAAAAAAAATGTGCACAGCTATGAAAACTTTCTTTTCCTGTGCAATGGCAGGTGTATCAGAAAAAGCTAAATGACACAGTGAATCAAAACCTATTGTTTCAGGTGTATTCAGTTCTCCCCTTCATTTGCAATGCTTAGGAAAATGTTATGGGGAAAAATGCTAAGAAATGACTGAGATTAGAGAAAAATAGCATAGATCACATTCTGATTATATTTGGAGATGTAGTTATATACAGAAGCTGAAAAATCTTTTTTTCTAAAAAGATCTTCAAACTTTGAGAAACACACAGCACAACATCTTATAATTTCTTTTACAAGAGTATAAATCCAGCTTTTGAAGAAAATGAAATTACAGTTTCTGGACAAAATGTGAACCTGTTACAGACAAACAACTTACACCATGCTGTGAAGCATTACAGTTATTTACATTAAAGAACTACTTCCAAGGCATTGTGGGAAAACAGCAGCAGCCTTATTTTATCAGTACACTACCTTACACCACTTCAATGATACACAGAATATACTTGACCACTAAAACTCTAACGCAGTCTGAAAGGAAAACATCTGCCTGCAACTAAACCTGTCACAAGGTGAAGAAACCAGAAATACAAAAGGGTTCATAGCTCAGCTATGAATATTTAATATATAAATCCAGTTCCTGGAGAGTTCAAAAAGCTATAGGAGCACCTGCTACATATTGGAAGCATCTTTGACTTTCTGCTTGCATTTAAAGCATGTCTTGCTGGATGGTGAAGATCAAAACAGGGATTTCAGCACTTCTTTTAAACTCCAAGTATTGCCAGTATTTGCAGCACATTACCTAGGGATGTCTGATCTACAGGAAGTTACAGGAATGGCTAAGTGACTGGATTGAAGAACTACCAATGAATCAAATAATTTTAACATGCCAGAAAGAATAAATTACATTTAGAATTTATTATTTTATGCTAATATTGTTAATAATATTATATCAAAACTGGCATCAGTTCCTACATCATGTTACGTAAGTGCAGTTCCTCAGATTGTATAGTATCTAGGCAACTTAAAAGAATACTGTGCTTTGATTCAAGTTATATAGAGACTGCTTTTTACATCAACCTGATTTATAAAAGAATGAGAAACAAGCAGCTCTTCCATAATTTTCCCAAGAAATCATGGGAATTTTCCCAAGCAATTTCCCATGCATTGTCTGACTGGTTTGTAAGCTAGCACAAAGAATGTTCTGCTTGGGGAGAGGATCATGTCTTTCCTGTCATTTCTATGAGCCAGAAAGGTGGGTCTGAAGTATCAATTTCTTTACTGTGATTCTTAGAGAAATTGTGAGACAATAATGTACAAGCAGATGAATGAAAGGAGAATACTATGAACAACTGTACTACGCTTTTGGAGAACAGCAGGCATTGCTGGCAGAAAGATATATCTGGAGGGTGCTAAATTCCATTTTTTTCTAACAGGTCAAACACAATTTTAGCCTCAGAGAAAAATGTTTTTGATGCATTTCTGGTATATATGCTTCACATTCATCAGGTATCATTCTTCATTGCAGAATGCAGAGCAGAAACATTTTTGTTAGGGTTTTCAGGGTCTCTTCTCTTTACTACGTATGACACAAGGAATTTATCTGCATGTATTCTGTAATGTGCAAGAAATCAATCTGCCACAGATTACAGCAATCCCACTACTATGATGTCAGTGGTACCATGATCCCTGCTCTCATTCATATCATCTCATTTCCTAACAGCTCCTTACACATCCTTGTTATTCCTGACTGCAATCTGCCTATCAGGGGAATCTTCTCAAACAAGCAGCATATAAAATGTATGTTAATAAGAGACTGAACAGTATTTCTCAAAGCACTTGCCTGAAAACAGACCATTTGAGAATTACGGCCCTATGTCATTAATACACATCTTCTTAAGCACTCCTTTGTACTAACAAATGCTGGCAATTTATGGCTGAAATTGTAGACTCAACTTTGAAAGATGATTATTTTTATTTGGAATCAGCTGAAGAGGAATCTGGTTTGGGCAACTCAGGCTGCAAGACAGGAGAGGATTAGCTGCTGAAAGGGAAGCAAGGAGGTGTGCTGCATATGATCATCCCGTAACATATTCTTCCAGCAAAATGGAGAATGCTCTCTTGACAATGAAGAGACTTCTTGTTTAAGACATGATAATTAAAAGCTAATCAAAGCTTGAAGGGAAGGAACCTTTATAATCATATCCTGGGTTTCACTCCTATTACCTAGTGAGCATACAACAAGGAGCAGATCTCTCTTCCAAGGAGGATGGCTGTGGAGAGATCCTTCATCAGTGGACCATTAGAAAAGCTGTCTTGGCAAGAAGCTGACTGGCTGCACGTATGACACACTGGAGTTTATACGAGCAGCTTTGTGCAAATTTCTGTCCCTAATTGTTGTGGTTTCAGTTGTGCTTGGAGAAGTTCTTAGACAAGTTATACCAGGAAGACATGGACCGTAACTCAGCTTCAGCTGCTGTAAAGGGAAACAAAATTTATTTCTACTGAAGAAACTAAGTACAATAGTAAAAAGCAAAGCAAAATTATATTTCTTTTTCCAAAATAATAGCATTAAGATGCTTTGTAAACTTACTACAGCAAGACATCTCACATTCTAAAATTTCTTCAATTTTGGTGAACTGCAAAACTCTACAGATATTTTTCTAAACTTATCCATAAATACTTGCTGAATAACATGATTTCACTTCCTTTACTAAGAATCATACAACCCTGCTGACTCCCTTACTGACTTTTCTTAATAGGTATCTATCCCTACTGAAACTTCGTCCAATTTAGAAGGAGGGAATGACCTCCTCCAGCAGTATTAAAAACTGGGGTCTGTACAGTATATGGTGGGTTACATACTACATATTCAAATGAGTTTTTAAAAAGCTCAGTCAGCCGAGTTAATTCTATAATCATACACCTGCTTCATTTTGGCTCCAAGCTGGAAATCTGTAAATGTGACAAGTGTTACATACTGCAAGCAATCCTACTGAAATCAGAAGGACTGTCCTGCGTGAGCAGCAGTTCTACATGGGCTCAAGTCTGAGGTCATAAAACTGCTTCCACTTGCAAATTTGGGTGGTTGGCGTAGTCTAGGACAAAAGAATTCAAACTGCAACAGAAATACCTGGAAATGAGAATTTCAAGTATCTTTTAAATGTAAGCTGTTGACTTCAGAAGACAGTTTTGTTTCTCGGGGCAGGAGTAGGTCCATGATTTTAATATGCAGTACCTGTTTTAGTTATGTCCAAGACTGTCACTAATTAGAAGCAGAACTTTCTTAGCTTTTTTTTTTTTTTTTTTTTTTTTTTGTGGGAGGTTATTTTTTAATCTTCACAAGTTTGTCAGCTTCAAAACAAAGACAAGCTCCTTTACATTCACACTTGCAAAAAAATTCCAGCAAAAACTATCACACTTTCTAATGCAATGGTCAGAAAAACAACATAGCACATATTGTTGCTAGATCAGGCCTCCAAGTATCTGCACAACAGGAACAGGAGACAATGCCTCCTTTCCTGCAGTTCACTGGTACTTCTCAGACACAGCACATCTCAAAATCAAACTGCCATTCAAATAATGGACAAAGAATTCCAAAGCCTTGTTTTAGAGAATGATGTCCTCTTTAGTGAAAGGCAGTAACTGAAATCACATTAGCCCTAGCTGTATCTAGACACATGAAACTAGCTGTTGGCTCTGCCTTACTTTTATGGCTGCAGGTCAACCTACCCAAAGAATTTTGCTCAGGTAAATGTTTGTAAAATGAAAGAAATTGGAATGGAGTCATTATAATCAAATAATTCATTAAAAATAACTTTTTTAGCTTGAAGGATATTTGGAAGCAGATGAGGGGTTCTTCGTGCATACTTTTTGTTCTTCATTTTAGAGGATGAAAAACTACTTTCAGAACAAATGGTCCAGTGAAATAATTAAGAAAATCCTTGCACCAAAGATAACATTTATTTTCATGTATTTTAACTCACCAATAGAGTTCCAGCACATGAGCATTTTAAAAAGAAATTATTTCAGGAAGGTCAGTTTTTTGTGGGTTTGCTGGACTTTTTTTGAGGAGAATGTGTTCTAAAGTGTAGCTGAAGCTTTGAATATTAGAAAAAAAACCCACCACTTTGCTGGTATTCATCTAGCTTTAGAGTACCAGCAAATTAAGCAACCTTGGAAATGCGTAGAACATTACAAGAAAGTAGATCATAAGTATAAGGAAATTTGTTACTATAGGATTTCACCTGAAACATGAGGAGATTTAAACCTTTTCCTCTTCATTAGATCTGTGCATGTTGGCTCTTCAGATGGATCTGCAGAATGAGTGTGCCACCAGTAAAAATCACTGCTGGAGCTGCTATGACAGACAAAGCAGCCTCTTGGAAAGATTTTATTAATTTTGTGCTCTTGGCTGAGTAAGAGGCATTACAAATGTTAATGCAGAGTAGTCATTAAGATTACAGTTGAGACATGATTAATTATCCCCTGTCACCTCTGCTGGTCTGTCACCTTTCTCTCTGACCTGTTTCTTTTCTTCTTTCCCCAGCACTCTGTGGACCACATTCTCATTGGTGACATCAGTGATGCTGAGATCAGAAATTGGCTCCTTGCCTCTATTTTTCCCTTGCTTTCCCTCTAATTTGCCTTTCCCTGTGCTTCTCTTCAAAGACCCTTCACTACAGCTCCCAGTGCTTTGCAGGTATCCTTGACTACAGCTCACATTCCCCAATCTCTGGCCAGCTGGAGCAGCTCCCTGGTATGATATAATCCAGATCAAAGGCAGGTGGCCAATCAGCAAATGAGCTACTTGTTGGCACACAACAGAAGTGACTCAGCCACTATTTGGTCCCCTCTTTTCAGTCTTAAATTTGGCCAAAAAGTAGTTGTGGGTGGTGGATCTTGAAGACAGTGGATTGCGAGTCATCGTGAGCTGTACCAATTAAAAAAGAAAAAATGACTCTTCTGGAACTGGATGTAGTCACAGACTTGCCCAATCAGCAATCCAGCTGCAAGACAAAACCAGCACAGCCCAATACAGCAGCAGATTTGTAATGTGCTTTTTGGAGGTGGCACCAAAATAACTTTGTAATGCAAAAATCGACGATCAGACGGATAGCAGAATTCCTATGGGATTGGAAAGAAAATTCTGAAGTAGCTTAACAAACCTTTAAAGACGTTAATTGCATAATACTGTAACTGTAGCATGAGGTTTCTACTCAATTTATATATAACCCATCTGGAGTAGGTTCTAGGCACAAAGCCGCTATGTGCACAGTGATTTGAACACGTTTACAAAGTCCTGCTTGTATTTGAAATCAAAGTACATCCTCCTACAAACATTTCCACCCCATGAAGTTACTCAGTAAGTCGTTACAAGGATATGATAAGTCACTATTTATTTTCGCTATCTATTCTTGGAAGGCTTGTTTTTTCAAGAATTTTTTACTAAATGGAAACCAAATTTAAACCCACGAATTTTTAAACCTACCTGTCGTAATTCTTGTTGACAGTGGTTGTTTCACAGAATGCCCTCAAAGTATTCCTTTTCTTCCCATCAGGTAATTAATGCAATTTATTGAGCTGCAACAGGAAATTCACCATGTCAGCAAAGATTCAACATTTCTACCAGTTAGATCATTGGACAAAAAGTTGGCCTCTGTGTGCTGTCCATATATCTGTGACTAGTTTACTCTTTCTTTCAGGAAAATTGCATGCTGCCTTTGTGCCTTCAGAGTGGGGATTGTCTACCTTGCAAGAATTTAGGTGCTTGGCCAAACTACATTTGCAACACAAGAATATTATTCTCCACAGTATACTTGCAGACATAAGGAAACACTGGGGGAGAAAATTCACCACCATGGCATGCTGAGCCAGAAATTCTGCCATCATGTGTCAACATGGCTCCATATGCCAGGAGTACATAATAAGGAGAACAGTGTTACGGATCTGAACAGGAGTGTTGGTGGTACGGTTTACTAACTCAATTTAGCATCCAATGCAAATTAATGCTGTTTTCTTTAACCCAAGAAATGGGTCTTTTGACAAAAGAAAAGAAGAAATGAAAGCAGTATTTCTCAGGAAGATAAAAATGTGGTAACTATGTGCAGTATAGCTCCAGAACGCTTTGGCAGCAATTCACTTGCTGTTGTTTAAATTAAAAATGAAAGAATTCCCAAAGAGGGACAAACCCAGATCACACATGTATACTTCCAAAAACAAAGTAGGAAAGGTTCCACCCATGACGTTTCAAGTCCCATCTGCACTAACATCTTTGCCAACTCTTGAAATCAGTGCTTTGCTTTTCCAGAAGGTCTCTGTCAAAGCCTGGTCATCAGACACAAACCCCAATATAGCTGCAGACCTCCATTCCTGGTTGTTTGATCTGTGGGTAGTACTGCTCCCTTGCAGGGCTTGTGGTAACTATCATTCCTTTTCACAACAAATTTTCTACCCATCAGTACCTGCTAATAGCCAGAATGTTTCCCGAGTAAAATCACCCAACAATGTAAAAGAAACCACCCACCTACATGTTGAATAACCCTGCCTGGAAAATGGCACTTTCCGAATGACTGAAACTCAAGATCTTTTTTGAAGGCTGACTTTCTTACTCCTCAGTTCAGCAGTAACTTCTCCACAATCGCAGCAGTGTTAAGGTACTTGTTCCTTAAATTAGTTATCATTGCTTTAAGTGCAACAGAAAATAACAAAATGTATATGAGCCAAGGTAGCATGTTAAGAGGGGTTACTTGTTTACAATCTCTACAGAGTCTACTTTACACCGAGATCATCCTCTAACCAACTTCAATCATAACAGCTTCCATATAGAGTTGCTTATGCAGGATGTTCCAAAAACACCTATCAGATCAAACAATGCATAGAAATTAGTTTTGAAGTTATACAACAGCTACCAGCAAAAGCTGTAGTAGCCATGAGGTGGCAAAAAACCTGGCTCAGTCAAATGTGCTTCCCACTAGCTGCAAGGAACCTCTGTTCCACACTCCTTGGCCTGAATTTCTTCCCATTGATCACTTTTAACTCCGCTTGTTTCTCATTCCCATTATGGCCTTGCTCTCATTCTTACATCCTCTTGTGCTTCCTCTGATCCCCACTGTCTTTCTTCTTCTCCTCCCTCAAAGAAAAGAAAGTCCTTTTTTCTTCCAGACAGACCATGCACACCAGCTAGGAAGAAATAAGTAAGCTAACAGGTTTCATGTACATCTGCACTTTTACCAAAAAAAAAAAAAATAATAAAAAAGGGAAAAAGAGAACACAGAAAATGGGTACATGGAAGAGAATGGGTATTTAGAAGAAGCAACATTCTCCATTGAGATCCTTCATTCTTCAGAATGGCCAAAATTTTGCTTGTTTGGTAGGTGGCAGGACAGGGAGAGGTGAATAGGTGTGGATATATTAATGATGCTGATAATGGAGCCTCACCTCTAGATCTGGCAGAGTAATACAGTACCACACCCTGTGAATGTTATTCTCTGTGGGTGCTGACTACATAGCAGTGAGACCCACTGTCTCCAGGGTATTTGGGTTGTTCCTCAACAGTCTTATGAGTTTTTAATACCAACTTTACTGTCAACTTGCCCATGGGCTGAAATGAGACCTTGCTGCTATTGCCCTTACTCATGCATATGATTCAATCCCTTTCTTCCAGAATTCTTCATGTGGTGACCAACAGAGGTTTACAGGCCTGCTGTGCAGCTTTCCAGGCAACATGAATAGCTAGAAGTCTGTCCAGCCAGCTATCTGGTTTTTCAAGTTGGCAATTTCTATTTAACTTTTGGGATGGTTTCAGAATTTGGTCATGCTGCTGGTACATTTAGAGTTAACCTTCCAGTTTGGATCTGTCCCATGTAAGGATTTGGGCTGCACTTTTGCTCTTAGCGGCTGTTTGGGAAAGTCCTCAGTGTAGCAGCTTCAGAGGCAGCCATGGTTGTGCATTTTCTATTCGGGTTACTCTGAATTTAGCCCTTTCCTAGGTACTAAAATGCAGCGTGTTCAGAGTCTTGCAAGCAAATAAGGACTAGTTTTCAGCCCAGGCAAAATCAGCAGCAACTAAGAACAGCAGACAACCTGCTTTGCCTGGGCTAAGACAGCAATCATCAGTTGCTTCAGCAGCTTATACAACCTGAAGAGTCAGTTTTACTTCCTACTTGCATAACCTTGGCTTCTGAGGAAAAAGTTGAGGTATGCAAGGCAGCAGCAGAAACAAACACGAGCAACAGAAGTATTAAGTCCTTTTCTTCTCTGGGCAGTACTATGCAACGACAAAAGTAGCAAGCTTAGTGCCACCTCAGCAGCCTACTAGGCAGGACACTTGCTGTCTTGAGGGGGGGGGGGGGGGGGGGGGGGAGTGGGAAGAAGAGCTAAAAGGGGGAAGAGAGACATACCTCTAATCATTACTTCAAATCAATTTCTCCTGTTGCAAGAACCTTTATTGCTCCCCCCCCAGACAAAAGGTTATGATCATACATCCCAATTTATTAATTAACAATTATGTAACACTCTTTTCTAAGTACAAAGAAAATAGCTCTGTTTTACTGTGGTGCAGAATAATGCTTTACAATAGATTTCCATGTCTTTCATACCTGTCTCAGGCCTTACACAACTGCATCCCCAATTACACTGTTGGTAGCTTGCTTTATTTTGTCATTACATCCCTTACAAGTAGGGCTATAACAGCATAACAGGTTATATTTGTTCCCTTGTTCTTGGGCCTCTTATGCAACAGTCCAGTACTGGTTTCCAGTTATCTTTTAAATGTGACCTGATTTCATTACTGTGGGGATGGTTGTTTCATTATTTTATCTCAGACTGTTTGCATCTACCCACTCACAAATTTGTTTTCTTCCTTGCTAATTGTTCTTAATACATCCAGTCTTCGCAGAGGTTCAGAAGCTCACAAGCAAACTGCAGGTTCTCTGTGCTTTTTGAAAGGCTTCTGAGCAAGTTTAATACAATCACACATCTCTGCTGTTTACCAGTCTGTATACCACACATAGTAACATACAGCATTAAATGCCGCTAACACACGTGAACTGAAGCTTCAGCATACACTTATACCCAGGCATAATTTTTCATAAAGTTCTTAGTGGCTTCCACATGCACCCAAACTGCAGGCTTCCTCTGCTTGATGATTTGTTCACAGCACTGGGTACCGTGAGATGGCAGTCAGGGGCAAAAGGTGCCCAGCCATAGTCCTTGATGTTATCATGAGCACATATCAGAATGGATGGAGACAATACTGAGGGAGGGGATTGTAACCCTGACATTCTGAGGAAAATCCAGTTGTCCTGCTACATAGGAGTAAACACAAAGAAACAATAAATAATACTGAAAACAATTAACAAAATTATCAGCATTATTGACAAAATAATGACATACCTACCCAGTTTCATCCTCCAAGATATTAATATCAGGCTCTCTGTAACTAAGGAGTATAAGTTTAACTAGCTCATTGCCTTTACTGGAGTGGAATCACTCTGCTTTCAAAGGCTTCTAACCAGAGATGATCCATTTAAATGCATCACTTTATAATTACTGAAATTAGCTAGTGCACTAGAGTTAAATCCCTGCTAGACAAATACCTCTCCAGTACAAACCCACAGTCACCTGATGGTCTATTTTCCTTGATACTTTCATCTTTTATAATGAACAAATGAATTCTGAGGTTTTAAACTTACCTACTTTCTCCCAGATACTAGTATGTTAGGATTCTGTGGCACCTTTCTCCTCAATATCTTATAGTAATACTTTTCAAGTACTTTCATGTCATTTAAGACGGTTTGACCCCAACAACTACCTCAAATAACAAATGATAATTGACTTTTCCTCAGATTTCCCCACCCTGCCCCAGGGAATGATCTGATATCTAAGGTTCTTTGTTTTATTTTGCTATTGCCCTTAGCAGGTCATTCTACACACATTTTAGAGAGGAAAAAGTCATCATTAAAGTAATTTCACAGAGAAGTCCTAGGTATTTTTAGGAAGTGGTAAATCATCAGAAATTAAGGGGGGTTGGTTAACTGCTTATGTTTTATACAGTCTAGAGGAAGTGAAAGAAAGAAAAATTTCTGTTTCTTGACAGTTGCTAAAGGAAGTATTTGAAAACCATTGATATCTGCCTGTTACACAGAACTTAACTCCTCTGAGTATCTTCTTATCAGAAATGGGTTATTTTCTTGTTGTTCAATACCAGTATCCAATTCTGCTCCTTTAGCCACAAAAAGCATAAAAATAATCAAGTTTGTAACCCTATTAACAGTTTTTTCATTATAGTTTTCATTATTCTTAGAGAAAAAAAAAGTATGAGGCTAGATACATCTATGTTTGAGACACAGTTAGAGGCTTTCAGACTGATAAGAGCTTTTAGAAGTCCTAAAAATCAAACAGGTGGACCGGAACACAACGTTTTGAATGCAGTAATGGTCTCTCACATATGTTACATTCCACCTGAGCATTAAAGAGTGCTTGGAAAGACTCATAAGCATTGCAGCTAACTGCTGCAGCAGTTAAAGACATTACTAACACACAGACTGTTCTGCCTTCCGCCAGCCAGGACAATGGAGTCCCCCAGCCACTGTGGTGTAAAGCCTCTTCAGCAGGCTTTACTTTCAGTTCAACCAAAGAGCAGGGGGACTTTGTGAAATGGGCAGTAAGAGAACTCTTTTCTTTGGTTCAGGCACCACTACCCTTTAGTGTTCTCTTCGAGGAATAACTTTGCCTTTGAAACTTGCATGTTTACTCATTTGCCTTTTTAAGCTTTCAGCATATACATCCAGTTCCATCCTACACCTTCTCAACTGGAAAACAGTTTAACTCCGTGGAAGTCAGATCCCCAACTGATCCTTAGAACAAGCTGCTCTTCCACATCTTTGCAAGGGCACTGCATCCTGTCCTACACCCCTACACATCCACAAAGCCCCATGGCAAAAATCACCACTTTATGGTTTTGGCTCAAAAGCAGTGCTACATCCACACCTCAGCTGTATCAGGTTACACTGGAATAGCACAGTCAAACCTCTGCCAGTAGTTTATATCTCCACAAACATTTAAAAACTTAGTAGGCCAATTCTAGGAACATGCTCTTTTCTCCTAGCCCTACATCAAGGGTTGGTAATGTGGCTGATGGGAGAGGAAGCCTACCCATGGGGTAGTGTCCTATTAAAACGTTTTGTGTGAATCTATTATAATTTGTGTCAGAGCTGTAATAAGGGGAGCACTATGTGATCCCAGTGGAACCTAGAAGAGCTTAGTAATTTCTCATAGGAGGCCTCCAGCAAAGCTGGGGAGAACAGTCTTCATTGCTGAGTCCGACAATTTCATCTACTGCCAGTTTTTTGCTGCATTTGCACCCAAGTTTCTGAGATTAATAAACCCTAGATTTTCCAAGGTATGAAGACTGTATGTAGCAACAGCTGTTCTGAGAACTTTCTTTGCCTGAGGCTAACTGCCCTTAGCTATCTCAGCTATCTAACTTAACATTTATTGCACAAGACAAACTGAACAGTAAGTATCATTATCACTATCCCACCCTGAAGCTTTCAAGCACACCATCATGACTTACACAAGTGCATGACTCAGATTAAAACATCTTGTATTAAAACAACTTCCTAAGTATTTTTAAGTTTAACATGTACAGGTCACTGAACAAGATGGTAACGGGTAAAAAGGCTCTAATTCTCAGACAGACAGCAGGCAAAGTCAGTGCAACCATGAACACAAAATCCACGGAAGCTAAGGTAGGAGAACTTGCACAATACAGGCTGTATACGTGTATAAAGGCTGAACAACAAATTAGGGTTTCTGAAAGCAACACACAGATCTTTTTAACATAGAAATGTCCCCAACCGAACTAGAATATGTGAATTTAAAATTATTTAACTGAATTATTAATCCCTTGTATGAATTCCTGCTTATGGATGGACGTCCCTTTCTGGATTCAGCTGCTTTGTTGGATTAAATGTTGACTTCACCCATCACCACATTTCTTGTGAGGACTGAAGCTCTCCAATATGTTGAAAACACAGCCTGTAGCAGCTTTACTTTGGCAAAATCTGATGGGTTGGCTCACAGCATTTCCCTTAACAGTCAAAATTAACCTGATTTATCTGAATTTCTCATATTAGAGAGAACTGCTGTGTTGGCAGATCACTGCAAGCACTGACTTGTAAAGCAGTGGCAGACAGCTGATATCTACTTCTTCCACTAGCACAGCTGAGTCTAGGGGTGTCCAGTACACTGTCCCATGGTGAATGATTTATTTTGACTTCAAGATCAACTGACTAAAGCTAAACGGAAGCAAACTATTCTTATACCATAACCAGGGTGTGAACGCTAAATTAGGCAAAGTCTGTATGTTGACAAGGCCATTATATTCTAGCCAAAATCAAAATTCCACACCTTAAATAACATACCTTCCCTATCAAGCAGCCATATTTCATGTGGCTGTTCATACATCTGATTTTGTGAGGAACATTTCATGTTCATACATCTGATTTTGTAAGGAACAAGTATAAGTTTAAAATAAAAGTATCTCCAGAGTCATACTTACCCATAACTGTTAAAAATGAGCTCATAAGTGAGCATTAACAGAACAACTTTAAAGCTTTATCTTGCCATTGTTCTACAAGTTGAACAGCAGCAGAGATGGCCACAATTTATCCAGGTGTTTGATAACCTCTGGAGAAGCTTACACATCCCAGGTCTGATATTTGCCTTTGGCCTTTCTAATCAAATTGTGTGAGCAGATAGCTGTCACTTACGTGGGGAAATTATGTTACAGCACAGGACAAAACTGCCCTTGCATGCTGACAATGGATTTAACAAAATACTGAAAGAATTTGCTCTTAAGGGACCATTCCCCTCCCCATTTGACTGTTTTGTTTTCCCTTATCATACCCACTGAGTTGATTTTTGATAAAATACATTTCTGAGATACAAAGGCTAATGAGAAGTTCTTGGACTTGTCTCAAAAGTTCTGCCTTTAGGTAGGAGGGAATCTCAACATATCTGGCTTCTTGATATAAAATAGGCTTCTGTTTGGTTGACTTAGAACATACTGGTAAGTTTCATAATTTTATTTGATAGCTGCTATTGTATTAGGCAAAAAAAAAAAAAGCCATGATTGAGAAACTGCAAATACATTCCACTGTTCAAGAAAAAAAAAATTATATTGATATAATCTGTGTTTTGCTTGTGCATTCACAATTTCATAGTCTCAAACCTGAGCACACATGAAACAGGCAATAGTATCCCAAAATAATACTGTGAAAACAGGAAAAAAAAAATCTCTACTTTTTCTCTTCAGGGAGTGAGAGTCAGAGTTATGATGTTGTCTGTGGTATTTTAATTTTTTTTTTTCCTGGTTGGCAGCAGAAAGCTATCCCATCTTTCATGCTATGAAGTTAAGTATAAGAGAAAAATGCATATTTAGGAAAGATGTAAGTCATGTTACCAGCAGTTAGAAAATTTAGGCCAAATTCAGTCTTATTTTGATCCCATTGTCTTAAACATGCCTATATCCGAGCAAAATGAACTCCGTATTTCAAGAAGCAGAGACAGTACTTGTAAGTGGTTCTCAAATTTTGTATAAATTATGAGCAGTAGCTTATTTAAATGCATATTTCTTAGATAGTATAATTCCACCTTCTAGTCACTATGCATAACACTGGCATAAACAGCATTGATGAAGGAACAAATATACTGGATGTGATTGTGTCTTTGTGACCACCATGCTTGATATACAGAACAGTCATAAGATTTTCCTGGTACATAACTATGACTTACCCAGAATGCAAGTGTAAGTCATGCTTTCTAAAGGCCTCAGTATTTATTACCTAAACAGATTTCCTTTCTAACCCAACTTCATACTGCAAACTAGAACTGATCCTGTAATATGTGCCATTCTTCAAGTAGTAGCCTGGCTTGAGTTGAGTGTTTTCAGAAGAAAACAACACGGTCATCTACACTTGTTTTTCCACTTTGACTAAACTGAACCACCACAATCTTCATAATCACACAACAAAGAATTTATTTTTTCCCGGTCTAGTATATTCACAACCTTTGCTGCTTACAGGACCAAAATTCTACAGCAGTAGTCTTCCCTACTGCCCTGCAGTTGGCACAATTCTAGTGTCAGGAGCAATAGAATAAGCAAATCACCATAGATTTTACTTCTGCTTCTTGTACTCAGAGACAAACTCAGAGACTGTTTAAAGATGGGTAAATTCACATTTGCAGTAGGAACACTATTAACTGCAAGAGCAGTGGCAAAAGGGACTCTGCAAGAACTACTTGCACCAGTTCAGAATTCTGGGTTTGCCCCAATGAGCTAAAGTTGTTTGACCACTTCCAGCAGGCAGTTTAACAGGCCAGAAATAGCCAAAACTAGGAAACAGATTATCTTACCAAAAACATAAAAAAAGATGAGTAGCTGCCAGGACCAGAACAGGTTAGCACCCAGGAATGAATGCTTAATAACTGAGTGCACATCAGAGTCCCAGCGAAATCTATTCTGGGCATGGTTCTATTCAGTATTCTTTTTAATTGCTTCAGTGATGACTTTGTTTTTTGTTTATAAAATGTGCAGCTGACACAAAGCTAGTGGGTTTTGGTGAGTACCTTAGGAGAGAGGATTAGAATTGAGAAATTGCAGAGAAGCTCAAAAATCATGAAGATAAAATCCAATAGAATCAAGTATAAAGTTGCAAAACCACAAAGACAAAACAAGGACCACCAGGTTAGGAAGTGAAACAGCAGCCTGAAAAAAAACAAGGAGAGAGAGATCAACAGCACAGTGTGCTTCTCCTCTCCCTTAAAACATGACATCAAACCAAACCCTGGAATTTTGTGGACTACAAAATCAATAGGAACACTAAAACATTATCACTGCGAGCCAACCCACCTTTCTCACACAGAGACTTCCTTTTGGAACATATTCAGAACAGCTCTTTAGACAAAGGACATAATTATTCCCCTCTACTTAGTCTTGAGATCTCAGCTGAATATTGTCTTTTGACATCACACTCAAACACACTTTGAGAGTTTAAAGCAAATGAAGCTACTTTTGAAAGAGACTCTATCTTTTAAACCTATGAAGACAGCAAGGTGATCACGTATGCCTCCAGAAAAAACAAGGCTGAAGGGAAAAGTGCACATGTACCAAGCACATTCATGGAAGCTGTATTAGAACAGAAATTATTGGTAAAGAGTACCCTCCCCTCTAGGATTCACATACTTCAGGTAGAATACTGTTCCTAACATACAATGGGTAGGTCATGAGAAGACTTTTGTGGGGAGCACCAGCAAAACAGCCGCTTTGCAGGGTTTCTTATCTCTGATCTACTACTTCATCACAGGGTTTGCCTTCAATGCTTAATGAAGAAAAAAAAAAAAAAAAAAAGCCTGCTTTTTCTGTTAGTTACCCAAGGCACATGAACTGTCTTGGTGCAAAAGGCAAGACACTTCCACCTTACTGCAGCAAACTCACAGAGGCCAGTCCTATTCCCCCATCTGATGATGATCTCAATGAACATACCTCACTGTAAAGCTGAAGTGTCTTGCCTTCACCCCATTTTCACCTTTGAAGGCTTTGATTAAAGTTCAAACCAGTATGCCTTTTCTCTCTTTTTGGGGCAAGAACTATCCACCAAACCAGGAGACATAAGGAGAAATGTTACACATTTCCATTTTAAGTTTCACTTGTGACCTCCCTGGACACTTAAAAAAATATTTTTGTTCTGTTCTGTTATTTATATAGAAACCTGAGCCATCTTCATTAAAGTTCTAGCTTAAACCCATTTTCACTGGCCACCTAAGCCAAGCAGCTGAACTTTGCTAGCAACTGGCTGAGGCCCTAAAAAATAAAAAAAAAAAAAAAAAATAAAAAAAAAAATATTACTCCTTTCTGCCATTTTTGCTGCAATGGCTGCAACCTCTGGCAGAGAGTTGGTAGCAAACAGCTATACAAACTGTTAACAGCAGGGGTTCTGAGGTGGTAATGGTGAGGCTGCTGTAAACATCTGCAAATCCCTGATAGTAATTACCTTCTTTTGGTGTAAGAGTGTGCCTGCAAGAGTTCTGCTGATGTATCAGTTTCTGAACAGTTTTAATTATATTGGTATCATTCCTCACATAAACAAACTTCAGTTCCACAACAACAGAGCTAGCTAGTCAAAATGGTACCTCTTCCAATCACAGTACTTAATCTAGTTTGAAAATATTATGTGCAATTTTACTGTTGTTGGCAGCATCCAAAGCATTAATTCAGTTAAGGGCCCTCATCTTCTTTTTTCCTTTTGCTAAGATAAACAAATAAACTGGGAGAAAATAATTTTATCCTTTAGCACATGATTATTCACCATGTCTGCATATTCACTATACATGAAGCTTCAGCCATCCAAGTCTTATAGTGAGCCCTTACTGATCCTACCAATTTCTGTAAGGATTTTCACATCAGTTGAACACGCCTGCCTTGACAAAAAACACGTTTTCCAACCCCTCAGTATAGGTTACAATGAGATTAAATGATACTTCATCAAAATACAAAAAGAAAAAGCCTTCAGACTGACATTAGCAACATGCCCATTCACCTGGAGTTCTTCTTGCCCCAAAATGAAATTGGCTGCTCCAGCTTTCCCAAAATAAATGTAACTGTGTAACTAAAGACAGGTGTATCTATCCCAAAGTCAAGTGAACATTTTTTTCTTTTGCTTGAAAGATTAATTCTATCTTCCTTTTTTCTTCCCTGTATTCTTTCTACCAAAAAGAACAGCTTGACCTGGTTTAGAATGGTTTGAGTGCTGTTGAGTCCAACAAGCAGTTGAGCTGTCTTGCAAGGAAGCTTCCCCTCCATTATGCGAGGCTTGTTTTCCGGAGAGAGAAAAGGCAAAGGGCCCTCAGATTTACTCTGGGGAATGGAGGAGGGGGGAAAAAACCCCCAGACTTCCTAATGAGTTACAGTAGGGTATGAGGGGAAAAAAAAAAAAGGAAATAAAAAAGGAAGAATCCCTTCACCCCTTTCATTGCCATTACCATAATTTTCCAAGAATGTTAACTACATTCTTTTATCTCAGACACTGGGTTGCAACTCATGGTTTAAGACAAAGCTAAAACCAAAATTATAAATTACTCATGGATCAAAAGTTTTACACAATGATATTGGTTATTTAGTATACAGTTTTGAATGTTTCCATTTCTTTGATTTTGCCCTCAGGTAAATGTTTTTCACAGACGATGGTGAACTGAAAATATAGCTCTTTATTTATCTGTTGGATACTTAATACTGTCCAGTTAGCATCAATTCTTACACATTTATCTTTCAGCATTTTGGTAGTCACTTTACACAACAGACAAGATGAAGCTAACATTTAAGTAACAACACCTTGGAAAACGGCTGCAACAGTAGTAATTAGCACTGTACAGCCGGCATTGTAACTTGGCTCTCGCTGCTCCTATTCAACCAATAAAAAAAAAAAGCCCCAAACTAAACACCACGTAAACAATAGCTGTCACTTAATGACCACAAGGTGCATTTGGTGCTCCCAGCATTGCTTCAGGTCCTTCACTACTCCACCTGGCCACAGCAGAGGAACTTCATGTTAAATCCTGTCACCTGAGCACCTGTAGTATCTGAATTTCCCCTGAACGTTTTTACTCTTTAGCACAAAGTGAAATCTACAGTAAGAGAGTTACACTAGCTTCAGAACTGCAAATACCTCCCACATGACAGGATAAAAAAAGATAATTACATATAACACCACGTATGACAGTTTGGCTCTATTTTTTTTTTAAAGTAGAGTCTACAACTAGCGTTCAAAACAACCCCTCAGACTGGCTGGCCCAGTACTTTAATGAAGTACTTAGTCGTTTGTTACATAGACAGGTGTAGGCAGCTTCTGCAAACAACACCAGAGCTCTGCAGCGCTTGGCTGCAGATCAGGTAAACGATCTACAGCATAAAAAAAAAAAAAAAATACAGCACCATCACGCGGAGACGAAAAGCGTACTTCCAAAGCAACTGTTAAAAAGCTAAAAGCACGGAAAGCACGCCAGACGGAAGAAAGATAATTACCCCTCCTATCCCCAAGAAGCAACACAGCCTCATTGTACCCGGCCACCACTTTAACAGCCGCCTCCAGACCCGCAACAGGCAGCAGCCAGGTCTTCCGAGCGGGTCCGTTACCACACGGGCAGCCCGAGCGATGCCTCGTCGCCGGCGGGCGTTGGGAGCGGGAGCCCGCCTGACTGACAGGCCGGCTCAGCTGGAATGTTCTCAGCAGCCTCTTCTTGCCCACGACGGCCCCCTCTCCCATCGGAAAACGGGGACGGGGGGTAAGTTTCGGGACGAACAACAAGGCCCGTCCATGCCTTCCCCCCCCCCCCCTTTTTTTTTTTTTTTTTTTTTTTTTGGGAGACAGCCGCCCCGCCCCACCTCGCCGACCGCCAGGTACCGGAGACCCCGACGCCCGTCAGGCCGCCTCCTGCCCGCCCCCCGCCGGCGGCGGGCTCGCCCCGGCAAGCTGGGGCAGCGGCACGGCCGAGTTCCAGCACCTTCTTCACCTCTGCCAAACCACTCCCGCGAGTACCGCCGCCGCCAACGCCCGCGCCCAGCCGCCGCCGCCGCCGCCGCCGCCGCCCCCGTCTCGGAGGGCGCTCCCGCTCCTCTGTCCCCTCAGCACACGCGAGCCGGGGAGGGGGTGAAGGGGCGCGGAGGAACCTCGGGCGGCGGCCCAAGCTGCCCCGCCGTTGCACGGCAGGTACAGGAGCGGGGCCCGGGGCGTACGCTCGCACCACGCTCCGCGCCCGCCACGCTCCTACACGCCTCCTCCCATCCCCAACCTCTCGGTTGAGCGACAGTCAGCCGACGCCAATGGGAACGCCCTTTCGGCGCAGGGGGCGGGCACTCCCCCCGCGGCGGGCCAATGGGGACGCCGCTTCCTGAGCGGTGGCGTCGGGGAGGGGAGGCGGTGGGAAGGGAGGCGGTGGGAGGGGCAGGAGTTTAGGAAGGGGAGGGAATGGCTGTCACCAATGAAGTCATGTTCATAATCTAGTCCCTCGCTCCGGTTCCGGACTCGGGTGACTCACCGAGGGGGAGAGGAGCGACATCCAGCACGGCGCTCCTCCCGGGCGGTAGGTAAATACAACTTACAACTCGGTCCGCGCCCCCCCCCCCCCCCCCCGCCCCGCTCCCCGTCCCTGGCACGGCGGTGCCTGCGCCGTCCTTTATTGTTAGTGATCGCGCCGGCACGCACCGTGCCCACCTTCCCTCCCCTTCCCCCAGCACGTCCCCGGTGGCCCCGGGCGCCGTCGTGCCACCTGCTTCCTCTCCCCACCTTCTCCGGCGCCCGGCCCTCCCGAATATTTATATCCCCCAGTGGGTGGAGAGAAGAAAGTTTTGAGCCGGTATTTCTGGAATAATCACGATGCAAATCTTCGGGGGGGGTGGGGGGTGGGGTGGGGAGGGAAAAAACCCCGCGCGGCGCCGCCGGTGGCTGACTTGTGAGTCAGCGGCACCCGCGGGAGGGACGGGGGAGCGGCGCCGCGCCCGCGCGTCTCCAGCCAGCAGCCGCCGTTGCCGCGGTGTGCGGCGGGCCGGCTGGCGCTTCCCACTGGCGCGGCGGGCGGGCTGGCACGGCGGCGACCGTGGGTCGTGGCACCCCTTGGTCTTGTCGCCAAGTGAGCGTGTCGCAGGCTGCGGGCGACGCGAGCGGCAGAGAAATGGATGCGGGGGCGCGGCGGCCCGCACCTCGGCCCCCAGGGCGGCTCGGCGGGGCCGGCGGCGGCCTCGCCTGCCGCCCCGCCTGGTGCGGGCCGCCTGGTGGGGCCGCGTTTCGGCGGCTGCCGGGGGTCGCGGGGTGAAGTTCACGGTGTCCGGCGGCGGGAGAATGTGTTGCGGTCGGGCTGTTTCTCCGCCGTGGCACCGGCTCGCCTGTAGAGCTGGCCGAGGAAGGGGATGTGGGGAGGCGTGAGGAGGGAGGAAGATGGTGCGAGGGGGAGCGGTCTTGGCTGTGAAGAGTAGCGGCGTTACCCGGCAGAGCCAGGGAGGCCGCGATCCGGATAATCTCCCTCCCTCCCTGCCTGCCTGTCACAAGCACTACACATACCGGGGAGGGGGGAGAAGGTGGGGGCTGGGACTTCGCCCGACAGGCTGCGGCTCCTGTTGCTTTCCAGTCTCTGGTTTTAACTGTGCAGTCAGTGACTCCTGCTGTAAAGGTGTCGCGATTTACTTTCCCGAATAGCTCGTCTTCCTTCCCCCTCCCCGGTCTCCCTGCAGAAATCATGCCTCCCCTCCCCCCGCGCCTTGCAGCAGTCGGCGAAGCGGAGTAGCACAAAACATGCGCTTGCAATTTTGTAATCGCCTTCCAAGCAAAAAAGCATTTTATTTCCGGTGTGCGCGGAAATTTTTTTTTTTTTTCCTTCTTACTGGGTCGGGCGGGAGCGAGGATGCGTACACACGCGGATGCTCAGGTAGACGCGGCTCGCCTGCCCCGTCGGGAGAGGGGGACGGCGGTGGTCGGCCCCTGGAAAAGTTCTGTCCCCTGCCGGAGGCGGAGGCCGGCAGCGGGCCGCCGCTGCGGCGAGCTCCCGGGCGGGGCAGGAGGGCAGCGGGGCCCGTCCCCGGGCCTCCGCGCGGGAGGAGAGGGAGGCGGTGGGAAGCGGCGGGGGTGGCCTTTACCGTCCCCCTGCCTGTGCGAGCGGCGGCGGCGGGCGGTCTGGAAGCCCCCGCCGCCGGCGCAGGCAAGCGCACGGACATGTTTGGTCGGCGTGACATGGTGGCGGAGGGAAGGAGCGGCGGGGAGACGGGCCCGGCCCGGCCCTGAGGCATGCCCCGGGCCGCTGGCCCGCCTGCCGCCGCCGAGGCCCCCACCCCCCCCACCCCCCCCTCGCCGTCGAGGTACGGGGCCTCGCGCGGCCCGCCGCCGGGAGCGGCGCAGCCATTGCTTGGTGGAGGGGAGGGAGAAGGTGGCAGCGGGGCCGGATCTCCAGGCGAGGACGGCTCAGCGCCTGTCGGCGGGGGCGAAAACTTTCCACAAAGGCCGGAGGGGGGGGGGGAGAATAGGGCCCTGTGGGTCGTGCGCGCCTGCCCCGGCGCCTCGGGGGGGGAGGCGGCGGCGGGGTGCAGCGCCGAGGCCTACGCGCCGCCCGGCGGGGCCGGAAGACGCGCGCGGGGCGGCCGAGGAGGGGGGGCGGGTGGCCCGCGGCCGAGCCTCCGCCGGTGCGGCTTGGCGTGGGGCCGTCTGTGTGCCCGCGCGACCACGCGGTGCCGTGTGTCCCCCGCGACCACGTTTGATTATGTCCGTGGTGCTGGGAGGAACAACCCCACCCCACCCCAAGTTTATGACGGCGGAACCACAAACTGCACAGGGCTGGGAAAGTTGCACCTCTTCTGAAGTCGAACTGAAGTTACGGTGAACCGATCGTTTTTGCTGTGGGTTTTTTTTTGTTTGTTTTCCCCGAAGAGTGCACTATGGTCATGTAAAGAGTGCTTAAGTGTCAGCATGACTACATAGATCACACCGAAGTTTTTCCTTGCTCTCTGCTGCTTATGTTTGATATTCAGACTTTCCAAACTTTAGGTTAACGCTGTTGCTTTTTAAGATGTCTTTTGATGAGCGTTTTGGATAGGTAAGTAAATAACCAACTGAAGAATCTGTAAGTGTTGTGTTTGTTTGGGTTTTTGTTTTAGCCATTTTAAGTATTTTGCATACTTCCCATAAAAAAAATTTATATGGCATCTATGACACGGCACTGTTCCGCTTCCATTCTGTTCTGTTTTGCTTTAGATTTTTTCGGTGTTAACTTGGTTTTAACCACAGTCTCTGAGACCCGTGCAATAAACATTGTACCGGAATTTAATTCCTTCAGTAGTATACCAGTTACACCTTCTGTAACACGGTGGGGTGGGGCAGTCTCTTCTGTGTAAGCTAGTATTGTTGTGCAAATAAAGGCACACTTTCTCTTTGGGAACCTAATTGCCCTATTACTGTCTTTGACTTTGTTTCTTTTATCTGTTTGTTACGCTAGGGGAAAAAAAAAAGCCATGTACCAGAAGGATGGAATTGGAGGCAGATTTTTATGCCCATATGAATCAGTAATAGAAAGCAAAAAGATTGTATGGATAATTGCAATGTAAAGATAAATCTGAAGTTAAGTGTATCATACAGCATATCTGGACTTGACAGAGGTGAGGGTAAAGCTTCATTAAATGCAAGATTTCTCTCACAAGTTATGTCTCAGTTTTAGGACTGGTATTTCTGTGGTGTTTCATAAAACATGCACCAGAAGAGTGTGTTCAAAGCAGCCTTAGAGCCTTCCTTTTGTTAATTTTTGAACTGGTCTGTGAGCGTTTCTTGTAAAGTTCGAAAAATGCTTTCACTCACACCTGAGGCTTGAAAATTGACAAGAGAAAAATTGCTCCAGCTAGCATTCTTGATGAAGATCTATTTGAAATCAGTATCTACAGATAAATTTTCTCTATTTTTGTTGGACTTTTGAAGTTAAGGTCAGAATGTGCACAGTGGCAACTTTAAAAAATGTCTGCACTTTACCTCCAATTTCCATGGTCCTGATTAGTAATATTGCTATGAACTAGTCATCCTTTTCAGGAGACTTTTCATTCTTCATATGATTTTTTTTTCTGGTGTTTTCTGCTGCAGTTGAAGTTCTCTACATATGAAGAGTGTTTCCTAGACCTCCACCTCTTTTGAACTTTATCTGTTTAGTTTTTTATTTTTCTGATCCTCTAGCGGAGTAGTAAACACAACGTACGACATAAAGATAGCTTGTCAGGAAAATAGCAACAGAGAAGAAGCTTATGCCTTACTTGCAAGATAAAATAAGGAAGAATGAATAAGGGAAGGAAGTAAGGCTTACTTAAACACAGCTTTGGTAGTTTGCAAGTATAGCAGAATAAGAAGACTAATACTTAAAATTGTTTTATTTGTTTTTGACACATGTAAAGTCATCACTTCTTGGGTGTAAACATTTTCCTGTTTGTGTCCACTTGATAGAGAATATTTCCTCTGTATCACTGCAGGGTTTGAGCACCCAGGTGGATCATTTAGAGCTGGGACCTTTGGGAAAAATTGAAAATAAGTTTGTTGTTAGGGAAACAATAACTTTTTCCTATCTTCACTGATATTTTACCATAAGTAACTTGTATTTAAAACAATCTTCTCCCTTCTTCCTCCTCTTCTTCCCTATTTAAGTAAAGACAAAGCCTGTCAGTAATATGGCGAGTTTGTTTCCTTCTGCCTACCTCTCATTATGGCTTTTGTTTTTCAGAATCTAATGTGAAGATGATGTTCAATAACTGTGATTAACACCTATAGGAAAGGTCACGGTATGGAAACTTAGTCTGTAACCAGTCAGTGCTGTCATGAGTCAGTTTTCTGTGCCCAAAACATATAGTGGAATCTACATATGTAGCAAACACAGACTTCATCTTGGGCGTTGTCTGCTGTGACTGTGGGGTTAAAAGGCAGTTAAACTTCTGAATGCAGCTACGTGCCCTCCTCTTTTCCTGAAGGGTATTGCCTTCTGCAGCAAAGCCATCAGAACGGATCATATGTCTGTGCTGTAGCCTCTCCATTGAAAAATCTGGTGGCGTAGCTTAGCCTAGCTTCTGTGAACTCTACTTGTGATGATGCCTTTTGACTGACTGTAGTACATTCAACCCCCAGCCAGTCATTTCTTGGTGCTGATGTTAGTTTTTCATAAGAGGGTGGGCTGTAAGTTAGAGTAGCTGAGAAGTTGCTTTATGAGAAACTGAAACAGCTACACAGTAGGAATAAGAATTTCTACAAGAATATTTGTAAGGCATTGGAGGCAGGGAGTATTAGGACTATCATCCTGAAGTAAACTAACTGTCTCTGCATGTGAAAAGGAAAACCCCTTATGCTGGATGACTCCACAGTGAAGATTCTGGCGTAAGTACATCACCCATTCTAGCTCTGCTGGGTTGCATGCAGGTGGTCTTTGGTAGACAGCTAGACAAGCAGCTGAAGCAGTGTCCAGAGGTTTTTGTCTCTGGCCTAAGTGTCTTCATAAGCATAAAGGTGCAGCAGTTCTGATTCTGTGGTTTGTAGTTGAGACTGCAGATTCCCTTCCAGAAGGTTTTGAAGTTACAGTGAGGTTACATACGTGAGTATGCAAAGGTAGAATCTCTCAGCTGTTACTGTGTTTGGTTTCTCTTAGGGGAACTGAATAACTCTGGTTTATGTTAGTTGAAGATTTGACTCTTTACTGATTTTTTGGTTTTTTCATGTAAACCTGTTTATTGACTGAATCATTGTTAGATGAAATGACAGTAGATAAATTCTGATAAATGTTAATGCAGAGCGTCATGTGGGGTTGTACCATACAAAACACTGATTTGCTTCCAAGTATTGCAAGTTATTTGTTTTAATTATGATGAGCTGGTGTCATTATTAATCAGTACTTAAACTTTGAACATCTTCATTTGATTATGTTTAGCAGATTAAGCAAATACTATGAATCACTGACAATATCATTCCATGTTTTCTGTGGTAGTGTAATAAAGATAACTCCTTTAGCCTGTGGTATATCACAGTTTCACAGTATATCTTTTCAAAGGCACCTGTGAATCATGACTTCAGTTGGAGATGTGTGGGGCGAAGTAGACTGTAATTATTTTTCTGTGAAGGCAGAGTTACAGTTGGCTTTGCCGTGTGTATGAGGCTGTTGCGTGGGTCCACGTTTCCTTTTCATTGGATAGAAGTGGTACAGTTTCCTTACTTTCCACTACCTATTCAAGGCAGGGGATCTGGCCAAAACATCCTGGCTGAAGCTCAATTTAGGTTGACTCAGTCATGGAAAGGCAGAAGTTATATTGGATGGTGAAGGGAAACAGCTAGGAGAATTATAAATACTTACTGTTCCATCTGTTCTTAGACTTGGTGTGTGCCCTGTGTCAACGCAGTCTATGATCTCTGGATCTTTTTGGGTGTCCAGCTGTCTTGAATTCAAAGTAATGCAAGTGGTTTGTTACCTGCTGTGGTTTAGTTTTGGATCTACTAATGTTGCATACCTTCTTCATGTGAAGGTAATTTTGGTTTGACTTTAATGAGACTTTTATAAGGGCCTACAGGAATTGGGTATCTAGCTCTTCCTGAATTTTAGTAAGAAATTTAATTTAATTTTAATAAGCCTGATTTCTGTGGGGTTTTACACAATCTCAGCCTTAGTAAATATAAACTAATCTATTTTTGAAACATGTTAAATCAAAAGCTCTTTAGCAGTTCTGTTCTGTGAACAGATCCTTAGTTGGGAGGACCATTTATAATGTGTTCTCGTTTATGGCAGTGGCTGTTTTTTAAATTTTGTGGACTACTATTGCCACAGAAAATTGCTTTGTCTCTTTATGTCCATGGGTGTCTTTGGACAGGATTTATTACTTGCATTCAGGTAGTATTTTCCAGTATTTTATGTTCCCCTGATACAGATCTTATAAATTACTTGTTTCTTTTTTATTTTTTTGCATAGATGTATGTTCTTTGACATACAAAAATCTCTGTATACAAATCTGTTTAAGACAATCCACAATTAACGTAAGATTGGGTGAGTTTATCTGCTCTTAAAGAAGGGTAATGAAAGGACGTGATTTGATCTAAGGGGTGCAACATTCCTCTCTGGTAGTTCTTGTTTTTCACGGGGTGGGCACTTGCTAGCCCATTAAAAAGAATTCTAAATTTTCTGAATTTGCGTACAGGACACATTTAACGTATATGTAAAAGACAGTGTAACTAGTGGAGCTGAGACTGGAGCCAGTTAATTTTTGAGAACTGCAGGTTGAATTTGAAATAGAGGTGAACAGAGGGGTAGATTTTGATAACCATTTTAATGCATAGGTGTAGGTAGAAGTCTTTTGTGAAATAGGATATTTTGGCATACTTTATACTGATAGTAGTTTTGTAATTGATTGTGTTGTGGTTCTGTATAAATTGTTCTGGGTTGTGGTGGTGGTGCTGCTGGGTTCTGGCTTGTTAAAGGGCTGAATTTGGCTTATAACATGCAGAGAGAGTCAGCTGTTAAGAGTGACAGTCTTATGTTTTGCAATGTAGTGACTGACTCATATAAAAACTCTTTGTTGTGTGGAAACTTATGTTGTCCCGCATACAGCCATTCTGTAGGCCCCTTGTAGGAAGCTATGGCAGTGGGTGCAGTTGTTAACATTTAATAATGTGATTCCTTTTGTGGTAATGTTGTGGGGTTGTAGGGGACTAATCAGTGACTATAGGGTTCGTTTTGAGCAGAGAAGCTTCATAGGCATCTCCCTGTTTTACCCTGCAAGGAATAGGATCCCAAGGTAGCTTATTTCAGGTGAGGGTATTTTATTTTAGATGAGTTAAGCATTGTTCTAATTTGTTGCCTTTAATCAGAAGAGAGTAGTAGCTATTAAAAAATAACAAAAGGGAATTTATAAGCAAAAGCTATTGAACTGTTTTGGATCCTGACAGAATGATTAGGTAATTGGGGGTAAATAAGTGAAAATGGTCTTGATGTAGTAGCATTTTATCTTCTGTGTGGGTTCTGATAAGTAAAGACTCCTGCTCATGAAAGAAGAAAGAGGATCAGTTCTGTAAGCTTTGAATGCCCTGATTGCTACCAGTAAACACCAATCTACTTTTTTTCTGACATGTCTTGCAGATCCGGCCTCCTTTCTGCTTTGTTGGGAAACTTGGGAGGGTACTTTTTCTTGAGTGTCTGTTTCTTAATTTGACTACAAGCCAGGGTAAAGAGTGTTACAGTGTGGCTTTAAATAAGCAGTGTTGTAACGGTTACACCACTTACTCATGTTAGAAAGTAATTACTACTAACTATGGATAGTGATAAACCTTGATGTGGAAGGTGGAACACTCTTCTGTGATAAATTCTGTAAGGAGAGAGGCTGGGACAGAGAGTTGTCTTAGGCCTTGTAATGTACTATTACATCGTAATTAACTTGTACTAAATTAGAATGTTTTTTAATAAGAGTAATTTTTTATTGTATTGGTTTTTTTTTTATTATGGGACAAGGAATCAGGGGCAGTAACCTTACTATAAAACTACACCCAAAGAAAATGAAGGCAACAGACTAAGCCCATTTAATGGTCATCTGCTGCTGAAATTGGTGATCCTACTTGCTTTCTTGTGCTGGTGCTGGCATTGGCATTTATCTGTCCTTTCAGAAAGTCAGTTCAGTAACCTGAATCACTTAAATGGTTTTGTAGTTTTGTTTTGTTTGGTTTTTGTTTTTGTTTTTGTTTTTTTAAATATAGGCTTGCTTTTCTGGTGGCTTAACTACTCAGATAGTGAGATCGCCATGTGATCAAACACATGAAAATGGTGCTGTTGGGAGCGGGAAACACCAAGAAAGATGTTTTATCTCATTGACAGCAACTGACCACCAGTTTTGTAAAAATACGGCAGCTGTGTCACTGCGTTACAATAGCCTGACATTAGTAAACAAAAAGTTCCCAATATTAGACTCTGGTAGAAGTTCTCAGAAAACTGAAGAAGAATGATAAAAGTTCTCAGAAAACTGAAGGATGTTTCAAGCCTGTAGCCTGCATCAGTTAGTTCTACTAGAAACACAGAAATAAAAATAAGTAATAATTGGTTTTCTAGCCTGTAAAAGCCTGTTGTTTGTTCTCAGGGCACTTACTGTTCTATAAGCCGCTTGAGCTGTACTCTTCTGGTCTGCGACATTGGCAGAACTGCTCAAGTGAATTATAACTGTTCAGTCCAAAGTAATTGTCTTTTCTGTTGTCTGTTATTTGATATTATGATTGCATACAGAGATAATCAAAGAGGTCCTACATTAATATGTAACTTAAAAAAAAAAAAAGTCAGAAAATAGCCTTAATAATCCTTTTAATACTTGTTTTGCTGCATTACCATTTTATAAGTACGAATTTCAGTGCAGTCACATCTGTTAAGGGAGAGACTTTGAACACACATATGTTACAGAGGTGCCCAGCTATCTTCCCTGCCTTTAGTAGTACTGTGCTTGACCCCACGTGATGCACCTGATGGTAGCAATTCACTGAACTACCATTGTCTCTGGTAGGTGTTTCCTAGCATACCAGTTGCTTTGTTCTGTAATACAATCATCTAGGAATTGACTGAACTATCAGGATCCTTATCCTTCTAGTGGGCTTTTAGAAGGATGGCCAAACTAGTGTGCAACATTAAGAATAATTTAAGCATTTTCTGCTGATGACAGCTTGCATGTGTATGTGTGTGTGTGTGTGTAGTGATTGACGGTAGATTTTACTACATTTTTTTAAATGCCCCTAATGTCACATAGAAATTCTGTTTTTGTTTTTGTTTTGTTTTGTTTTTGTTATTAGAACTATTCTGCTAATTGAAAAGGAGACAGAAAATAGATGTCCACGCCTACAGACCCTGGCACCATGCCTCATCCTGGTCCTTCTCCTGGACCAGGACCTTCACCTGGACCGATTCTAGGACCTAGCCCAGGACCAGGACCATCTCCTGGCTCAGTTCACAGCATGATGGGGCCAAGTCCTGGTCCGCCCAGTGTCCCGCATCCAATGCCGACAATGGGGCCTACTGATTATCCACAGGAAGGCATGCACCAAATGCATAAGGTAATAGTTTATTACAAGTGAACCTTTTTTTCCTAGAGTTCTCTCCACTGATTAGAAAAGCTACATTTAGACCTGCATAACTGTTATTACACATCATATATCACCTGCAAAACTGCAGCTACACTCCTGTTCTGTCTTTATTACTAAAGATGATGCATATATCAGATTAAACACAGTTTCCTTGTTCTTAGTAGACTGCTTAGAACTCTGAGATAGTAGCTTGCAAATCTTCATTTGTAAACTGTACTTTTCAGTAAGGTGGACATTACTAGGGAAAAAACCCTTGAATTATAGTGTTAAAACCTTATGGTAGACCTTTCTAACCATCTTCTTTTTTTCTTTTTTTTTTCTTCTTGTCTGTTTGGATGTATCTTGTGTTTTTCAGGGGTGGTTTTCAGTTTTGCATGAACTTTTTTTCTTTTTAATTAATATTTTTAACTCTTAAAGGGCTTGAGCTTATAAATTTGTTTACTCTTACATGTTGGTGAAAAAAATGGTTTCCAAGTTATTTTATAAAGGCTCCATCTTACTAAGGAATTTAAAACTATGTAGGGCATAACGTGTGAATAATTGGACTTCAGTGGTTGTTGTCATACACTTAAAATTGCATGTGTGTATAGACTATCATTAACGTCTTTTGCTTTGAGGAAATACTTGCTTGTGTGGAATATCCTTTTTGAGAACAGTCTTTTTATGTATTGTCATTTTTATTCGGTTGTGTACCAGACATTTAGAGCTTAGGATAATTTCAATTTCACTGATGTTCTGCTCTCAGAAATATGCAGTAACAGCTTACAGAGCCAAGATATTGAAAATGTTTTGGTAACTATTGTTGATTCCACTTGGAATTGTTATATGCACGTAGGAAAAAATCCAATTTACAATAAAAAATTAGTCTTCAAGTAATATAAACATATTTTAATTTTTCTCCTGAATTGGCAACTTCTTGATGGATCAGTTTCATTCATTAAAACAGTTAAAATAGTGTCAAGTCAGTAGGGACATGATGCTACCATCTTTTGCATGAAGAACTGTATCATTGAAATTTCTAATAGCACAAAGGCAACTGAAGTAAAGGAGGCTATGATACAGCTGCCTGTTTGTACTGAACTGTTGTAACTTCTGAGAGGTCGGTACATTCAGTAACTTAAACTTTTGCATTTGAATCTTGAAGCATGTAATTTGGCTGTTAGCCAGATTAGACATTTGCAATTGGCATTTCCTCATTTGTGGGGTCAGTTACAGCCCCCAGCTTCCAGTACTCCGGTGAATGCCCCAAGCTTCCTAGACAGCCAGGTTTTTTACATCCCTTAGTTCTCTTTTTTTCTGTTTTTAAGAGATTCTGTACCTGCAGAAGAGGGCGGCACCAGGAATTTTCCATTAGAATGGTTGAATGCTCCATACGTTGTGTTTTTAACGGCTGTATCCTCTTTGACCTTGTGTGTTCTTCAGACATTTAATGCTATGTTAGCATTAGAAGCAAACCAACAAGTGTCATCCCACAAAGTTCTTTCAGAGACTTTACAAGCATCTCAGAAGTTCTGTGAGCCAGAGTAGAAATTCTCCTATTGAGGTGTCATTGAAATGTTTTGGAAAACGCACCATCAATGTAAAGAGTCTGGATAGCTAATTCGAAGATGACCAGTCAGTATAGTTAGAGTAAAATTACTTTCCCTTTTCTGTACCTTGATTCTGATAATGGAACAAAGGCTGTAATTTCACAAGTCTTTAGTAGCAACAGCTTTGCTGTCCTCTAGTTTGCCAGTTCATAAGTTCCAGCATGCCTTCATGTGTGTATGATTAAGCTAGAAAATGGGTCTGTTGAACAGACGCAGGTGAAACAAAGTATTCTTGGTTAATTTTTCAGTCTAGATGAGTTTTCTGGTCTGTTTTCCTGTGCAATCCCAGAAATAGTGTATTGTGACAAATAAGGGAAGCGTCTGGTTAAGAAATGCTGTGGAAGCATGCTTCTAGACTATTTTGCCAGTATTACTTGAGTGTTGTTCTATGTAATAAAAAAACTGGTCAGCCAGGTGTGGTTTGTTCAAGTAAACGTTTTCTTTCTGCTTAGTGTTATGGAAAGTGACTTTCAAGTCATGATGTAACATTTTTTTTCCTAATGAAAGGCAGTAAAAGTGAGAGATTGCACAAAAAGTGTCCTGGTTATGCTATTAGTTGTAGTAATATGCAATGGGATGTGGTTCTTACTTTAAAAGTTCACAAACATAAGTAGTGAAACACCTTCATTCTATGTTAGATGTTTGACTAGCTTACAAAGAATAATATAATGCATTAAAAAAAAAATCCGAAATATCCAACAATAAACACTGATACAAATTGATATTAATAATTCATAATTACTAAAGTGTGTTTACTTAACAACAGTTAATATGAAAATTAAAGACGGTATATTCACGTGGTAACCAGAAAACCCTTCCACAGGAGAATTTACTATTTATTTACATAATACACTTTTGACAAAAACAATAAATTAGCTATCTTTCTTGCTATTTTCTTAAGTAATCTTTAGACTGTCAATCAAATTGCCAGGGAAATACTTAGAGTTCAAATTTTACTGAAGTATACCTTGCATGCAAGACAGCTACATGTAAGGAGAAATACTTGGAAGTTTGTTGTGGGGGACTGCTAAATGTAGAAACCGTAACAGCCTCAGAGAGGCTCATGAGGTGAAAATACTTGGAATCATGGAAGATTTTAAAGGAAAGCATTGTTACGTGGTTGCCCTAAGCTTTTTTCGCCTCAGCATCCACATTGGAGCCCCTCTGGACACAGAACATAGGGTTAGGTGGGTTTAGTCTAAAGTGATGCAGCCTTTTGTATGCTCCTGTGCAGCAGCTGGGCCACGTGATTTTAACTGCTTAACTCTTAGTTATAACAACAGTATATCTATTTAATTTATGTAGTACTCACTTGAGGGATGGGAAGAGTCCTGTGACCTCTTGGTTTATTTTCTCTTCCATTTAATTGTAACCTGATGCATAATCACTTCTCTTGTGAATTTGTAATGGGGTGTACTGTAAATGATTACTGGCTGTGGAAAAATTATGATGATGTCATGGGCAATATTACTGGTTTTGGTGAGTGAGAGAAAAAGTGAGTGACAGAAAAGATTCTTTTCCTACAACAATGGTATTTTTTACCAGATATATTATTTATTCACTCAGATGTTCCATTAAAACAGAAGGCAAATGGTTTCCTATTTCAAATATTGTTGGGTAACAGATCTGTGCATGTCAGACATTCTGAGAATCTTAGAATTATGTCATGGTCCTTTTTATTCAGCAGGCACGTTCCCTGCATTATTTCTGTTGTATGTGTTTACATTAGTGAAAAAAGAAAGTAAGTGGTGTTGTCAACCTTGAAAAATCACCAGAGACCTTGTGTAAAATGGTGGTTTAGTGATTTATAAGAGATTAACAGAATTGTTGGCCAAGTCAATATTGCAGTGACAACCACAGTCAGTCTGGCTGTCCGTCAGTGATGCATCAGTTATACTGTGCAGTTATGTGACAACATATTGCTGTTTCATCTGTGTAATTTTTGTTGGTATAGAGGATGCATGGTCTAGAGGAAATCTAGTTTGATACTCGTTCTCAGTCTCCGATTTCAAGGCAGGTGTTTTGTTTGTTTGTTTTAAGAAGGGGGAAAGAAACGAAAAAAGACACTACAATCTGACAGTTTACTTGGAAATAGGTCAAACTGTGATGCAATGCTGTCTGTGAGAAGACCTTAGTTACTAAATTAAGAGTAAAAGCAATGTAGGCAAAATGTCCCTTATGCATTAGGCGTTATGTAAAGTCTGTAAGTCTGCCAAGTCTGTAGGTGTGGGCTTGCATACAGTTGAAGTTCATACCTCATTATGTTTTGTGGAAGCACTGTTTATATCTGATCTGTTCTGTGCTTGTTCTTACTTACGGGGACCTATGAAAATAGTAATGTGTACTCAAAGTTGAATATGTCTCCCTTCCTGTTTCCCCTTCTGTTCTGTCATATTAAAAGAATAAAATAAAAAAAAGTACCCCAACGTGGTAGTAGTGCTTCGTTGGTAGTATAAGGTACATTTCTCATGCCAACAATGTAATTGTAGAAGATATTTTTAATAATTTATACAGGACTGAAGAATTTACAGAAATTGCATCGTGTGTAAGATCCTTTCTGTAATTTTTAACCTGTTACATAGATTAAAGTTATCATCTATGTAACTATACAGTGATTCAAAGAAGTTATGAAAAACAACTATTTTTTAGTTCTTGTAGTCCTCTGCTGAATTGTCTCCCATATTTTATAGGTTTTTTCCATAGGCAGTAGAGGTGCTTCTAGACAAAAAAATTTCTTGGAAACACAAGACTCTTTGCATGAATTAGTAGTGCTGTGATCATTAAAACTAATTTTGTCTTCAAAGAAGTTTATGCCATCTTCATCTTTTGTAGCTTTGCTAGTAGAAAACTGATTGAGTTCTACCTTTCCTAATCTGTTTCTAATTAATTTCACTTCCATTTTTTTCACAGCATAATTTCTGCAAACACACAGAAAGCAAACCCCTTTCTTGCTGTATTTAGGCTTCCTTCCATTAGACTTGAAGCATTTCAGTTTGCTAAAGGTTTTGTTGTTTGGGTTTTTTTTAATACTTATCTTATAAAAACCTTTTTGGTCTTCTGACCATTTTTTTCCATAGAAACATTCCTTCAATTGATTTTTTTCTTTTTCGGTCACGTCTTTACCTTTCTGTTCCTTTCTGATTTTTTTAGAATTCTCTTTTTGAAAGGCCACATATTTGTCTTCCTCTTCACTGCTGCTCTTCGTTAATGCCATCTCCTTTCCCCACCTTGTGTATGCTGGTACTTCTGATGCACTAGGTGTGCATGCAGTGTCCTGTCTTAGTCACACAGAGCTGCCTGCATTCACAGCAGTTTTACAGTTGCCACCCATTAGTGCAGTGACATCCATCCCTGCAGTCACACTACAGATGTGTACAGCTAGAGTCCTCTGTTCTGGAAATCAGATCCAATTTCCTGCACAGTCTCCTCCTCCTCTTGGTGGCCCTAAAGATTTAGTCCTTGATACATGCCATGATAAAATAGGAATGAATCTGGCTTTCCAGGTGTTTCGGATTCTGTATCATTCAGCTTCTGCAGGCAGAATGTGAACTGAGCATTCTCTTCCGCATTGGTTATATTTGTAAGTAGGGGCAAAGGGAGAGGGAGTGATCTTAATGTGTTAGAAAAGGGTGTTGGGATTTACTTGGTTAGCACAGTGGAACTATTTTTAATGTGTCATTCATCTATCTCTACATTTGTACTCCACATCCTAAGTTCTTGTAATCAAAAATAGCTTCTCGAGTAACTAGTATTTTTCTGATACAAGTTCTTTTCACAAATGTTTTTATACTGTCATGGCAACTAAATGGTTTGATGAAACATAAAAAATCCATTTTAATTCTCCTTTTCTGTAACTTTTCTCCTTTTAACCCATAGTTTCTGATAAGGAAAAATTATAGTGAAATTCTTCAATAATGCTGATAAACAAAAAAACTTACATGTGTTTAAAGATACTTTCAGTCAGATCTGATTATTGCAGTGGAAAGTGGAAAATTTATTTGAAGGGTTTACAAATAAAAATTTAGAATTACTTTTTTCCTTTGTAGAAAGCATGACCTATGTTTAGTTCTGCTTAAATTGATCCATGTGTAACAAATTGCTCAAAAAGAAGAAATGTGACAGTGTCTTTTTTTCTGTGACTTGGTGTAGCTTCTTGCACACTCTTTTTGTTAACTGCCTGTATTTTCTACTGGAGTAAGTTTTCTTAACTCTCTTTTTAAAAAGAATTCTCATTAAATAGGTGTGCATTCAAATAAAACAGACTGCAAGATCTCCATTCACAGTAGGGTTTGCAACAACGGTATTTAGTGTGCGCGCATGCATGTGTTAACAGAGAGGAGCAGAGCTGTGTATTTCTATAGATAGAAGATACGTAAGTGATGCCAACCTGTTCCTTTCTAATACAAAGCTCTAATACAAATACTTTTAAGTTAGAAGTGAATAAGCATAATCTCTTCCCTAATTAGGGACCTGATGTAATTTTTGCTTTCAGGTAAAACTTTTTGGTTTTCTTAAGACATCCTCCTTCTGATGTTACTTTTCCCTGTTTTCACTTTCAGAGTCCTTCAGTTTCTATTACAGAGCCTTTTCCAGTGCCCTGCATGACTTCAGCATGTTTTTCTGACCCCAGGCTGTCTTCTCTTCACTCTGTGAAGAAGGCGCTTGGCCCTGTTTTGCATTTCAAGTACCATGGGAACTGTAGTTTTTGAGGAGTGAATGAGATGGCAGGCACTGTAGGGAGCACAAGTATTTGAGTAGAACTATGTCTTCTCTTCCTTGACTACCTGTCCCTGTTTTTACCTGCGAAGAAGAGGTTACCTCCTGCAATGTCATCTTTGTTTTTGAAGAGAAGCAGTGTTTGGGGCATTCCAGTAGAGCAGTGACTGAAAGGGCAAAGTTTGGTCTAAAAATAACTTGAGCCAAGCCACAGGCTGTACTTTCATAAGTTGGTGTGTGTTACGCTGCTTTGTAATATGAGGCCAGTAAGGTTCGTGTGTTTGTATTTGGACAGTTTGCCTCCTTGGCATTGGAAAACAGTTCATGGGGGGAAAAAAAAGGCAAAAAGGAAACAGAGGGGACAAGCAGTCTAATGGTGCTTTGTGCTTTCCCAAATGTCAGATTCCAAGGGTAAAGATTACCATTATATTTATTTTGAATGACTGCTAAGAAAAGTTTGTATTCTTTATGTATTTGTTCAGATTTTGAGTTAAAGTCCTTTGGATTTTTATAATGGATTTATATACTATCTCTATATAAATACTTACTTTGTTTTCACAGTCCATTGATGGCTTGCATGAAAAAGGAATGGTTGAAGATGTTCATTGTGGCTCCATGAAGAGTATGCGACCTCCTCACCCTGGAATGGGCCCACCTCAGAGTCCAATGGACCAGCATAGCCAAGGTTTATACATACTGTGCATGCTGTATGATTTTGGGGCCCCTTTGTTCCACAAAGAGTCGGTAGTTCCATGTAACAGATTTCCAATTACTTCCTTTCATCTTTGTTTGGAAAGGCTGAACTAGTATCATAGGACAAGGTGAATAACTGAATCCCCTTGCTTTGTGGAGTGTCCATCCGTCATGTATTGGAAAAAAGCTACAGTTCAAGTCTGTGGCTGGGGCAAGTAATTGGTCTAAGTCTATTACAGATTTCAGTTCACATCTCTGAAAAAACCCCACCAAGTTCTTTCCTATATTACGTGGCTATTGTAAATGTAAATGCATTGGAATATGATTTGTTTTAATCCTGTGGTGAAGGAATGATAAAGGAGAAGAACCCAAGCAAACTTTTAATATCTGTAATGTTTGGTCAAGGGCTGATCAAAGTTCTTCCCCAAATTTTTTTATGCCAGAAGATAGAAACTCTTTTTTACCACATTGCTACATGCCTTTTTTGTGTCCCTTTAGTTTGCAATGTAAGATGACACGCATTCTGTAAGCAGCTCAGTATGTTGGAGATGTAACTGCTAACACCTGCTAGTATTAATTAGTTCAGCAGATAATGCTTTGTATATTGCATAATTAATTAGATTACAGCAACACCTGAAGAATCCCAAGTGAAACGGGTCCTGGCTTGACACACTCTGCAAATCTGTTAAGAGGTGGTCACGTGGTCCCTGTTTGAAGTATTTACATGTTTATTACATAGGATAAGAGAAATGCTGGAAGGAGAAAACGGGTACAGATCAGCGAAACAACTCAGCCTGAACTGCTTTGTGAGTTTACAGTGGGCTGTGACTGAAACCTTAGTCTGTAATTGGTCAGCTGAATCCCTGTCTGGGACCTTGAACGTTAGAAGGTACTGTTTTTCTATTAACACCTTCGACATCAGTTAAGGAAAATAGAACTGACTTTGCAGGGACAAGTTCTCCATCAGCTAAAACTTTTCTACTGATTTCAATGAGATGCAAGCATGATTATCTGAGTAAAATTTTACCTGACTTTGCATTCACTCACTTTTGCTTGTAAGGAACTTTTTCCTTAAAATGAACAGAGCTTTTAGTCTGAAAATGAAGATGGGTCCAATTCAAACATAATGTGCTCAAAATACAAGAACGTAAGTTGCAACTGCTTCAAATACAAGTAGCTCTGAGTTGTTTTCTTCTTTCCTGTGCTGGCTGAGATCAGACTTCAGGTCTGGTTGCTCTGCAAAAAGATGATTGTATTAGTAGCAGCTGTGGCAGGCTAAAGACTACAGATCCCTGCTCTCTTTTTGGTGTATGTCTGCAACTGTTGCAAGGTAAACAGGAAATACTGGCATTCTAATGTAAGCAGGCTTTTTAAAGAAATGGGCAAAAAAAATCCCCACATGTTCTAATATTTTAAACACTCTTCTTGACATCGAGGAGTATTTTAGTTTTCTTTGCCTCTCTGTCTCCTTTTTGTCTTCTTACACAATTATCTTTTCACAAAAAATGGTGATGGCATTTGAGGCTATTCTGATACATGTTGGGGAAAGTCCCATCTGCTGACGTACTTTCTCCCCATTAGTGTACAGATCCAAGATAGAACACCAGGTTTCTTAATAGCCTTTAAACTTATTGGATACTTTCAGTCTGATTTATCATGGGATTAGAGTCCTGTAAGACAGTTGTGTTTCTACAAGTTTTGTGGAAATAGGCAATGTGGTAAAAGAGAGTGAGCTTACCTATGCCTACGCTTATGGGGAGAGGACAGTATGAGTTCTCTGACAATCCATTGAAAGATGCATGGTAAATATTCTGATCCTAACAAAATCTTCAGTATGCATTTGGTACATTGTTAGAAACCAAGACTTACCATAAGGTTCACTTCCTTGTAGGTTCTTGGATGTCTGATAGTTGAGCTTACGTTGCAGTTGTGTACAATTTTTAACAGTGTGCATGTCAAATAGAAATTGGTCCTCATTAGTTCTAGGTCTTTTTTTTTCATAGCTTATTGTTTATAGGCCTCAAATTGTAGTAGATAAATATATGCACTAATTAATGTTATTATTTTCAGACATTTGGTGGAAAGTAGCTGAAGAAGTTCAAAACTGCAAGGAATGGATGACCCTAAGCTTCTGCCATTAGTTTGAAAGCATAAGCAGAATGGCCCTATATCAGTTAAATGTCATTTAGTCTAGCACTGGTTCTAGGTAAAATCAAAGAACATTCTCTGTCTTTTAATTCCATATGATCTTGTCTATAATTCAGGCCACTGAGAATAGTTTTACGGAAGAATCATAGATTCACAGTATGGTTTGGGTTGGAAGGCACCTTTGAAGGTCATCTAGTCCAACTGCCCTGCAGTGAACCGGGACATTTTCAGCTCGATCAGGTTGCTCAGAGCCCTGTGCAGCCTGACCTTGAATGTCTCCAGGGATGGGATGTCTACAACCTCTCTGTGCAACCTGTTCCAGTGTTTCACCAACTTTATTGTAAAAAATGTCTTCCTTATATCTAGTCTGAATATCTTTTTCTTTTTAAAAACATTACCCCTTGTCCTATCGCTACAGGCCCTGCTAAAAAGTCTGTCCTCGTCTTTCTTATAAGCCCCCTTTAAGTGTTGAAAGGCTGCAATAAGGTCTCCAAAGAGCCTTCTCTTCTCCAGGCTTAACCAGCCCAACTCTCTCAGCCTGTCCTCACAGGAGAGGTGTTCCAGCCCTCTGATTATTTTTGTGGCCCTCCTCTGGACCTGCTCCAACAGGTCCCTGTCTTTCCTGTGCTGAGGACTCCAGAGCTGAATGCAGTACTCCAGGTGGGGTCTCAACAGAGTGCAGTAGAGGGGCAGAATCACTTCCCTCAACCTGCTGGCCACGCTTCTTTGTATGGAGTCTGTGATACAGCTGGCTTTCTGGGCTGCAAGCGCACATTGCCAGCTCATGTCCGGCTTTTCATCCACCAGTACCCCCAAGTCCTTCTCCACAGGGCTGCTCTCAGTCCCTTCATCCCCCAGCCTGTGTTGATACCAGGGGTTGCCCCAACCCTGGTGCAGGACCTTGCACTTGGCCTTGTTGAACCTCATGGCGTTCACATGGGCCTGCTTTTTGAGCTTGTCCAGGTCCTTCTGGATGACATAAAGTCAGCCTTGTCAAGCAAATTTACTGTTCTTTTTGTGGAGATTGTCAGTAAAATTGATTTATTAAAATATAGACAGTACAGTACTTAGTGCAGTACAGTATTTGCACAGTTGTCTGGAAAATGAATCCTGGCTCATGTATGGGGTTTCTCTGTGCATCACTTTACAATTTATTTACAGTTAGTTTTATAATTTGTCATTTAACTAGCTTAATTTATTTAATATGGGTTATATTGTTTTTACTTAGTGCTATCTTTCTCCTAAATCAGAATGTCATACAGTATCAATCCAAGCACCTTTTCTAACTCTATCAGGCAAAGTTGTGTCTATCATTACTATTGCTGGCTTTAATGATCACAGAATCTTAGAATCATTTAGGTTGGAAAAGACCTTCAAGATCATCAAGTCCAACCATCAACCATACCCACTAAACCATGTCCTGAAGTGCTTTGTCTGTGCACTTTTTGAATACCTCCAGGGATGGTGACTCCACCACTTCCCTGGGCAGCCTATTCCAATGTCTGACAACCTTTCAGTAAAGAAATTTTCCCTAATATCTAACCTAAATCTCCCTTGCCACAACTTGAGGCCATTTCCTCTCGTCCTATCTCCAGCCACCTGACAGAAGAGACCAGCACCCACCTCACTACAACCCCCCCTTCAGGCAGTTGTAGAGTGCGATAAGGTCTCCCCTCAGCCTCCTTTTCTCCAGGCTAAACAGCCCCAGCGCCCTCAGCCGCTCCTCATAAGACTTGTGCTCCAGGCCCCTCACCAGCTTTGTTGCCCTTCTCTGGACACGCTCCAACACCTCAATGTCTTTCCTGTAGTGAGGGGCCCAAAACTGAACACAGGACTCGAGGTGCGGCCTCACCAGTGCTGAGTACAGGGGAACGATCACTTCCCTAGTCCTGTGTGCTGGCCACACTATTTCTGATGCAGGCCAGGATGCTGTTGGCCTTCTTGGCCACCTGGGCACACTGCTGGCTGGTATTCAGCCGGCTGTCAACCAGCATCCCCAGGTCTTTCTCTGCCGGGCAGCTTTCCAGCCACTCTTCCTTCCCAAGCCTGTAGTGCTGTATGGGGTTGTTGTGACCCAAGTGCAGGAGCCAGCACTTGGCTTTGTTGAACCTCTCAACGCAACTTGGCCTGATAGAGTTAGAAAAGGTGCTCGGACTGATGGTGTATGACATTCCGATTTAGGAGAAAGACAGTACTAAGTAAAATCGATATAACCTATATTAAATATATTAAGCTAGTTAAATGACAAGTTATAAAACTAACTGAAATAGAAGATGATCATCCAATTGCGGATTTTTCTAGGTACTCTTGTAGGACTTTTTCGTGCTGTTTGATGTATTTGTCAGTGATCTGGAAAAAAGTGTAGAGTTAGTGCTGATAGAATTTGCAGAGAGCACAGAGGTTTAACAGTAAATAATGAACCACTTGGTTACGAAGGCTGATAAGGATGCTCAGTAGAATGTGCTTATTTCTCTAGCATGGATTTTAGCACAGCCAACAGCATTGTATGTCTAGGAGCAGAGTAGTATATTGTGTAGGTGGTATGAGACTGTATCATACCAAGCAGAAAGGCTGAAAAAGAGTTTTGGTTATTCTGGCAGACTTAAGTGTGTATTACCATATAGAGTGTTTGTAACCATGAGATGGAATGTACTACCTGCATGCAGAAGCGGGGGCTTATTAATTGAGGAGTTGTATCACCTTTTCTAATGAATTAGCTGAAGGCTGTATCATGGTATTGTATTCCATTCTAGTAGCTACAGTTCAGAAAGATGTTGAGAAAGTTTAAGGTAGCATCAAATGTTTGAAGCATCTTTTGTATGAGGAGAGGCTGAGTGAGCTGAAACTGCATAGCATGAAAAAAGAGAAGATTCAGAAATATGTTATGGGACAGAGTGACGAAGGCAGAGCCAGACTCTTTGCGGTGATTATCAGTGACAGAAGATCTGACAATTGGCACAAACTGAAACACATGAAATTCCATCAGAACATAAGAAAACATGCTTTTAGTGTAAACGTGGCTTAACAATACAGTAGGTTGCCCAGAGAGGTTTGTCTAGTTGCCAACCATGGAGACAGTCAGAACCTGATGGGACGTGTTATGGGCAGCCTGCTGTAGCTTACCCTCTTTGAGCAGGAGGTGGGGCTAGATGATATTGAGAAATCCCTTCCAACCTTAATGATTCTGTGATTCTGGGAAATTGTGCCTTATTTAGAAGACAAAGGAATGATTTGAAACTTGGAAGACTTGTTTTTTTTCCTGGAAAATGTTAAACTCCATTTTTTGTTCTCTCTGAGACACTTAGAAGGTGTCTTGATCAGTCTGCACATTCCCAGGTGGTAGAAGGGCTTGTAATAGATGGATACTTTATCTTTAAAAAAAAAACAAAACAAAACAAAACAAAAAAAACCCCAAAAAACCGCACTGAATTTTGGTACCTGCAAATTGAAATTAGGTGAATTCAGACTGTATTTAATATCTGCATCTTACTTAATGAAGATAATTAACCCTTGGGACAAGGATTACGCAAGTATTTGTGGTAGATTTTGTGTTATATGAAATTTAAGTCAACACTGGATGTCTTTCTCATTTGTTCCACGGACCAAAGGGAGGAGATTGTTTAGAGGCAAAAAGTCTTTGCTCTGTTTTAGGCAAGTTAGCTAGACTGTTGTAGCTGTAACGGTCCCTTATTGCTAGAAATCTGTGAGCCTGTAAACAGGCTCCAGGATTCTGAGAAGAACTGGTAAGCTATAGGAGGAAACAATGGTTTTAATTCTTTGAGAATGGGAAGATGGATAGTCTTCATAAAATGCTGCTGTTCTTGGAGCTCTGAGTAGAACAGTTGTGATAAACACATTGGCTAGTCCTTCTGTATGCAGTTTACAGTTGGAACTGATCACAAAATGAGATTTCATTTAAATGTCAAATGTTCTATTAGCAGTCTTTTTAGTAATTTTTTTTAAAGAAGGTCTTGCAAAAGAATGTCTCTAAGTACAAAAGCAGGAGTTTTTATAAAATACATGCCTACAAACGTGAGTGATAAATTCAGTTGTAGATATAATTTATGTAAATCAAATGTGCAGTTGTGAATGAACAGTCTTGAAATAAAGACCACTGAACTTACAAAGGACAAGTCAATACAGAATTTTGGATGTAATGATTCTTCCAGTCTGTACTGAGAAATAATTAACTGACCGTTTTTGAGGTGAGATTACTTTGATGACCAAATCAGAAACATTTGTAAGCTCAATCTGCAAGAACTTTGTCATTTTGCTCATAAATGGCTGTTTGAATGGCAATTACTGTTCTGAGATTTGTGCATTTTTTTAAACGATAATTACTAAAATAAGGTATGCAACTTTATTATTAAGACTCTGGATTTTTTTTTCTTGGTGCTCAGTGAGATGCTGGTCATGCAGGAAGAATCTGTTGCTAGCTCAGACAGATTGTCATATTTTTATTGCAGTCATACTGCGATAGGATGGTTTTCAGAAGTCTGATATTAATTTATGGGGAAAAATATTCTGAATTGGTATCTCTCTCCTCAACAGTACCTCCTTTCCACTCTTGCTGCCAAAGTGGGGAAAGGGTAATATTCCTGACTTTCTGGTGACCAGTTTTCTTTTCTTGAACTTATGCACTATGATGTTCCTGTGTACTCTTAATACCTTTCTTTTAATGCTAATAGGTTAAATGAAAGGATAATCCGTTGCTCCAACTTGATATTTAGCTGTTTAAATAGTAATCTCACTACACTTAACTGAATTTGAATAATGTTAGAAACCGCCTTTAGCCTTTGTGAATGAACTGTGCTGAAAAACCCAGTATTGATATTAGAAGTATGAAATTTACTGTGAATTGTTAAACTGCTAAACAGAGTTATCCAGAAGATGAAAATTACGTTTAGATTTGACTTTGTAAGAGGAATGGCAAGAAAATGCAAAGACAAGGCAAATATTTATTTAAAATAAAATATTTTTATTAGAAAGAATTCATAAAAAGATATAAATGGACTGAAACAAACAATTTCTGTGTTTTTCTGGAATTTGGAACAAAAGAAATGCAGTTACTGTGATACAGCAGTGAAATACAGACCAATTTGAACAGTTTGGGTGTCTTTGCTTGCTATTTGTAAGTGGAAACAAGCGCTGCAGGGATTTATGGTTCTGGGACTTGATCTGTATGTATTTTTAATTACCATGCAGTATTTGTTGAACTTCTTATAAAGATACACCAGTTACATTTAACTTACAGCACTAAGTTACTGCTACTTCAGAAACAACATTCATTGTCCCTACTGTTCTTAAGTTAGCTGCACTTCCTTTTCTGATTTTTTTCAGCCTTTTAAAGATGAGAAAAGATCTGTCACCTTATCCATCTGCATGCCAGCTTAAGACCTCTCAACAGTTTATTTCTGCAGTCCTAGTTTTAAGCGACTTGCACACATACGGCCTCCCTTTCTCTATGTTGAGAGTTTCACAAGAATTGGTGTTAACCCTGGTCACACTACTGACAGGGAAATATTATATTTAGCTTACCTTAAGAAAGTTTGTAGCCTCGGTCCAACATGAATGTGTTTTCCACTGTGTATTGTAGGCATGTACTTGATTCCTTATTTTTTAAAAAAACTAACTAAGTCATGGTTGAAGTGATAGTTACACAACTAAATTTCTTCAGTCCTATCTGTATCTTTCTAGTGCAGTTGTCTTAGAGTCACGTTTTTGAGTAAAAATACATCCTTGCTATCAGTTTTAGCAGAAAGATTTGACATATGATCCTCAGACACTTTCATCATTTAAGTTGTCTTAATTTTTAGTGGGGAGTTAAGACCTCTGTTGAATATTCCAGTGTTTGGACTGATAAAACCTTGACTCTTTCTAATATTAGTTACAAGGGTTCAGAATTCATATGTGTTCTCTATTTAATTATAGCATTAAAAGTGGAGAAAAAAGATCTCTCAACTTTTAGCTCTCTGGTTCTTCAGCTTTAAAACGGATGAGGAAGATGTTCTTTGCTTCCGTTAACTGAAGTGAAATTAAAAGCAATTAGAGCAGAAATTTATTTATAGAGTCTGCCCTCCAAAAATACTTGTGTTTGGTAAAGTGTTAGAACTAGGATTTCTTCCGGTGTCAATACTGTAAAGCATATACATTGTTTATGACATGTTGCAGTGATTTCTGTTGAACAAGTTCATAACAAAGTGGGATGGTAAGTGTGTTGCTATAATTATGCATACAGTTAAGAAAGCAGTGCTTTTTAGCTGCTGAAAACTTGAGAAAGATTTGTAATGTAGCTGCTTCTGTAACCCATTGAAGGATTATGGGCGAAGACAGAACCCGACTCTCAGAGGTGCATAGCAAAAGCACAAAAAGTAATGGTCACAAATTATGTAAATGAAATCCTGATGGGACTTAAGAGAAAAAAGATGCACCATGAGAGTGATTAAGAATCACTATCACCGAAGATTTTCAGTATTTACCTAGATAAGACCTGGAGAAACCTGATAAAGCTTTGGAGTTACCACAGCTTTAAATGGTGGGTTGGTCTATTTGGCCTCCCTTTCCTGGTGTTCGGTGTCTTCCACTCTGTATATTTTTGAGAACTAAAGGTTATCGGTTGTCCTTTGCCAGCAATAGGACTCTTTTGTTGCAAGTGTTCTGCAACCTTCTCATTCAGTGCTTTTGCCATCTTCCAGTCTGAAGGTTAAACTAAACAGAATGGTTTATATGGAATAGAAAACAAAATTTTCTGTGGAAAATCTAGAGGAAGGGGTACTTGGCAGTTCAGCAAGTAACAATTAATGAGCTAGATATTTAAAAACCTGCTGAATACTTATTGTGGAAATGCATGTGTGCTAGGGAAAAATGTATTTGAAGTGCTTAATAGCAGATGAAAGTGTGTTTGCAAAGTTCAAAAAGGTTTCTGTCTTTGCCTGTATATTAAACATTCTTATGGACTGTGTCTTTAATTTTTTGTTTGTCTGTTTTACGACATATGCTAGTTAAACTCAATCTTTGTGAGTCTTCACATGTCCTTATTCAGAGCCTGTGTGTGCATGCTCACCTGTATTAGAATATGTGTAATAAGATAGGAAAAAAGTAAGTGTTGTAGAGATTTTATTAAGACAAGCTTGTGACTGCATGTATTGTCACACTGGTAAATCTTCTGAAAGTTCTCAAACTTAAAAAGGAAAATTTCCGTACAGCATCACAAAATTAAAGTTCTGTAAATGCTACATGTTAGAGCCTTTACAAGAAGTTTGGAAGGCTTTTGTTCTTTCCTGAGATTTTTTTTAAAAATTTTGCTTTCATTCTTACTTTTGTCAAGCCTTGTTTCCTATTGCCAAGAATCCTAATGCATAGGAGTTTGAGGGAGAGAGAAAGTGTAAGTAAAAGCTCAAAAAATGCCTGCTTCTAAAAACTGCTCTCTGTGAAACATAGTCACAGGCTTGCAGCTGAAACTGTCAGGACTGAAAACAAGTGCTCAATATCTTACACCACAGTTTTAGATTTTTATAGTCCGGATGGATTTCAAGATCTTGGGTCTGAAATCTGTCAGTGATAAAGGAATATGTAACTTGGACAATATACTTGAGAGGGGGAAAGAAACCTTTCTTTGAAAGGCAATTTTGAAAACAATGTAATTCAAAGTTGGTGCTGTTTAAAGTAAGTTCTGAGATTTAGAAACGTAATAGTAAATGATAATCATTGCAATAAATCCCATTATATAGTATAAAACAACAATACAGTTGTGTATTTTGTTTTTTGTTGTGGCGTAGTGGGTGTTCTTTTAAAGCAGTACGCTCAGCGAGAGGGATTTGTAGCTTCCCCTCTTTTCTTTAAAAAGAAAAAAAAAAATTGAGGCAAAAATAAGTTAGTAGGAGGAGATGAATAAGTGGAGTAAACTTATGGTTATTTATCATTGTTTTTATCACCACTAATGGATGTATAAACAATTTTTATATTGGCCTAGTAAATAACTTCAGTAATTTTAACATTTTAAGGTCTTTTTCTCCCTTTTCCTTGGAACTCCTCACCTCTCTTCCCTATTTTTCTTTCAAGCTGCTTAATTTTTCTTATTCTCACTAGAGTTTTCTTCCTTTCCTGTCATCATCATCTTTAGTTACAAGATTGAGCTCAGCCTATTTTTGTCTTGCCTCACCTGGTCTTTTCCCATCACAAGACCATTTTTTCCCTACTGTACCTCTACCTCATTTTCCTTTTTTAGAAGAGCTGAAATCCTCTGTTCTTTGTCCTTTTTCTCAGACATTTACAACCTTTACTTTACGGTAGAATATCCCTAGACATCAGCATTGATGGACTTTAAATCCTTTAGCACTCTCATCTATCCACTTGTCTAAGTTCTAGTGACTTACAGCTGCTGTCATCTCAGAAAAGTTGAGACTACTTTGAGATTTTGCCTGTGTTGCCCTCACTGAAGGGCCAGTAAGAACAGTGAAGCTAAAGAGGGCAAAATTACTTGCTTCTGTGATCTGGACTATGTATAGATGAAATTGATGTAGTTAAAATGTCAGGAAGACTGGAGGAAGAGTAGATTGGTGTCACAGAAACGTCAAATGTGGCATGAACTTTGGAGTTGCTTGCTAAAGAATATGGAAGTGAGCCAGAAGATTTCATGATTTTTTATTTTACAGTTTTTTTCAGGCTTTTCAAATTGATAAGAGCATTATTCGTGCTCTATAATACCAGAGTGAGGTGAGCAAATATTGTTACCTCTTTTTACTCTTGGTAGACATCTTCAAAATGTAGCTGTCATGCACAACCTGAGGGATTGCTTTTCATATTTTTTCTCTGACATGCTACACGTTCGTGGAAATTTCACCAAAAATCTATGCCATCACTTTTCATGGATGTGTTGTGAAGCTCAAAGAACTATGTATTAAATATGATTAAAATTCAAACTTAAAACCACTGCATTTGTAAGTGCTATAATAAGATACAGGTACTGTTCACTTCAGAACTGTGCTTGCTCTCTTGGAACTTTATAGAGTAACATAGTCTTCAGCAGCTTCTTCAGAAGGTGATTTTTGTGCTTGCAGTTAATGTTCCAAGTTCTTGAACACCCAGATGGTAAAAGGTACTGAACATTCTTTGGCTCAAACCTTTAATCTGTATAAATTAAAGAGCAATTCTATAGAAATTTAATACCATCTGTTTCTATTTCTGTATTGTGGTGAGTTTTGGCAAAGAGGGCGTGTATCATTGAATGGATATTCCTTGATGTGTGTGCCTCATAATAAACTTACATTATTAAGCTGTGAAATAGGCAGACTTCACTGCATGTGTTCCACAATGAAATATTTGTCCAACATTGTAGTGAAACCACACTGCATCCTGATGCTTCTGTATTGTATTTCATGTTTTAGTTTGTCTTACTCCAAATGTGAGGGTAATTTTTATTTTTAGGAATTATTGGACTGTATAATCGTAGCTCTTCTGAGAGAATAGCTCATGAGGCTATCTTTATCCTAGGGAACTTCAGATTGCACTTTGTTCTTGCACAAAGTAATACAGCTATCCTGACTTGAGAGAGACATTTTTATATTCTTATGTACTGCTAAAGATATTTGAATTTAGATTTGACTAACCAGAGAGGTAAGTCTGTGATCCTCTTACCTGTTCTAGGTTATATGTCTCCACACCCATCTCCACTAGGAGCACCAGAGCATGTGTCCAGTCCAATGTCTGGAGGAGGTCCAACTCCACCCCAGATGACTCCCAGCCAGCCAGGACCCATTATACCAGGAGACCCACAAGTTATGAATCAGCCTAACAGAGGCCCTTCCCCTTTCAGCCCTGTACAGCTGCATCAGCTGCGGGCTCAGATTCTAGCATACAAAATGTTAGCTAGAGGTCAGCCTTTACCAGAAAATCTCCAGCTTGCTGTTCAGGGCAAGAGGACCCTGCCTGGGATTCAACAGCAGCAGCCTCCCAGTGCCTTCAACAGACAGTCTGGTAAGTCAGTCTAGGTCTTGTGTCATTGTGCAGGTAATTCGTGAAGTTCTACCTGTGGAAAGTTAAGAAACAGGTCATGTGCAGGGATATAATTTGGGACTGTGTTCTGGCATCTAAGTGAACAGCAGCCTTTGGTTTTAAGCTTTTTAAGCTTGAGCAAGTGCATAAACCACATCTATTATTAATAGGATATTGTCAAAACTGAAATAAAAGGTTTTTTTTTCACTGCGCAATACTATGTCCATCCTGATTATGCTTGACATTTTTTGAATGTTAATCATACTTTACTGATTGCAATTTTTCTGTTTTTCTTGGAGTGAATTTTCAGTCTCCTGTCTCTGTGCAGAAAAGTAGATAAAAACATCTGGAGCAAGCTGACTAATTAGTTACATTGCTGAAAGTAAAACAAACCATGTATAATATTCTGTCAAGTGAAAAATGTAAGGAAAAGAAAATGTTCTTATTTTTTTCTCCTAAAGTTAATAGATGTTACAGTGCAGTAAGCAAGCACATTTTGGTCCTAAGAAAGCTGTGTTACATTAAATGCCCTGCACCTGTTAGTTTCTGAACACTTCCGTTACTGAGTTTACATTAGAAATTGAGGGTTAAGATGATGATACTATTTTCTTTTTAGTAATGATTTTAATAATTTCACCAGTCACTTCATCCTCATGGGTGGATATGGCTTTGCTACCAAGTAAGGTTTTTTTACGAGGCATGATTTTAATATGCTTCATTACATACATTTTTTCACAATAAAATCTCCTCAAATCTGTATTTAATGAAGAAAAATACTACTTACCTGAATAGGCTAGCATGCTAGAAAGCAGAACAATTTTTGAATATTTGGAATGCTTTGTATCGTGATAAGTTTCTTTCCTCTGTCAAATTGCAGGTATTGGGTTACATACCATGAGTGGTGCTGCAACTGGACCAGGGCCTGCTCCAGGGATGCCTGGACATACAGCTGCCATTACACCTAAAACTTGGACTGAAGGTATAGCAGAGTATGATCCTAATTTTATGTCATGTACAGAATAATGGTTAAACAGCATGGGTAGAGTTTGTGGAAAAGATGCAGGGGGAAAAAAAAAGGGAAGGTAAAAAGGCATGCAGAAAAATAGCGTAACATTTACTGTGCCTAGGACTTGAATCAAGGAGGGTCTAACCATTTATTCATCCATGAATGACTTGACCACATCAAATTACTGTAGTTGTTAGGCAGCCTGAACATGAGGCACCTTAGTACAATCAGAATGAAATATGTAAGCTGCCTGAGGGAGACCCGTAAGATCTACTTAATAAGTTATGTTCTGAGCATGCTTAATTGCAACAAGCTTGTCTTTCAACTGTAGTCTTTGCTACTGTAAACGAAAGTTTTCAAATCATGGTAGAATTAGGCTGCCTTTTTTTTTTTTTTTTTTAAATGTATTGCTTTGAAAGTTCATCGTAGTCTTTGAGATCTAATGAACAGTGTAACTGTTTTTCCCCTATGTGATAATCAGGTTTTGAAGCAAATCATTCAGATTTAGGTTTATAGGCTAATTTTATTGTTTGAAAGTAGAGTGGAAAAAGTACTGTATTGAAAAGAATTAGAAATCCCTAGTAATATATATTGTTTGAAGTTCTGGGTTGTTTTTTTTTAGAGATTTGAAAAGAAATACAATATTGCAGGCTTGCGAATAACACACTCTTTCCTCACACTGTAGAAAAGTTATGCTATGTTGTTGCTTGTGGGTAAATCTGGGGGCAGGGATGACTCCGTGATTGTTGATGCCATAAAAGATTATCTGTCATTAGTCAGCTACCTAGGGCAACATAGAAGGAAAATGAAATGCTAGTATGTAATCAGATGTAGAATTGCCTTTCTTGGAATATTCCCAGCAAATACTTAAAATTTGAGTAGGATAATAAAGAGGGGGAAAAGTGTTTCTTGAGAGGTTGTATGTATGAGTTTACCAGGCACAGTGCCTTCTAGCTCAAATGCTGCTACTAAAAAATGCTGGCAGGTATACAGAATTGCTAGATGAATAGTTTTATCTAAATAATCCAGTATGTCATAATAATATATGTGTCCTGTTTAACTATAACCTGCTCACTGTTTGTCTTTTTTTGTTTCTGTTTTTTCTAGAAGAAAAAATTTGTCTGTCCTTGCTATATCTGTTTGGAGGTTTTATTTGATGTATTTTTAAAGATTGTGCTTATTTCTTCAAATTTATTTTTCATTCATTATGCAGTCGTTTGTAGTAGTGTTTGTTTTGCAGTTCAATTTGCATAATTCCCTGAAAACTGAGACTATATATGGAGGCTTTTGGTGGGCTTGCTTTCTTTCCTTGTTTTTTATAAGCTGAAATGCAGCGTTGCTAAATACAGAATCTGCAGCTTGTACTCAAGTTCCTTTTCTGGACTTTGATGCAGATGTGTTAACGACAAATTCCTATGAAGGAATCTTTTTATCTAGATTTCAGGATGTTGGGTTTAAATTAAGGTTGATTACAAGATTGCAGGCGTACGTTGTAGTTGTTTTTCCTAGCATTAAATTACTATGACTCCTCAGACAATGAAGTGACATCTTTATTGTTGCAGTGTCTGTTGTCAGTGACAATTTGTGAGCATCTGAATGCATGGGTGACTTGTCATAATGGCATACTGAAATCTGTGACCATTAGTGTTTATAAATGGCAGGTACTATTTTCATGTTAACTGAGGTGTTAAATTTTCAAGACGATTAGAATGCTGTAAAATAAAAGAGTAATCAAATTCCTGGTATTTGAAATACTTAAATACAATTAGTAGGAGATTGTAACGAAACGAAGGCTGTTTATACATGACAGATACTTCTAAGTACAGCTGTAGAAATTCTAATACTTAGTTCTGATATGGTTATCAGACTATGGCTATTTAGTTCTGATAGAGCTCTAAAAGCAGACCTGCTTGTGCTTGCTGTCAGGTTGTGATCATAGGTGCCTTCTTCTAAGTGGTGCAAAGATAGTGAACAAGAGGCAGAATTAGGTCCTACACTTGAACGAAAGCAGTTCTACAGCTGTTTTACTTCTTCTAGTGCTAGAATTAAGTCAGCAGGAATGGGAAAAGAAATGGCATTCATCATAAAGTTTCAGGTGTTTTGTTTTCCTTTGGACCACTTCCTGCAACGTATAGTATACTTGCATTTTAGTATGTTTTTTTCAAATATGGAGTGTAGTCTATCCCAAGTGTGCTTTTTCTGGTGATTTTGAATCTTTACCTTAGCTTCACGTTCTGTCTTCAGAAACCATCTTGATTTTTTTCCTGTGTTCCATGTTTCATGTTATGAATAAGTGCTTTTTACGATTCAGGCCAAGCCCCAGATATGAGTGTCTCCAACGCGCAACAAAAGCTTCCCGCGCCACCTCCTAGTGGGAGGCCTTCTCCTGCCCCCCCTGCCACCCAGCCTGCTGCCGCCATGCCTGGGCCTTCTGTACCGCAGCCACCACCTGGACAGCCTTCACCCATTGTTCAGCTGCAGCAAAAGCAGAATCGCATCAGCCCTATCCAGAAGCCACAAGGACTGGATCCTGTTGAAATACTCCAAGAACGTGAATATAGGTAAAAGCAAATAACAAGATTCAAATGCATGTGCAGATTGTTGTTTTCCACTTTCTCAACTGAAACTCCTTACAGTCAACTACTGTAGTGACAGTAGCATAAACCGAATTTCCAGAGAGAGACTGTGTCAAAGAGAGTTATGGAAACATCAAGCCAAACAATGATTTATTTCTACCCCAAGTATGAACTAGTAAAGCACACTGGCAGTATCATTGGAAACCAGGTAAGTTTAAAACAGGCTCAAGGACTCTGCTGGGTTAGTATATTACTTGGACGCTGCAAACACCAAAAATTAGGAAATCAAAATCCTGCTGGTCTACAGAGAAACCAATTCAGTGCAGAAGGTTTTCAGAATTATAAACAAAAGGGAAGTTAGAAGAGAACAGTGGAGGTTAGAAGGTTGATCAGTTAGTGGCCACAGCAAACCCAAATTTTATTAGTGATGACAGGGTTCGCTGGACTACCAAAGAGTAGGGGGAATATTAAGGAGGTCACAGGCAAGATCAAAAAATGGTTACCACGAAGCAGGATCTTTAAAATTTGCTTCCTGAGTACTCTAATTAGATGGTGAATTATATTTATTACAAAATATAGAGCATGACATTTCTTGTGGAGTCAGAAGGAAACTTCTTCCCTCTTCCCATCAACAAGGCTCTTAAACAATTGACCTTGAGAATCTGCCATGCAGAAGGATCTTGTCCTGCACCTAAAATATGTTCCTGATCATTATCAGTCAGAGCAAAGAAGCTGCACTTAGCATATTTGCTTATTTTGGACTGATGATGCATCTGCCAGTTACTATAACAATGAGTTTGTAGGGGAAGGTGATCTCACTGAAGACAGGTTTAATGACTTTAATGACTTTCGCTTTATGAAGGTAAAACACCATGAAGTGTTTTAGGATGTGGTGCCACATCCAGAATCCAGGTCTTGATCCCAGAAGAGCTCTTTACTTTTTGCGTGAGGTAATGCTTAAGTAATTTATTAGCATGTTGTTGTGGTCACTCTGTTAGTCTTAACCTTTTTACCTTAGGACTGAATGGCCATAGCTGTTTCAGCATGAGCAATCACTTATTTTCTAACATCTTTTTCATAAAGCTTGTACAACACACCATTATATGGTTTCACAGTTGCTCTGAGTGAAGAATGGTAGCACTAACCTGAGCCAAGAATCATGTGGCCAGTATAACGTAACCTTTTCTGCATCAGTTAACCTGAAATTGTTACTCCTTCCGTCTCTCTAGCCCTGCTACATTGCAGTCTTGGTGCCAGACTATTATGTCTTAGTGTGCATAAATGGAGGAAAGTGAGGAGTGACAGAAAATAGCAGTATTGCATTTACTAATGTGGAGAACCGGTTGCAGATACAGGATATGCATTCGGTTCTGAATACCCTGATCTTCTTGGCAGAATAAGTGAGGTGGAAGTTTGATAGGCATTTTGTAGCAGAAGGGTTTATTTTTTATGGTAGCACATAGATAATGATCCAAGCTTTTTTAATGTTGAACACTGCTGGAATTTGGTTTTGCTTTGCATACCAGAATGCTTAGGACTTCTGGAAGTCTTTTTATTATTTCGAACTGTATAAGTAACATCAGACAAAAGCTTTGAAAAAAGCAGTTTAACAGCTTTTTTGCTTTGGACGGTGCTAGACTTAGCTTTAGAATAGGCAAGTTTAATACAGAAACATGATGTATTCACACTTTCTTCATAAAAAGGGAGTAGAAAAAAGCCAATATAAACATTTGTATCCTGAAACCAGTGAAGTTAGCAGAAGCTTTATGAAACAGTTGTCTCTTGAGATCTTCCAGTAGTTAACTTTTTTAATAAAGGGGTGTTATACTTTGAAATACTTAGAAAACTGTTTGAATTACTCATGTTCATGAAGAGACAGAATTAACACATAGGTATTTTAGGAATTCATGTTTTAAACATATGGATAGACCCAAAAGGTATACTGCCGTATTATGGGAAAGTGTGAGCTTTGAATCTGATTAAGTTAAGAATTCTTGAAAATTGCAGGCAGGGTTTCCTCAGTGACTGTGCTGGTTTTGTCTGTGATAGAGTTAAATTTCTTCATAGTAGCTTGTATGGGGCTGTGTTTTGGATTTGTGCTGAAAACAGTGTTGATACCAACACTGGTGTTTTCGTTACTGCTGAGCAGTGCTTACACAAAGTCAAGGCCTTTTCTGCTTCTCACTCCACCCCACCAGCGAGCAGGCTGGGGGGGGCACAAGAAGTTGGGAGGAGACACAGCCGGGACAGCTGACCCAAACTAACCAAAGGGATTTTCCATGCTGTAAGACATCATCATGCTCAGCAGTAAAACTGGCAGGGAGGTTGGTGAGGCCTGCTCCTCGGGGACTGGCTAGGCATCGGTCAGTTGGTGGTGAGCAATTGTTTTCATTTGCATCGCTTGTCTTTCCTGGGTTTTATATTCCTCTTTCTCTGCTATTTTTCTCTCTCTTTTCCTTACAATTTTTTTAAAAAATATGATTTCTTTTAAAATGTGAAACTGTTTTTATCTTGGCCCGTGAGTGAGTTTCTCACTTTTATCCTTCCAATTCTCCCCCCATCCCACTGGGGACGGTGTGGGGGTGGCAGGAGTGAGCAAGCAGCTGTGCGGTGCTTAGTTGCGGGCCAGGGTTAAACCACGACAGTGACCTTGAATATGGTGGGGTTTGGACTAAAGGTACAAAGTGTGCTTTTGGAGAGACAGTAATTTAGTGCTAATTCATGAACTAAATGATAAAAAGTTAATTGCTGAGATGTTTGGCCATTTCTTTTGTATACGTACCTTGAGTGCACAACGGCAGACTTTTGGGGGAGAATACATGCTACTGCATAGACATTTTCATTTCTTAATGGATCGTGTACGATTTATGTGTTAGAGCATGTCTTACACAGAGAACAATATTGTAAATGTGAAATAATTCAGGTTTTTTCTGTTACAAAATTACATCTAATTATTTCTTTTTCAGTGATAGCAGTTCTTTTTTCCTTTCCATGTTACTAGGAAGTTATGTAGTTTGTTTCATCAAACAATTCATCAAATGGGCACTTAGAAGTACAGTATAGCATTCCTATTTGTTAACCATATGCTACATAGACCAGTGAAGATGGAGAAGCAGTGACGCATCTATTAACATATTGCGGGATATGAAAAAGCTTTTAATCTAATGAAACAGCAGCAGACTGCTTTTTCTCTCTGAAAAGCCTTGATCTGATTATAAAAAAGGCTCCAGTGTATATTAACAAAGAGAAAGAAAATGGAGAGTTAATGTTGCTGTCAAATTCACATTGTTGTGCCGAGAAGCTGTTTGCAGCTTATGTTGATTTGAGATGAGATTATACAATAATTGTTGTGAACCTCTGTGTGACTGAAGGTGGATAAAAAGAAACTTAGATATTTAAAATTCTTACCAATATAAGAAGTTTAAAATACTCATATGTGGAGAGCTGTTAAACTTTTTCTGTTCCTTGAAATCTGTCCAGAATGTAGAGTTCATAGAGTGCTTTTCTAAAACTCTCCTTAACACTTTCTTCAAAATAAGGCACTGCTTTTTAATCTTTTAAAGCTAATGATGTGTGTAATTTAAAGTTGTTCTCTTACGTGGAAGGGCTCTTTTCCGTCTTCTTGTTGATAATTAAAAAAAAATACACTTGCTAGTGTCCTGTAGATTGTCTGTGGTTTCTTTCCATTACCTGCAAAGCCTCTTATGTATCTTCATGGCTTACTGCATGGCATCCATGCCAGACAGGTTTGAATGTGCCAGCATAACCTCTGCTATTGACCCCAGTTAATGAAGAAGAGGTGTGCATCACTTGTTTTGCAAAGAGATGTCTGTGTAGATGCACTAGCCAGTTTCTACATGGATGAATTGCTGAACTGCAAAGATTAATTAAATATATCCTTTAAATGGTGAGATTACATTCTTCAAGTGCTTAGCCTCTTGTATAGTACAAGAAGGAATACTCAATGCTAACAAAATAGAAAAATTGAAAATATGTTCAGTATTCAGTATATTCATTCTGCTTTGCTAAGTTCACAGCTCAAAAGAGAAGTTTGGAAAGGTTCTGACTGCTCCCCTAAAGTTTCAGTGAAGTCAGTGAAACTGGGATTTGGGTATAACTGTTTTGTAGGTGATGGTTTCAGCAGAAGTATTGCAGCTATTTGGGGAGTGAAATAGAGTAATAAATCGTAGTTGTGATGCGTGATTACATCCATGTGTGAATAAGCAACAGGCAGAGCACCCATCAGTGATTTAGAACAGTATCCTTTCTGTACATCTCTGCTGCTTTTTTTGTATAGATGTACAACAGTACATCTAATCTCCAAGAAAACCACTTAATTCTCAAGATTTTGCATCCTTAGGTGCACTAAAATCTCTTCTTAATAACTGGAATGCTCAGTGACAGGTGAAGTTGTACAAAATGTGGATTTTTTTACTGTAGTATGTACACTTGAAAGAACAAAATATGCCAATGTAATTTTCTGAGTGAATACTTTTCCTGTGGGAATCAAGAACTTCTCTTGGCCTGGACAAATATCTGTAGCTTTTAATGGAACTTTCTCTTAGTAGGAAGTAACCCTTCTTCATCTACTTTTCAGTCTGAATGAAAAACTTAACTAACCTAATTCTGCTTCAATTTTTTGCTCTCTTCAGGACACTAAGTTAGTCTTCTGCAGTAATGGAGCATTACCTCCTTTTTGTTATTCCAGGAACTTCAGAAGTCTTTTGGTAATACAAAAAATGGCATAGTTTTAGGAAGCTTAGGCGTTTTAGGAAAGAGTACTGTTACCGAAGAGATGTTATCTGCTACTGTACAAGTGATTCCACTTGCTTTTCAGATTATACATAAGTCATGATGCATGCAGATACTGTGAGATCCTAGTATTTTGATTTGTTCTGACTCATGTATCAGGTGCAGCCATTTTGCCTGATGCGTGATGTACTTTCCAGCTGCGAGGCTGACATGTTCAGTGTATGAGAGTTATGTCAGAGTGCTAATACTGTGGAGCAATGAGAGGGTGAAAGGGTAGGGGAAGAACTATAACTGTATGCAAAGAAGCCGTATAGAAAGTGTTTACTTTCTCCCTTCATGGCAGTTCCAAAGTCCTCAGCATAGGAAAACAGCAGCAGACACCTTTTCCTAACGTGATCTGATGTTTTGTGCTTTGCAAAAATAAAAAAGAAATCTTTCGAGTCCTGTGCAGTGTAGGGAGATGAGATACCTTCCTGTTCCTGTGCCTTTAGGTTTTTGATTTCGGGAGAGAAGACTCTCTGGTTGGGGTGGGGGGGGGGGGGAAAGTGTGTATGTGTGGTTTTGGTTGGGGGGGGTGTTGTGTTTTTGTTTTGGTTTTGGTTTTTTTTTTCCCCTAAAGCATGTGGGAAATGGAGGGCACTGATTCAGCTGAACTTAGATGCAATTTTTGTATAACTTAAAATTTTGGGGTCTGTTATTTTAGTGCCTTGGCAAAATTTGTAGTTCACAGAAGTACTTACTTGCAAATAAAACCACAAAAACTATGCTAACTGTTAGCTCTGTGATCCTGGTTTCAGTGTAAAAAACAGAAAAAACCCAAGTTCTGTCTGGCTTGCCCATTATTCTCTCTCTCTTATCTGCAAATGAATGCAAAAGGAGCTTGTAAAGGAGAGGGAAATATAATCTGATTTACAGTGTAACAGCTATGTAATTGTGAATACTTTAGTAAGGAACTTTTCATTTGTCAATAATATAAGTAAGTAGAATTCCAGATATTAAGGAAAGTTCTGTCTCTGTCATCACTGTATAAAACAATACCCATTGAAGAAGCTTGAAATTACAATCCTGTATAGTATGAGTAAAATAAAATTCTCAAGTTTCTTTTCACACATACACTTTTACTCAAAATTAAAAGAAGGCCCAAGGGGTATTTTCATTATTTGACAATTTATTTTCAAAGTGGAAAAGGATACCTGTCATCTCTGCAAAAGCCTGCTAGTTCAGAAACAATTAGTAAAAGCCAAATAAATGCCTGAGATAAATTGCCTATTTTTACTGTATAATTTTGATAACCACTTAGAGATTTCTCCTGGTGTCTTACCTGGTTTTCTATTTACTTAGGCTTCAGGCTCGAATTGCTCACAGAATCCAGGAACTGGAGAACTTGCCTGGTTCTCTGCCCCCTGATCTGCGAACCAAAGCTACAGTGGAGTTGAAGGCACTTAGGTTATTGAATTTCCAGCGCCAGGTAATGCCTTTTGCTTCATGAAAATTCTCATAGAGGTTACAGCCAAACATGTTGATGTAGCAAAGAGTAAACTGGCAAGAGATTTTGCAGCAGCATTGAGCCTAAGCAGAAGATTTTGTATGAGAACAAACTGACTGATAAGCAAGTCACAGGAATTTTTAACTTAGATTTTATTTTGTTTCGTTAATAAAAATGTGCAAGTGTTCTTTTCGCTTCCTGCTTTGCCTTCCAGTCTAAAGTGTAAGCATAGAAGTTCGTCCTTCAGAATGAACATGGCATTGACACAAAGGCAAAACAAGAGCTGGAGAGGCTGCAAGCTGATTTTCAACACAAATCCCAATAGACAACTCTTTCTGGACATACTTCATGTTTGTTGTGGGTCCTCTTGTTTTACAGAGTTGTATGTTGGTATTCTGTGTGGTATTTCTCTATGATCTGTTTTCAGGATTTCCACTGTGGCACACAGACCTTGAAAATTAAGCATAACAAGATCATACCAAAGATACAAGTTAGATGTTGAGTGCATGTATCAGTAAATTAATTTCAGAAAAAGAATCACACTGCCAGACTTTTATGGGCCTCTTGCCATTGGCTTTTCCAGCTAGTTTGGAAGAACAAAGATGTAATTTGGCAGGTCAAGCAAAAATATTTCCTGACAGAAGCCTTGGCAGCAGTTTTAATGTGATGTCCAAGTCTTCTTTCCCTCTACCTTTGGCACTCCTTTGTAATGAAGTTTTGTCAGAGGTCAGATGAAAAGCAGCGGGCTGTCCCTGCTGTACTGCTGGGACTGTGGCAATACTGTTCCAAGCCCTTAACATTTACCTCTCCCTGCTGTCTTCTGTGCAGCTGGCAATGAAATGATTGTCAGCTATGTTCAGGTCCAGCTCTAGAAAGTATGTTACGTATGGTGTTCGTTTGTGTTTTACTTCGATGGTGTAGCATCTTGGCTAGCACCTTTCATTGCAGCAGGACAGTCATTTGCAGCATCTTGTAAAGAAGGAAGAAGTGATGATTAAGAGTGATGAATACTTTTGGCCATCCTGTGGAGACTTAAGATTTGTTTAGGAAGACAGACATAGCTGCTGCAACTGTATAGATGCTGGGTCTTTTCAGAACTGTAATAGAAAGGGAAGAGGAGGCTGGGACATCTTCTGGACTGTTACTGTTTTACTCTGCCATACCAGTGTTGAAAGTTGTTCCTCCATGAATTAAAAATTATTTTTTTTTTTTAAGTGTTTCTTTTTTCCTACTGGTAGCTAAGACAAGAGGTAGTAGCCTGCATGCGTCGTGATACAACACTGGAGACAGCACTGAACTCCAAAGCCTACAAACGAAGCAAGCGCCAGACTTTGAGGGAGGCCCGTATGACAGAAAAGCTTGAGAAACAGCAGAAGATAGAACAGGAGAGGAAGCGTAGGCAGAAGCATCAGGTATTTTAACTTACTAGCTGTTTGCCCCGTGTCAGAAATGCACCTTGCTTTGCTGTGTGGATCTTCTCTTACAAATTTTATTTATCCTTGTAGTTTCTAAGATTAAAAATACTCCAAATGATGTGGTAAGCAATTGGAAAACATTAGGGTTAAAACTTCTTTGTTACCAATTTCAAATCCTGTGCTTTGTCCAAGTGCCTGCACTAACTTGTTTCTCTTTCTAGGAATATCTGAATAGCATATTGCAGCACGCTAAAGATTTCAAAGAGTACCACCGGTCAGTTGCTGGGAAAATTCAGAAGCTTTCTAAAGCTGTAGCAACTTGGCACGCCAATACTGAGCGTGAGCAGAAAAAAGAAACTGAGAGAATTGAGAAAGAAAGAATGAGGAGACTAATGGTAAGGAGTAGAGGAAGGAATATGGTTGTTTTAGCTAAAATTACATACTCTATCCTTTTAATATTTCATATGCAGTCTCAGTCACACCCATGTATTTCCTTTGCAGAGTAAAGCCTCTCTAACACAGAAAGTATAAATCTAAAACTTCTGCAGTTTGATTACGTGTATTTATGATGATGGTAGTGAATGTGACACTGTTCATTTTAATCTATAGCTACTTCTTTTTTAAAGTTTTTTAATAAGAATAGTTGTTTTTTCTACCAGCATGAAAACTTAGCACAGAAACATCACTGAAAACATCATTTAATCTTACTAACTTCAAATACTTGACACTGTTATATAGTTGCAAGGGTATCAGTCCATTATATAAACACTGGACTATGTTTTATTTCTAGGTTTATTGTTTTGAAGATTCTGTATGATTAACTTGTTTACAGCATTACTCCACAACTTTTACATAAAGCTGATTTCACATGCGAAAAAACATAACAAATAGCAGTAATGCATGTATCTTGAGAATTAATAGCAGTCAGTTCTACCCATTAATGCTCCAGGGCCATACTCCTTCTTGCTATTTCATAGTTTTGCCTTCCTTGCACTTGCACAATATCAGTTATATCATTCTTAGGACAGAGTAGAATGGGTTTGTGTATAACGTCTTTTCAGAATGCTGTGGAACCAATCAGTGGGCTGCCTACGTTTCAGGAGTTAAAACAATTCTGGAATTTAAAGTGCAGACAGATTAATGTGTATGTAGAAGTATGTTAGCAACTGGGGCTGGAAAAATTTCTTCAAGACATTGGTTAGCTCTTGTTTAACACTTTACCAACATAGAATTGAATGGGAATTGACATACTTACTTTGAAACATGCTGGTAAAAACCGATACATATCTACTATGGGTGCAGATGTAAAGCAAAACTCTAGTCCCTGTCCAGAATCTATTGCCACCAGGACTAAGGACTGAACAGTTTGGTTTTAAAAACTCACAAAGTGAAATGTAGAAATAATTAAATATAAAAATGATAAAAAACTTAGAAATAAAGTGTGTGTAAAATATAAATTAAGAACTTGCATACGAGAATAACAAATGTTTAGGCTCTAGAGCATTTCTTAAAATTACATAGTAATCGGCATTGTAGAGCTTTTTTGTAATGAGAGATAATTGCCAGAAGTCTATCCAGTGAAGCTCATAGAAATGTTAATTATTAGAGAAAAAATAGCTGATTAAAAAAAAAAAGATAATCTCGATATTTTAAAAATATTTTTGTACATCGTTAGGTTGAGCTTATGTCAGTCTAACATGTAGTATGATAAATAATGAAGATGTCCACTTGTAGTGGTTTAACCCCCAGTTGCTTAGCCAGCAACTAAGCACCATACAGCTGCTCACTCACTGCCACCCCCACCCAGTGGGATGGGGGAGAGAACCGGGAAAGGAAGTAAAACTTGTGGGTTGAGGTAAGAACGGTCTAATAGAACAGAAAAGAAGAAACTAATAATGATAATGATAACACTAATAAAATGACAATAGTAATAATAAAAGGATTGGAATACACAAGTGATGCACAATGCAATTGCTCACCACCTGCCAACCAACACCCAGTTAGTTCCCAAGCAGTGATCTCCCCACCCCCACTCCCCCCCAGTTTATACACTGGACATGACATCACATGGTATGGAATACCCTGTTGGCCAGTTTGGGTCAGCTGCCCTGGCTGTCCCCACTCCCAACTTCTTGTGCCCCTCCAGCCTTCTTGTTGGCTGGGCATCAGAAGCTGAAAGATCCTTGACTTTAGACTAAACATTACTTAGCAACAACTGAAACCATCAGTGTTATCAACATTCTTCTCATACCTAACTCAAAAACATAGCACTGTACCAGCTACTAGGAAGACAGTTAACTCTATCCCAGCTGAAACCAGGACAAGTACTACTGAAAAATATGAAGTAGAATTGAATGTCCAGAAGTGGCACAGGATACCAGTGCCTCCAGAATATCAGTGCTTTTTCATAAGACTCCTTCCCCGAGGCTGTGGTTAAGCTCTTGCTACGGGTACAGCACTTCATAGGCATTTTCAGTTTTGGGCTTTACACTCAGAAGTATTTACCCCTACTGCTCAATTAAACACTTCTGCAAAAGCAAACTGTGTGTTACGTTAGTGGGGTTATTTTGCCTGTTTAGTTTTAGTCCAGTTGTGATCACTGTTGAATTTGCACATATGTACTAGGTGTTTCTACAAACATGTTCTCTTCTCAGATGCTTGGTGTGGTCTAGGAAAATGTGCTGTGTCTAAAACTCTTCACGTACCTTTTCAGGAATGTTGAATTCATTCCTCAGATTGTCCTTCATTGTCTATGATTAGAAATGGTGATTGTGTCACAGCTCATTAATACTAGTTTATATCTCATGCAGGAATGGGCATTGGTATGATTTAAAAAGATACTGTCAAGACAAGCTTGAATGTATAAAGGAAGTACCATGGCTAGATTACAATGACTGTCTATTCAGTAATAGTAATAATAATAATGATAATAATAATGATTGATGAATAATAATAATAATAATAAATCTAAAAGCTTAGGTTTTGAGTGTTGTGGTTCTCATGGCTTAAGCATTACAACTGAATTTTACAAGCAATTTACAAGCTCAGTTTGAATATCACAGCTGTTCTTGCCCACCTTCTGCAGTTCTGGTGTTTCTCCAGAAAGGCAGATTTTCTTTTATCTCCCAGAGTGCTGTGTTTTAGAGTGGTCATCTTTAAAATATTTCTTTCTTGTATTTGGTTTCTATAAGGCATTGTATAATTCCTTCATTTTTTGTTTTAGCCAAAATTGACAAAGGCATCTCTGTTGCTTTCTATGTATTTTTCTGACATGCTCAAAAGCTGCACTATGTTTTCACAGCACATGAAAATAGTATTTCCTGGTATGTCTTACCCCTAATAACACACTTAAGCAGTGCTATAAGGGTGCAGAACTTGCCAGAATGACTCAGATATATGGCTTATCTGGTGAATCCTGTCTCTGATAGTGACCTGTATGAAAGATGAAATAATACCAGAGTAGAAAGATGATAGATAATCTGCCCAGAAGCAAATTTTCTTCTAACACGTAAAAGAAAAAGATTTGTATTCATTCTGGAAAAAAGGACTAAATGCAAGTTCAGATCCAGCTCCCATGTTTTTCCTCAGGGTATGGACTACCTGCACTTCATGTCTTTGAAAAATCATCTCTGTAGGAGACTTAGCAAGCATCTGTGTTTCGGGGCATTGTAATCTGTTTGATGTGGTGTTAATTGATTCCCCCCACCCCTGTCATAACTGCTGTAGATTTTCCAGTCATTAGTCTGTGAGAGTAGGAGATACTTAGAATCATATAATCCCAGAGTCCCTCAGACTGACAGGGAGCTCTCTCGTCCAACCACTTCCACAAATGTCAACACTGAGTTCAAAGCAGCTTGCTCAAGGCTTTTTTTCAGTCCTGTCTTGAAAACCTCTAGGGTCAGAAATGGCACAACTTCTCTGCCTGTTCAGGTCCTTCTGAAGTGTAGCCCAGCCCTCGAGCATATTGACTTGGTATCCCCAGTTTCATGTAATCTGCAAACTTGACTAGAATGCACTCCATCCCTTCCTCTGGGTCACTGATAGAGATGTTAAACACAACATGCTCCAGGATAGATCCCTGTGGTATCCCTCTTCTTAGTGTCTCCAGATAGAGTGTGACCCTCTGCAGCCCTGCAGAGAAGGACTTGGGGATACTGGTGGATGAAAAGCTGGACACGAGCAGGCAATTTGTGCTTGTAGCCCAGAAAGCCAGTTGCATCCTGTGCTGCATCAAAAGGAGCATGGCCAGCAGGCTGAGGGAGGTGATTGTCCCCCTCTACTCCGCTCTTGTGAGACCCTACCCAGGGTAGCGTGTTCAGCTCTGGGGCTGCCAGCATAAGAAAGACATGGACCTGTTAGAGCAGGTCCAGAGGAGGGCCATGCAGATGATCAGAGGCTGGAGCACCTCCCCTATGAGGACAGGCTGAGAGAGTTGAGGTTGTTCAGCCTGGAGAACAGAAGGCTCCAGGGAGACCTTACTGAGGCCTTTCAGTACTTAAAGGGGGCCTACAGGAAAGATGGGAGGGGACTCTTTAACAGGGAATGTAGTGATAGGATGAGGGATAACAGCTTTGAACTGGAATGGGATAGATTTAGATTAGGTAATAAGAAGAAATTGCTGTGAGGGTGGTAAGAAATTCTTTACTGTGAGGGTGGTGAGGCACTGAAACAGGTTGCCCAGTGAAGTTGTGGATGCTCCATCCCTGGAAGTGTTCAAGGCCAGGTTGGATGAGGCTTTGAGCGACCTGGTCTAGTGGAAGGTGTCCCTGCCTATGGCAGAGGGGTTGGAACTAGATGATCTTTAAGGTCTCTTACAACCTGAACCATTCTGTGATTCTATGACCCATTAACACAAATGTACGACTCTCTGGGCCTGATCATCCAATGAGTTCTTTACCCATCTAGTTGTCCCCCTATGCGGATCATAATGACCTGACTAAGATGACACATGCTTATTGATATAGGAATTGGTTGTTTTTTCTTTGGAAGCTTTTCTTTCATGGCTGATGTCTATTTGCTATTGCTAGGCTGAAGATGAAGAAGGCTACCGTAAGCTGATTGACCAAAAGAAAGATAGACGCCTGGCCTACCTGTTGCAGCAGACAGATGAGTATGTGGCTAACTTGACTAACCTGGTATGGGAGCATAAACAAGCACAAGCAGCCAAAGAGAAGAAGAAGAGAAGGAGAAGAAAGAAGGCAAGTAGTTATAGCTGGTATTTTTAGGCCATCTTTTCTTCAAATCCAATTTTAATATTGATAAATATAGTGATACCCAATTGTCATACACTTACCAGAGTCTCTACAATCATCTACACTGCCAGATTCTTACCACTGAGGGAACTCATCTTTCCACTGAAATCTGTAAGAAACTTGCTATCATTAGTTCTAAAGAAGGTGGGAAGGAAGCAGGATTAGAAAATTGTGGGCTGTTAACATTGATTTGCTGATAAACTGTCTACAGACAAAATTGGGACAGGCATGTAAGTTAGGATTAAAGTACTGCAAAAGGATCCAATGGATCCAAAATACATTGTATGAAGAAGATGGAAAAAGTCTGGTTTGTGTAGCTGTTTCATACAGGGTAACTTTTTCGACCTCCACTTTCTACAGTTGGCTCAGTCCTTTTTGTAGGACCATTAGAAATGACTAGAGGGAAAGAACTTGGGTAGGTTTGTTCGAGTAAATGGGTATTCCGCTCATAGTATTGTTCATTGTGCATTCTTAACATTTAATTGAAGCTTTTCAAAATTACCTTTCTTTGTATGAAGTACTTTACCCTGTGAGAGAGACTTGTTGTGGAAACTGAAGAGTGCTATTTTTGAAAAAATAATTCTGTGTGTGAAGTAATCATTAAGTAATGATTTATTGTTTTTGTGACCTCTGAGTAATTTTCATCTATTGCAGGATGGATAAGAAGATTTTTATAATCCATTTCCACGCCTGGTTTACTGCTAATTACTGATACAAATACAAACTTAATATTTACATGGTTTACAAGCAGCTCTCTAAATATGCTAATAAATACCATCATATAAAAGAGCCTAATTTTGGAGATTAATGGCCTAAAAAATGCTCCATGTTTTCTCCTGTCCATCTCCAAAACCTCTGTACATTTTGTTGAGGGTATGTTCTTAACATAGGAACGATCCCCCACCTACTGTGTTAAGATGTAACTAAATGGGGCACTTGACCTCTATTACCAGTGAGAACAGACCTGATTTAATGTACGGAATTCACAGAGATAATCCTTAATGAGATAGTGTGTGGAGTAAATGCACTGCTCTAATGAAAAATATTAATTTCTTCAACAATTCACATCTGTGATAGGGTTCTATTTCTGTGTCAGTGTAGCTGAAGTATGTATGAGGAACAGAGTGTCTTCTGGCCATGTCAATAAAGACATAATTTTCTGTCACTGAAGTGAAAAGGAAATATGCCCCATAAATAATCAGTGCTTAAAAATATCCCAGCCTAAAACCTAAAGAAAGATTAGCAGAAGAAAATCTCAACTCTGTCTTGATCATCTGCAGCTTTTTGCTTGTAATTAAGTTCTTTCCACCAAGCTTTTGTGCATCTGTCAAGGGTACAGGAGTGCACACAAATATTACCCTTTGCTTTAATTTATAAAGCTATGAATTTGTTGTTGCATGGCTGTAGCACTCATTGAAGTTAGTGGGCACTGTGTCTTTTTCCAAGTCATACACTTTTAATACTTACTCTTTTATGTTTTGTAATCCATGTAAAACAGTTCATTCTACTAACACCTGTAGTTAAATGTTTTGTACTTACAGAGATATGAGGGAAGAGAGTTCTTAGGATTTTCTCTTAGAAATGGCAGTGACAAAGTAGGTGGTGAAGAAGTACTTCTCCTCTTTGCCAGGCTCACATTATATAATAGCGAAGTAAACCCTATATTCTTACAAGAATAAAATTTCAGATTAGTCCATTTTTTCTCTGGGATACAGTTTGGGGAATCTTAATGGTAGATTTTCCCTATTTGCGTTTTTCACATTCCTGTATTTGCATCTTCTGTCTCCAGCCTTCTGTTCAACTAATGTCCCCCATCCTCACTGCAATCATGGATTAAAAACCAAAAAAATTACAGATACAGTTTTCATCTGATAGGCCAGTTTAACTTGCTGTGCAACCTTTTACCTTTATTCATATGAGTTTTTCCTGTCATTGTATGGAGAATGAAGAAAATGTAGCTTCCTACTTTTATAAAATTGGTATTTCCTTGTCAAGGATTAAATTGTCAAGATTAAAGACACCTTTGCATAGCCCAAGATACAAGTGTGAGATAGCTGTCATTATTTACATTTCTGTCCTTTGTAACATACATTCCAGCTTTCCAAAATAATTTTTAACTATAGGTGGTAAATGTTTCTGCTCTCATAGCAGGATCTGATCTTTGCACAGTGAACATCCTGATGTTTACTGCTTATTTGTGGGGGTATGTTTGAGTTGTAAAGATTCTTTCCATTGACTGTAGCTAAGCTATAATAATCTTAATATATTAGAGAGTAGTCTCACACGCAAAAGAATGGACCCCTCTCCTTGTTGTTCATCCAAGTAAAAAAATACCCTCAGTCAATGTAGCTTGTTCAACTGAGGCCAGATATGTGCTATTGTAACTTACCATCCTCTTCCATTTGTTTAAACTCTTCAGTTCTGGTGCAGTTCCTTTCTTTGTCAGCAGACATACCGGCTGCCAAGAAATGCTGTGGCAAGCAGCCTTCAAGCTCATATTGATGTTGTCCTTACTGACCATCAGCTATCGTTCCGTTGAGCAGGACCAATGACATTTGTGTAGCCCAGTGAAGTATTTATAAGCCTCTCCTTCAGGTTATTTTTTGTATATTAAAGAATATTATACTTCGTAAATATTTTAAATATTCTAAATTTACAATTTAACCTTAGCCAGATTTTCATTTTTGGTAAAACTAGTGAAAGGGTAGTTGACAAAGGTAATTAGGCATGTGTCCTGAAGTATGAAGGCTATGTAAAAGAAATAAGAACAAACTTTTTTAGAATTTAGAACTGACATGTCTGCTGCTGCATGTTCATGTAAAGTTCATGCCTTGGAAAATGGACTTTAATGGTAAAGACAAAGGCTCAAGGCTTGATCTGAAGTAGGTATTGGGGATCATCTCAATATTGGGAAGTGCAACTATTCCTTAAATATACTTCTTAAAAAAAAAAAAAAGAAACAACTGGATTATCTAAATTTAGCACACATATCAGTGATACTTGGAAGTTGTTTATCTATAAAACAAAATTTAAGAGATCTGTTCTTGTTGTTAGTCTGATCTGTTTACATTGGTAAGCAAATTAAAACTCTGCTGTAGTACTACAAACCTAGCAATGTAACAGGAGCAGAAGCTGTGCTCTATCCTTTCTTGCTTATTGTCAGAATTTAGGAAGAGTTCCAGTTCAGAAGCAAACTATGTCTTCCATTTTCTCACACTATCCTAACATTTTTAAATGAGGTAAATGAGGACAGGCTTTGAAGATACTGCTTATTTCTCGGAGTGGTGTCTGGGGAGAAAAAATATCTAGCTTACTCCAGCTAAGAACTCCAGGGTTCTTTTTATTTGTAATTTGAGTAATTGTGGTCTAGACTAAATTGAGATATAGTGCAAAGAGCTCCTAAAATACCTGCTTTAGTTAGTTATCAGACAAAAAATGTTGTGTACTGTCGTGGTTTAAGCCCGGCCAGCAACTAAGCACCACGCAGCCGCTCACTCACTCCCCCTCTGCCCAGTGGGATGGGGGAGAAAATTGGGAAAAGAAGTAAAACTCGTGGGTTGAGGTGAGAACAGTTTAATAGAACAGAAAAGAAGAAACTAATAATGATAATGATGACACTAATAAAATGACAACAGTAGTAATGAAAGGATTGGAATGTACAAATGATGCGCAGTGCAATTGTTCACCACCTGCCAATCGCCTCCCAGTTAGTCCCCGAGCGGTGATCCCCCCCTCCCCCCTCCCCCCAGTTCCTATATTAGATGTGATGTCCCATGGTATGGAATACCTCTTTGGCCAGTTTGGGTCAGCTGCTCTGGCTGTGTCCCCTCCCAGCTTCTTGGTCCCCTCCGTCTTTCTTGCTGGCTGGGCATGAGAAGCTGAAAAATCCTTGACTTTAGATTAGACATTACTTAGCAACAACTGAAAACGTCAGTGTTATCAACGTTCTTCTCATACTGAACTCAAAACATAGCACGGTACCAGCTACTAGGAAGACAATTAACTCAGCTGAAACCAGGACAAGTACATACCCAAAATAAAAGTGCTTGCACAAAAATACGATCTGTGATGCCTGGTGATGCCTCTGAAACTTGACATTAAAGCACTTTAGAGGAAATTAGTAGTAAATCACATGAAACTTAATTAAAATTACTATTTTATTTGTATTAGCACAGTCTGTAAGCAACTGAGCTCTAGGTCTGTACCAGAAATTCAGTAGGCCAACCACTTCTTAGATGCAGATTTATTACAGTCACTAGAGGTGTTTTAGGAACCATATTCATACTAGTAAATGGTTTGTGTGTGTGGTAGTAACTCTGTGCCTATCTCTGCCAATATCCACCCACACCTTAAATTACGTGTATCCCATGTGCCTATCTCTGCCTATATCCACCCACACCTTAAACTATGTGTATCCCAGGTTATTCAGAAATAGAGTGAAACGTATTCATGGTCTGAAATGCTGACATCATGTAAAGCATTCTCTCTATACCTGTAATCTGACTGTGATATTTTTCACTTCTTCATTTCTTGTAGAAGGCTGAAGAAAGTGCAGAAGGAATGGCATCTGGTCTTGGTCCTGATGGAGAGGTATGGATTTTACAAGGTGGATTTTTTTTTTTTTAAAAACTTTCCAGTGATTGTTCTGTGTGCCATTGCTATAGCTTTAAAAAATTCATGACCACAAATGTTCTAAGAAGAGCTGTTGTTTATAACCAGGAATAAAAATTACCTACAGTAACATTTATGCTAGCCTGTTTCTCTTCAGACAGTTGTAGACTAAAAGAAAAACATATTGCATCTTATCACTGAGTATGCTGAAGAATCCTGCTCAGCTTTGTTATATGCTTAAAAGTAGATGGTTTTCTTACAGTCCATGTGTAGACATAATTTACTTTCTAAAATGAGGTTGTAAACACAATATATTCTAGCTTCTCCTTTTTATCAAATACATTGTTGACATTGCATGTAATTACCTTTCAGACACAGGACAGATGATGGTATTGTGATGGCTTAAGATATCTGAAAGTTCTTTCTTCCTCATAATCAAATGGAAATGAGCAATTTTTCTATGTCATTCTTTGAATAGTATTTTTCATTCAGTAGCAGAGCATATGCTGCCTCATTAAGAGCTATTCTGGTAATGCCATTTTTCTGTTCATTGTATTTTGAGACTAAGACTTTAGAATGGTATTTATTGTTTTATTTTTCATCTTTTTTATACTTGCAAGTGATATTTTTGCTGATGCAGTTAAAGAGTTATAGTAGAATCCTTTAATATAGTTACAATTGCGCAAGGAAAATGCAGGTAACATTCCTGTAACTTCAATATTTATGGAAATGGAGTAAGTTTTATACTCTGTCAGTTGCTGTATTTATAACTGTTCAGAATTATTTTTTCTTGTTTATATATATATGTATATATAAAAGGAAAAGATTCTTCAGTAGAAGCAGTAGTAGAACGCAGAGGGTTTCTAAACTTAGAAAGTCTGGTCTGTGATTAAACAGGGCGAAGAAATAACAGAAGAAGTAATTATGGTATTCTGGTTTTGTTAGAGCACCAGGATAAGTAAAAGGTTTTGTTATTGCAGGTGTTTTATCACCTTAACTGAAGAAGTCAGGACAGTGAATCTTTAATACGCCTTCTTTACTTAAAAAGTTAACTGAATTGTTGCGTCTGTGTTTCTCCATATAAGAGAAAAGGTCATAAGGTCTATGTATGTTTTTTTTTTTTATGGATGTCAGTGGGTGTAAATAACAGGATTAAATGCCTATAAGCATACATACCTTGTGTCCTATTTCACAGAAGCCAACAGTGCATTCTTTTCCTTGCTACTTTTGTTAATTTATTTGGAATACTGTTATATATTTGTGGATGTCACATAGAATATCTTGCACATAGAAATACTGTGTCTCAGTGTTCACTTGATAGCCATGTGGGAAGGTGTGGCTTCTAGTAACAAAATTTCACTGCTTGTTCAGATCTGGAATTTTGAAGGTGCTATTATTTCTTTTATTATGTATGACAAGCACGAAATTCAGTTGCCTTATGGTACAAAATTTCATTTGAATTTTTAGCCCATAGATGAGAGCAGTCAGATGAGTGACCTTCCAGTCAAAGTGACTCACACTGAAACTGGCAAAGTTCTTCTTGGACCAGAAGCACCAAAAGCAAGTCAGCTGGATGCTTGGCTGGAAATGAACCCTGGGTAAGTAGTTAGCATACAAGTGGGCTGCTTCTGCTATTTGCATTGATATTTTTCATGGGCTTCTCTTAGTTATTCTTTTTTCCTTTTTTATCTATTCTATTCTGTTCTGTTCTGTTGTATTCTATTATATCCTATCCTATTCTATTCTACTCGATTTATTATGTGTAAGCTGAGTAGGAGATGTATTGAACCTAATCCCTCCTCTTGTTATCTGTAATTGATAATCTTTCTGTTGTCTTTGTACAGCTATGAGGTTGCTCCCAGGTCAGACAGTGAAGATGAAAGTGGCTCTGAATATGAGGAGGAGGTATGTGTCTTTAAAAAAAAATACTTTGACAAGTAATACAGTAAAAAACAAGTACTTATTCCATGTGGTATTTTCCTCTTTTTTATAAGGAAGGAATGGAAGCAATATTGGGTGTATAGGTATTTTAAGAATAATACAAACAGGAAAAGTAGCTAGTTTGTAATTCTTTTCAGTTCATAGCAGTTGTCCTTTATATATGCTGAAAATGTCTAACTGGTAATCAGAGTTAGGAAAAGTAAATATTTTACTCTGACTATTAATAATCATGAGCCAGAGAATATAAGCAAGTTCATATTTTAAAATATATGTCAGAAAAGGCTGTATTGTGGCTTTGTGCTGAATGAAGTTAACATCTTTAATGTTTATGCATTGGAGGTTTTATTGGCAATTCTGAATAACACAGTTATTTTTTATATATATTATGTTTACTAAAATGTTAGGGATTACATCAGGGATTTAGGTTCAGACTGTTCAGGGTAGCCTTATTTGATTCAGTACTTTAATGGTATTTAAATACTATTATTACAAAAATTCTAAAAATATCTTAAAATTAACACACATGAAGATCCCAACCCTGCAGGGTCATAATATTAGATATTGTGAATAATCAGTACCGATACTTGCATAACATTTTTCACACAAGTACTTTCTAAGGGAGAGGAAGACAGAGGAGTAGAGAAGGACCATGTTCAATAAACAGGCTAGCAGCAGAGCTAGGTGTAGAATTCAGATCACCTAAGGCTAGCAGTCTTTACAATGGTAGACCAAATTACCACTGAAATTGACTGGACTGTATGATGTTAAGGTATGTGCCTGTGTAGGACTAATTACTGCTAATGTAATTCTACAAATCTGTCAGTATTAAGATAGGAGGGGAGGGCCTGATACCTGTCAGATTCTGGGAGGAATATTAAAAGAGATGTGCCCACATTTTTAGCACAGACTCTTCAGCAGCAATGTTGTTTAGAGCTGGGGAAATGACTTGTAGGAGAATACACTTGCAGAACTCAGAGTAGCATTTTGTTCAGCTTCATTAGCGAGATTTTAAGTAGTTGGTTATCCATTGCAACTGTAGCCAGAAGACAAATCAAGTTATTTTAAAAGAGGGAAAATGTCGTCTGTTTTTAACAAGTTAAGAAACTAGAAGCCTCAAACGGCAGGCTTTTAAGCTTTATTAACTTGCCACAGGTCTGGAATATGATATAAACATATACATGGTATTGGAATCCTCTCCATGAACACGGTAGACAGACTAAGGATTTTAAAAGTAAGATCATTAAAGGGGAAAATACTTTTTATTTCAAAGTATCATGACTTCCTGTTGGCTAATGTATGTCAAAAATTACCTTCTTGTTATGCTGCAGTGCAATTCTGTTGCAGAATATGTGTAAGTTGAACTTTGTGATTAATGTTTCTGTCATAAAGCATTGACTAATGAAAGCTACCAATATGTGAATGCCAGTTGAAAGTATGACTTAGGAAGATGTTGCACTTCCCAGCACCTCTGTTCTTTTTCTGTATTCTGTAGGATGATGAGGAAGAATCAAGCAGGTTAGAAGCAGATGAGAAGATACTCCTGGATCCTAACAGTGAAGAAGTTTCTGAGAAAGATGCAAAGCAAATCATTGAGTAAGTCTTCTTTAGGTGCTGTTCTTTGTTAGGTATTGTGATTTCTTACAGTGATGTTTCCCAAGAGTATCTAGCTCTAGATTGCGGTGAGTTGTGGTAGCTTCTTTGGCATGAACATCTGCAGGAGAAGGAACATGATCATTTGGTATTAACTTTGTACTGTTTATAAACTATCTTGCACCCTTCAGTGTACTCGCCACAGTCGGGGATTTGCACTGTTTTTTTAGACATACATATGTGACCTGTGGTCAAAACCCCCTGTTGTTTGTGGGAATTCACTTTAGTTCTTTTTCTGCTTTCCAGGACAGCCAAACAAGATGTGGATGATGAATATAGCATGCAATATAGTGCTAGAGGGTCTCAGTCCTACTATACTGTTGCTCATGCGATTACAGAAAGGGTGGAAAAGCAGTCTTCTCTTCTTATTAATGGCACACTAAAACATTATCAGGTGAGAAATCATTAAAACATTAAAATACTTAAAACTTGGAATTATGCTCGACATTTCAATGTGGTATTTCAAGTGGCAAACTGAAAATTTATTAAGAAATACAAGATCTTTAGTGGATTAGAATTTGGGAATTACATGGGCCGAGCCATGACAGTTACCTATCACAGATAACATTTCATACATACTGCTTGAATAATAATACCAACTTTCTGCATATACAGTAACTATTTTTTTCATTGCAGACCAGTAATATTTTGGTTTTGCTATCCTTCTTATTGACCTGGAATTCCAGTTCTGCTTATTGTTTTCATTTGTTGGGGTTAAGAATATTTTTCTTCTGCCAATATTTAAAAGTTTAGGTTTTTATTTTTTAATTAAGATCCTAATATTTCAGTGCAGTGATAGATAAAATTTGGAAACAAGAAAAATATTTTACTATAGAGGTTAATGTCTCATATTCTTTACAGACATTCAGTGGATTTAGTAACTAGGAACTTCTGTATTGTGACACAAGCTAGATTCATGTATGATTGAAAATGTCCTTGGTACATGTTTTCAACACTTCTGCTGTTGTACAGCTTTCTAGGAAACCCCAAGAACATGCATATTTACTGCAGTCAGAACATTATTTCTACTTCCACATAAATGAGAGAATAATACTCATCAAGATGTCATAAAGATGTGTATCTATTCCTGCCTGCAGATAACTAGGAGGAACACTGCTTCCTAAGTGTGCAAAGCATTATGATTACAGACCCTGCTTCCTATGCTCCTGAGCACTGCCATCTACTACTGTAGCTTATTTAAATAATTTGAAATTCACGCATTAAGCTGATTTCTCTTTTCAAAGCATTTTAGTATTTTTATATTGGGCTCCTCACTGTGGGACATGGTGGGAAAACAAGACAATAAACAAAAGCTGAAACAAGAGTGTTCAGACTGGGTGTACAGAAGAGGACAGTGCCGCTGTGGAGCAGGGACTCAGAGTTTTTACCTAGGAGGTTTTCAATTGCTGACCATAGAAAGCCTTGAGCAACCTGGTCCCAAGACTGGACCTGCTTTGGGCAGGGAATTGGTATAGAGACTGCCTGAGGCCTGGTCCAAACTGAACAATCCCATGATCCTACTTGTTCATAGCAAAACTCCATCTGAATTTGAATTCTGGTGTGAATCCTCAGCACTTCTAGGTGTCTCACTGTGAGCCCTCAACAAAAAGAGGAATGTGTCATTCAGGGACTGCACACGATAGGTTAAATAACTTTTCTGACATCATTGAGGAATACTGTGACCAAGACAAGATAGAATCCAACCATACAGAGAAATATGCTACTTTTTCCCAACTGTCATGCCCTCTTTATTTTTGCTGCCTCATTGTCAGTATGTTGTCCAGCTTGAGCACCCAGTGAAGCAGGGAGCCAACAGATGCAGCGAGCTGCCTTCTTTACTGCATAATCCTGATTCATTGCCTGGGAAGGTTTACCTGATGTACTAAGTGAATAGTGTATAACAATACTAATTCGATGGCTGTATTGGCTTAAAGTGCTCATGGATGGGAAATTAAGATTGTGATAATGCCTTTACTTCCTGAGCTGTAATTACTTACAGAACATAGAAATATTATTGCATTATGCAGATCTGTGTTTTGCAATGCAATTTCCCTGTGTGCCACAAAACAAAATAATTCAGTCTGTGGAGTTATGCAGACACTCACAGGGATTACCAATTACAGCAGATCCTTTAGCTGCTCAATGTGATATCTAGAAATTGAGAGAAGTAGATTCATTCTTTCTGGTGTCTCTTCTATATAGCAATTGCACCACAGGCAAGAGGTACGCTTGTCTAAGGAGCTTTATGTCAGGAGTGTTGAGGCTTGGCTTTGGTTGTAGCAAGAATGTTCTGCAGGGGACTGTTCTGCGACTCTCCACTCCCTGTATTTCTCTGTCCTCTAGATTTTACATGCTTTTTCCTTCTCACATTTTTTTCTGCTTTTCCATGTTTCTTACTGTCAAGTTTGGTCAGATTGTGTCTTCCTTCATATCGGTGTATGTTGGTGGAGAAAGTTCAATGATGTAGAAAAGACCATTTTCCTATTCTTAATTCTGAAGCTACTTTGTAAGTGGGATGTAACGGTTGCAGAACAGATTCAGATCAGCTCTTGGTGGCCTGAGTGTTTAATACCTAGATATAAATCCATCGGCATGTACATAAAGCCAGTAAATTGGCAACATCATTTGGGATACTCTCTCGCAGGGACAATAGAAGACTACTTTAAGCATGTAGTGTTTTCTCTCTGAACCTTCTCAGGCCTCATAAGTTGCTTCTATCGCCATGCATGAGTCACACCAAAAGTCTGGATCTTAGAAGCAAAAACTTACTTTGCACTTGAATGAGTAATGTGATACACAGCTATGTGGAAGTCTGTGTGACAAGGGAATCATCTGAGTCAGTGCTTTCTAGCAGTACTCCTTGGAGTGTGAAACTCTATTGTGTAGACATTTCATAGCTACAGTACTATGGCTTCCTTCCAGTTCTGGGATTTTATACACAAGGCTTAATTGGACAGAGGGGGTCTACTCTGACATGTGGAGGTATGGACAGCAGACGCTAAATGGACATGTGCTACAAGAGCTTTAGCATACTGGTGACGCAGTTGGCAAGTGTGAGGCATACATGTTTTGCACAGACTTGATAGGTTTGGCTTTGAAAGATTTAATTGACACAGGCAAATGGCATGAAATATACACAGAAAGTTTATAATTTGTTAGTGTTGAAATTGGAGAACAAACTTCTGTAATGTTAATTTAACATTTTTTTGTTAAGTGTTAATTTATCAACCTTACATGGGAATGCCTTTTTTGCTTTGTGTGCAGTACAAAAAAACCTCTGTGTATGAAATCTGACTTCATATTATGGGCTCTGCTAAGCAGGAGTGAAGATTTCCATATAGCTGTTACCAGAAACTTACCTCGGTTCGGTTTTGGGTTTTGTTTTGTTTTGGGTTTTTTGTGGGGAAAGATGTCCCCATGCATATAGTATTACTGAAGGAAATCCAACATCTAAGTAGGCAGGGACATCAGAACCTTGGTTCTGTTTCTGTAGTACTGGTGTTAATTATTTGTGTGGGTGTTAAATAACTGGAACTATTCTTCATTTCAGCTCCAGGGACTGGAATGGATGGTTTCACTCTATAATAACAATCTGAATGGAATTTTAGCTGATGAAATGGGACTAGGAAAGACAATACAGACTATTGCACTCATCACTTACCTGATGGAGCACAAAAGACTCAATGGACCCTATCTCATCATTGTTCCCCTTTCGTAAGTAAAGGCTGTCTTTCTGCTATTATCATTCTAAGCTTTGCCGATTGGTTTATTCAGAACACACACTTGTTTTTCATGTAATGCTGAGATGAGGTGCACAGTGGGTTTAAACTGAGCATGTATTCAGTATTTTCTTTGATCATTTCTTCCCAGGTAATTGTCTTGCATTGAAAGGATGACCAGAAGGCTGATAAAGCACTTGACTCCATTAGTTTCACTGCCCACTCTTGGTAAACTGAGTAGTGGATTTACTGTAATTCACTCTTAAGCCACAAGAAGAGGGTGGTATTTCTTTCACATTACATGCCTGTGGTCCCCATTCAACTTTTACTGTGATATTAAAAATCTGTTGCTTAATTCTTTAAACACCTGGCACCCCATCTGATACCAAGTAATTGTGCTTCAGTAAAGTTGGGTGATATTTTAAGTACTGTATAACTAGCCCTAGGTGTAGCCTTGATGAGCGATATTCACACTTAGGTCAGGTGTCTAGATTATGGTTGTTCATTGTACTGTCTGCTTCTGCTTTTCCGTAGCTTTCCAAGATGCTGCTTGTTTTATACATTTCTTTTAATGCATTTTGCTTTCTCCAAAGGTGGGGTGTGGGGTTTAGTGATTTGAAGTTCTGTGTTTTAAATAAAAACTGTCAGGCAGTGTAAAACTGATGTAGGCTATTGAGGGGTTGTTTGCTTATTTTTGTGTGTAAGTGACTTGATTGATTCCCTGGCCTTTTCGTTAGATAATTTGTCTACCAATTGTGCTGAGTGTGCAAATGCATTGTAGGATAAATTTTATTTGTGGTCATCTCTTTTGATTTCTTTTGAGGTATCCTGTCTTCTGGCTGTGCTGCAGTAGTAACTGATTGACTGACATAAATACCACAGCTGTGCTAATTGTGTGAATACAAATGATGAGTTCTAGTGTGGAAAAAAAATGGCTGGGAGAAGATCTATAAAGTAAAACAAAGTTAAAAATAAAGGGAGAGTGTTATTAATGTCAGATTTCACATGGGCACAGTAAAAATCACATTTCTTCTAAGTATTTAGTAATGTTTTTTCTTCTGTTTCTAAAGGAGAGGACTTGAAATTTCTGTCTCATATACATTTTGAAAGCTGCCTTTTCCTGCCTTTTCTTAGTAGCTAGTACTGCTGCCAGCACAGGTTAAGTAAGAAAAAAAAGAGCAAGCAACCAAAAAACCTCAAGGTTTTTATTTGCTGCTGTATCATGACAGCAACTAGCTTAGCCATAAAAACCTATTTGTTGTGATCAAACAGCAGAAACACAGTGCAAAACAGGACCTGCATAGTGGCACTGGGTGGCACTATGAGTAGTTATACTCTATTAGAACACAGGTAAATTCTATTGTCAACTTCATGAGACTATATTTGAAAAGTTGTAATATCAGCTTTTGGATTATAAATAGTATAAAAGAACTTAGAAATCTAGTTTTTGTTCAGGGTTATTTTTCTTATCCTTAATATGTGCCAAAATATAAAGATGCACGTAAAATACTACTCTGAATTGGTTTCAGAGAGGCCCCTGAATATAGCAGAAAAAGGGTTTCACACTCTATTCTGTTTTCTCCCATCACAGAGATGCTTGTATTTTATTACAGTATATAAAGTGCATTTTTTAAAAATATACTGTTAATTAGGGGAGTTGATTACATGGAATGTGTTGAAAAGTTGGCAACCACTTGGAAACATTTATAAAGTTTGACCTGCAAATGATGAAATATATTACTTTTTCTTTATCATTTCTATGATAGGACATTATCCAATTGGACATACGAATTTGACAAGTGGGCTCCTTCTGTGGTGAAGATATCTTACAAGGTTTGGTTGGCTTTTTATATGATTATAGAGTTGAAGAAATGAGAATAGAGCCAGTTTTTCCTATGCCTCTGTATGCATTTCTAAACTGTTTGCTCGTGAAGTTTTGTCATGTATATTGAGTACTAAGCAGTGAGAGTTAATCATACTAAGAAGACTGTAATAAACAGTAATTACTTTCACATAGTAAAATGCAGAATAAAGTTGTTAATTGTCACATTGCAAGGCTTCTGGTGAGAGTAATACAAATGATAACTACTTTACATTGGATACATAGCTGAATACTTTGCTGTTTGGCTACTGTATTAGTAGTGGTGGTACAGCCAAGCAGTTTGTAAGGAGCCTAGACTGCTAGCTACATGTTTCGAGTGCCCCGTAAACAGAGCTTTACACTCTAGCAAGTCTTTAGGAAAGCACTCTGAAGAGGTCTGGAATGCATCAATGTACTGTTTGCAATACTGTAGGATTACAAGTTCATGTCGTTGCTCTGTGTCTGCAAATTCATAAAACCGATATATTTTATTCATCAGAAGAAAGAGTGACTACTCACTTCTCTCTCTCTCTTTTAGGGTACACCTGCAATGCGCCGCTCACTCGTTCCTCAGCTTCGAAGTGGAAAATTTAATGTTCTTTTAACTACTTACGAGTACATAATAAAGGACAAACATATCCTTGCTAAGGTAATAATGACTGTCATCTCTTAACAGCAAGACCGTCAAGACACCTTCCAGTGGTGCATAGCACAAAACACATTGTTGTTTTCTAGGGAAGTCCTGCATTGTTGTTCTGCCCTTCAATAAAAATTAAACCTTTCATTTACTTTCTATTCCTCTGTTTATGATTGGACTTCTCAGTCACAGCTCTTCTCCCTGTAAACAGCAGGATTTCCCGGAATGTGGCCAGGAGACTAATTCCATTGTGCAATTCTGTCAGTACTGTATACCTGGCGTCTTTGGAAATATGTGACTTCTAGTCCCTCTGCTTAATGGCCTTTAACCTAATCTACAGTCCTGACTTTTAATTTTTTTCCATTGTTTCTGACCTGAAGGTCACTCTTATTAGAACCTTTCCAGCTATGTGGTCACTTTCCCCCAAGTGACTAAATAGGTAGCTGTATCATGAATTTGGTATCCAGATTCTTTACTACACATGGACCAGTTCTTAAAGGCTCACTGTCAATAGGTGTGTCTCAGATGTAATGAATTAATTTGAAAGCTACTGTAGTGTAAGACTGTTTCATATGTCATTTTTGTGGTGAATGGGGTGAAATCCAGTTGGTGGCGGGTCACAGGTAGTGTTCCCCAGGGCTCAGTATTGGGGCCAGTTCTCTTTATCAATGATCTGGACGAGGGGATCGAGTGCACCCTCAGCAAGTTCGCAGATGACACCAAGTTGGGAGGGAGGGTTGATCTGCTTGAGGGTAGGGAGGCTCTACAGAGGGATCTGGACAGGCTGAATCAATGGGCCAAGGCCAATTGTATGAAGTTCAACAAGGCCAAGTGCCGGGTCCTGCACTTGGGTCACAACAACCCCATACAGCACTACAGGCTTGGGAAGGAAGAGTGGCTGGAAAGCTGCCCGGCAGAGAAAGACCTGGGGGTGCTGGTTGACAGCTGGCTGAATATGAGCCAGCAGTGTGCCCAGGTGGCCAAGAAGGCCAACAGCATCCTGGCCTGCATCAGAAATAGTGTGGCCAGCAGGAGCAGGGAGGTAGTTGTTCCCCTGTACTCAGCACTGGTGAGGCCGCACCTTGAGTCCTGTGTTCAGTTTTGGGCCCCTCACTACAGGAAAGACATTGAGGTGTTGGAGCGTGTCCAGAGAAGGGCAACCAAGTTGGTGAGGTGCCTGGAGCACAAGTCTTATGAGGAGCGGCTGAGGGCGCTGGGGCTGTTTAGCCTGGAGAAAAGGAGGCTGAGGGGAGACCTTATCGCACTCTACAACTGCCTGAAGGGGGGGTTGTAGTGAGGTGGGTGCTGGTCTCTTCTGTCAGGTGGCTGGAGATAGGACGAGAGGAAATGGCCTCAAGTTGTGGCAAGGGAGATTTAGGTTAGATATTAGGAAAAAATTTTTTACTGAGAGAGTTGTCAGACATTGGAATAGGCTGCCCAGGGAAGTGGTGGAGTCACCATCCCTGGAGGTATTCAAAAAGCAAGTGGACGGGGTACTTCAGGACATGGTTTAGTGGGCATGGTTGATGGTTGGACTTAATGATCTTGAAGGTCTTTTCCACAACACAGACTAAGGAGGTATTTTGCCATGTGGGGAAACTGTGGTCTTACTGTCCCTTTGTTATTAGTTTTTACTTTATTTCATTCTATTACATACTGCATATTTAGATTATTCATTTTTCCTCTCTCATACAAAGGCAGTGCATTTTCTTAGCATAATTCTGAACACCTGAGCATAGTTGGGGACTGCAGAGTTTTCCTTCCGCTCTAGGTTTTTGCTCACCCTTGCTAAAAGATAGGAAGGACAGCACTATGCCATTCAGCCTGTCCTGGGAAATGGAACTAGTTAGCACCACAGAAAGTACAAACCAAGGCCTTCCTAGTCATATGGTAGGTGTGGCACATGTGTTGACGGCCCATGTTGGAGTACAGGTGGTATCAGAGAGCTTGAGCAACTTTCTTTCAACGTCTGCTGTAACTGCATTTAGGCTTTCACATTCAGAAGTAGAAACTTTTTTTGAAGATGCAGTAACTGAGATGAGTTGACAGTAGTTACGCTGCTTCGTTCCTTGATTAAAAACATAGGATTAGCTGAAACAAATCCAGGGTTGCTGTTGTTTGTGAACATAGTTATTTTGTCTGAAAATGCTTTTGCCTCCTGTCAAGGTTCTTGTTGCAGATAGGTTTATTTGGAGTTTGTGGTCTCTTTCTTCCTCTGTGAACCATGTTCTGGCCTTGAAAAGCCAGTCACCCTAATATCTTTACTGGAAACACGAGGAATTCGCTGTTTGCTGTCACAATTGAAGTCAGAGTTCAGCACCATATTCAGCATACCTAGTGTTTGTTGCTGGTTTTGCTGCTTGCAGGGCCACTGGTACTTGCAAAATACTTGGTTTGGCTTTTCTCTCAAATGAGAATGACTGATGTCTCAGGCTTGAAATATTTTTGTTCTACACCTGTTGGGAGGAGTTTGACTTAGTCTGACCTGCTCTAGCTTTGCCAATTTTTTTTCTTCTTGCAGATTCGATGGAAATACATGATAGTAGATGAAGGCCATCGGATGAAGAACCATCACTGCAAGCTGACTCAGGTCTTGAATACTCACTATGTGGCCCCTAGGCGAATACTGCTGACTGGGACTCCACTGCAGAACAAATTGCCTGAACTTTGGGCTCTTCTCAACTTCCTTCTTCCAACCATTTTCAAGAGCTGTAGCACCTTTGAACAGTGGTTCAACGCGCCATTTGCCATGACTGGAGAAAGGGTACTGTGGCAGTTTTTTAAAACATCAGAAACAAAGCACTTTGATGAAAACAGAAAGGAGCTTATGTAGAAGGATTAGCGTTTGTGTACTTAGGGAATTAACGTAACTGAAACCCATCTTTTTTATAAAGCCAGAAAATTTTAATATTATTGTCTTTTTTGACTCAGAGTCAGTTTGGTTGTAACATGCAAATAATTCTTGCACATACTTAACCTTTCATGTGAGAGAAGACATTACCTAATATACTGAGTTGCATTGTAGTGACGTTTGTAATAAAACTTCTGTAGGTGGACTTAAATGAGGAAGAAACTATTCTGATCATCCGTCGTCTCCATAAAGTGCTCCGACCTTTCTTGCTGAGAAGACTGAAGAAAGAGGTTGAGTCTCAACTTCCAGAAAAGGTTTGCAATGAGAGGAGTTGTGGAAGGGGTTTAATACTTTTTTTAGCATCATGTAATATTCCTTTTTCAGATTTATTTTACAGAAGAGGACTTTTTTAGCATCTGTTATTGCTGTGGTGTGTTTGTTTATAACTCTGCAAAGGGTTAGCCACTGAGGAAGCCTCCATACCTGAAGTTTCTGCAATCTTGGGATTCCTCACCAGTCTTACAGCTTTAATTCTGTGTGTAGTCATCCATATAAGATATGCAACTTATTTCCATAATACCTGGTTTCAAATTGCAAGTGAGTCAGCCATGCACTGAGGATTAGATTCTATCCTGTCCCATTCTCCCTGCACTGGATAGAACCTTTGCTCCCTTAGCTAGTTCATTGAAATTCCTAAAGGACTACTGGACTTTATAAAGCAGGCAGAATTTGGTCCTGCATTAATATTCCAGGAGTTGTGTGAAGTGTCTTGTTGAAATTGGACAAAATTTTTTTTAACTAGTGGCTTTTTAATTCAGAACATAAAATTCTCTTCTGATTTGAAAGATCATTGGTTTTGTCGCTGGGCAGCTCATCTTGGCCCACCCTGTCCTCCTCTGCAATTCTGCATCACTTTTCCCATTCAACCCAGAATACTAACAGCAATTAAATAAAAAAGTAAATTTGAAGGTGTGCTAGGGAGAATTTGGTGCTAAGGTCAATTGGGTTAAAACCATACCAAAATTAAAGTTTTGTAGGTTGTGTTACATGCTGACTAACACTGACTGAATGAACAAAGAGCTCTCTACAGATGCTTCGTGACAGTACTCAGGGAATGGCTTCTTTAAAATTTCTTTCTCATCTTCATAATGTTGTGAACACTATTACTGTTGTGACTTGCTGTTCCTTCAAATGTCAGATTCTCAGTATCCTCAGAAGCATTTATTTGAGAATGAAACATACTTGCAATTAAACATTACTGAAATCTTTATTCAAATTTCTGCCAGTTAGAGCCACTGTAATTGGCAAATCCATTAATAGGCATTGGAGGAGGAGGATTTAGAAGTTGCATACACACTGGTACTTGGAGGACCATGTTTCTTTTTGTTTCCATTATCTTGTTTACGAGAAAAGCAATTAATCCAACCATGAGGACTGAACTTGTTGAGCAGAGCCTGTTAATCGGTTTCATTTGATCTTATAAATCTTGGTAAAGAAGCTGTTGAAGAAACAAGTCACTTCTCTTTAATGAGTTCCTGTTTTTCAGAGAAGAAAATAACCTGATAATTTTTATTCCATTTATTCATTAAAAGTTAGGAAGCTTACACTTCTTCTTTTAGTCACCACTTGAAAGACTTCTAGCCACTACTGTGGCTTTATTATGTGACTTCTTATTTTACCCAACTTCTTAAAAACATAGTGAATGTAATCTGGAAATTGGGTAATAGAAAAAAATGGGTTAAATTGGGGTATGACGTCTTTGTATTAATGGATTTAAAGATAGTGTGTAGTCAAAAACTGCTTTAATAAATACAGTCTTAAGAAGCTGAACAAGAAGTCAAACTGAATGCGGGGATCGTAGAGTACTTGATTAATTCCCTGTGTTTTTAGCCGATGTTGAGAAAACAGCGTATTTCTATGCCAACCTAGGTAAGCATAATGCTAATTAGACACTATGAGGGATACTCATTTGGTAGGTGTACAATGATATTTTTATAATGCTTTGCTTAATATTTTTATTGTGCTTTACAGACAATAAAATCCACAGGTTATTAAAAATATTTTTTAAATTACATGTTAAACATAAAATTAATTTTTAATTATTTTTTAATTGTTAAAATTACAGAATGAGAAAAAATGTTTGGCAATTCTGCAGTTACATTCTTAGGATCCAACTGTCTTGTAGTTGTGACGCACAGATAATCTTTTGAGATATTCATTGCTTGTAGTTGGGTTGCTGCTCACTGAAGTCATATGTGGTGTTAGGGTACAGATAAAAAATCAGTAGTTCTTCGATTTGTGTTTTAGGATGACAAGAACCTGTAGTTAGATCCTACTAACATTATTATGTCAGTGTGTTTATGGTTGGTTTCTTTTTTTGCACTAGGTGGAATATGTGATCAAATGTGATATGTCAGCTCTTCAGAAGATACTGTACCGTCACATGCAAGCCAAGGGAATCCTTCTCACAGATGGTTCTGAAAAAGACAAGAAGGTACAAAACAAAGACTAAAATATATAGGAAACAATGTATTATGATTAAACATGTTAACAATATGCTTTCTGTTTTATAAAATTAGTATGTAGGCTCTTACTGCAAGTATCTGTCATGGGAAAAGAAATCTCTGTCAGACATGCTTTTATTTTGCAAGACTGCAGCTTGTGCTATCTATTCACAAGGAAAAGATACTGCTTGTATTCACTGTAGTTACAATGCCATTCTGCAAACAGGCAATGTTTGAAAAAACTCCGCATTTCCCTTGGCCAGGTTTAATCCAATAACATACCTGAATAATCATGATTGCAGCAGCGGTTGCAGAAGCGCATCTTGTCTTTCAGACCTATTAGTTAAGTCTTGTTTTGGCCAGCTAGGGCTGTATGCTTGCATTCATACTTACAAGATCTATTAATGGCCAAGTTCTGTCAGAGAACAGTAGGATTCAAAGTCATATAGTCAGATTAGGATTATGTTTTAGTAAATGTTGATTATGCCATCATGGGACTTGATCCAGTTACTATAGAGTAAACAAGGTGCCATTCATCAGCTTATTTGTGTATACACTTTTCACATTATAAATGTGAAATATCTTGAATAGTCACTGCAGAACAGCTTGTGTGTAACAGTTTGTGATTGCACCCTGTTATGTGTATACTGCTGATGCAACGCAATCATATACTGTCTTTCCACCATCCTTTTGCAGGTTGCATTGGTACAATGGGTGACTTTTTTTATTCAGTATCTTGTTTTGCCGTCCTTGTTTTGTGCAGTCAGATCATTTTCTTTGCTGGTGTTTATTCAAACTACAGACAAAGCTGGCTCTTATCACTGGATATTGATAATCGTCTTCATAGTTTGAGCACTTTGTAAACATTAATTTATGTTACTCTGTTGTATTTTTAATGTAATCTTGTAGTTTGATGTCTTTACTTTTGTCCTACAGATTTAATTTTGTATCACAGTTATCTCTAGCTTTTCAGCTGCCTGTGGCCCTGTGTTTTACTAGTCCTGAAAGAAGAAACCCTTATATCCAGTTAACAACAGGAGGAGATACTGTAGAATTGAAAAGCATCTGGCTCAAATAATTTCCTGTTAGAGGGTTCAGACCTGATGGAATTTGTATGGTTTCATAATAAACAGCATAAATAAGCAGTATACAGGACAGCAGATGCTCTGCTTCCCACTGTGAATGCTGGAGGTGGATACATAATGCACTTAGTAGATTACTTCCAGGTCTTCCTTTTTTGTTATGGACCATCCTTATGATAGATGGATATATATAGCAAGACAGCTGCAGAGTAACTTCTGATTTTTATTGTTTGGTTTAGGGTTTTTATTAGTGATGTGTTCAGGTTTGGGGTAGAAGTATTTTTATCCCTACATTTAAAAATATCTTTCAAAAGCTTCATTAATAAGCTAAGAAATTAGATTCATCATTTTATTTGCATTGTTTGTACCCACAGGGAAAAGGTGGGGCAAAAACTCTTATGAACACTATCATGCAATTGAGAAAGATATGCAATCATCCATACATGTTTCAACACATTGAGGTAAGACTGACAGGTTTGGTTTTGAGAGGTTTTTTTTATTCAGATGGCTAACTTAATAGAAAACTGCTGTTGAAGCTTATGTGCGTGGGAGAGGACATCTCTGTCCACATTTGTGCTGAAAAGGACACATTTGAAAAACATGATCATTGTGGTCCCTTATTTTTAGAAACAAATGGACCAACCTCCAGCTTTTTATTGGTAATCTGAAGTCTAGTTTTAAAGCATTTAATCTTGTGGAGACACTTTTTTAAAAATGAAGTGTGTTTTTTAACTCTGCTTAGACCTAATTTATGATGTAGAGACACTAGTTCAAAATACCATCCATGTGTAGTGTCTTTGTAACTAGCAGGCTGCTAGTCTTCTACAATATAAACTAAAATTGTCCTATTCTATCCACCTTGTTTTTTCAGCAAAAAAGAACTATCTGTATGGCATCTCTCATTAGGACCCAAAGTACCTAAATATAATAATATATCTGGAAAGACAGAAAGTGTCATAAATATCTGGAATGTATCTACATTTATGAATGAATAATTAAGTACCTACTGTGATGTATTACCATTGTAGTTTTCACTCTTGTTCTCTTGTATGCTAATTAATCAAATTGAATAATTTGCAAATGGATCTTCCAGTAATTAGTATAAATTAATTAGGTTCTACTGTATTTGTAATCTAGTAAAATGTATGCTGACAGAAGTTACTTCTGCAAACTATGAATTTCAAATAATAGTAGTACAGGAAAACATTAAGCAGAGCACTGTTGCTACAAGGTGGAATCCAAGAGTATGAACATAATAAAACTCAAACCCCAATGCTCATATATTTAATTTAATTGATATAAGAATGCATTATTTTGGGTTACTGTGTAGTTTGTAATGATCTGTTTATTGCTTATAACTCTGCAGGAGTCCTTTGCTGAACATTTAGGCTACTCAAATGGTGTCATCAATGGGTAACTCTTTCAGTTTTTCCTCTTGTTCATAATGTTGTATTGGAACTAATGTATCACATTCTTTTTCAAGAAGGTATGTGCTAACAAACTTGAGCAGTTTATAGAGAGGCGGTGGACGCATAGGGCACATATGTAAAGCAAAAGATAACAGTACTAGAAGTGTTATATGAGCTTTTTATGACCTTCCATCTCTTTTGGGATGACAGGCAGAGAAGATTGTAAACTGATGCCTTCCTTTCCACTTATTTTGAAATAGCTTAGATACCATCTGAAATTCATTGGAATGATTCTTCAGAGATATCAGTTGGGATTTTCTGCTCTTTCTTAATATTTTTGCCTTCTGCTTTCCTGTCTTTACCATCTTTATTCCAAATTAAAGTAGCATTTCTTCCATTATTTGAAATGAAATAGATTTAAAATTTGTTCTTGGCACTTTGTGCAATTGTCTAGAAATGTATACTTGCTAAAGGAAAGCTGTGTATCTTCCACCTAACCCCCTTCTTGTTCAGGTGTTAATGACATTTCTTTTTTTTTCCTTAACTAGTATAGCAGACTACTTGTCTCCTAAACAGTTTTTTGCTGATTACATATGTTTGCGTATCAGAAGGCCACGTATCTTGTGGACTTAAGTGTACTGTTGCTAATGATAAATTGTATTTTGAGAGTACAGACTCAAGGATAGAAAGAAGTTACATGAAATTTATTTTTGTAAAGCATATCACTGTGATGCTGATTTAGACATTCGGTTTACTTTTATTCATTTTCTCAGTTATGACTTGAATTTCAGTGCTAAGAGTCTGTTTTGCAATTTATAGCGTAGAAGACGGAAGACCAGCTAATCAAAGCAGCTAACATTGTTCAGGAGGACTACTAAAGTTGTATGGCTAAAGCATGTATTCTCTGTCAGACTCCTCCCATTATGTCTGTGTATTAGTTCAGTTTGGAATACTTCACTTTCATGTGCGTAGTAGAGTGGAAAGGGAATTGTTTCTAATGTGTGCCTGATAAATACAACTTAGAGCTGCAGTAAATGCCAGCTGAAAGCAAAACTAGCTGGTGAATGTCTTAACTGATGAAATGCTTATCTAACTGAGAAATAATGTTTGTTTTGATACATCATGAAACAGAATTGAGTTTCATAAAGGAAGGTATTCTGTGTGGTTGAAAGTCCACACAGTTTTTGTAACTGAAGAAAAATCCTTTCCAAACAGGAATTCACATGGGTGTTAATTTTTTTGTTTTAATCAACATAAACAATTTTAAAGAGAGAAAAGTGCTATTAGTCTTGTTTATCTTAAGTAAATTAATCTCTCCGTTGTACATAATAATAACTAAAAACTTTTCTAAATGTGAGCTCATTCTGGCGTTTACTGTGCTTTTTCTCTTTAACAGAGCTGAACTTTATCGGGCCTCAGGGAAGTTTGAGCTACTCGATCGTATTCTACCAAAGTTACGAGCTACTAACCATCGTGTGCTGCTTTTCTGTCAAATGACGTCACTCATGACCATTATGGAAGACTATTTTGCCTTTCGAAATTTCCTTTACCTGCGTCTTGATGGTAAGCTAAATGAAAAAAAACCCACAAAATATTAAGTTAGGAGGTAGCATGCTTCATTAGTTTGGGCATGGAAGACCTGGGTTCTCTTCCAAGTGTCTTCCTAGCACACCAATGCTGTGATATGACTATACAAAAGCATAAACAGGTTCAAAAAATGGTTTGACAACTCCATGAAGGAAGAGTCTGCAAGGATATTTATCATGAAGTTTTAGCAGTAGACCCTTAAGCTGCAGCTTACTAGAATTTTCTCTGTTCTTACAGACAAGATACCAAGCAAGTTGTACTTTTCCCTCTCTTGGTAGAGTTGATCCTAAGTAATTCTCCATCTGCCTAGCTCTTTGACGGTTTTCTTTCATCTGTTTAACCTGCAAAGCATTTGGTCAAGAGATTGTTTTGATGAACACTCAGGTCTGTTCCTGGAGTGCAGATTATGCAGAGATTTGATGTTTAGGGGCTGATCGCTCTTTCAAACAAAGTTTAAAATCCAAGGTCGCAATCAGTTGTCACTATCTAAGGTATTCTTATGATGAGAGATGATAATGCCAGTTTTTTGCCTGGATTCCAGTGGAATTAATTAATTTGTACCTGTTTAAAGTTTGAGTGCTGTTCTCCACAGCATTTCAGTGTCATTTCAGTGACAGGTAAAGTAACACCTGTAGTTTTCTTCCTGAATTTCACAGGAAGGTCAGTAGCCTCAATTACTTTATGTGTAGGTACCTTTTATTAACTTTGAATGAAAACATGGTTCAGAAACATAGTGGAGTAAGATTGAAAGGAAAATAATTAAAAATAGCATATACCATCTGAGGCTTAAACCTGTTTGAAAGAAGTTTCCATTTTGGCTTCCTTCCATGTTGATGACCTCTGCCTCATACTGTCCTTAAATATTGATTATTTTTACTTAATGTATTTATCTCACAGGTTAGAGGATTACATAGGGCCAGCAGCATTTATCAGAATACCTTTTTAATAGAAAAACAATTATTTAGAGAAAAATAGAATAAAGAACAGCATGAAAAATACAAAGAACAGCATTTTAAGTTGACTCCACTTCATGCTTTATTTGGAAGAAAAAGTAATGCTAAGAAGTATTCTCATCATTTACAGATATTAATGAACATAAACTTGAAATGCTGTTATCTTCAAATGTAAAATGGGGTAATGAAACTGAGACACAAATGAGCTGTCTCACTGTGCCACAGGATGTCTTTGTCAAAACGGGCTGAAGAACATAGTACCATGCTAACAAAACCCTCCTTACAACCCTGGCCTGCTGATGTTTTAATGCTTCCTTTCAAGAAAGATGGATTATATTACATTTAAAATGTTTTAAATTACCTTACACCATGAATTTTAGAAGAATTCTTTTCCCTGCTAGAATGTCTATGGCAATACGCAGTATGGTAAATACAGCTCCTTGTTTTCTTTAAGGTTTTGCAGGTAATTCATTAAATTGGTGAAATGAACCCTTTTTATTTCTTTTCCAATTTTGTGATGACAGATATCTTGTGATGACAGATATATTCCATGCTGTAATGTAATATATATGTAGATTCTATCCAGCTGTCTTTGCACATTGAGTGTTTTCTACCAAAGTCACACACTTCTTAAGGGAATGGATTTCCATGCACCAGCCATTTGGCTGTGTGATTGTACGGCATCTGGCCAGGGTGAAGTTAACTTTCCTCCTGGCAGCCCATGTAGTGCTGTGCTTTGCATTTGGGGCTAGGCAGGGTTTATCAACCTGTTATCACACCAGTGATAACACTCCAGTGTTTTGGCTGTTGCAGAGCAGTGCTTGCACGGTGTCAAGGCTTGCTCTCCAAATCACTCTTCTACCCTCAAGGCCAGTAGGCTGAGGGTGAACTGGGCCCCAGCCGGGAGAGCTGACCCAAACTGACCAAAGGAACATGCTCAGCAATAAAAGCTGAGGGAAAGGAAGAGGATGCAGGGACATTCCTCATTACAGAATTTGTCTTCCCAAGTAATCATTATGGGTGCTGAGTCCCTGCTCCCCAGGAGGTGGCTGGACATCTGCCTGCTGATGGGAAGTAGTAAATAAATTCCTCTTTTTGCTTTGCTTGCACGTACAGCTTTTGCTTTTATTAAACTGCCTTTATCTCAGCCCAGGAACTTTTGCATCTTTTGTCCCCCTGTACTGTTGAGGAGGGGGAGTGAAGGGGGCCTGACGGAGGGCAGCCAGCTGGGGTCAACCACCACAGCAATAGAAAAACTTCATCTTCTGTACATATATTGATACCTGAATAAAAATAGTAGGCTTTCTTGGGCTTTCAGTTGCAGACAGAAGTGTAAAAAAGATATTGTAAACAGTGGACCAGGCTAAGGTGATCCATATAGACTGTTGTCCAAGTACATGAAATTCATCCAGTTGCCAGAGTGCACAGGGCTTAGATTTTACTTAGAATTTTGTCTATGTTTTCACCATGATTGAATTCCTTGCCTGCTCTCCCTCAGCCATTGTACATTGTCACCCTCAAGACAGGACATTTTAAGAATTTTCAGTCCTTTTGTATTAATTATGACTCTGAAGGCCAACAATGACATTTTGATAAATCTCTGTATAAGTAACTTTTAAAAAAATTTAGATGCTGTTGTGGCCAGAAGGCATTAATTAAAACTGGAGTTCTCTTTTGTTTGTGTATAGTAACTTCAATTAAAATTTATGTGAGTCATAAAAAGGTATAACAGTGTTAGCCAGTATTTTAAATCCTACTTTTGAAATGTCAAATAGTTAAAAGAGGTATTTAGAAGTCCCCTTCTTAGATGTGATAGGCAGTTGACCAAAACATTCATGGCCAGTGTTTATTCTGTATTATGGAACACGTGGCAGAGATGGCAAACAGCAAGTGAGCTAAAATTTCATTTCCACAGGTACCTTTAGCAACTGACACTTTATTTTTATTGTTCACATGTTTGTTATAGGGTTTGTTGGTTTATTTTTTTTTTTCTTTTCAGGCACAACAAAATCGGAGGATCGAGCTGCTCTGTTGAAGAAGTTCAATGAACCTGGGTCACAATACTTTATCTTCCTGCTGAGTACAAGGGCTGGAGGGCTAGGCTTAAATCTCCAGGCTGCTGACACTGTTATAATCTTTGATAGTGACTGGAATCCTCACCAGGTTATTTTTAATTACTTATCTTCATGAAATGTGCAAAGAATTCAGGATGCTTTTTTGGATTGCTTCTTTATATCAGGGGTGTAGCCTGGGGTGAAAGAGATAGATTCAGGTAAGTCATAAAATGCTGCTTTGAGAGGAATTAGTGCCACAAACTGATGCAATCAGGAAATGTTCTGGTTTGAATCAGTGAAGTAGTTCTGTGTCTATGTATGTATTTTATCTGAGTCTCAGGGAGTCCTCAGAGCTAGGGGCCTTATAGACCTGCTTCATTTGTGTAACTGTACTCATTCTTTAACCCTTAGGACATTAATAAGTAACTCCACATTTGAGTCTTTGGTAGGTAGGTTGCAATATTTCAGTAAAGGCTGTGCAGAGCCCTGCCTGTCTCAGGAAATTTGTGGCTGTGTGAATGCAGCAGTGTTGGCCTGAGACACTGAACTTACATTGTTGGTGTGGGTGGGTCATAGTGAGTACAGATCACCAGGAAGAGAGGGTATCAAGCCACTTTGGCTTATTTAAAAAAGCCAGAGGAGGTAACTAAGGCCTGTCTTTTTCACTTAGTGTCTTTTTCTTTTTTAAGAACGTAAGTTAGATATCCCTGGAAGTACTTAGCTATGTGTGTTTTCAGCTATTGTGCAAATATATGCAAGTCACATCATAGCCAATGGCCACATGTGAAAGTATGGGAAGTGAGACTAAAAAGAGTTTTATGTAGAACCTTCAAGGCAGCACTCCCGTAGATGCCATGGTGACCAATTTAAAGCAAGGCTTAAGAAATTCAGAGCAATTGTATTTAGAGGTTTTAAAAGCAGCTCAGAAAGCACTTCATTCTTTATAATTTTGGTTGTCTTTAGGACACCTTCACAGACAAGTTTAATGCAGACTACTGTATATTTCAACAGTAGGAGAGCAATAAATTCTTGCAGTATAGTAAAAATTACGAATATTTTCTGGAGTATTCAATGGGAAGATTGCTAAATTACAAATTCATAGAATCATTTAGGTTGGAAAAGACCCTTAAGATCATTGAGTCCAACTGTAAACCTAACATTGCTGAGTCCACCACTAAACCATGTCCCTAAGCCCACATCTACATGTCTTTTAAATACCTCCAGGGATAGCGAGTTCCCTGGGCAGCCTGTTCCAATGCTTGAAAACCCTTTTCGGTGAAGAAATTTTTCCTAATATCCAGTCTAAACCTCCCCTATTGCTTGTTACTTGGGAGAAGAGACTGACACGCACCTCACTACAGCCCCCTTTCAGGTAGTTGTAGAGAGCATTAAGGTCTCCCCTGAGCCTCCTTTTCAATGCATGCAGTTTCTCTTCTCCTGCAGATGGGAGTGATTTGTTCATTTTAATGAGCAGTGTGCTAAAAGGGGATAGCTGAGGCGGGGAGAGGTTAGCACTTAAACATCATATTTCCAGAAATAAAAACTGTTTCCTCGCTTTACCATTTTCCTGTGCTTCTGAGAATGAGTATATAAACAAATTCATATTGTAGTTTCATCTTCACTGTTAATGCAAACTTCAGATACACCTTTTAGTTGCAGCAGCTGCATCGTATGTAGTGCTTGGAAAGGGGATTGTAAGACAGAAGAGCTAACAATGGTAGCAAAAGCAAGGTGCTGGACTGCATTAGGCAAACTCGTTGCCTTGTCTTCTTCTTTTTCTCTACATTAAGAAATCACTGTGTTGTGAGGTGGTACAAAACTGTGATAACATTTTGAGGTTAGGTACCCTTCATTATCTGACTATGCTGAAGCAGAAACACATCATTTATAGGAGTTAATGGGTTTCTCTTTTCCCCAAAGAAAATAGGTAAGATTTTGCATTAATTAAAAGAAATTCTTTGCCTATGACCTGCAGTGTACTTTTTATGTCCACCACTTGTAAGTGCAATCACCTGACCAAAAAATAGTTACATTGATTCACAGACTTGTATATGTGAACTTTCAATCAGGAAGGTTACATTTAAGCTGTTCTAACACAAATATTCCAAGTTAGCAACAGCCTGTAGTAGAAAATTTTATGTATCGGGTTTTTTCCTAGTAATTTTGTTGCTCTCTTTTTGTGGAGTCGAGATATTTTACTTAAGGGTTCATTCTGGCTTGGAAGGCCATGAGCTTTGAATAGGAGGGAAAAAGTAAATACATCAGCCCTTCTCAGTTACTGCGCATGCTTTCAAGAAGTTTTTGGCTTACTGCATTTACACTATACAGAGCATGTCCATGTTTTTTCCTTTCAGTTTTCCCCCTACCTGGGTCTGATGAAGTTTTGCAAAAGAAAACAATGAGGAATTAACCTTATTAACTGTGGTGGACTGTCATTTGAGTACTTCCTTTTTATACCAAAAAGAATTCAGCATTGTAACATCCTTTAAGCAGAGAATGATTCCTGTCACACAGTTACAATATAAATCACTCTCTATGTTCTTTGCTTAATAGGACTTGCAGGCCCAAGATAGAGCTCACCGAATTGGTCAGCAGAATGAAGTTCGAGTCCTGCGACTATGCACTGTGAACAGTGTGGAAGAGAAGATACTTGCTGCTGCAAAGTATAAGCTGAATGTAGATCAAAAAGTTATTCAGGCTGGAATGTTTGATCAGAAATCTTCTAGCCACGAAAGGAGGGCCTTTCTACAGGCTATATTGGAGCATGAAGAGGAAAATGAGGTAAAGTAGAAATAATCAGTAAGAGGATGTTTCAGGAAGTACTGAGTCATTTTTTTCATCACTTACAAGGATTGTCATCTCCTTTGAAATGAGGAATGTCATCATATTCTTTTTCTCTTTTTTGGTGACAGTAATTATGATGTTATGGTTATGATTATATCTTAGTGTGGAATTAGGCATTGTAACTTAAACCCATTGTGCCTTTCCATATTTTTGGCAAAAAATCATATTCAAACAAAGATTTTTTTCAACAACAGATTATAAAACAGTTCCTAAATCCAGTTTATACATTAAACTAGGTAATCTGATTTTCAGACATGCTGAGCAACTAGGACTACCTAGGTTCAGTGTTGAAAGACCCTGCTTACTGTGCTTCTTTTGGATCCTGGGTAAGAGTTAAGATCTGCTTTGATGTGCTTTGGGCTTAGGGCAAGCCAGCAACTGTTTCTTTCTGGTTCTGTGTCCAACCTGAACTTCTGGTTACTTCTTCCTCTTCAAGAAACAATTAGTTGTTTAAAAACAGCTGTCAAGTCTTCTCTTTTAACAGTGAGAAGTGAGGTTATAGAATCACTGACTGTATATCCCCATCTTTTCATTGTGTTCGTTTCTGGAATTGTGATTGTGGAATGATGAGACCCCTTCTTTTGCCTGTCACTGCAGACTCTTCTCTTAACGTGAACAAAATTCAGCGTTGGATAAAAGCTGCATTTGGGAGAGAGTGCATAAATGTATCAATTATACTAAAGACACATACAAAAAAAATCCCATTTTGCAGTCACTTTTTCCCACCTGGAAAATATCCTGTACTGGTTAAAGACACATAGATTTTCAAGCCTAATTTTGTCTCTTGTACATCTGAATATGGTGTACGCTGAAAGAAAAGAAGATTCTGTAGCCTGTGTTTCACAGGCATCCTTCATGTGGTGTAAAGTTTCAAAGACCAAGGAGCTTACTTCTTCAATAATTAAACCTTTGTGTAAACTCTCCATCGTGTTATGCATTTCGAAAAAGCTAGTAGTACATCATTAAGATAGAATTTACTATTGTTTTAGTATTTTTCATAAGAACTGAAAGAAGAGTGACAGTCAGTTTTATCAGTAATTCTCTTTACTTGGGGTGTGAATGCAGAATTGGGGTGATGTGTATGTACCATTTTTGATTAAGTAAAACTGTAGTTATTAAGCAGCCAACACCATCTATATGAGTAGATGGATGAACTTGAAACCAATAGAAATTTTCAGTAAGCCTGTGGATTTGTTTTTAAAATTGGCATAATTTTGTGGTGTTTTCAAAACCCTAGCAAATATTTATCTGAAAGTGTTTCAGAAGTCAGGACTGTAGTTCAGGCCAACTTGACGTGCTTTATTTTATAGATTACTTCAGACCAATCCGCTTCTTGTGCATTGTTCAAGTATACTTGGTCTGCCATCCTGAAGCAAGCACAGATTTAACCAAGGTTTGCTTGCCATAACCCAGCATCAGTCTTTAAAGCAAGCATTGATACTGCAGTCTGACTTCTAACAGTCAGACTGAAGCTGAACTTTCAAGTAAAATTTCTTGTGAACAGAGACTATGCAAAACGTTGCCCAAACACTGAAACTGCTGAGAGAGTAAGAGGGATTGAATTTCCACCATGCTGCACTGATCAGCCACTGCTTCCTCATTGCAACAGCACTGGAAACAAAATTTGAGTATCAGATGAAAGATTAACAAGAAAAAGTCAATCTCAGTTAAAAGTTATTAATACCAAAATAACATTGACTTGCAAATACAGACTAGCACAGCTAATAAAGAGATTGCTTAGTGACCACCTAGTTAAATATTCCCATGCTTAGTATGCTTTAAACTGGCATATCAAAGCTTTTTGCACTTTTGTGTAGAGCACTGTATTCTGTTTGTACTTTCTTAGTAGTTTTTGTAAATTCAGCATCAAAAGTCCCCTTATTTTTCTCTTTTCTTTCCTCTCCTTTTTGCTCTGTTTTTTCTTTTAGCAGTACTAGATAAAGCAAAGAGGTTAGTTCTGTGTATTTAGAAGGATATATTAGAAAAATAGGAAAGTATGACAGGTGATTAGAAGTAACTTGTTCATGGACACATTTTTTGTTGGCACTGGTGTTTGTAAATTTTTCTTCTGCCAAGCCTAGCTTGTTGGCAACAGGGTTATTCAGACTAACCACAGATGATGCAGATGCTGTCGTTAGCAGCTGCTGCTGTGGGATCCCTTAATTTTTTCAGGTCACAAATTGCTCTGTTTGAGATGATAGGAAGCATGTGAAATTTTCATGAGGGTCACAATCTTCGTAAAAGGGATCTGTACCCTTTTTTTGTCTGTATGTTTAACTATGTAACTTTCTTTTCTTGAACATTGAAGGAGCACTGACTAGAAGTGAGAATAACTAGCTCTCTATCATTTTCCCAGTTGCTTTTTTCATGTTAAAATTTGAATTATATGTAGATTAAGGTATAGATATGTTTGCTGGGAATTGCATTAATAAGAACTGTATTTTTTCCTGAGGTGTAGAAATCTTACCAGTGGAGGGAAAATAAGATGCATGGATATAGATAAAGGCCTTTTCTGTTTATTTCTGGGAAAAACAAAAGCTACAGAATGTTAGGTTTTTGGGTGCTATATGCAGCATTCTATACTCCCATTTCACTGAGTACAAAACAAGAGTTTTCATGAAAAATTCTAGGTTTGCAGCATACTGTAACATAGGTTGAGTAAGCCATATGTAGGAACCAGTCTGTAGTTTCATTGTTTCAATTGACCAGTTGTCAGATATGAAATACCATGTGCTTTCAGAATAATTGAGGGAGGGAAAGTGAACATTGTGGACTTTGATTTTGTTAAAATGGATATCATATCTGATCAGCTTTAACATTTTTAGTTGAGTTCTACAGTTCTGTTTTTCCAAGGACTGCTTCTGTTTTTACGAAATAATTCATTTTGTCTCAAGTCACAGGTTCACATCTCAATTTCTAAGCAGATAATGGTCAAAAGAAAGAGGGACTTAGCAGGCGTTTTTCTAGTATAATGACATGTTTCATTTTTTTTTTTATTTAACCAGGGCTTTTTTATTCTCCTTGCATTGACAGCAAAGACCTCATAATGCAGAATGGTATTTCTGAGGGAGTACTGTAGAACAACAGAACGGAAATGCATATATTTTAACTGAAGCACTAACTGTGTTTCTGACCCAGGAAAACCACAACCCAAAATTTCCTGGTTGCATATTTGCTCATTTCCTCATTCTTAGTTTATGAAGTTGGTAGTAAGTCCCAATCATCTCCCTTAATTATGTCTGGTTTGCGTTACTTCTGAATTGCTGAACACACTTAAAAGTTTTAGTTTCATTTTGAGTGTTTCACACGTGTCGTGACAGAAGGAGGGTCAGTGCAACACTGACCTGATGGAGACTGTTACTTCAAGTTGCATGTAGCTTCTTTCTAATACATTTATCCATCTGTGTAACCAGGAGGAAGATGAAGTTCCTGATGACGAGACTCTGAATCAGATGATTGCTCGACGTGAGGAGGAATTTGATCTCTTTATGGTAAGGATGATACGATCATAAGTTGAATACCTTCTCTAGTGTTTTTAACAAACGCCCTCACCTTTTGTCATTCAGATTTTGGAAAACTTTGCTGGAGAGATAGGCTTTATTTACTTGCATTGTTTATTTGAGGAAAGAAGAGTAGTCTACGTAAATAAAGAGTTCCTCACATGACAGAAAGACTTCAGAGATCCTTGCGGACAGTATAGTGGAACAGTGCCAATCTGGAGGTAGATTCTGGTACAACCTGAGAAACTTACAGTGCAAAACTGATAGTCAGAGTTTGGCTCCCTAATTCTACAACATACATTTATTTTTCAACATTTCTTCTGACTTTTGGGCTATTATATTGGCAAGGACAATTAAAGGATCTTAACAGGATAGTAAATTAGTAGACTGAGAGTGCTGTTTTCCTTGTAAGTTAACTGGGGTTTGCTGATGGTTTTGTCAAGGGCCCAATTAGCTGCATCTGTGCTGCTACAACTGTTGAACAGTTACCAAAGTAGAGCTAGTGACTGTAGTTCCAATGCGAGCAACCCATTTTTATTGGTACTTCTGGTTTTGGTTTTGCTGCTACAACACTAATAGAATAATTACTAAAATGTCAGTGTAGGCGTGGATCTTGCCTGTTAGTGTGTGTACAATGTGAGGGTTGCTGGAGGACTTTTGAGAGTCACTGACACAGCAACAGAATACTTAAGTACTGAAGGTAAAGCACCATTCCCTTTAATTGTACAGAGGCTGTTTTGTTCTGCAAGGTGGAACGAGATAGACGGTCGTATGTGCATGAATGAAAGCGTGTCAGGTGGTACCCACACAAACAACCATTGACGGAAGCACAGGTTTTTAATCCCTCACCATCTTCTGCTCAAGCATTCATCTCTAAAACTTCACTGTTACACAAGTGTGCAGGCGCCCTTTTTTTACCTAAGTGACAGTTGTTCAGGTGCAGAGTTGGCAAAGGCACTATTCCCCCACATGGCCATGCCTTTTGTCATTGCTGACTTGCCAGTTTAGTCCTTTTGTGATAAGTTTCATTTAATGTTATCTCAGAAGATCTGAAATCCCTAAAGCTAGGCTACACACAAGATGAGTGCTTACAGACACCTATCTTTCTAAACTTTTCTTCAGTAGTTCAGGTGTAAGGAGATTTACATGACAGAAACCAAGAGGTGGCTGTTCGATCCAAAACTCAAAAGGAATAGTTTCAGCCATATTACTGGCTAAAAGTACCTGTGAAAGCATATTTGGTGCTGGAACAAGTTTCTCAGTACTTCTCCTTCAGACCCAGAAGGAAAGAACTAATCCATGGACTGAAAGTAGCTGATGAATTTATGTCTTTGCGGGAAATTTCTACAACTTCATCTTTTTGGATGAAGTTTGAAGGCTATTAACAGCCATTCAGTAAAACAGTTGAGGGGGCCTAGAGTGAAGACCATTTTAGCACTCTGTGGGCTGAATTTGTTTTTCACGTTAATTTACATGAAAGTTTTTAAGGGAGAGTAAAGAGTTGGTAGTAGGTGATAAAAATGTGAAGATGCAAAGCTAACATGCTTTGGAAGCCAGGGGCTTGAAAATACTTAAGGTAGAAACAGTGAAGTTAAATATTAATGGCTAAGAAATAATTTTAATAGTTAATAAAGAATTTGTTTTTCATTTTAGTAAACTGTTTAATTATAAAAGTCTGAAAAATAAGTTTGGCAGTCAGGGTTGTTTGTCGTCTTTTTATCAATAGTCTTGCATAGTCAGATGAAAAGCAAAAAGATAGGTTTGTATTTTCCTTACTTCAGTGTTCTGGTTTCAGCTGGGATAGAGTTAATTGTCTTCCTAGTAGCTGGTACAGTGCTATGTTTTGAGTTCAGTATGAGAAGAATGTTGATAACACACTGATGTTTTCAGTTGTTGCTAAGTAATGTTTAGTCTAAAGTCAAGGATTTTTCAGCTTCTCATGCCCAGCCAGCAAGAAAGCTGGAGGGGCACAAGAAGTTGGGAGGGGACACAGCCAGGGCAGCTGACCCAATCTGGCCAAAGGGGTATTCCATACGATGTGATGTCACATCTAGTATATAAATGGGGCGGGGGGGGGGGGAGTGGGGGTTGGGGGATTGCCACTCGGGGACTAACTAGGCGTTGATCGGCGGGTGGTAAGCAATTGCACTGTACATCATTTGTATATTCCAATCCTTTTATCATTACTGCTGTCACTTTATTAATGTTATTATTATTATTAGTTTCTTCTTTTTATATTCTATTAAACTGTTCTTATCTCAACCCACAAGTTTTACTTCTATTCCTGATTCTCTCCCCCATCCCACTGGGTGGGGGGGCAGTGAGTGAGCAGCTGCGTGGTGCTTAGTTGCTGGCTGGGGTTAAACCACGACACTCTGATACCTGTGCTGCCTCATTCCCTCTGTTAAGGTTGTGCAGATGTTATCAGAATACATCGAACTGCAGTATCCAAGAAAATGTGTTTTGGTTTGTTCATTTAACTAGGCTTAGAGGTGTAAAAGCATGTATTTTGCTTATTTAAAGTGAGCAGTTCCAAAACAATAAGCGAGAGAGCAAAGCAGTTCCCTGAGAAGCTGTTCTGTGGTCACTTTTCAGGTTGGAAGTATTCTTTGGCATAGATCCTGAGATGTATCTGTAGAACTAAATACACTGTTAGAAAGAGGATATGATATGTACAAGTGGACTTTGTTCCCCTGACTTTTAGAGGCTCCACGTATGAAACATAGGTAAAAACTCTAGATAGCCTCAAACCTCATACTGTCCTACTTTTGCATTCATTGCAAATGATGGCACTTCATCACATAGTAAATATTCAGAGAAAAGGCAGTGTTTCAGTGTGATCTGTACAACTTTCGTAATAGTGTGCTTCAACAAGTGTTACTCTTCCTGGAAAAATTTTTAAGTTATTTTTAATGTTATATTTACTTAAATAAAGCAGCTAACCAACCCGTGTTGGACTAGGAATCCCTTTTCTTAGGCAAAAAGCGGCTACTCATCTCTGTAGCTCCTTGCCTCCTTTTAATTATCTTGTATTGGCGTTGTACCCATTGGGTTGCCTGTCGTCTGTCCACAGAGAGGAATCGGAGGATTCCCCAATCAAAAGGTCGGTGCGCACTGGAGTCCTTCCTGGTCCCGTCTCCCGTCTGGAGCAGCAGGACAATCCAGGCAAGGCTTAAAATGGCCATCCCATCTGGTTCACCAGAAACTGTTGTCCCACAAGTGGGATTCGATACCCGGTGTGCAATAAGCCAATCTTGCACACAGAGCCGAGATACTTATTTATTTCATGTTTGTGCAAAGATGGGTGCTAGGTGATAGTTCTACAAAGCTAGCACACCACACCAAAGACCTACAGCGTAGTATTTATTCTGTTACATGATTAGTACCCACCTAAATTTATGTTCATTGGTTGGTAGTCACCATCTCATCCTACCATTGGTCAGTTATATTTAAATTTGCCTCGCTTTCTATGTAGATTAGCAAGCATGCTCCTTGCAGGTGTTTGGGGGGGCAAGTCTTTCCAGTCTTGAATTGAGTTGGAGGTCGCGGTCTCCCCCTGCCACATATACCTTTCCCTCAGTTCATGCTTCTTTGGCAATCATCCATCTTTTGGTGCTTTCTGGGGCAGGATGTTTCCTTTTTATCAGTCTTTAGTTCCTTCTTCAAGGGTGTAGTCATTAGCAAAGCATGCATTGTTTATACAAAGTAACCAGGCCTGCACAATGAAGCGACTGATTAATGGTTATCCTAAATCAAGCAGTGTCACTATGACCTAGGCATTGGCCAACATATGGCTTTACTTAGTCTACATTTTAGCTAAAATCAGATTGCAAAATTATCAGACAACTATTCAGCAGCATTTCTGCATGAAGTATTCTTAATGCTAAACTGTATAAATTACCCGGACTACAGTTTGAGTTAGTATCCTAAGAAAAAACAAATGGCTGTTTGTATCTCTTACATCTCAGGTTAACTGAGAATGTTTTTTCCCAAGTGCTTTCATTTCAGAAAACAGCTGTTAAAATACACTACCTTAGTGTTCAGTCTTTGTCTTAGAGCTAGAAACATGGTCATCGGGGGGGGGGGGAAAAGAAGTTTCAGCATTTGCTTCATACACTTAATGTCATTATAATATGGTGTCCCTGACTTCACTGAAGTTTGCTGCTAAATAATAGAGAAATCTATCCTGTTTGAGCCTTCTCTCAGTGCATCATGCTGGTTGCCAAGTTAGCAATAAACCAAGCCACGTGTCTGGCTTGAATGAAGCATTTTTTAAAATAAATTCAGATTGAATGAGATGTTCTTTAAAAGGTGAAATATGGAAGTCTGCTATAAAAAAACTAAAGGCTATACAGCCCATTCATCATTGTCTGAGGTAATGAAAAATGGGGAAAACCCACATGTCTTTATAGTTGCTTCTTGACTGTGGTTGGACCTGCAGACTGAAGACACACATCTTACCTTCTGCTTTTCAATGAGTTTAGAAATCAGATAGGGCACCAGACAAGATGATGAAGACTACTTGTAAGATGCTGTGCCTGAGGTAGTATTTTGGGAATGCTTGTATTTGAGAAGTGCCAAGATGAGGGAAGGTTCAGCATATATTCAACAGGGCCACCATTAAGCCTCAGTTAGTAAATTTGGCTGGTTTTGAGCTGTCCCTATAGATAAATAATACCCCTGAATTTATGCATGTCTGTGTCTTGGCTAGGGGTGTGAAAGTATGATATGTCTAGTTGGCATCCTGCGTAAGTGCAGCATCATGCACACAAGGGAGGGGTTTGAGCATAATTGAGAATGCTTTTTACAAATGTTTACTGGCCAAACCAGTAACCTGTTTGACGCTACAGCCAATTCTGGTGCCAGTCTATTGGTGTCAGTTTTTCAAATATGAAAATAAAATTCTGGGTGGCCACCTGTTTGTTTTCTCTGCTTAGCAACTGATTACTGAGTGTTTAAGTACTGTATGACTCTTCAAAAGAAGTCTATTCATATTATTTGATTTGGGCTACAAAAAATGCAGATGAGATTCACAGGACCATAGGAGCCTAGATCAGCATACAGCCAATAGAGAGAGGTGGATGCTTCCCCAGGAGGATTATAAAGCACCTCACTGATAAGTGTACAGCAGGTCATGGGAATGTATCCAGAGTGTCCATACTTGTTTTTTGAGATAATTACTCACCACACTTGAAATTAAGTTATGTGATTACTTCTATTTCATCTTAAAGTCTTAACATTACCTTCTAATATTCTTAAACACTTTGCCTAATCTTGCCTCATATTTTTGTATGTGTTTTGATTTTTGCCTAGTACAGCAGTAAGATCAGGAAAAATTCAGTGGTTTAAGCGTGTTGGTTTTGTGGCACTGTGTAGACAAGCTGTTCTCTGAATTTCTTAATTCTCTTTCTTGAGCTTTTAAATTTTCTTCTGATATTCAGGCTCACAAAACTAGTGTGTTTTCAGTTATTGTTTTTAGTTACATAACAATAGCACCTTACGGGGTGTTGTCAAGGAATGATTAGTATTTGCAGATCACATCTGTGAACACAAAGAAACCATAAATCCTGTGCAAAAAAAAAAGGAAAACAGTTATTTAACACTAACACAGCACAACAGAGTTCTTGTGATCTGCTTTGTATCAGTTAGCTGCTGTGTTGTCTCAGTTACTTCAGTAAAAGCTGGTTATGGAGTAGTGAATTTGACTGAAAATCAACCATCAAGTGTAGCTTCTTTTTATAGTTGCATTTTAGAAGTATTTAGAAGTATTGTGGAAGGGAAATACCTGTGAAGGACTTAGTCTGAAGTTTCAAGTATCATTAGGTAGCCAGGAATTTTCGTGGTTCACTTAATATTTGCCCTTAAAACTGTTTTATCATTTCCCAACTGCCATTGCAGCGCATGGACATGGACCGTCGCAGGGAGGATGCCAGAAACCCCAAGCGTAAGCCCCGCTTGATGGAGGAGGATGAATTACCATCCTGGATTATTAAGGATGACGCTGAAGTTGAAAGGCTTACGTGTGAAGAAGAGGAGGAGAAAATATTCGGAAGAGGATCCCGTCAACGCAGGGATGTGGACTACAGTGATGCTCTCACAGAGAAACAGTGGCTGCGGGTAGGTTGTCCCCTTTTTTTGTTTGTTTTTTTTCAGTTGAAATTTATTCATTTGTGGTGTGTTTTTTTTTCTTTTTGAAGACTGCACAGTTGCACCAGGGAGAGCACAATGTAGTAGTTAAGGCCTAAATATCCTTATTATCCAGCTTTTGCTGCTGTCTTGAAGGTAAAAGTAAGTTTTAAGCTGCATTGCTGAAATTTAAATCAGTGTTACTAAATGCTGAATCAGGACTAGGATAGCTTTCTATTGCAATTATTCTATTGCCGTGGATCTTGACATATTTCTTACGTCTTTAGAGACTTTCATAAGTGTCATCTTTTAAGATATACGAAGAACTCTTTTATGGTGGAGGAGACCAGTGATCAGTGTATATTACAGCTTTCTGTGCTGCAGAAGCTTAATTTTATTAATTTTTTTTCAAACACCAGAATTTAACCCTTTTAAGACTTTGGAAACTTTCATGTAAGTCTTCTTTCTTTCATGCTGTTTCGTTTCCAAGTCCTGAGCATTTCTTGGCTCCACTGAAATCAAAACTCTCAACAAATGATAAAAAAATTCAAGACCTGAAAGTAAAGATTTGAAACTTAACTCACACCAAATCTGTGATTTTGTTGTACTTGAGGATTCTTGCCATTCTTCTGTGAAATACACATCTAATGAATTCTAATATGTGTGCCTTTTCAGAATGGTAGTAACAGGGGTGGTAAGGAGGTGAGGATTTATTGTTGGAAAGTCTTTTCAAAACCAGGAAATTTGATAATGTTATGATTTCCAAAACATATAGATAAAGTATCATATGTGCAAAACTAGTCTACATGGTTTGACAGAGTAAGTTTTGTCATAGAATAGCTACAGACTTAATGCCAACATGACTATACAGTGTAGCTTTTTGTGTATAACTTGCTAAAGACAGGTAGAAATCTTACCTACAGTTACAAAATTGATGTTTGTGAGAGTGCTTTAGCTCTATGCTAAGAGCTAATCCACATTCTGCTGCTGGGTGTAAAGCTTAGGGGCGCAAAGGTTTGAATTATACATCAGCTGTACATCTAGGCAAGTTTGTGAAACTACAGGAGTTTGATACTTGACATTTTCAAGAAGTCAGTGGAGAAGAAAGACCTAGAAACATAAAATACTGTCTGGATTCTCAAACCATTTACCCTTTCCTACAGTGGAAGTGCTTGCAGTATAGTGTAGATCAAGGTCATTTTAAGCTAATTATTTTTAATGATAGAACACTGGCTATGGCAACAAAGAAGTTAGCTTTGGCTTGCATGTTCTGTGTCTTGAGTTGGGTCTCATACTTGGGTTAAGTGCTTTACTGGCAGCCCTAAAAAAATTAATTTAATCCATTTTCATACTTGGGGTGGAATCAGCCAGACCTGTGTCATTTATAGTAGATGTTCATCTGTTCTTCAAGACCTTCCCAGCAGTGAATTTAGAAGTCTGCAGGGGAGCCTTTCTGTTATATTTTATCTGAATTTTCTTGTTGGATTTTAACCCAGTTACTTCTTGTTCTAATCACTCTGGTCATGCAGAACAGGCTGCTACCTTTCTTTTTTTAATGTTTCTTTGTCATGGAACAGTTGTTTTCCTGTTCAGTCTTAAGGTTAACAACCATTGCTCATCTAGTCTTTTCCCATAGTTCCTGTTTTCTAGATTATTTTCACTGATTTCCTGTAGCTGTTCTGTGTGTGACTGACAGCTTTCTGCAAGTTTGTTCAAAAGCTAGGCAACAAAATTCCAGATGCAGCCTCATTTGAATAAAGAGGAGTTCTTTTGCATAACTTCTAGGATACTTACATGTCACAATCCAGTATTTCATTTTCTTAACAGTAAAGGTATTGACTCATGTTAAATTTTTGATGTAGTATAATCCCTTAATCCTTTTTTGTGGATCTACTTCCTGGCCATTTTTTCAGGAACATGTTTTGTATAGTCAATCTTTCCTTCCTAGTAAGAGGATTTAGTATATGCCCTTGTTGAATGATACCCAAGTTTTCTTCACCAAAATTATTCTGAATTTTAAGTCTGTCCTCAGGTGAACTTCTGGTCAGTTTGGTGTTCTTTGGAGATTTAGTAGGCATACTTTCTATTCTGTCTTCCTAAAGACACTAAAAACACTGAAAAGCACTGGACCATTTGATAAAGAGCAATTATAAGGACTATTCTGAAAACAATTTCTTACCAGTTCTACATTTACTTGATAGTAACTGTTTTCATTATTTGCTTCTGAGACTGTTGTGTGAGGCCAGGTCAGAAACCTCGCTAGTAAAGATGGTACATATACTACCCCCTTTTCAACATAGCTTGTTACTCTTTTGAGAAGAATTAGTCTCCCTCCTCCTCCCTGTTGAGTTGTTAAGCATGTTCTCAAATTAGCTAAGTTAAAGCTAAGTCAGATTGCTTCACAGTGCATTGCAGTCCCTACTGTGTCTCTATTGTATACAGATGTTAACTTATGCTTTCAGGTGGATTTGAGAGTGTGTTGAAAGAAATGCAAGTATAGGAACTACTCTTTATTCAGAGGATTTATATTTATAGTGTACCACTGCTTATGGAGGTTCAGAATAAAAACTCCTCTCCATTGGGTGGATACTGAAATCTATAAGTCAAGTTTTCTGAGTTTTTTCATGATCTTATTTTCCGTGTGTGTAAAACAGAGTTCTTTGTCACACCTATTGGCCTCCTACCACCATCACTTCCCGTCTTCTTTGAGAATTTAAGTGTTTGTCTTTCTCTGTAGTGACATCTCTGGAAGATTGTAGAAAAAGTGGTAATAACCTTGTAGAACATTTTCAAGGGAATCTTTAACTATATAAACGTAAAATTGTAGATGGCTTATAAGCATTTGTATCTTCTGGCTTTGTCACTGTAACTTGTAAGGTAATAGCAACATGCATATTGCATGAAAACTTCCAATTAGTCATTTCCTGTTAACTTGGGATGCAGTGAACTACTTATATCAGTAAAACTGGAAACAACAGAAGAGCCAGAAAGTACTGAATTAAGAATGCTACTTTAATTCATTAGATAACACTTTTACTCATGTTCTGCATCATGCCACTCTCCAGAGGCAACTATAGATACTTCTGGTTTTGCTGCAGTGTTACAGACGAATGAGATTTATTTACCAGCAGCAAGGGATGCCCCTCATTTTTTTCTCTTGCTGAGGCTGCTGCTACAGCTTTATAGCTATCTTTTTGTGGGGGTTTCTGGAGTAAAACTTTGCATTTCTAGCTAATAAGTTGTTTTCATAATAATATCCAATATCCAGTCCTCATCCGTCTCTTTTTCTTTATGTGTCTTGGGGAAGTTGACTAGATCTCTCTTCTGACGAGTTTTGCCTCAATCAGCAGCCCCAACTTGGACTGTGGGGATCAGCTGCCTGCTCCTTTACAGTTATACCCTGACCCTTCTGCTGATACACCCAACACTGAAGAGTCTAGTTAAGGCCATACACCTCAAGGTCTGTATGCATGCATGTATACTGACCAAGTATGTCAGCTCCCTCCTTGCTAGGAGGTCAAGTAGCTGATTTTGGAGGCAGGAGACAAAATAATTACCGAAGCCAAACCTATGGACATACACAGTGTTTGGTGAGATTGTGCTGCTGCTGCCCTCAACAACCTGTAAATTCAGTTGACACCCTCCCAGGGAAGCTAAGCTGTAAGACACAGACGAGCTTCATCACTAGCTGTCGCTGCAGCCTGCTGTTCTGTAACTGTTGGCATGACAACCGTATTTCCTAGAAAAAAAAACAGGAAGGAGGAGTTTGCTTCCTGACCCTAGAAGCATTTATGTTCTGGAAGTATTTCATGCTCTAGCAGATTGTATCTGTGCACCACTTCTAACAGGAGTGCAAAATACTTTGCTGGATCCCATGGCAGATCATTTTCTAGGGGAGTCATCTACTAAGGACTCATTGCTAGGGCAGGCTTCAAGAATCAGAGGATTTGTTTGAGTAGTTACAAGACTTAAGAAAGTCGCGTCTGGATTCAGCTTCTCATCAAATTTAATTGCTGGCTAGGTGACATGACTGAAGTTTTATTGCCTAGTCATGCAGTTTATTCGAAATAGCTTTGCATGTTGGCCAGGGAAACACACTTGAGTCCAAAAAGCTCAGTGTTTCGTTTACCTCATGCAGACATGCAAAAGTCAACCATTGTGGACTACTTATTTTGCTGATGTAAAAATTGTAAGCATTTGGTCTGTAATTAGTCAACCTTACTGATACTTAAAAACAGAATACATACAGAATATCTGGTGAATACTGTTTAACATAATCATGACGAAAATTTTATTTGCTTTTTTGTTTATGTTTACTAACTAAGGTAAATAAGTTGTATAATAAATTGAAGTACCTAGCAGGAAAATGTTGAGCAAGTTTTCAACTGTTTTCTCATCAGCTGGAACTTTACGTAACTTTTTGATTTTACACACTGTCTAATGGTCTGTTTAAAGTTAGGTCTGGCATCAGAGGTAGTAAAGTTGGGCCAGCTTGTTACTACAACTTGACATAAATTACTAAATGTTTTTCAGTTAGGTTTGTGTTTTCTGAGAGAGCTTCACTTTTACATATACAACTTTAGAATCAATACTAAGAAGATATTTTAAGACATGGTTTTGTAAACTGTTATGGTGGAATTTGGTCTTAGAGTAGTCTTCGTTAGATACTGAAGTAGCTGTGTGGAAAATCAGCATTACATTTGATAACTGTTTTAGCTTCACTTTTCAGCTACTGGTTGTTATTTTCAATTGCAATGCAGGTTTTTTTATATAGTCTATATTGGAGGCTGAGATTCTGTGAAGGAGGAGAATATAACTAACCTTTTACCCAGTGCGTAGTTTATCTGCATAGTTCATGTACATGATACCCCTCCACCCCTGGTTTTCTCTCTTCCCTACTCTATACCATTTCTGGTTACAATTGTAAGTTTCCTGACTTGCTGCTAAACCTGTATAACAGTCAAGTAAGTGAGTATTTGCCCAGGGCATTTGAAGAAAATTGCATTCTAATCTAAACTCTGGTCTGTAGTATTGAATTGCAGATCCAACTGAATTTTTTAAACAAGGCACGTTTAAAAGACTTTGTCACTGGAGGCTTAAAAAGTCCACCATCCCAGAGTGTTGTCCATTTTGTGACTAGCAATCATCAGGATGCCCCACGTACTATTTTTTAATGTACAAGGTGAGGCTGATAAGTTTTATGCATGCGGAAGCTGATTTCTTGAAGGACTAGGAGTTTGGACATGACTTTAAGGCCTCACAAAGCCAAGCCATTTTTATGTTCTGAGTATTACTATCTATTTAAGAAAAGGAAAAAAATGGCTACTTTTAAGTTGCATTGAAATTAAAACCAAGGAAGCAGTTTAGATGAAAGGGGCTTTTCTTGGCTTTTGATATATGAAAGGGAATTTAAATGCATCTACCTGATAGGTTTTGTTCTCTGTTTGGCAAGATGGGTTTGTTAGTTTATGAAGAAAAGAACCTGAGTTACACCCTGGATATCTTTTTCAGAAGCTGGAGGTAGGATTGAGAGTATTAATTTTGGAAACTAGCAAAGTACTTTGAAATGCCTCTTCAGTATTTGAGAGATAGTCTCAGTAAGGCAATTTTTAGTGTTCCAGAATTAGTTTTTGTGTGAGAAGGACCTCTAGTCAGAAAATCTGAACAGCTGTTTCAGAGGAATACCTATCAGTAAAACATCTTGCCTTATTTTCATGAGATTCTTTTTTTTTTTCAGTCTGTGATTTTATCCATATGATGTTACATGTAAAGTACCATAACAAATATTAACAGTTTCAATTGCAATTGTACATATATTCTCCCCTAGAAAACATTAGAATAATACTGTCATATAAACACCTTTCTGTATTTTTTAAAAATGTGAGTAGTATTGTTAACATTAGACTAAAATAAATTGCATTTTCTTTGAAATAGCTGTGCTTTTCTGACATACCAAGTTTATATAGCATGGCAACCTGAGTTAAAACTCTGGATTTCAGGCTTTGCTATATTATTATTGTTTCAAGTGCAATATTTTGCATGAAAAAACTAGGCCCTGTAGTTAAGACGCATGAAATACTCTTCATGTGGAAGGTCAAAATTCAAATCAATTCCCAAAACTGAAACACAAACAACTACTAGATATTTCACAAAATCCACAAAAAAAGGAGGTCTGCATCAAGATTTTAAAACATTACTGTTGCTAGGGTCATTTGGCAACAGAAAGAGAAGCAGCAAGCATTTTAATACTTAGGTCCACTGCATTGTTACGTTCTCTGACATGCCTTGACAGTAATAATGATAGGTCATACGTAGTAGGTGACCTTTTGTCACCTATCAAACTTTTGTATAGAGGCAATAAATTTTCCTATGTTGGTTTGGATTTACAAAACGGTTAAGAAGTTACCCATACTTTCCCAAGTTTATATTGTGGCCATTGTATTTATCCACTCTGCAAAAGGGAAGCATTTAGTATTTTGCCTTGTCATCAGGAGCAAACTGAGAGACTGTTACTGTAAAGTGCCATCTTTTGAAGGCAGACTTGAGCTGGTGATGGGAAGCTTCACACTGATGTTTTCAATGCAGCAAGCATGACAGGCAAAAGTAATCCTTTTGGTGCATCAGTGTATGTATACAGAGCTCTGCTGCTTCTCTAGAAACCCACAACTTAAATGAAAGCAATTCGTCTCTTCTTGTATGTAAACAAGTATGGAAGTACTAACTTAGCAAATATGGAAGAACAGGAAGTCTCAGACTGAACTTCTCCAAAATTACTCAGCTTATCCTTAGGCCTGTCATGAGTGGAAGGCCTTAGGCAGTTAGCTTCTTGAGCCATCCTGAAGTACTCTGCTTGATGAGTGGAATGGTGTATTTCCTTACTGTAGCAGCGGAATTTTAACTTTAAAAAAGGAAAATCCTACAAAAGTTTTCCAGTAATCATAACCCTGTAATTTCATCCTGTACTCTGAAATTGTCAAGTTTAGAGTGCTGCAGTTTACGGTTTAATGGATAACCATTACGTATTCTTTTCAGTTGCATCTGACAATGTAATAAAATATTTTTAGCTGGATTTCACACTCAGAACCATAAGATTTTGTTGCTGCTTACAACCTTGCTTTATTTTTTTTTAGGTTTTAGTGCCTTTTTTAACACTATACATTATTCTGTTGAGAAACTTCACTTCTTCTTAAGCCTCATTGCCTTTCTAGGAATCTTCTTTGTATTCTTCAGTTAGCCTTTGCTTCAATAATAGTTTTTGCTTGTCAGCCTGTGATTTGCATTGCAATTTATCCCAGAAGACCAAAAAGGCCTTGTAGACACATATTGTTCGTGTTAGATTTTTACTTTTAGGCTGTGATATGGTCTAAGTCCTGCCACAGTCTGATAACTGCAGCTTTAGAAGCATCCTGAAAACATGGAACTACTGCATCACTGCTAGAAGTTAGCCTCACAAAATACTGTTTCAGTATAAAGTACATAAAGGATACATATAACTTAGCTTTTCTCAGCAGGTTGTCCAAAGTTTGACTTAGTTTCATTTCATGCTATCTTTTTCCAAATTCTGCAAAGTTATTAAAAAACTATATTGGAATTGTCTTAAAGGTCTACCTCCTACTGTTTATTCTTTAAACACAGTCTATTTCTATGAGTAAAATTTTTTTCCTCTGTCAGCATGGGAAGTGAGTAGTCTAATCTCTTGCCATACATTTTTTTATATCATACTCTCTCAACATTGCATGCTTCCCATTCTTAATTGCCTCAGAGTACCTTCATTAATAGTGATAGATGTCTATAACCAATTTCCTGCGCTATTGGAAAAATCCTTCAGCTCTTTTCTGTGAATAAGTAGGTACAAGACATCCTATGAACATCAGCTGAAAAATAGTGAAACTATAATGGTTTCTGAAAACTGGGGCTTTTTGCATTATATTTGTTTTATGCAAGATATTTTATCTGTTTTGTTTTGCATTTATTTTCTCCGTTTTGTTCCCATTTGATTATTTTCCACATTTTAAACTTGGGATAAAAAAAAAGTCTGTTTGAGAATGTGTGAACATTCTTAAATATAAGTGAAAAGGAGAACATACAAAAGAAACTACTTAATGTTATGACTATTGTCAGAAGCTGAGTTTACTTTGACATGCATAAAAGAACCAGTTTAAGGTTTGTACTATTACCTTCTCATTTTGCATCATTAAGAACGGTAGTGTTTCAGGGCACACTTAAAATTTATGCTCACCTGTGGAATAGAAGCCTTTTGTTAGTCTGTTAGTGTGTTGATCAAAAAGAGAGAAACACTTAGTGTTTTTCTGAGCAATTAGAGGTCGTCACTGGATATCTGTTCTTGACAGCCAAGTAATTCATCTATTCTAAGGCTAGAGATTTGGCTCAAAATGAGTGATTTCACACTGGAAATCTGCTAATCATCCCTTTGTGTTTTATTCCTTAGCTGTGTTGTTTGCATAGTAGAAGAAAAGGTGGCTTCTTAAACTTTCTACCAGGATATGGTATCCTGCTGTTGACTGTGTTGCAGAATGAGAGTTGGTCCTGTCTACTTACCTTTATCCAGTGCTTAGAATTGTCAAATTTATTTTTGCTATAGAAAAGATATCTGTCACTGCAAATGTTAGCAACTTTCACTGGAAGCAAATGTGGTCCTGGAGAGAGCTAAGGCTGAAGTTTCTTTCCAAAGGACTGATCTGGTGAGCGTATAAACCCTGTCTTTATACCAGGTATCTTTCTGATTTAATTAGTAGAGTCTCAGAAGAAAAGGGAGGCAGTGCTCTTTGAATGAAGAAAGGCTAAGCCCTGGAAAGTTTTTTAAAATAAGTTAAAAAATAATCCATTAATTCCCATTTTGAAGGACTGAATTTTGAGAATTTTTTTCATAAGGAACAAAATCAAATATGAGAGTTCTGTCTTTAGCTCTCAGCATTAAAAGCTGCAAAACATTAGCCACACTGCCAGCCTGTCAGGACATGCAACATTACAAAGTACAGATTTCCTGCCTTTTTCCACAATAGAAGAATATAACATCCCTAAAAAAAAAAAAAGGTAAATATCCATAAAACCAGCCCTATTATTCAAGGAAAAAAGGATAAATGAAGTTTATAAAAAGATAAATTAAGTTTGTGTGGTACTAAGAAGCTGGGCCTTTGGCAACTGCAACAGTATTTTGTCAAAGACTAGGTAAACAGCAACAGGAAATACTTGTCTCAAGACTGGAAAGAGAAGCCATCCTGTTACAACTGTTTATTAGTGGTCAGATATAAATGTGTTTCTGATTGGTTTTTTGTATTCATAAACAGTGACCATATATAAATGTGTTTCTGATTGTTTTTTGTATTTATGATCTCCCTTGTAAAATAAACAACGTCTTATCTGACTGGGAGACAATAAATCCTTCGAATGTTGTAGAATTCCTGTTTTTCCTTGATTTGGGATCTGGTTTTTATTGTTGAGTATCTTCATGACTTCATTGCAGCTTGTTTCCTCCTGCTCTGCAACATTTGTCTGTGAGCCTGGACAGAATGTAGTTGTTAACAGAAATACTACTAAATTGTCTTAAACTTTGTTCATAAGTGGTAAACTAATTAATCAACTGTTTTAGCAAATCATTAATATTGGAATAAAAAGCTAATCTCAGAAGAATGGTAGAATGATATATCCCTACAGTAAAAGATTATTGTAGACCAAAGAAGAAAGATCTGGAAGTGAAACCCACAAACTAAGCCATACCAATCTTTATTTTATTTTCGTTCTAAACAGTGAGATGCCAAGGAAGATAGAATATCTCCTGTTGTAGGACACAAAAGTTTTGTGTTGTTGACTAAATTGCATGCTTATTATTTTAAAGGAATGTAGGAAAAAGTAAAGTAATCTCCCCCACCTCACCCTGGCACACCTCAGAAAAGCTAATTTTCTCATGCAATTCATTTTCCTTGCTGCCCCTCCTAAGGAAGATAATGTACTTGGTAAAGGAAAAAAGCACAACTGGAGTACCAATTATCTTACAATATCTTTGTCAGTATATTGTCTTCTACACTGCTGAAATAGGTGAGTCAGAATTCTGGATAAGTCAGGGAGAAAATGCCAATAAAAATAAAAAAGGGAGAAAACCTTCCACTTCCACTCTTCCTCACTGAAAAAAACCCAGTCACTCTGGAGCACAAACTGCTCCAGAATCCTGTGTATGCAACAAACATAAGCATCTACATCATACTGAACAAGATAAAGGGATAAAAATGAGGCATCTCTGTCATGTTAGATTTTACTTCAGGATGGATTGCTTGTGAATCTGAAGCCAGGAAGCATGTATCTTCCATCAGCTGTTTTCCTGTGCTGGTGAAAATTGCATGTGATAGATCATTCACAAATGGAAAGACTGCAGCAGGTACCAAGCTGGCAGTCAATGCCCTCTTCCCTAAACAGGACCTTTCTGTGATTAGGGTGAAATGAAATGCTTCCTGCTTGAGTTCCTGTCAGAGGTTTTCTTGGATTTCCTGCTCATCCATTTTAATTCAGCAAGCCATTGGCATCTGCAGTCATCAAAAAAGCCCAGACTTTTTCTGTCCTTACCAAGCTTGTTGAGAGGTTCTTACAGTTCTTCATCTTTGGTGTTTGATCTGATTCACTTTCGGCAAGGGAGACTTGAAGAAATCAGGACCTTCTGCACAGGAGAAAAAATGTAGCAACTCATGACTTAACAGTGTTATTTGTAAAACTTGTAGACAAAAGTGAATGTACAAAAGTAAATTGCTATTTTTATGCATCTCAATTATATCAACTGAATATTATCTTCATGTATGCACATTAAATAAGTGATCATTTTCTCCAGACATTTTAAAAAGCAAGTATGTATAGAAAAATTTATTTCATATTAACTTTAAAAAACACGTGCCATGGCTTACTTACAGTTGGTTCCTGTTTTGTTGTCATTTAGTTATTTTATGTTACAATTGCAAACTAAAATTAATACCGGTCTTGAAAGATAGCTTTGGTCACATTAAGTGTATTCCTTTACAACTGCGAGTCTAAAGACTTATTCCCACCCACCCCACCCCCCCAAATTTGCCTGCAGTATTTTCTAAGTGATAGTCTTGCAGTGTCTTTCTTGAGTTAGTTACATCTCATTCAGTCTGTAAATTTTACTTCTATTTATACTGCCAAAGATACCTGCAACTATTTCCAATGCCAGTGTGTTAACAGTGTTTACTTTTGGAGTCACCAGTATGCTGTAAGGTTCTGAGCAATCTGAAGGCAAACTGAAATACGCAGTATACCATCTGGTTCAGAACTGCTATTATAAAATCCCTTTCAGAATATGTTTGTTTATCATCTGGCAACTTTCATGCGCAATATTTCACAAGTCCATTGTCCTCCAGTCTTGAATGGGAGAGCTCTTTAGAAAACAGGCTTTTTAGAAACAGGCCATTACTCCAAGTGACAAGAGCTGTTCAGCAGGTGATCTAGCTTTCTAAAAAGAAGGGCAGAAAATTTGGGAAAAAAACCAACCAAACAAACAAAAAACTGCCACCACAACAAAACAGTTCCATTTTGAGGAGGTTGATATGAATAGTTTCTGGTATAGAATTTGTTTGAATTTTTTTCCCCCCTTCTTTGTGTTGCTTCTAGGTTAGGTTGGCTGGTCAAAAGGCTGTTCAAATTAAATCGTAAGAAGATAAAAAGTACAAATGTATGTCAAATGGGAGGGGTAAATCACACTTACTTTTGAAAACTGCAGAAGACAACTAGAGATAGTTTTGTAGATCTTTTTAAGAGTGTGGCTGAGTAGCTGTGGACTGCAGAATAGTGATGATTTTTGGTCATTCTACACTCAGTGTCTTAATACAGTGAGTGTGTGTTTTCTCAGTGCTCTGATTTGTTAAGCAAAGCATGTTTGTAGTCAGCATGATACAGTTTTTCACCTTTTTATCACCCAGTTCCTTCCCCCTAATGGAGCACTTTCCATGTGCTCGGTGAGCAGGCTGTGAGTCCTGGTATCATCAGGAATTATTGTGGTCTTCAGTCTTTCTGTCCCCAAAATTTATGAAAAGCTCATTACTTCCAAAATCACTTTGAGTTGTTCCATTTGAAATCATAGTTTGCCTTTTGGGGGAGGGAAGAGTGAGACTAATTATTGATTTATTTTTTTTTTAACCTGATTTCACTTTTGAACAGAAGAAAATATATGTCCTTGCCAATGTAGTTTGCCATAACTTGGAGCAAGTTCATCAGTGCTGGCTCTGCATGATGCTTTACTTTGTAATTGTCACGTTAAAGATTAAGGTTTACCATTAAGATATTTTACATTAAGATTAAATATTAGGATATTTTATGTGAAATATTTTTATCAGACCAGAAAGAAAACACTGAAGATAAAAGCTTTGATCATATAAATATTTTAAATAGATACTTTTTTTTTTTTTAATGTGATACTCTGTTGCTTTGGTTGAGAGCATTTCTCTTTAAAGGTAAGTATGTTGTTGCATGGTTCTGTTGAGCCTTTTTAGCATCAGTCTTTAAATCAAAATGCAAGGAAAAACTATTTATAATTTGCAGTATTGTTTTCCTTAATGTCTAATTAAAAATAGGCACCTGGAGTTTCTGTGCAAATAATTAAGCAACTATTAATAGTTTTCAAATGCAAACTAAAAGACAATCTATCTTCTCCACTTCTCAAAAAGAAGCAAGTTTCAGCGATGTGAAGATGCAGGTCCAGACTGATGAACATATGGCTGAAGGACTCAGTTTCCTTATTTTGCAGAAGTTCGGCATATCTGAGAAGACCAGTTATTACAAGTTCATGTGTTTTTGCAATAATTGCATTCTGTTTGTGTTTTTAAAAACAACAACACTTCCATTTCTACCTAAGTGCTGGATGGAGACTTTCTGGAATATTCCTTATGTGGACGAGAATAAGTCAGCAGTGAAAGAAAGGAAAAACTGGATGTATTCACTAATTCTTTGCCTTTGGCAGATTTTAATCTATACTCTGTTTTAGTTTAGTCCCAACAAAACTGGTCTGGTAAATCTCTTGTGCGATACTATCCAGCAAGGAGAGGAAATTTAGTTAAAAAACTTTTCATCAATCCTTATACTTATCTTCAGGTATTTAGTCATTGCACTGTTGGTATCAAGTATCTTACACGCTTTCATCATCAAGGGCGTTCTTCTTCACAGTCTTTATCTGTAGTATTCTGACCTCTATGCTGTAGCATAGCAAGAGATAATTAGCTAAAATGTAATGGAACTTGCTTTAGAGAACCAAGAAATAATTCCAATGTGTGGAAATTAGAAACAGTCCCAGGCATCAGGGGTGTCACTGTTGAGAAACTAAGCAGGAGAACCAGATTTTGAAGAGAACTTTTGGAGCAGATGAACTTCAGGTTGGAAAGTTGAAGTCCTCATCAGTTGTCAGATATAATCTGAGAACCAAAATGTAAAATAAAGAGGGGTAGGGTTCCAAATAGAGCAAGATGGGGGGGAAAAGTGGAATTTCTCTTGGAATATCAGTATAGGACTTGAAGAATTATGCTGAGGAATGAAATTGGTGTGGGCAGGTAAATGACATTTTAGTGCTTTTGGTGTTTGTTAGTAGCCTTGTGTAGCATTCTTCTACTTCTTTCTTCTCTTCCAAATTGGTAAATGGGAACTTTACTTTGCAAAGCAGTCATCTGTTTTTCGTTACTACATTACTGACACGTTTTTTTCGTTTTAAGTGCTTAACAGCCCTTAAACTTAGTGCCTCTTGGCCAGTAGTCAGTACAATGCCCAGGTAAATTATTTGTTTTTCCCGGAAAAGTTCATTCTTTGGAAATTTATTATGACTGGGTTAGTATCTATGTTCAGGGACTTGAGAAGTTGACTTTTTTTCTGTTCACCTATGTTCTATAAGCTTTGTATGGAAACATGAAGTTTAATTATCATGCTAGCAAATCTGTTCATGTGGTAATGTTAGTCACAAGAGCTCTCTTCTAACTTTGCAAGTTGGAGAGACATAGGGTGTTGATGTCTGAAGGGAAGGGGGCAAGCTATCTTATTGTTCATTTCATTAAGATAAAATCAGAAAGGGACGCAGGAAGAGATCTCATGTTCTTTCGCATTTCCCATTTAATCTGAATGTATTTTCAGCATTATAAGACTAACATGATTGTTGACTTGCAGAAGGCAGTCGTGAAACGAAACTCAGAGCTGTACCTCTTAGTGCTTATTTGGGTCCATAATTCTCAATTGAAAAGGTGTTCCGTTGTGGTGCTGTGTCATGCTCTCAAGAGGAAGTTAAGAATACATCCATAATGTCCTGCTCTTCAAATGGAGAAATAAAACAGATTCCATTTGATCTTTCCTTTGTTTCTGTGGTGCTTATTTGGTTGTATCCTTGTTCACTAAGAGTACTTCCACCTCAAAACAGCTTTTCCTTTATGAAGAGGAAAATGTAATTGCAAGCAGAAATCGGAAGGCCAACTGTCTCAGAAGTAACTTCTACTTGCCTTCTGAAAAATCCACTTTTGTGGGTTTGTTTTTTGGGGGGCGGAAGCTTCCTTTTGGAGGAAGGCAGTTTGGTTTCTTTAATCCATGGTCAATATGCTCTTCCTTAAAATTCTGGTGCCCTGTGTAGCCTGCGTGCTCTTAGCTCTTTAGCAAGGAAATTGTTCTGTGTACGTGGATCAGGACACAGCATTAAGATACAGAAGAGTGGGAAGATATTGTCAGTCCTGGACTTAACATTGGGTTCTCACACTTCCACTGGCATCTTGGGCTTTAATGAGGTGCCCAGCCTTTTGCAAAATTTGACATTAAATTTTCACAGCTTTCTTTCAAAAATGAAGTCTCCAAACTTTTTTGTACTCCTTAGTCCTGTTTCCTTAAGGGAAGGAAGGTGTTAAATTTTCATTTGTGTACTATTTTCCTTGACTCCCTTGCTGTTCACCTCGCTAATCCAGAGGCATTTGACCATGGGAGATGACTGTGCTATCTTGCACCCTTGCACAGCCCATCATCTGTCAGGAACTGGTGATTTGTGTGTGGAATTTGTATCGTTATTGTACTGATAAAGGTTTGGAAGGGCATTCTCTTTGGTGTGGCACTTCAGCCCTAGAACAGTAAGCTTTTCTAACAAAGAGCTCAGTCAGATGAATTAGTTTAATAAATATTTCGTTGCTCATACACACATGCGTGCATCCTATGTGTAGACATATGCAAAGAGCACTAGTATCTCTGCTGATAATTGATTTATGTGATATAGTTTTAAGCCACCTTTTGAGGCAGCATAAATCATATAGGTTTAGTTTTAAATATTACTGTTTCTATATAAAATATAAGTTTGCCACTTGAGAACTAATGTTAGGAGTCACAATAACAACATTTTTGGACCGCTGGTATTGTCACACTGATTTTCAAGTAGTGTCACTGAAGTCTTAAATTAAGGAAAACTGTCTGAGTTTACATTCATGTATATAAATTTTGAAAGCTGAGTATAGTAATAGATTGATCTGTTAGCTAAGTAGACAGTTTAATATTTGTTTGCAAATCTGTAGTATGCTAAGGATTAATTTGCTATCTGCTAGTCACTAATTTTAAGAGTGCAAGAGTAAAAAAAATCTTTTTACTTTTATCTTTTCTCTTTGTCCTGATACTTTTTTTCCAAAATATTACCTACTCCAAGGAAGAATTCTATGCAGAATTCTAAAATTAGTTGTTAGTAAACTCTGTGAAGACAGTACCACTGTTATTTTTTTGGCAGTAGAAAATTTGTCAAGCAAACAAAGAATAAAAATATATTTTAGTTAAGTGAATACCAGTTTTCTGAAGGACAACAAAATGTTACCAAAGTTAACAAAATGATAATTCAATTTGGTTTGGTTTTTTGATTTCTTGTAAAGCAGAATAGATTTTTATATCAGTTTCCATAACCAAAACCTAATCTGTTAACTGTGGAGCAATAGGAATACATTTTCTATAATAAATGCATCTTTAAAATGCATGCAACCTATTTCAGTTTTAAAATCATACATGAAATTGTCTAATTGTGCTGTTACAATTAAAATGCTAACAAGAATCAGTAACTGCACAGCTAAAAATCTAATTTGGAATGCCTAGAATAATAAGGGGAGAAATATGATAAGTAGTTGTCAATATTAAAGCAGGCTGAAGGAGGAAGGCTTCGGGCCTTGTAGTAGGTAGAATGAAACAGCAGATTTGAGTATCCACAATCCTTTCAGTATTAAATTTTCAGTAAAATAAAATTACTTGTATATGAAAACATAGCCTTTCCCCAGCTCTCTTTTTTTTCCTGATCAGCTGATGAAGAGACTAGCAGCTCGCTGCTTTGCTGGCTTGTTAATTTTATCCCCACTAACTGTGATTTCCGATAGCCGGCCTGCTGATAGTGGTAAGGTAAATATCCTTTTTCATTGCCGTCTTGAAGATTCAGTAGAACTACCATCACAGGCATGTGTAGGTGTGTAACACATCAAAAGTCGGTGTTCTCCGTGTTTCAATGTACAACTGAGTGCTTAAGGAGAGTAATGACATTAACTGTTGACAGCCTTGCATGCTGTATTTATTATTAGCTTTTCTAGCTTCCAAGATATGCAGAGAAATTGCCTTTTCTTAATCTTCGTTAGCTGCAGTGGTTTATAGTAGGTATCCTGCTTTAGCCAAATGAGTATTAATGAATTTGTGTGCAGATATTTTTTTTCTCCTGCTTTTTCTTCCTAACTCATCAGATCTCAAGCCTCCTTCATAGTGGTTATCTGAATGCTGTGGAAGCATGATGTAAATTGTCTTTTGATTATTAAGGCCTAGTTTCAGGCTGTCCCTCAGGATTCTGCGTTCGTGTTTGTTCTGTGGATTTGCACATCGGAGGATGCATAGGAAACAGATTTCAAAATCCCACTGGTGTTTTTAACATGCCAGGCTGTTTTGTGTTGTGCATCAGGTTTTGTTCACAAAATGTTTTTCAAGAGACATTGTACACAATTGAGAAAAATTATGTCTGGGCTGTAATCACTCTTTTTATATTGATTGTTATGCTCACATGATCATAAATATTAGCCATGTTTGGTGCTGTGAAGAAATGAAGGTAATTGCCTTATGATTAGAGCTCTTTCAGCTACGAGAAAGGACTGATTAGCATTTGCATGTACTCAAGGCAATATTGGGAGGCAAAAGGGACAAATACCAACATCAGTTATGTTCTGAGAAAGCATTAATCAGAAAGCCTAGTTTGAAGATTGTTTTATTTTTAATTTCATTTTTCTTATGACCCGGTATTTTTATTTCTTTTGTTGGCTTTCCCAAATCAAGAAAAGTTCAGCTTCTTGCTTTATCACATGGATCTGATAGTCAGTGTATGAACAGGTTCCCTTTATTCCTAGTTTGGTTTTTTTGTAGCAATTTTTTTATCCCTCTACATAGTGCTGCTGGGTCTGATTAAAAGCGTACATCCAGGTAATTGAAACTAGTGTTCATTGTTTGTGACTGGGGGGAGAAGGGGGGGGGGGGTTGATTTGGTGGGGGTTTTTTTCATCCCATGTTATGAGTGCTTTTTGCAGTAAAACACTGTACTGTCAGTGTTGCTGCCTATCTGTTGGTTACTGTTCTAGGGGAAAATGATAGATTTTAGAGATGCTTCTAATGCTTAGGCGATTTGAAAGTTGCTTAAACTATTTGTAAGAGAAGTTGAGTTGTCACTGCATAAAGTGTCTGTGTGTTGTTTGTGCGCACAAAGAACTGTGTGTGATCTGGCTTTGGGAGCCAAGCACGGTTTAGACTCTCCTGTTTGAAAACATGCAATATCAAAGCCTGTTTTGCATGGAACTACATAAGCCAGAACTGCCACTGACATGAACAAATGAATGTTTGTTGTACACTTACTGACACGGTACCACAGGCCGTTATTGTGTGTGACACTGTGAGTTGGTGTGGAATTCAAGGTTTAGATAAACGTGCATCTGTTTAGATGACAGTGGGATTCTTAGAACAAGTTAATGTTTAGTGTCTCTTTGATTGCTAGTAACTCAGTTTCTTGTTGTACTCTTTTTTATAAATAAGCTGAATGTTTTGAGTTGAATTATCTGCATCCTGTGGGGTTGTGTTTTTGTTTTTAAATACAGTTTGTTTTTTCCCTTTGCAATATCTCTTTTGTTTAAAAATCATACTTTTTGAATCCATGGTTGTCAGGCAATTGAAGACGGCAATTTGGAAGAAATGGAAGAGGAAGTCCGGCTTAAAAAACGGAAGAGACGAAGAAATGTGGATAAAGATTCAGGGAAGGAGGATGGAGAGAAAGCAAAGAAAAGAAGAGGCAGGCCTCCTGCAGAGAAGTTGTCACCCAACCCACCCAAACTGACAAAACAAATGAGTGCTATCATTGATACTGTGATAAACTACAAGGATAGGTGAGCTTGGAGTTGGTCTCTCTCTGGTCTCTCCCTCTCTGTTGGTATCTCTCTCTACATTTTTTAATGGTTTCATTTTTGTTTTCAGTCTTTAGAAGGATTTGCTGACACAGCATTTCTGAAAGTAATTCCATTTAGGGCCTGATCCTGTCTCAGTCTTTGTAGAGGGTTTTTTAAAGACCCATCTGATACGAAGTTGTTGAAACACAAATAGAAAAAGTAGGCATAGAACTCCTGCTTAGAAATGAAGTGATTCTGCTCAGGAGGTGTACTTAAGAACATTTAGCTTGAGTGAGTGAAACTTTTCTTCAGTTTAGTGGTGCAGCATGTGTCAAGATTAATCTTTTCAAATACATGGCTACAGATTTATTAATGCAAATTAGCATGGGTCTCACCATAACCTGAAAGACTGCCCCAAAAATGTAGAGTTCATATCATGAGCCTCTGAGGTGCCAAAGGAAAATCTGTAGAAATACTGAGCATAATATCTTGTCTGCAGCTGAGATGGAAGCCTGTTTTTCAAGAAATCCCTATTGTCAGCATAACAAAATGCTAAATAGCTTGACCTTAGGAAAAAATGTTGCTTCTAATCTGAAATGTCATTTGAAGACTTCTGTTTTACAGGTTTAGTATCTGTGCTTCATGAGGAAGAAATTGGGGATTGGTTAATAGCATCTTTGAACCAGACTTGTTTGGGAAAGTTGTATTTTTTAATTCAACTTCTATTTGCCAAAAATGAGTAAAGCCTTCTTGTGTACTTATCCCTTCTTTGCTGTACATGGAATTACTTAAATCATATAAGGAGCAATGATAAGCTAAATGAATATTAAATGCATTCAGAGAAAATAAAAAAGTATTTACATTACATGACCTGCACAAGTGTAACAATGTAATTTTTGCATGTAAACAACTTTCAGTCTGTGACTTCAAATGACAGGTTCCACTTCCTTTTTGGCAGCTACTGCTCTGGGTCTGCCTGTACAAGGTTAACTTGGGCTGTATCTGGTGAAGCACACAGAGCTGTGATGCCTGACTTTTGGCACATAACTACTGAAGTGAAGCATTCTGTGATCTGTGGGCTCCATAGAGTACTTTGAAAAGTTTATTGCATCAGAACAGGATTCACAGCAATGAACATTATGAGCAGGAAGCAGACTACAAACTCAGTGTATTCAGCTTGCTGTGGCCCTCAACTAACAGAATAGCTGAGAAAGAAGTGTTTAAAGTTCAGGTATTCCAGGCAGGGCTGCAAGGAAGCTTCTGTTTATTTTGAATCCCTGGCCTTGAGCCTTCTCCTGAAGTCAAGCCCTTCGGATCAGGGCACCTATGTCTCATTTTTGAAATAGCAAGCAAGGTTACTTCCGCTAGTGTCCAGTAGGGGATAGCTACTGATAGTAACTGATAGTTACTGCAGAAGTTAAGTATTTTTGCCTGTTGCCTGTGCCCCAGGAAGTTCATATCTGATCTCTGTCAAACAAGTTAACCACTGTGCTATTATGTATTGACAAGGCATACTATTCCCTCTCCCAGGAGCCCACATTTATTCATGACAGAATAGGTTCCCACTTTAAATAAAGTGTATGGAGCTCTATTCTGTTAGGAATTAAAAATGCCTGTTAAACTGAGCTCTTCAGTGTGATGAGCTATGCAAAAGAATTCCAAGTTCCTGTATTCTGATTTTTTTGTGAGCTAGCATCAAACCACTCAATCCTATGAAAGTTGAGACAGAACAGAATTCCACATTTAGGCATCAGAAAACTTTAGTATCTTGAAATCTTTGGAGTTAACGTTGTTCTAAAGTTTGATGAACATTTTCAGGATTTGCAGCTTTAGAATTAAGTGGATTTTAGGCATTGGAACCTTCAGCTTTGTTGGGGTTCATGTTTGTTCAGCTCTGGGCTTTTGTGTGTGTGAAGGCAATTGGGGCAAGTATAGAGGGACAGGTTAATTGGAAGAAAAGTAGGCCATGAGCTTCATCTGGGGAAAAAAAGGGGTTTCATATATGTAGTATTTAAATGCTTGAAATCATCTTTGTCTTTAGCTTAAATTTTCAGTGCTAATAGTTGTTTCATATCTACTTTATGAAAGTCCAGAGGGCTGATCCAGACCATGGAGAGCTGATTGTGTCCCAAAAGGTGGTCAGGTGATACCCATCCAAAATCTTACTGACTTTGGCCTGAGTTACTTTGTCAAAACCAATTCTACAATCTCTAGTAGGGTTTGTTGCAGTTAGTAATCCAGCAGGCAAAAAAATCAAGAGAATGTGTTGCTAAACTAAAGAATCAGTGTTTCATCTCGTTTCCCCTTGATTCTGAGAAGAGTTCCTTGTAAATACAGAACCACTTCTCTGTTCTTGTTAAAATCTTGCTTTTTAAAAAAACATTTTTCCATGGTTCCCACAAAAATCTGGAGTTGACTGCTTTTCTGTGGTGTTTCTTGATAAAGCTGATGCAGGGAAGGAGTCTCCAAATACTTTCCTGACTGTCTTATATTTGACTTGTGTTGTAAAAAGCATCCAAGGTGGGTTGCCTCTGTCAAGGAAAGCTATAGGCTGCAATAATACAAGCAATAAGCTCTAGTAAACTGAATTCTGAGCTACACAATTATTATATAAAAGTCAAAATAAGATTAAACAGACAAATTAGCAACATTTGAGGTAAATGTCCAGTGTAGAGAAATGCAACATATAATTCTTTGAAAAGGAAATTCAGAGGTAGATATCCAGCTATTTGCAAACCCCAGTTAAAGAACTCCATGCAAGACAGTGGAAGTTAGCATTAAAGTCAAATTACTGTTTATCTCTGTCATGTTCTCAGTGCAACTTCTAGCTTTTTCATTAGATTGTCCTCTTTTATGAAGTACTGTATAGCAACTCTGGTACTTCCTTTTATTCCCATCCCACATCCCAACATGATACTGATTTTAATGAAACATTCCATTAACATTAAGTTTAATAGTTCTTAGAGAGCAATTTATAGCTACATGCTGAGTTTCTTTGGATCTTTCTGGAGAACTAGGAACACACTGAAGGAGTGAAAACTTCAGTGTTTATGCTGAGATTTGACTTGACTGGCAGCCTAACTGCATTAGTTTCCTGGAATTCTGGTAACTGAGGTGTGTCCCATGTAATAAAGAAAATAGTGAAAAAGGAGAAAAAGGAGAGAGATGAGAGGCACTGTGAAAATGTTCAACTCGGACTGTTTGGACTCCTTTGGTGTGAGAGCTGTTGAGGTCCTTGTCAAGTTGACAGTCCTTGCTTTGTGCAGGCTGCTGTGCTTTGGATTCCAGTATTGGGTGATGTGCTTTAAACTTTTATTTGTGTTGGTAGGCTTTTCTTTATCATATCTTTGTACTTATCTTTGTTAATCTTGAAACAAAGAATCATACCTCAATTTGAAGAACTGTGGGGTAAGTGCTCCAAATTGTTAAGAGGTAAAAATGGTTGTTGAATTCACTGCTACCTTTTTAAACTGCACCGGTCCTATATGACTCAGCTTTAAGTATCAAACCATAAAACATGTTGCCACCTGTAGATTCAGAGCAGTATCTTAGATACAGAACAGTACTACAGAAGCAGAACCTTTTTTTCACTTCTATACTGCTTTGCCATCATAGGTGAAGCTGAGTTAATCTAGGTTTCGTCTATAATGTCTTAGAATGGAGAATAAATCTTTAATGAAGCAAAAGTAAGATAGAAAAGATGGTCAGAATGCCCTGACTTCTAGTCACCTGATCTAGTGGAAGAAGTCCCTGCCCACCCATGGCAGGGAAGTTGGACTAGGTTATCTTCAAAGGTCCCTTCCGACCCAAACCATTCCATGATTTTGGTAAAGCATTTATTAGAGTACCACAGGAAAATTACATGGTAATATGAAAGAAGGAGGAGATCTAATGAGTAAGCTCTCTAATCTGAGTGAAAACAAGGAAAAAGACGTAACTGAAGACACTATTAAAAAAGGAGCTATTAAACTGGAAAGAATACAACGAAAGTTCTTGAAGAATTGGTGTTGGCATAGATCATAATATATTAAGTATACATATTAAAAATTCGGAGTGTGCTAGCCAAAAGGCAAAGTTTTAAGATACCAATATTGGAATGGTATTTATGGAGGACTGAACACAGTGAAGTCTGGAGTAGAAGAACTGGAGTGAAATACAGTACCTCAGAGTGCAATATAAGGTACTTACAAACTAATAAAAGGAGACTTCTCTTTGAGTTGGAAGCTCATCATGTGGAACTGGCAGAAAAAAAGTGACCTGGGCAAAGAAATTATTGATCAAAGCTAACTGTGAGCCATCAGTATTCTCCAGCCATAAGAAAATAGGAGCCTGGCCCTAACACTATTGTCAGTGTGGATGAGGAAATACTCATTATATATGTATGCCATTATATGTGACACCATTAATGCTTCTGAATTGCTGTATATAATACTTAAATACTTTTCCATTCAAGAAAGATGAGTTTACACTGAGACAAGTGTAAATAATTATTTAAATGATAAATAGCATGGGAGAGTCTTGCAAGAGGAAATACATTGGCTTGTTTATCCAAACACAGCACAGTCTGAGAGGGGGAGATGACTGCTGTCAGTAAATTCACCTGAGAAAGAAGGGAAGCATAAACATGAAGAGTGTAGAAATATGTAAAATGCAGGGTTGTGATCACAAGGTTATATGAGTGTAAACATTCATGAATACAGTCAAGTTGTTAACTAAGAGTTCTGGACCTTTCCATGTGGAATAGTGGAGCAGAAATACCTAGATAGATTTGGACTTTGTTCCCTGGTTAAAAAACTTTTATATGATCATTTACAATACCAAGGCCCTAGATTCAAGGACCTTGGAAACACCTTTCCAGTTACACAATTGATCCTGATTCTTCAATGTAAAGTATATGCATCATCTTTGCAGACTTCATTTGCAATAATACATTTTAATCTGGGATTTTATTGCAATTATTCCTTAAACAAAGATTTAGGTGCCTTTGCAGCCTTGTACCTTGTTCTAATCTTGAAGTGTAAACCACCTGTTTAGAAGTGAGTAAATTGAAATGCATCAGTCCAGCATTGTTGTCACACTTTTTTCTAGTTCCAATGCTTTTAACCCGTCTTTCCTTCCCTCTAAAATTAGGAATGCCCATAGAAATGAATAATCATAGAATCATGCATGTAATACATATGTTATGTTTTCAGAAAGCAAAATGAGTTTGTATTTCCAGTTTAAATGCTTTAGCCTTTTGAAAGCAGGGACAATTTTACTGGAGATAGATGTTCTTTTCAGAATAAGGAATTTTATGCCAAATTTGAGCCCCAGCTGCTGGTTTTGCATCATGCACATGTAGGCTTAGTCCCCTAAACTATCTTTTTCCTCTTTTGAAGGTTTCCCTTTATTTTTTACTTCAGAGGAAGACAAGCTGTAAGTGTAGCTTCCCTTTCCTGATTGATAAAATTAAGTGGAGAAAAAGAATGATACTTCATACCTTGTAATCCTTCAGCTTCCTTACAAATCCACTGTCTTCTTCTGCCTTGCATCAGAGTTTGGCGTTTCCTGTGTAGGTGCCAGTTTGATGATACTGCTAGTTTCATTAGCTTTGTTTAGATAGCAACAGCTGACTTCAAGAGTCCTAGGATGCTGATGGCTCTATTACATGCAGTGATTTTCATTTGCAATCTACCTGCTCTCTGCTCTGTTCATGAGATATAAAGTAAGGATGTGCATGGTGTACGGGTTAACTTCATAAAGCTTCTTCCCCATAGCAGGTCACTGTTGACCACATCTTAATAAAGCTGATAAAAAAAATGGAAGGGTGGGGTTGTTGTGCCCCGTGCACGTTTCTTGCTTGGCAAGAGACTTCCCCTGTCTGTGGTGCTTAGCATTTTGATCACTGCATTGTTAAAGCCAAAATGTTTAAATTCATGCCCATAGTATTCTAATTTTGACAGGACATAGCTCAGGGAGAGAGCATTTTTCTCTGTATATGAAATGGATTTTATTCAGACTATTTCCAGCTGTTTTCTCAAGTTGCCACTTTTTAACTGTTGTAAAATGGTGAGTAATGTAATTAGCCATTACTAATCTAACTGGTAATTAATTATGCCAACTGGTACTCTTGAGTATTCGAACATACAAAGCAAATAATTCTTGTTTATAGCCAAGCCAAAGTTATGGAGAACATAGCCATGTGTCAAAACTGGGAATTATATTTTTAAGTATTTTTACCCACTTCTATTTCAATGATGGGGACAGGTCCACCACGTATTACTGCAGTCAGTTGCCAAAAAGGAAGAACCATTAAGTACATTTAACAAAGATGAGTCATCTCCCTACATAGCTGGGTTACTGTTGGAAGTTGTTAAATACAGAGGAACCACCTGGCTATGTAAGCTCTTTTAATTCTCCTCCCACACATGCACTGTTTTTTTAAAGAGCATCCTTCTGAGTTGCATTTGATTAGGAGTTGTAATTTGCATGCCATGGTTCTGGTTGTGAGTGCTCTGACTAGGGCAAGCTTGTAGGACTCTTCATTCTATCCATGCTAAATTGAATTTCAGTATTTATTAAAAGTGTGAAATTTGCCAGAAATATGAGAACGTTTTGCAGTTTCGGCTTCATAGTTTTCTCTCCTTTTGATTCCAAAGGGGAAAGGGTGTTGATAGGAGTAATACTTTTGACAGGTCAGTGGCGGCTTGCTTCTGGCCACATACTGCCAGGGAAAACATACAAAAAGGAGCCTTGCACAAATGAGGCCTAATTGTTCTTGCGTTTAATTCCACTGAAGATAATACTGGCTAAATGGGTGGAAATACATGTTTGTATGCACCTTGTAAGCAGTTTGACAAAAATGAGAGACAATCAGAAACATTGAGCACAAATATTATTCTAAGCAAAAGTATTTTTAAAATCAGCAGTATTTCTTAATGATATTTAACTCACAGTGTGCAAGTATTTTTTATGTGAGCACACAGGACTAGCATGTTGAGCTGATGCAGTAGCAGTGAGTTGTCACTCACAGTTCTTTCACAGTCGGGTCTTTTAATTTATTCTGGTCCTTCTTCCCTTCAGCACGTATCCTGCTAGTTGCTAGGCAACCGTAAGTGATTTTTTACTGCACATGATTTTTATGTGGTAGTTGTTGTGGTTATTATTTTCTAATTACAAAAGTGGGGACAGAGATTAAAATCAGAGTTGCATTAATAATTACTAATTTTCTCCTGTTTTATCCACATCACAGCCATTTGACATTATGTAAGAAAAGATCACAGTAATTTACAGTATAGATGTATGTATACAAAGGGAGCAGAAGATAATATTTCTTTGTGAGAGGATGTTCTGTAAAAATGATAGAACAGAAGAAGCTGTTATTGATCTGAGTAGACAAAATCAGGCACTAGTCTTCTGTCTGTTGCATATTTCATGCCCTTAATGCTTTTTCTTTCATGGCCTTAAATGATTCCCAGCAATTAAATATATCAAGCAAAAGCTTGAACGTTTGCTATGGCATTCTTAGTATAATAGAGTGTGTGAAAGAATCAGAGTTGGGTAGATTTATATCTTGAAAATAGGATATTGCTGTTTAATAATTTACTGCTGTTATATTTTTAATATAAAATACAATATGGGGTAGGGGTGTGTATGTAAAAAGAGGAAAAAAATCAATCAAAATTAGATTATTAGTAGCTGTTCCCTTTATACGTAAATCATTCTATTTGTTGTTAGACTCTGAAGTGTAGTTGAAGCAACACCAGCGTCAGTGCTTTAGTAATTTTTCTGAAATAGATATTTCTGTTAAAACAAAGCTGCTGAAGTTTAAAACACAGGAATGATAACTCAGTCCTTCTGCATAGCAAATCCAGATTCACACTGCACAAAGTTTTGAAAGCAACTTTTCACATTTCTTAAAGGATTAGCTTACATCTATAGCATATGTCAGTATATTGTACAGACTTATTAACATAACTTTATTAAGTTTGTGAAGTCAAGCATACAGAAAAATAGGTTATAAACAGAAAAAAGGTGGAAACCTAATGTGATTCCCTCAGGAAGATACATTACGTATCAGGAAGATACGCTGTCTAATGGCATGACAGTGTACAGCTTTGCTGTGCTTTTCCGCAGGACCAATGCCTTGCATATACAAGGTGGGCACTGATCACTTAATGAATGATTGAACTCCCCCTGGGCTTCTTTATAATGCTCGTAAGGAGTCTGAATGTTTTGCAGATACAGAACTTTTTTTCACAACATTTTATTTTCATTTTACAAATGAGGAATAGAAATCTAAATTTTAAAGACACCATTTGGGCACCAGAGATCTGATTTCTCAGGGTACTTAGTGTTCTATAGGTCCAGAAAAAATTTCGTTGATCTCAGTTGCAACTGTGAGTGCTCAACACTTCTCTTTATTAACGAAAAAAATAATACAGTCCCCATTTGCAAAGAAGTAGGAACACCTGTTAATTTAGTCAGTTGTGTAGTGTGTACTTAATGCATTGCTTTTGTTTGTATTGTTTCCAGTTTCTCTTTGAGAGGGCAGTCTGAGATGAAGACAGGTTCTGTCATATGGCATGACATAGTCACTCACATAGATCATTAACAAGATTGGTGCCTTTAAATCCATAGTATAAAGACTTCCCACTCTGACAGGAGAGGTATGAAAGTAATTAATTTGTCTCTGTGGTGTGAATCAGTACCAAAGGAGATGGGAGGTGCAGTTTCACAATTATTTGCTGGCAGGAGAGAAATAGTAAGACTTGGGATGACAATTCTCTGGTCATTTTCTGATTTCCTCTGTTTCAGTAACAGTGCTTCCCAAATAAATTAGATCTGTTGGGTGAAATTGCTAGTAACTGCCTGGAGTGTGAGGTGCAGGTGGTCTGTTGGGGTATCTACCCCAGCAGCTGGATGGGGTAGATAGACTTCACTCTCACCTTTCCCTGACAGAGATGCACAGGACGCTGCCTTGTCTCGCCATGCAGCAGCAGCAGCAGCACCCAGAAGTGCGTTCATGCGTGTGCCATAATGTTGCTGTAATCCAGGAGGCAGCCTGGCAGTTCCTGCTAAGCAGTCAAGGGGAACAGCTTCTACTGCTGCAAGTCAGACAAAAGTCAGGATGAGACAGAGGCTTTTGGTTTCTAGGTTTGCACTGGATGGAAAAATACTCTAGCTGCCAGTTGGTGCCCAGGATATTGTTTGAACAACACTGATTAGCAAGCTGTGATTGGAACGTTTACATTATTGTCCTCTCTGATGCAAGGTATATAAGGAGCAGCAGTGTCCCAGGACTAAACTGAGAACAGTAAGAAATGTTGGATCAGGTAAGCAGCAGCTGCTTAGGAAATGAGGAAATTCTGTTTATTCCTACTTGTTCATTGGTCTATCAGGTCCATAACAAAACTAGTATCTCCTCAAATTCTCTTGCTATTTCAGGCATTTAGAAATGCCTGAGATATAGTAGGCATTCATGACTTTCATAAAAGGGCAGAGCTGTTCTGTGCTTTTTATCATCCTTATCCTCGATGGCAGAATTGCCTCAGTTAACCTTCAATCCAATATTAGTTTAATGTGTCTGATAAGAACCTACACCACTGTGGAGGGTGACCGCAAGAGAGGAGCTCAGGTGGAGACCAGGACTTTGCAGCTTTCTTGCCCAGTTCCTGTGAAGGTTTGGTATCCCTGAGTTGCCATCTGAAGATGCAGATGAGAAAACAGGACCTTTTTGGAGTACCTGTGAGAGACGGAAGCATGTGAATGTGGGCTGGGAAATGCTTCTGAATGCTATGTGCAGTGAATTGCAGTTCCTCTCAGCAGAGCTTTTTTTCTGCTATTTTGACTGTGAGAAAAATGACATGCACACAGGAAAAAAAAAAAAAACAAACAAAAAAAAAAAAAGACTAAACCCCTAAGTGCCATCAACACATTTCCTCTCCAGGTGACTTATAGCCATGTATTATTTGGGAAGCCACAAATAAGAAGGTTAAAAAACCCCTGCAATTTGGAAGTGTTAAAATAGCTATAAATAAAGGATGACCAATGGGAAATCTGGAAATCTTAGAAATTCTGAACACCTGTAAGTGATAGCCAACGTTCCTAGAGGATGAAAGGTTTTTAGATAACCTATGACTTCAATTCATATGACTAAAGAAGCACAAATGGCAGCAGTGATTTTCAATACAGTTACAATGATCTTCCCAGAAACTTAACAGTCATTTATGGAAGTTAATAATTTTTTGTTGTTGTAATATCTAGTTAGTCTGATAGCAGTCAGCATCTGATGTAATGGAAATCAGTATGAACAAATGGTTTGCTGTAATGAGGAGTTAGAAAACAACTATAAAATGACCAAGAAGAAGACAAACTTCTAGTGACAGGAGGGACACTTCTTAAAAATTATAAAACAAAACTGAGAAAAGGGTAAGACTGTACTTGGGAAACAACTATGGAATTCAGATTCAAATCCTGATCCTGCTTCCATAAAGCCTTCTACACATATGATCCTATAATGATGGTGATATGCACAGCACAAAGGGTATGTTTTAAATTGTAAATTAATTATCTGTACCAAATTAAAAAATCAGAGCAGGTTTCAATTTCTAATTCTTTGAAGAAAAAATTGTGGGGTTTTTTCCCCTTATGATTAGATTGTATATGCATGTTTATGTTTTTTGTGAGAAAGTTGTAGTAATTCTTTGCATTATGGGTTTGTCTTTCTCAACAGTTCAGGACGGCAGCTAAGTGAAGTCTTCATTCAGCTCCCATCTAGGAAAGAATTACCAGAGTATTATGAATTGATTAGGAAGCCAGTGGACTTCAAAAAGATAAAGGTAAGAACATTTTTTGGAAGTGGAGATTCCTCCATTTCTTTTTGTTACACAGAAGGGTGAGCATAAAGTCGTCAGTAAAATTACAACATGAATATTGTATGTACCTGTATTTGCGGCTTACATTGCAAACATTGTTACACACCTTGTTAGGAATTTTGTTTAGTGTATATTGCAGTATATCACTGTAATTTCAAAGTCAAATCAAAATATAGCAATCGGACATGAATGACACTTTCAAAGATGATATCTCAGTGTCTTTTTTGCAAATTGCACCTAACTGTGAATCTGTAAGCACATCTCTGGTACAAACACGGTGTTTGCAAAGGTTTAATGGTTATAGGGGAATATAGTCATCCATAAACTATCATCATATCTTGGAACAGCCAGGTCAGATTGAAATGCAGTTTGGCAATTGGTGTTAATGCAGCTTGTTGCACATTAGGTTATGTCATAACTATGACTTTCATTCATGCCATATCTTATTTTGTTTCTGTGCTAGAAAGAAGAAACTGGAACTCCTTTTACCAAAAGAGCTCCATTTCTGTTGCTTTTGTCCCTTCCAGTTGACACAGCAATTGCTTATATTTTGCTCTATTACCCTCGTGTATTTTTTTCGAGTAATATGTTAACAATACATTTTAAGACTTTGTTTGTTTTAAACAGATACTTGTCTTGATGCTTAGGTAGAATTTTTAAAGAGAAAGCTTTTAATGTGTTGAAATCAAATATTAATTCAGTGTCCTGTCTGCTGTTTTTCTTTCTGCACCACTGGCCATCCATACTTCTCTTCATTTCCTCAACAAATGCAACAGGAAAGAATTCGCAACCATAAATATCGGAGTCTTGGAGACTTGGAGAAAGATGTCATGCTACTGTGTCACAATGCTCAGACATTCAATTTGGAGGGCTCACAGGTCTGAATGAATCACTTTGTGTTAAACATACAGGTTTCCCCTCCTAATGTTTTCAGTGCTTGTGGATTATCACCTGATGTATATAAACCCTGTGCTTTAATTCTTGCTCTGAATAGAAAAATTGCCCAGATTCTTAGAATCGTCCAGAATTCACTGAACACAGCTGCAGTGTGTGCATGCAGAGAAACTGGTTTTGACCCTGAGATCAGATTTTTCTGATCTGTGTGTAGTTTAGAGCTGCTGTAAGACTACTTGAATCCAAGGTAAAAGGCAGTATGTGTAGACAGATACATCAGCTTGGGTTTACCACAGTGGATGATAGAAGGAGCAGATGTAACAGGACAGCTTAGGACAGGATGTTGGAAATAGTTCGTAATGAACTCTTCATTTCTGCTGAAGGAGGGTACAAATTCAAGGTTTGTCCAGGTGTAAAGCTTTGTGTATGAAGCTTTACACTCTCTGAACGCTCTGGTAATTTTATTTTTTTTTAATGTTGAATGTTGAAAGATCGGTGTCCATTTTAAGAGACAGAATAATAAATTCCAGATGAGTCTCAGAGGTTTAGAAGGCAAAATCTGTTCATCTCAAACAGATTTTCACACACGTGAATATGCTCAGTGCTGTGAATTCAGAACAGGACACACACAAAAGGAGAGACTACAAAATCTTGATGACAGATAAGAAAGTTGTTTCACAATACAGTGAAACGTACTCTTGGATAATTATTTTTATAGATGAGGTCCAAGTAGTGTGATGCAAACACAATATTAAATTGAAACAGAGAACATGAAGACAACTCCTGTGATGTAGAAGAGGAAAAAAATGACGTTTAAAGAAACCTAAGTAAAAGTAAGCTGAAGGCTGATGCTGCCAATACTAATGCATCCTTCAGATCCCTAAACGTTACTGATTACCCTTAGCTAAACTGGGGAGTTTATATTAAAATTTGAGAACTAAAAGTTAAAATGAGCATGCAGTTAATTATGAAGGATTGTTGAATACAGCTCATCATTTTGTGATTATTTTTGCTATCTAGAGACAGAAAATGTTTTCTGTAATATGTACATGTAGTATTTTTACTGTCTTCAGTTATATGGAAACAAACTATAAATAAAGCAGCTAAGAAAACAATTTAATAAGAAAATTAATGATGTTAGGAAGTGTTGGACAAAATTTTGCTGCATGTCCGAATGTAAATTGCCAGTTTACTGCTTAGTCACACAGCAGTAAAACAGCTATAAATATATAATGATAACAAATGCAAAAAAAAAAAAAAAAGTGAAGGAAAGCTAATACCAAAAAGTATCACTAAGACTTTAGAAAATGGTAAAAGTTGATAGAGGAGGTAAAAAGATGCAAAGGAAAATCAGTAGCTAAATGGGAAAAATAATGAAATTATTCTCATCAGAATGACTCAAGCTGCCAATGGGAAACTGGTCTCTTGTTAGGCAGAGGTGGTAGAACTGACAGGAATAATCCTGAGTGGGTAGAAATGTCCAGTTGATATTGCTGCTTCCGTTTGGAAATAAACTAACCTGTATCAGAGTGTTGCAGTATTATTTTCCATTCCAGTGTACCAACATTATCTCCTAGAGGTAGTACTACTTTTTGTAGCATGAAGCCCAAAAAATTCACATATAAGGTTTTTTTAGGTTTCTTTCTGGTAAGCTCTCATACTATTCATTTTGATTTCCAGTGAATGGGAGGACACATCTGTAGTCGTCCAGTTTTTAAGGCTACCTCATGTTATTTGTAGTCGTTCAGGTCCACCTTTGCTCTGACATACAAGTTCACTTCAGTAAACTAGATTATTTGCATATGCACCCAAGCCCAAGAGGCTAATTCAGGCAGTTTTTTAAGTACACAGTGACTTCAAGTGAAATTCTACATGGTTGTGCTTCTAGTATGATGCATGCTGCTTTTCCTTGGAGCAAAGCAGTTTTATCTGAGCTGGAACCTTATGAGGGGTTTTCAGGGAGAGACAGACTTCATGTTTTGAGGCTTTTGTCCCCAGTGCAACCTCAGCAATTTGAAAAGTTTTTCATGTTGTAATGGTCAAATGAAACACAGACGTGTACGGGGTTAAAAATACTATGTGTCTATTGAAACAGAAGATTTGTCATGCATGTTGTCATTTGTCACAAAGTTCTGTTATCTAATGAAAATACCCTATAGTTCCTGTGGTAATACAAATAAGAAAAATACTCTAACTGGACATTTTAGATGTAATACATTTTAAGAGTTGTATTTTTATGGCTCACTATTGACAAATTTCTTCTTTTAGAGCGTGAAAAATTAATGTTGGCATTTCTTGTAAAATTCATGCAAGAAGCATTGTTAGTGTTTGAAAAGGCAATATACTCTGTGGGTTTGCATTGGAAATTGAGGTCTATGCTGTGAATTCTTGATACTGCTTGGCTTTACAGTTCTGACTTAGGTTTATATTCATACTGTAGATCTATGAGGATTCCATTGTTCTTCAATCTGTGTTCAAAAGTGCACGACAGAAGATTGCCAAAGAAGAAGAAAGTGAAGATGAAAGCAATGATGATGAAGATGATGAAGAAGAAGAAGAATCAGAATCAGAATGTGAGTCCTGTGCTAAATACTGAAAAGAAAGTACATCTAGGGGTAGAAGGGGAGGTTTTGCAGTTTCTGCATGGCGACTGGTAGTAAGGTTCTATTTTCCGTCAGTGAAAGTTAACTTCTTACTAAGTTTGCTGCTTTGGCTGTTAACATTCAGCTTAAGTCTTTTGGCTGTATGTTCTGGCTATACCTCTTAGAGTATAGAAAACTATTTTTAAGCAAGAAACAAATCACAGAGGTACTTCATGGAAGCAGATCTGGCTGGTCATGAGTGTTTATAAACCCTTCTGGTCCTGTTCATGTTATTTGTAAATAGAGGTGCCTGGGAAGGCTAGAGACAGTCTTTATCCATGGGTGATCAACCTTCAGGCATGGTGTGACATACAAAACTCATTATGTGGTTAAGAACCAGAAGATGTTGCAAATATTCTTCAGTGCCCCTAAGTGAAACTCTGCTTGTTTCAGAAGCAGGAGGTGACACAATCTTTCAGTCCCTGCAGACTTGGAAACATGATACAGTGGAAAAGAGGGATCCTTTCATTCCACTTTCCGCAACCCAGTATATCTACACATACCGTCCAGCTACCGGATCTGTCTGGTTACAGAAACTGTAGCATTCTGCCCTGAGCTACTCTTTCCAGTACTTCAGGTGGATGTGCAAAGCATGCAACTCTAGCAGTTCATTTGGAAATGAGTGGATATTCTGGAATCAGGAATTCAACATGTTCTTCAGAAGGATGTCAACTCAAAATTTGCCAGTCACCTCCACATAGCATTTCTGTAGTTTAAAGTACAAAAATTGTATAAAGTAAGAAAATATTTTTAGATGTTTATCTTCTCACAGGACCATATACTTACTACCTGTAGACACCATGCATTCTGAGAATGAAAATAAGATGCACATGGTCAACTTAAAGTTATTGTTTATAGTTTAATACAAATTATTGTTAAAACTATCAAGAATTACAGAAATAAAAGCAAATACCTCTGCTTCATTGTTCCACAGTCCAGATAAAGAACAGAGGGGAGTATCTTTTCAGGCTGCTACCAGAGGTGAATTTCTGTGAACGGAGACAGCATTTAAAAGTTGATAAGTGAAAGTTACATTCATTTATGCTGTTCAACTTTTTGCAGCAAAATCAGTGAAAGTCAAAATCAAGCTAAATAAGAAGGATGAAAAAAGTCGGGAGAAAGGAAAAGGCAAGAAGAGACAAAGCCGAGCAAAAGCCAAGCCTGTCGTGAGTGATGATGATAGTGATGAGGATCAAGATGAAAATGTAAGTTTTGTTCACTAAGACTGTGGAAGTGGTTGCAGTGATTGCGTCTCTACCCTGTCCTGCTTGCTGTCAGAATTCTCAACTATTCATGCTTAAGCGCATTTTTAATCTGTATTGATCATCTTGAGAGAATTGGGCAGGGATGTTAACTGTACATGGGTGTGCTTATGAGATCTGGTCCCAGTGCTGAAAGACAAGAAGTCTAAGAAGTTTGGAGCTTATTTCTTGGAGCTGTCCCTACTTTCATTGAACCTATAAACTTCGTGTTTGCTTTTGTCCACAGATACAAAACTCTTAGCTTGATTTTATTTTATATTTTTTTGGTGGGTGCTTCTACTATTGCAACAAATGAAAACAGACCTCTTCCCAGTTGTTTTTAAATGTCTGGGTGGAATGAAAGATCTGGTGTTTCCTGACTCTGTGTCTTTCCTTCTCTCAAGAAGTCTACAGCGATTAAAGGAAATGTCATGAAAGAGAAATGTTAGATAATATAGTACCTTTCTTAAGGCTATCTTGATTTTTCAGTTTGTCAACTTTCTTCCTTTTACTTTCTTTTTTTTTTTTTCCTTCTTTAACAAATTCCATAGAACAGCTGGCAAAGAATTTCTGACTTGTCTTGTGTCTCTTACCTCTAGGACCAGTCGGAAGCAAGCGGAAGTGATGATGAGTGATCCATAGGGTTTATTTTCTTGGCAGAACTGACCCCTTCCCCTTCTCTTCTCCCTCTCCTATTTTACACCCAGTGAATTCATTTTGTCAAATAGACATTGGGTTGTTTCTGTATTCTCATTCTCTATAAATTAGCTTTAGGATAGTGCCAGACAAACATATGATATCATGGTGTAAAAAAGGAAAAAAATGTAACATATTGTGACCAAATGGGCCTCAAAAGATTTAAAACCAACAACAAAAAAAAGCTTTTGATGGAAAATGTGGGTTGATAGTATATTTCTATGGGCTGGTTTTGACTTGGTAATGGTTTGATTGTGCCTGGTTTTATCACTTGATAGGATGTTTTTCAGTGGCATCAGAAAGACAAAAAAAGTCTTTTGTAGCATTGATAACCAGGAGAAGCCATTAAAAGCCACTGGTTATTTTATTTTTCATCAGGCAGTTTTCAAAGTTTATATTTGTTCTGTATTGATTTTTTACACTGTGGTACATATATGCAACTTTGTTTAATAGCTTATAAATGTACAGTAGTTAGCTTTCATCCACCTTGTCCCATATACGTTTTTCCACTTTACGCTTGATGATCTTCAGAAAAATGCTTTTTGAATTGTATCAAATTTATGTCTACTGTAAACTTTGCTTAACTTTTTTTTCTCCTTGATTAAAAAAGTTGGGTTAAAAAAATGCTATTGAATATTGCAATCTATATAGTGTAATGGATGGCTTCCTTCATCAGACTGATCTTCTATGTTACCAATGTGGATTATCACCTTTTCCCTAAAGTGTACTTAATCTTTGCTTTCTTTGCACAATGTCTTTGGTTGCAAGTCATAAGCCTGAGGCAAATAAAATTCCAGTAATTTTGAAGAGTGTGGTGTTGGTGCTTTCCTAATAAAGAGATAATTTAGCTCAATAGATGCGGCGTTGTGTTATGAGTTCCACTGTAAAGGGACGAGAGGGCAGGAATGTCTCCTGTAGAGGGGTCCATTGTGGTCTGTCCTGAATATGTAAAATAAGAAGTCATTCAAATACCACAGAAATATCATCAGAGACGGAGAGAATAATGAAATTGAAGTAATAAAATAATACCTTGAAGTAAAAGTAAAGTTCATTACCTAATTACAATTGAAGTGATTAAGCAATAAAATAAACATTTCTTTTTCTTTCAGGAAATGTATGTCTATAGGCCTCAGTGTGCATAAATACAATTAGTTATGTAGGCAGTCAGCCCACCTGTAAGTCGGTTTATATTATTATCTTGAGGTATCAGGGTTGCAATGCACTAAGATGTGGTAGCGTAAACATTTGAACTACATACCTCCAGTTAATGTTACTGCTCTGGAAAATCAAAACTTCTTAGATTTGAACATGTATTGAGTAGAAGATGTGAAAGCCTAGGAGTTGATTTGTAAACTGAACATTTCTTTGTTATCTGAACGGTGTGTTTCTCAGTATGTGTCTACATCACATCTCTTTATAGTGCCCTGCAGTATGTTAACCACTTCAGATTTTTCTAGCTCAGTTGAAAAGCAATTTATAAGTTTGTCTGGTGCCCATTTGTGTGTATTAGCCCTGCACTGAGATAAGTCATCTTTGTTAAGTTTTAGCAATTTCAAACATTTCTCTCCTAGTGTGTGCCCCATCTGAATGAAAGACCCAGTATTTCACTGAGAGATACCATTGATCACAGAGGGACACACTGATGAGACCAGTGTCTGAAGCAGCTTTGCAGAAAACGAGCTGGTGGTCCTGGTGGACACCAAGTTGAACATGAGCCAACAATGCACCCTTGTGGCAAAGAAGGCTAACAGTGTCCTGGACTGCATTAGGAGGAGTGTTGCGGGCAGGTCCAGGGAGGTGATCCTTCCCCTTTACTCAGCACTGGTGTCATATATCTGGAGTGCTTTGTCCAGGGGTGGGCTCCCCAGTAGAAGAGAAACGTGGACATACTGGAGCAAGTGCAGCAAAGGGCCATTAAGTATATGAGGTCCTTACATTAAGTAAGGACTGGAGTACATGACATACAAAGGGAAGCTGAGGGAGCTGGGACTGTTCAGCCTGAAGAAGAGAAGTCTCAAAGGCACCTTATCGATTTAAATTACTATCTGAAGGGACAGTGCAAAGAAGGCAGAGCAGGGCTGTTTCCAGTGGTGCCCAGTGACAGAACCACACGGGAGGTTCTGTCTCAACATCGGGAAGCACTTTTTTTCCTGAGAGGGTGACTGAGCACTGGCACAGGTTGTCCAGTAAGGTTGTGGAGTCTCCCTTCTTGGACACATTCAAAAGCCATCTGGACATGGTCCTGAGCAACTGGCTCTAGGTGACCCTGCTTGAGCAGGAGGGTTGGCCCAGATGACCTCCAGAGGTCCCTGCCAACCTCAGCAATTCTGTGATTCAGTGATATGGGATAGTTTGGTTTGCAGAAGCCATTCTCTCTTCAGTGACAGTTTCATGAGACCATATATAAATTATTTTTTGACTGAAGAATGAACTAAGTCTACCAACCCATTGTGCATGACAAAAAACACCTGGCAGTAGGCTTCAGTCACAGCTGGCCTAGACTGGACTTCAGCTGGCAACTTAGATGTAAAAGGCACAGTATCATGTTACCCATCCCCAGAGTGCCTGATGACGTTGCAGCGACCCAATTTGATTTATTTTTCAAGAACTCATTATTTACAGATGAGTGTTCAGCTGGAGAACAAAAATGAACTAAGACGACCCAACATTTTTGTTAAAAATGAAACTAACTTTTTGGTATTTTAGTCAATAACTATAAGCCATATGAGGATATCGGTTTGCATGAAGAAATAAGCTTGAATTCTTAGCTGCACTTTTTGCTTTATCAAGTTTAAGTAGTTTCAAAATATTTTCAATTTCCCCTCTGAGTTCCAAGAAAAATTGCAATTATTTTCATCATTAGATTAAAATTGATTTATGACTGTTAAGTCATGCCTGTGTCTCCGCTGCAATTGGTCCTGTTATTTGTGTAGGATTTTAATTAATTTCTACCAACAGTAACTTTTAAATTGTTACCTTGCTCTTTCTCTGTATGAAGTGACTGCATTTTTCAAGATAAGGTTTTTTCCTGGTAATCTCAGCACATCGCTGTGTGAAGCAAAAGGTTCTGGGTAAATTGTTGTCATATGTAACCTTCCAAATTCATTACAAAAAGAGAAGGAAATCTTTTTTTAAGGTATGTACAAATCCATCTTAAAAGATGGAAGCACACTTTCTCTTTTACAGGATTCCCTTTCTAGTACAAGTTGACATGCAGAGCACTTGGAATATCTTTAGGACAATACTCCAATAAAAGCACAATGCTACAATCCATACTGAGGGAAATAAACTAATTTCCTACCTTGATTTCAGAAAATTGTCTAGTAAAATTGGAAACAATGTAGCTGGGGCACTGAGAAAGATAAGCAAAATGAAGTAAATAGTGGGAGATTTTCTTGTTGCATCTGCTTCTCCTGGGAAGTAGGCAGCAGTGTAAGTGGGCCAGATGAATAACATTTAACAGCTTTTATACATTTCAGATGCTATTAATATTCTTTATTTTCCCCTCGCACACCTTCTGAATGAAACAAAATGCAAACCCTTTAATTGTTAATATAAATAGCTTCCTGCTTACATGTGTCTGGTCTCAATGCAAAGTATTGCACTGGCTATGTTTTCAGACCCACATGTATTTTTGTTTTCCTTGTTGTGTCGTTCAGAATAGAAGTGTCGGGGCGTTCCCCCGCCACCACCTCTCTGGCCCTGGAAGCATACACTTCACTCACTCAGCTCATGAATAAAGCTGGCAATTCAGTGATTGTTGAGGCAGAGAGACATGGCAGAGTATGTCATGGGAAATACTGCCATAGTATTCTGTGCAGTGTAAGACAAAGGCACAAGCTGATGCAGTAGTAAGCCTTGAAGTAGTGTGCAATTATTAAGCTGTTGGTACATGCTCAGTCCTGTTGACTACCCAAAGAGGGCATTAATAGCTCTATTAATAATGCACAGTCTTCTGTCACTTTTTCACTAAAAACACTTGGACAGTAGGGTTTACTGAACACTTTGTCTAGTCTAGAAAACAGGTTGCAACACATTAAAAACAAAACGAGAAGTTTTCATAAAGAGATTTTTAGACTGGTCTCTTACTTTCCCCTCTGCTCATCCTCTGAGAAACCTTTGAAATATTTTAAAATTCTTGCAGAAAAGTCCATTTTCGATTTTGAATAGGGACTTGAACTGTAAGCTGAAACATGACTAAATCAAGTTCTGTAGGTTCACAAAAGGGGCTAGCAAAAGTAGTTTATTTGTGTGTGTTGACCATAAGGAGGAAGGGGCAGTAGGTTCAGGGCAGGCAAAGAGTTGAATGAACACAGTTTTGACTCCTTTGCAGTAGAATTGTGTATCATTTTAGGAGTCCCTCATCCCTAATCTTGCTGTGCTGAACAAGGGATAGAAGGTAGATGAGACAGAAAATAAGCAGAGGATGTGAAACAAGTTACCAGTCAGCATTTATCTAGTTCTGTTTTATTGAAAGTCGACATCCCATTCACTGGCGACAGAACTTTGTATTTTGGGACCGTACAGTTAGACATTTCAAGTGTTTAACATCAAGGGCCATGTTTATGCGTGGGGTAACTTTGTTAATTAAAATGAAAACCAAAATTACCATGAAGGATTATCCAGATGCAGTCTGCTTATTCTCTGTGAGGACACTCAGAAAGTCAGATTTTATCCAACAATTATTTAAACATGACATAAAAGTTAACTGGAGGTAGAAGCACCACTCTCTTATTTCCCTTTAACAACCAAGAGCTCACCCTCTCCTCAAATGAAAGAAGGTTGGTGAAGGTGTATCTCTACTTCTTTCTCATGTGGACGTCATGCCTACTTTGTCCTTGTCTCTCAGTTTGCTTTACTTGAGAGGGTTGTGAATATGGTAATATTTACTATACTTTTGACTCTACGTTCACACAGAGAGATGAATGTGCTGAAGAACATCTTCAACTCTCTGCCTTGACCTGACACTGTTATGAGGTAAAATATTTTTATTCCCCTGCCTATATTATAAGGAGCTTGTATTTCAATCCATATGGTATTTTACTTCTCCCTTATTTTCATGATCACAGCAGACATAGTAAGAACAAAATTCTCCAATTCACCAATTCGATGATAACAGCTTGTGTTTTCTTCCCACATATGCCAAGTTGCTGTCAAAGGCTGAATCACAACAAGTAACTGCAACATGAAGTTCTTGCATTTTCGAAGTGACCAAAAGACTGGTATTGGAAATTATACCTGAGACAAGGACCATTTTCACACAAGTCTCAGCTTGGGCAGCTGTGTCCTGTATTTGTGCTTGGTATTCGGTGTCGTATTTTCATGCACAATCCATTGCCATGGTGACATATACTGACACTTCATTACATTTACCACTTTTTAATGAGATCGAATTTTATGATATGTATTGCATCATTTGCCACCTGTAAATACAACCATTACATAGGCTATTCTCACAGCAGGAGATGGAGATAAAGAGAAGACCCCAGTACTAAGGCATGAATTCACTGCAAATGAAAGAGAACTACCTTTATGCCAAATGTAATTTTCTTTCTCTAAAACAACCATAGTTTCTGTTGGAGGTGAATTTATATGCAGTTGTGTTATTTGTATTATGGTTTATATCCCAGTTTACCGTAGTAGTATCTATTATGTGCATTCTCCCTTTGGGCTTCAAGCTCTTCTGTCCATCACCTTCCATTGAAATCAATTTTATATGCATGTGGATGCCTTACAGACTTGAAGCAGTTACTGCTTCATTGAGCAGCATTACACCCCATCTCCTTTGTCCTTCTAACATGAGATGAGAGAGAGAAGAAGGAGAAAAAAGGCATTGTCTGACCATTCACTTAGGGCTTCTCATTTTCTGAGACCAGGACACCTTGTTGCTGTTAGTGCTGTTGTTTGCTGGTGCAACCCTAGGGACACATCGGTGCTGCTGGAGTTCTTGAAGTTTGAGCAGTTTTTAAGGTCAAGGAACAATGCAGTGAAGTTGATCATGTCTGACATTCTGCAGATGCACAAAAGACGGTAGTATTCCATGTCAGTGCACTTAAGCACTTAGAAGCAGTAATTAAAATAGGTATTTAAAGCTTCACAATTCATTTAAACTACATAAGGGGCAATCTTTTCAAAGTGAGAGTGTTTTACTTCTGAGTTGGAAACCCTTTTTAGACCAACTTCCATGGCTGCACCGCTGGACATAACTTTTTGTGCCGTTTCTTCCTGCCATCCTTATATCCTACTGTTCCTGTGTGACAGTCAAGATTTAAATCCTGGTCATCTTGAGTGTTTATAGGAAAATCATTTACCCTGCATCATTAATGAAATTTTTCACTACTTCTAGGGAATCTGGAAGATACAGAGATGCTATGTAGCAAGGCCCATACCAGAATCTAGGTACGTTACAGTGACGATTTCCGTGAGATGGACAGGTTAACAAAAAAAAAAAAAAGCTTGTCCTATGTCTAGCAAGTTGATTATTTCTCCTTGGGAGTAAACAAATTGAAAATGATATTACTGTCTCTTTCTCCTGTGTCACTCAGACTCACTTCAAAGCCTCCTCCTTGTTCCCAGAACATAAATGCCAGGTTCAGCCCACTTCAGACCCAGCCACCAAGCTGTAGCTTAAAGGGAGAAGCTTGAGTTTATTCTTCATAAGCACTCAGGTGATACCTTTTTTCTTAGGAGGTGCCATGCAGTTATTCTGTCATTCTGACTACGTCTGGGGTTGGCGTTCTCTGCCTTTCCAACTGTGCCAGGTCCTATTGCAAGTTAGCACCTGAGAGACATTGGTACTACAGTACCTGAAGTAGAAACAAATTCAAAGCAGCTTTTCCAGGTGACCGTGTTTCTCTGGATGGTGCACAGGGATTAATAAAGGATGCAAACTTTTGCTAGGCCCAACTGTGTGAGTGGGCAGCTCATCACCTCTCAGAGCTCAGGTGAGCACAACCATCTCGTCCCTGCCTGTGATGTCCCTGCGGAATTCTGCAAGTGGTGTTGCTGCCTGTTCTGCCTGTGTCAGTCTTCCTCTGATCACAGCGTGCTGCTTGCTTCCTGGAGACTGCTTGTTTTAATGGCCTAACATCTGTCTGATAAGAGATTTCTGGCCTTGGGGAACAATCCCGTTACCTCTCTGGTAACAGGCAGTCATGGCTGGCTTTCTCACCGCTTTCCAAGAGTTCATGGCATTCTCCCAGGAGATATCTGCATCGCTGCTTTCCTTTCTACTTGCTTCCTGCTGTAGCCTCCTTTAATGTAACTCTATGGGATCAACAAGAGTAATGTTAGGTAGGTAAAATGAATCACAGATACTAGTCCTGTGAAATAACAAAGGCATCATCTACACTGCGCAATGGTGTGTCTTTCACCTCCAGCCACCTCACCTGACTGAGGCCCATCAAGTGGTGTCCCTGGGGCTGTTCAGCCTTTGGAATCACTGAGCAAAAAGTGATCTCTAGTTATTTTTAAACTCAGTGAGCTTTCACAGTGGCATACTTTTTAACTTATCCCAGAATTGTTTCTGTCCAGACATGGGATAAACAAATACAGTGCCAGACAGTGACAGCTTCATGAAAAAACTGTCATTTTAAACTCCGAAATATACCTACTATACAGAATTCACACCATTATCTTTTCAAAAAAGGAGATTCTTCATATGAGACAGCTTCACACTTTGTTCCTCAAGGTTCCCTGAGGACTTGCCAGAAGACTGTCTCCAGCACATCATGCCTCCTAACCTCCTGTCATCCTTTCCAGCCATCAGCCCTCAACTGATTATACTTCAGTAATAAGCACCAGGACCCATCAAATGACAGCCCTGTTTGAGTAAGGCCAGTCTTTATTCATCTGTCCAGGCTAAACTGCAGTGCAGGGTGCACACTTTTCAGCAAGCACACGGTCTGACAATAGGCCATGTGATGTCACTATTTGACTTGACTACAGCATTCAGTCCTGAAAAATGCTGGAAGGATAAATATGAAATTTCAGTACATGCTTTTTAACCTTAGTATTACGGAGAGCTACAGAAGAAACTTCTCTGTGAAGGCTGCACTCACTGTAGGTGTAAACATTCTCAGGAAGGTCACATGTATTATCTTTTTGCATGTTCACTGGTAGGACCTATTTTCCCTTCTAGTTTTGCCAGAAAATACTCTGTCTCACATAAATGTATCAGCTGTCTTCTGATAGCCTTTACACCCAGTAGTCAGTGTGAAGGTTTACACTGCATTCAATCATGTCAAAGACAGTAACCCATTGACTGTGTATTAAATGATGCCTCTTTGCCTTTGAGGTCCCTTTGTATTTTGCCTTTAAGATTTTAGATAGCAAGGTCCATTTGACTTTCCTAAGGGCAAATCCTGGGGAACTTTTACACAAAAATGAAACTCAGGAAGTGAGGAATGAGTGGGAAGTTTAAAAAATACCTACTTTAATGATGGAGAAAGTAATTTTCTGAGATCTCTACTGAAGCATCTCTTGCTCTGTAACACAGAAATGAATTTCAGCCTGATGACAGGTCTTGCAGACATGCCTTCAGAGGGCTGTGAGGAACCATGTTAGTCCGTGGAGTCTCTGAAGGCCATCTCTGGCCACATGGTCTCTCCATTCAAGCAAGGAGCTTCTTCATCAATGCAAGGGAGGGAAGGGAGGAGAGCCCAGGGGAATCTGCTTTCTCAAGCAACAGACCTCAAACAGGCAGGTCAAGCAGCCTATGCCTGGGGGACTCCAGGCTGGGAGACAGGCAGGTAGAATTAATACTAAATGCAGTCCCTGGCCCTATTTATGTAAGTATTAATGCTTGCATAGATTATATACAAATTGGCAACAAAATGTTTATTGTACGAGATCCACAGCTGAATTTTAATCTTTTGCTTGTAAATGATCAGGTACTCATGAAAATATTTCCAAGTCTGAATGGGAAAAAACACTGTTACAGGCTCAAGAGAGAATCTTGCTCTTTATGCCCTTCAGTCATGAGTCTTTTTAGATGTCCAGTGCATCTCAGTCACTGCCAGGTTTGCACTGAGGATACCTGTCCAATAGGAATTTGAGTTATGTTGACAATGTTTTATGCAAACCAGCAAACAAATGACAAATAGTAGCAGTTCTTGTCTGAATAAATTCAAGCTCAACTTTTATTTCCTCCAACCTGAACTGAAATTAAGCCACCAGTTTTCAGATCTTATTATTGATCCTTTGAGTTATGTAGTAGCCTGTTTTTATTTTTAATGAACAATACTTTTTTCTAATTCACATATGCATGACTGCTTACTTTCATGTGAATAGTGCTGTAGCATAAGCAGAGTCTAGATTTCAACATCATAACAGGAAATATTTTGGGAGAACCAGCAGTGATAGTATCTACCTGCAAGTGTACAGTGAGTGGAAATCAGACTGTTTTTAATGCTCCAGAGGAAAGAAAGAAAGAAAGAAAGAAAGAAACGTCAAGATCACTGAGATTTTGTCTGAAATTCATGTTTGTCTCCTGTAAAGCCTACTGAGTTAGGCTTCCATTATAAAGAATAAATGGTATAATGCATGAAAGGAATAGAAATACTCCTGTACACCTCTGCATTTTTATCTTTGTCTCTCAGACTTGCAATTTTCAATTAAACCTCTGAACCTGCAGATCAGGATTCACAGTGGTCATGGACAAACACCTCAGCAAAGCTGTCCCTCAACCTGACACTCACTGAAATGCTGATGTAGAAAAGGAGTGAATTACAGCTAACTTCAAGAGAAGCTTATATTATATATTCCATTCTCCACTTTTGTCTTTCCTCTGTGTTGTTTGTGGACTCATACAACGGCTTTGGAAAGCAATTGTCTATAGTGAGGATTTAAGTTTGGTTTGGGCTTGGGACATATGCTGTCCCAAGGCAAATGAGCACTGTGCTCTTGCTATAGCGTTCATTCTTCAGCAGAGTTCCACCGGATCTCAAAACTCATGTCCGAAGTATCCCAAGGTTTGAAAATGAATATGTCAAAGATAAGGAAAAATGAGGAAAAAAATAGTCCATTTGAAAAATATTAGAAAAAGCAATCTCTTAGAATCTTTACTGAAAAACATAAAAAATACATGTTGCTACAATTGGAAATAGCAATATTTACATGGACGTATAAACACCATTACAGAATCATCCTGCTCCACCCTGGATACCAGATTTATATCCTTTCCTTCCCTCTGTTTATGTTTTTGCTAAATGCTGTGTGATTTAATTTCCCTTCTCAGGCTCCTATGAACTTTTACAGACCTCAGAATCTTGACTGATACTACTCATTGACCTCCTTTCCTCTCAAAGCATCAGAAGGCAGTTGTAGCGTGGTGCTGGTTCAATATGTCAGGCTTTCCTAAGTGGCCAGAAATCCTTTGCTGCTCCAAATCCAGACTCCAGATATTGTGACACAGCACAGACTGTGGTGTTTTTCACTGAAAAAGAAATAAAGCTGTGGAGCTGACATTCGATGATACACATGCTGCAGAAAAAAAGCCAAAACCCTAAAACAAACAAAACCCCCAACCAAACCAAATCAACAAAAACAAACAAAACAAACCAAATGAAAGAATTACAGCAGAACTGCCAGAAACATGGAGACAATGAACATGAGGACATGCAAGCTAAGACACAAGTGGCATCAGTAGATGCTAGAAAAGATACTTATCTTTTGCTTTAGAAGCACTTAATTGAAAGTTTAAAGAAGTAGTTAAGTGCGTTTTCTCAGTTGTCAGCTTCAGTGTTTTGCTTATGTTTCATTGCTTTTCACTGTCAAGAGAAGAGAGAAGAGAAGAGAAGAGGAGAAGAGAGAAGAGAGAAGAGAGAAGAGAATATTTCTGTTGGAAGGAACTTAAAACAATCATCTAGTCCAACTGCCTGACCAGTTCAGGCCTGACCAAAAGCTAAAGTGGCATTGTCCAAATGCTTCTTAAATACTGACAGGCCTGGGGCATCAATCACCCCTCTAGGAAGCCTGTTTCAGTGTTTGAACTCCCTCTTGGTAAAGAAATGCATCTATTTCTTCTCTAGACTTTAATAGACCAAGGAAGAGGAAACATTTCTCCAAGAATCTCTGTGCAGCACTGGTATATCTCAAGTCTGATGGGAATCTTTGGATTATATAAAAATACAAACATTACCAAAGAAAATTGATTTAAGCAAACAAACAAAAAAACCTTTAGGGATGTAAGTACTTAGTTTTCTTGGGTTTCAGTGGGAGAAATATGCAGTATATTTCCTTAAGCAATCGATCAGCTTCTTGGTTTGTCCTGGTTTCAGCTGAGATAGAGTTAACTGTCTTCCTAGTAGCTGGTACAGTGCTATGTTTTGAGTTCAGTATGCGAACATACTGAATGTTGATAACACTGATGTTTTCAGTTGTTGCTCAGTAGTGTTTAGACTATAGTCAAGGATTTTTCAGCTTCTCATGCCCAGCCAGCGAGAAAGCTGGAGGGGCACAAGAAGTTGGCACAGGACACAACCAGGGCACCTGACCCAAACTGGCCAATGGTGTATTCCATACCATGGGACGTCCCATCTAGTATAGGAACTGGGAAGTGGTGGGGAGGGGAATCGCCGCTCGGGGACTGGCTGGGTGTTGGTCGGCAGGTGGTGAGCTATTGCCCTGCGCATCATTTGTACATTCCAATCCTTTCATTACTACTGTTGTCATTTTATTAGTGTTATCATTATCATTATTATTTTCTTTTTTTCTGTTCTATTAAACCGTTCTTATCTCAACCCAGGAGTTTTACTTCTTTTTCCCAATTTTCTCCCCCATCCCACTGGATGGGGGGGAGTGAGTGAGCGGCTGCGTGGTGCTTAGTTGCTGGCTGGGGTTAAACCACGACATGGTTTTATGACAGAGGTGATCCTGAGTTTAAACACATACATAGCAACGGAGTATTTTCATGCCATCTCAGCACGTTGGAAACATAGCCCAGGCTTTGGTGTGTTGCAACAACTGGAAACATTAGCAAACTTAAAAGGTTATGTAAAACAATGACTACTGCACAAGGAAGGCATTTGATTAATGACCATGTACATCAGGCTCTTTAATTATTTTTTTTCTCCTTGTAAATTAATGCAACTGTAACATATTACAGGTGGAAATTGAGGCATAAGTTGAAGTCTCTGGGACAGATGATGTTCCCAGAGCACATGAATAGGCCTGTCAGGGAGCGAAAACAAAGAGCAGGGCAAGGGCAGGGGAGCTAGGAGCTGCAGGTGGCAGCAGGGGAGGCATGTGGCAATGACCAGGGCCTGGCGGTAAGGTTGGGGACATGGCCACAGTCATGCTCAGACATTAGCTCCCAGGTTACCCTAGCTCAGTGGAGCCCACAGCAAGGCAGGGCCCACAGGTGACACAGCTGAAGAGGAGCTGCCAGGGCAGGTGGGAGTACCTCCTTTGCTGAGGCTTCGACAGCTCGGGGTCTTCAGTTTACCAAACCTTTGAGGGGGAAAGGGGTGGGGGTGGGGGTGGGGGTGTTTCCCTTTGCAAATAGAAAAGGAGTAATCGCTCGTGTTCTTTCACCTTGTCCAGAGGACCTGAGAAGATGCCAGCAGGGCTTCACTATGTGAAGAACAAACCATGAGAGAGCACCGAGCCATCCCCTCTGCCCCTGCTGTGCTGCCTTGCTGCTGTCCTGGCACAGGGTGGAGCGGTCTAAGGGTGTGTGCAACGCTCGAGCTCCCCTCTACTGTGAGGCTACGAGGCTGGTACTGGTTTCCCAGGGCTTGGAGGGAACCCTGGCCGCAGGCGAAAGTTTGTGATTTGCTTCTAGTGCCTGGTAGCAGAAGTGAGAAATCAGCTCCAAGGTTGTCTTCTCTGTCTTCACCTTCCATGCTTTGTCACCACTAAAATATTTTGCTGGTACAAAACCTGTCATAATGCATCCTCTTGAACCTCTCAGTCACAGACCCATCCTGGTCTGCTTAGGATGATTATAATCAGAAGCCTAAAGTGAAAGAAAACAACAAAAGTTTAATAAATTAAACTGTACCACTGAAGCTGGGGGGGAATAATCAGAATTTCTGAAGAGCTCTACCCTGCAAACTCATGTACTGACCAGTCAATGTCAATAATTTATACTGATGAAGCAGTGAAGTGAGATGCAATCATGCATTTTCTGAACAAACCCTCACTGGCTAGTGAAGTAGTACAATGTCCTTAACAGCCAACTGAGAATAGCCTTTTTGAAACAAGCCCTTCTGTGGATGGCAGATGTGTGTAAAACCAGGCTGGTTACTGCAATCCAGAATTTTGCATCTTTGTGGGCAGATGGACTATGTAGATACAGTTTGCTGTTCAACTAGTACCTTTCTGCAAAAGCAGGTATGAAGAAGTGGGTTTTCTTTAAATGTCAGTTTTTAGAACCTGCTTCCTTGTTTTCATGAATACAGTGTCTGTTTCCATGGAAATAAACATTTAGCAGAGACTAAAAGCCAAAAGCATCAAAAACATAATCAGCAGGGAAGTGCACAAGTCCCCAAGCTCAGTGTATTGCTAGAAATCAGATTTAGGGGCTCTTATTCGCAAACTTTTCAGCTTGTGTTAGTCTTCGGCTGTTCTCTCTCTTCTCTCTGTTGCTTGTCTTCACATCTGGAAGGAGAGGGTTCTTCTCATTGCAGTCTTCTTTTTCACCAGCAGGACAGCAATGATAATCATAATGCAAAAGCCAGCTTATGAAATATATATAATTCTTAACGAAGACAGTAACTTCAGATGACCGTGACTCCTTATTGGAGCAGACTGTATTTTAACTCATAGCATATAGAATGCAAACCTTGACTTCATTTCCAAGAAACTCAAAGCCACTTTACTATATCAACCCAAAGAAATAAAAAAGTAATTTCTTTCCTTAATTCCAGGCCAAAACAAGCTGAAATATTCCTTCCATGACACAATTGCAGCTGGTGGTTGATCAAGGAATAGCACAGCAAAGCTGACCGTTGTAACCTACAGAGCTTTTGAATCTTTTAATGGTACAGAAATCTGAAATCTCAGACAAGAAAGGGAAAAACGACCTTTTTCTGCTTCTGCCTTTTCTGCTTACATTCCTTCCAGAATGTAAGAAGGTAAAATCCCAGAGGACATCCCTGCCCAGGACCAGCAGCCTGCATGTGGATGTGGGTCACCACCAGCCCTGGAGTCTCACCCCATGTGACTTGGTACAGTCTGTTCAGTCCTGTGATGGGATCCTGCTGCCTGAGGAAAGCTTCATTCTGCCTGTATCTTAATTAGTTGGCATAATAAAGTTAGTTGACATTCAGATCTTGGAAGAGCCTGCTCAGGCTGAAAGAAGTTCCTTCCTGTCCAATTGATCTCGAGTCTGGAAAGAAGTAGATCTGCTGTTTCCTTTTACTCTTCTGGCTGCAGCAAGTCACTGAAATAAAGTGCTTTGTTTGTGGCAGTGTTTTTGTCCCTTAGTGCCAACTAAAGCCTTTCTGGGAGGTCCATAAGTTTTCTCCTGTATAAAGTTGGCTTTCTTGAATATTTATGTTTAGAGCTGTATATATAAACTAATTAAGAAAATAAATTAAGTCCATACAAACCAGTTCTGTTAGGAGCCACAATAGCTCTGAATTTTTACTACATATTTCTGCCTAAGTTTGGTCAGAGGGCTTGGTTTTCTTTTTTGTGAGAGTTCAGCTGAGTTGTTTAATTAGGCACTATAAGCAGGTGTCTTTCTCACTCCTTTTTTCCCCCTTATGCTTTCTTTCAGCCTACCATTTCTCCTCCTCTGACCTCTTCTCCCAATTTCCCATGAAGTGTCTTTGGGAATTAACTCATTTAGTTTGGCATCTTTGGTCGGCATCACAGCCTGGGGCCAAGCAGGCTTAGTGCTAAGTCCTTGGAGCATATGCTAAACATCACCACCAGACTGTGACCCATTGGAAGGCATCGTTGCGTACAGGCCCCTTGTTGGTGCTGCAAGAGGGAATTATGCCTCTAATGCAGCAAATTATCAGGCAGCCTTGCTTTTGCCATATCCCTGTGTTTAGGCATTTTCATTTGTAGCACAGAACTTACAATTTTCTTTCTTTGCTGTATAGAAGAATTGGCAGTGCCTGAAAGAGTGTTTTTGAGCAGTTAAAGAATGAAACGGCAGGAGTATCCAGCCCATACTTCCTTCCTGGCACTTCACCCAGCTTTTCCGTACCTATTCAATTCAGTGTAATAAAGAATTGCATTCCCACTAGAATTGCATATGATGGTTCAGTAACCTACAGCATCCTGTTGAGCTTCTGGTTTCTATGTCTTGTAAGACTTTCTCTAAGGAACTGGCAGCTCTTTTCTGCTGATGAAGGCATGTAAGTTAGAGGAAGGATTACTGTTAAAGAAATTCCATCTTTAAGTTAAGTAGTACTTTTGGTCAGTTGAAAAAAGTAAAACTAAGATTTAGTCCCTCTGTCAGAGCATCTGACTGATCAGATGTCATGGTTTGTATGCACACTCTGATAACTGGTATATACCTTTCATTACTGTTTCCACAAATCCTGACATTGACTTTCAGACGTCAGTGCCATTCTCATTTGCACTGAGAAACACTGACCAAATTCTCTTTTCTCTCCATACCTCCTTGCCATTCTAATATTTCTCCTCAGTTTTGCTGACTCATTTGTTAAAGTTATCGTTCCTTTTTTTTTTTTTCTTGGTACGTGCCTATGTCCTAGGGTTCAGTCCGTATGCCATATGGATGCCTTAATTGTTCTGACTACTCTGTATCTGTAATGCATTTTTGTATCAGATCTATTGGTTCATCTAGTTTGCAGCCAAGCAGATTAAATAAAAAAGCTGAGTTTATTGTGGAATGTGCTCTCAGCAGAACTCTACACTATCTGTATGGCAAAGTTATGTCAAATAAATCCTAGAGTTGTTTGCAACACAGATGACAAAGAAGTTCAAGATTATTGCTGCTGTGACTGTTACAAGACTGACATGAAGAGATTGACTTTTAAGGAAAATGGATAACAGAATGTCAACCTACAGCTGATTAAGAGCTTGGATGATGACAAAAGCAGCTAACAGGGAGCCAACAGAGACCAGTGGTTTGTGCAGAAGAGTGCACAAGATGGTCCAAGAGCTTTTTTCACAACAGCCTAGCTGTGTCACTACAATGGTACGGACACTGACATGAGCCCATGTCTATGAAGTAACAAGCTATTCTCTCCAAAAGGAAGTGTTCTTTACCTACTGTGTTTCTGCAGCAAGAGATGTTCAAGACATTTCCAATGCAAGAATAAACAACAGCTTCTTAACACAGGTGATCAAGAAGCTGAGAGGCAGAAGTGCTCTGCTGGACCTGATAGTTACAAAGAAGGAGGAACTGGTCAGGGATGTGAAGGGCAGGGACAAGCTTGGCTGCAGGAACCATGAGATGGTGGACATTAGGATCCTGAAAATATGGAATGGGGCAAACAGCAGAACCACAGTCCTGAACTTCTGGAGAGCAGAATTTGTCCTTTTCAGAGATCTGCTTGAAAGAATCCCATAGGATATGGCCCTGGAGCAAAGAGGAACTGTCATGGTTTCAACCCAACCAGTAACAAAGCACCACGCAGCCTCTTGCTTGCGCACTCCCCCCGCCCCGCCACGGTAGGATGAGGAGAAAATATAAAGGCAGGCTCGTGAGTCGAGATAAGGACAGGGAGGGATCACTCACCACTTACGGTCATGGGCAAAAGACAAGCTCACCTTGGGGAAGAAACAAAGTCAATTGAATTTACTACCAATCAAATCAAAACAAGGATAATAAGAAGTAAACCCAAACCTTAGAATACCTTCCCCCCCCACCCCTCCCTCCTTCCCACCTCAACCCCACTCCCAGTTCTCTCTCCCTCCTCCCCACAACTGTGCAGGAGGATGGGGAATGGGGGATGGGGTCAGCTCCCCACACCTTGTCTCTGCCGCTCCTTCCTCCTCAGGGAGAGGAGGACTCCTCACTCGTCCCCTGCTCCACCGTGGGGTCCCTCCCACAGGAGACAGTCCTTCATGAACTTCTGCAGCGTGACTCCTTTCTGTGGTCTGCAGTTCCTCTCAAACTTCCCTGGCATGGGTCCTTTCTGCAGGCCGATCTTCCCTCACAGGCTGCTCCAGTGGGCTTTCCCATGGAGTCACGGCCATCTTGGGGGACCTCTGGTCCCCTGCTCACTTCCATGGGCTGGGGGGGACAGCCTGAGGTCTCACCAGGGGCTGCAGGGGCATCCCCTCCTCCCCCGCTCCTCCTCCCCCTCCTTCCTCACTGACCTTGGTACCTGCAGAGGGGTTCCTCTCACATCCCGCTCCCCTCCCCGCTGCAGGTTCCCCTTCTTAAATCTGTTCTCCCGGAGGCGCTGCCACTGTCGCTGATGGGCTCGGCCTTGGCCAGAGGCGGGGCTGACTTGGAGCCAGGGAAGCTTCTCACAGCTTCTCACAGGAGCCACCCCTGCAGCACCTCCACCGCTACCAAAATAACCCCTTGTGCCACACAAACCGGTAACAGGAGTCTAGGAGAGCTGGTGGATATTCAAGGGTCACCTTCTCCAAGCTTAAGAATGGTCCATCCCAACAGGCAGAAATGAAGCAAAGGGGGGCAGGAGGCCTGCATGGATGAGCAAGGAGCTTCCAACTAAACTCAGACATAAAAAGGGGGTGTACAGGAGGTAGAAGGAGGGACAGGTGGCCCAGGAGGAATATAGAGATTCTGTCTGATCACGGGGAGTGGCTTCATGAAAGCCGAAGCTCACCTGGAATTGAATCTGGCAAGACATGTGAACAGCAACAAGAAAGGTTCCCAGAGGGACACCAGCAGCAAAAGAAAGAAAACGGGAAAATGTGGCCCCACTGCTAAACTGCTCAGGGGACCTTGTGACAAGGAACACAGAGGTGGCTGAGGTACTCAATGTCTCCTTCACCTCTGTGTTTACTGCTGAGACTTGCCCTCAGTAATCTCAGGCACCAGTGGGAAAGCCCAGGGCAAAGTTGATTTACTCTCAGTAGAGAACGATCAGGTTAGAGAACGTATAAATAAACTGGACATACACACATCCATGGGTGTGATGCAGTGCACCAAGTGCTGGGGAAGCTGGCCTGTGTCATTATGGGCTGCTTGCAATCACCTTTAAAGGGTGTGGAGGAACGGGGCGTGACTGAGGAGAGATCCTGTGGACTGGAAGGAAGCAAGTGTCTCTCCTGTCTCTGAGAAGGGGAAGGAGGATCCAAGGAACTACAGGCTGCTCAGCCTCACCTGGATCCCTGGGAAGGTGGTGGAGCAGCTAATCCTGGAAACCATTTCCAGACATTATGCAGGACAAGAGCATGACTGCAAGTAGTCAGCATGGACTTATGAAGGGGAAACCATGCCTGACCAACCTGATGGCCTTCCACAATGAGCTGACTGGCTTGGTGAATGTATGTACAATAGGAAACAAAGACTGGGAAATAATTACTCAGAGCAATGACCAGAGAAAAACTAGGTTCCTGCTGTATGTAATAGATTCAAGAAATGTTTACTTAGCATAAATTTGGATGCCTGTCTGTTGGGTAATTTTTATACTAGCACTGACAGCTGCTTGCTGTAGCAGATGAAAGTACAGCACTGCTGCCCTCTTTGTGTTTCTTTCTTGTTCTGGTGCTGAGTCTCCATTAGCATTTCTGGAGGAGTGCATACGTTGATTGGGAAAAGATGGCTTTCTTTTAAATATTTGACATGGGAGTGTTACTGAGACATCAAGAGGAAAATGCAAAGATAAAGGAGGTGCTATTTTGTCAGTGTCTGAGTCTTCAAACACCCACCACTACAAGCAAATCTGCTTTATTTTTAGGAATAACCATAATGGAGCTGACTGCCACGAAATGACATCACTTCTATGAGGGGACTGTTTTCAGCAGCTGAGGTGCCCTTTGCTGTAAGAATTGAGGAAATGTTCCTCGCCTTTGACCACCTCCTTTTCCTCTTTGCTCACTGTCCCTGCCTAACAAAGAAAGGCAAAAACATGAGCAAAAACTACTAAACTAGCCGCAAACAGCCAGAGTCGGTTGGACCCGTCCTGCTTCTGTCGCTGTTTCTGAGAGAAGCTAGTATTAGATATATTAGAAGAACATGCAAGAAAGGCTCTCACTAACTACTCAGCCCAAAGGGGAAGGCTTTTATTATTTTTATCATTCTTACGGTGATGGCACAATGATTTTTTGGATAGTAATTAGTCTTTACCAGCCTCCTGTAGCAGGATGCTATGCTGCCAATATGTGCTACTCAGTCCTTCCATAATCCTCCTAAATTATTCGTTTCACTTTTAATTTGTGGCAATGGGTTCCATATGGGCTTGTTATCTGTATGAAATTGTTTCCTGGTATTGATCTGAAATGCTTTTCTTTTCAGTTTGTCCCTGTGCTACCATTACAAAGGCCAAATAAAAAGGGAGCTTTCCCCAGGCTCATCATTAATATTTTACCTTTGTGTGGCTCACTCTTGTTCGTCATGAGTGAAATCCTGCCTAGGGAGAATGAATACAGTGACTGCCCTGGGCCAAAACCACAAATCTTTTTCCCTTGATTCTGGAGCTACTGACTTTCTGCTTGGAAAGAAACTTTGCTTAACATCCTATTGCTCTGTCACTCCTTTTGTTCTTGTATTACTGCTATATCTGTCTTGAGCTACAGTGAGCAAAATCAAATGTTTTTCATAGAACATACCATCACTGTGGTTAACAGTATTATTTGCTTGGAATAGAAAAGCTGAGTGTGCCTGAGTGTGAAGAAAAAAAAGATAGACTATAAGGTGAGATATATTAGGAAGTATCTAAGACAACTATTATTTTCAAGTTCAGCCTTTGATTTTCAGTGGATTCCTGAGGTTTTAACTTTATACACACCTAACAGTGCTTATGTGGCACTTTCTGTGATTTGAAAGTTTAGTCTGTGCGGAACCCCAGCAAGGTCAGGTGTTTCTGAAAAATCTCAGTAGGTATGGGACTTCACTATGGATGCCCAGGTAACCTGTGGCATTTCTGGCTTACCGGTGAGCAACACCAAATTTGCAGACACTGGTAGTGTTCTGAGAGCTGCAGTTGCTTCACGCTTTGGAAAATTATGCCACAGCTTTTCTAAGTGAGGCCACAGGAAACAGAGGAATCAGTGAACCAGCAGCCTTTGCCTGCAAATATGCTGTTAAAGATGTTCTCAGGAGTTGTTTTTCTTTGCATGATGTTGCCTTTATGAAATGGTGGAAACATGTTCCTGCTGGAACTCATCTTTTTCTCACCTATGCTTTCATGATGAAGGACAACTGCCACTGGAAAAAGATGATAACTTGAAAAGTTTTGTCTTTGTATGTGGTTTCGGTCCAGTTAACAAAGTAGGTTAATTCAGATTCTGGTGAATGCATCTATCTTTGTGACACATCCAGGCAACCTAAGTAGGACAAGGAAACTAATATACATCTTTATTTCCTTACCATGGTCCTGAGGTGACTTTAGGCATTACATGCTTACCTACCACTAGCTAGTCAAGCAGTAACAACATGTTTGGCCTTAAATGAACACTAATAAAACACCATTTCTGCTGTGCCTAACTTGAAATCTTCAAAACAGACACAGATAAAATTCATAGGATGACCTAGCCAAACCTTTCCGGGATTTTTCCATGTAGCTCTTTCTCTCCTCTTATGCAGTACAGTGGTAGAGAAGACATTTGGCAGACAGAGGACCACAGCTATGAAAGGAGTGAATTTCAATAAACATCTGAGGGCATGACCTTGTTACACACTATGGAGAACAACCGTTTTTTATGATCTAGGCTTTTTTAATGAGGATACCCTGTGTTCCTTAGACTCCAAGCTAGAGAAACAGGAGGCTACTAGGAAGGACCTCCTTTGTGTACACTGCTTGAAAAGCCCCTGTCCTGTCTGATGTGAGTGATGCTCTGTTTGCTCTGACAATGATAATTTAACAAGGAGGGAACAGGAGCACAGTGTTCCAGGATTAGAAAGTTATGCGTTGTGGCAGGGACACTGATGGGGGGGTTGTATGGCTGTCACTGTAAGGGTAAGAAGTAGGTAGCAGAGCAGTAGAAGAACAAACAGTTAGGCAGTGCAGGTAGTTTACGTAGTGTTCTGCTAAGAATTAGGTTAACTTTGGGCTGTAATACTGTCATACAAGTAGTGGGGTAAAAGCCTGAATAAAACAAAATGAAAGTGATTGCCAAACGTGCATCTTTATTTACAGCTTTGTCACCTAGACTACTTCCTTTCTTGGGGATTTATCTCATAGACTGTGTTTAAATCATGGTCATCTTAGACACAGATTCCTGTTGAAATCTTTTGTTTTGTTGATCAGGTGCATGAAACAGTATTTAGTTTTAGGTTTTGTTTTGTTTTGTTTGATTTTGGGGAAATGTCAGTCCAAAGGGATTTCATTCTATGCGGTGTAATGCAGCTGGGTATTGTTACCCATTTTTTATAAATCTGAAGGTGCACACCATACAGTTCTTCCCAGCTGCTCTGTCTTGCAATTTGTGTCTGATGAAGTATTGCCTTCAGGAAAAAAAAATCTGTTCTTGATCAGGAGACAGCAAGTAACAAAGAACCCACCATTTCTTAATAGTTGATTCTGGTAGTTAACCTTTGCACTAATTGCAGCAGCTTTACTTTTACTTTCATAAAACAGGCAAAAAGGAATCCCAAGTCAATGAGCTTACAAATTCCCTTTTGCATGAAACTTCAAATACCAGCATTCCAGGGTAAATATGTATGATCTGAAAGCACTAGTCTGGATTCACTCTTGGAGTACAGCTCTGCTGAACCCCTCTTAGCAATACTGGTAATGTAATAGCCTCACAACACACACTGCTCATCTCTTGTCACAACAAGGTATACCCAAGGCTTTAATTCACAGTAATGCAGTTTAAGTTTGGCACAGCTGCACAATTGTCCTTAGCTGTTGCCCAGTCAATCAGACTATCATTTACTCTGTTTCTGCAGCATAACCTTGTTGATTAAAACCCCAGTTTGTGTTAGCACATATCCAGTGTAAACATCTAGTAATTCTGCAGTTAGAAAATTGATCTGCGACGCATGTGTACCAGTTGAAAACTGTCTTCCCTTCTGATGCATGGGAGTGCGGAGGGGAAGAAAGGGTAATAGCACTAATGTCCCTCAGAAAAAATCAACATGTACAAAAACAATTGTGGAGAAATAAACTTAAATAAAACATAGCATTATCACAGGCCTCATGTCTTGTGCATTGCAGGTAAATATTAAACATTTCCTTTTGCACCAATCTAACAATGGGGAACCATTATCCTGTGCTAACAGCCTGTTGTGTTAACATTCTCCCCTGATTGTGTCCACAGACACTCATAACAACATGCCCAATACAGAAAAGACTTGTTCAATGTTTTGATTTCGTTTCAGCTGTTTAGTGTCAGACTCAATTTTCAAATTAAGACAGGTAGACCAGTCTGGCTCTCATTAAGCTAAATGATAATTTAAACATTGATTTAAAAGTAAGCAGCACTGGACTTCCATGGAACATGAAATCTAAGGTAAAAAAATGGTGATGAATTAAGGCTCTCATTCTGTTCTGCCAGTCTGTGCAGTGTATGTATGAATAGAAGGTAGGTTATAATATGGTTGTCACTATGGAGAGAAAATGATGACACCCACTTTCTGGTTTGACTTCACACACATCCTTTAAAACATTGTTTGCTAATGCATGAAAAGATCCTGGAATACATTCTCTGCTTATGTAATAGGTGTAAAACTGGTGACTTCCAAAGAACTGTTCTAGCACAATATTCCCCAGGTGAGGATACAGGCTGTGAGGTATGTTGCACTACAGACAAATAAGCATTGCTGTCCTTACAAGTAACAAGCTGTGTACTTTTTTTTATACAGGGTTAATTTTGTTGAAAGCAATACAGCTTTTCACAGAATCACAGAATGGCTGAGGCCGGAAGGGACCTCTGGGGGTGATCTGGTCCAGCCCCTCTGCTGAAGCAGGGCCACCTGCAGCTGACTGACCATGTTCAGACAGCTTTGCTCCTTTCAGGTATTTATACACACTGATAAGATGCCTTCTTTAGGTCCGTGTGCTTCACTGAACAGTTTGCTTTGCAGATGATGTGTGCTTTTGTTGTTTTGTATTTCCTGGAAAGCCAGTGCAAATACCTACTGATACAGACAATAATTAAATTAGAAAAACATTAAATAAGATGTGGATTCTATCTTCGAAAATCCCACGTGCAGATATTTCAACACTGCGATCTGAGTAAAAAGGCTGATTTACAGGATGTCTTCCACAGACAAATTCTGAAGTGCTACCATTTTTTGTGAAGAATTCACTGTCAATTTTGCCCATCTTGTTGTAATCCCAAAATGAGCAAACTGATCCATTCCTTGGTTTTCTCACAATTCTGTTTAAGAAGCTAAATGCTCATATAAGAGCCAAACCCTGATTTATGTGCTGATTGCTATTATGACAAAGAGAGATGCACTATTTGAGGGTCCTGTCCTACCTTCCAGTGCACGAACAAATTTTTCTTTGAAGTCAAGACACTGCTTCTTGGACGCCTGTCTATAAACAGGCTTGGAAAAGGAAAGACGCTGCAAATGACATGGGGACTTTACAGCGGTTTTCCTAAATGCCTAAAGCTGGTCCCCATAGCTCCATCATAATACTAAGACAGCATCACAAAAAAAATGCTTTGTACTTGGGTTCTAACAGCAGAAAGAATCAAGGCCAAGTGGTGTAAAGTGTTCCCAGGATTTTTTTCCTGGCCTCCGTCTCTTCTGTCAGTCCCATTAGGCTAGATTGCCTGGAAATGTTAAAGTGATGCAGGCTTGGCAAACGCCCCCCACCTTGGCAAACAACATCTCCAGTTGCTGTTTGAGCTTTCAGAGGTCCCCTTTCTGGGCATGAGTATTCAGTTAATTAATTGGAGAGATTTAAATACACGATTAGACTGCATGAAAGGGGAAAGCTCATAGGAGAACCCAGGGGTGGGTACAGCTTGCAAACAGAGCCCAGGTAATTCAATTCTTCAGGGCGACCGGTAGTGTGGTTTAAGCACTTGCTAGTATGAATAGACTGAGAGCTGTTTCCAAAGCTTTCATGTACAAACAGTTAATGTAAAGCAAGGTTAAAACTGGCAGATAAACCTCCTTTCTCAAGCTGAGCAGCTGCACTACTACTCCTGCACTCAGTCCAGCCTTCTCTGGCACTTTTTGCTCCCAGCTGCCCATCTGTCCGTCACCCACCCTGGTGTCCCAGAGGGCTTTGTGGCTCTCAGTCCCAAAGAGGGCACCAAAGAACATGGCATTTGGGTAGCTCCTGGGCCTGCTCACCCCAGCTAACAGTGTAACTGGATTTTAGCAGAAAAGATAACTGGGCAGGGGAGTGTTCAAAGTGCAGGCACAAGGAATCAAAAAGAAGAAACAAACTAAACCCTGAATTGCTAAAGCCTGCAGGTAGCATGTCTTTCTTAAATACCAAAGAGCAAGCATGGTAAGGAGCCTTTGAGGGCCACAGTGTTTATCCCAGGAAACATCTAATTATCATAAGAAGAAATGAAGTGGGCTTGTTTCCTGAAGCAATAATGGATCAGGGGACATATTGTCACATAGTATGTGCCACCTTTCAGATGTGAGTGAAAGCCGAGTCCTGGAATCACCGCTTCTAACTCATTTTCAGTGCTTAACAGTGCTAAGTCCAGTTTGTCATCCATGTCCAGGATGACATCTGATATTCTCCTTCAGTTATTGTCCAGAAATACGGTATACTTCTGTCAACTGCTGTCAAGTTTTGTTTCCTGAGGTGGTGGTATTCTGTTGTGAGTTATGATATAAAAATCTAATCTTTACCATAACTCTCTCATAAGGGACCATTTTTGCTGGCTAACCAGGGCCAGTGTGTAACAAAATGTCCTTGGCATCGTAACACTCTTTGCTACCACAGCTGAAAGCTGCTGGGAAGTCTTATTATATTACAAATCCCACGGAGTCTACAATAAGCATAGTGTATATTAAAACACAACAGTTTTCTTCTTAAAGTACTAGATAGAGAGAGATTGAATGTAGGAAGTTGATGAGTACCTTAGATAATCAACTAATATTGTTTCAGTAACTGATGTTTTGTGAGCTATTTTCTATGCCAATTTATTGATCTATTTCCATTTGTAGTATAAGCTTCTGTATTTGGCTCTAAGCTCTTTACTGTTATTGTTGTGATAGGCAAGAAAGAAATTACAGCAATCCATAGAGAATGTTTAAAAAGCTGAGGGCCAGCAATTGAAGGAAAAAATCTAATTATTTTGGATATGATAACAGTTCTGTTACCACAAAGTTTTCTTCAGAATAATTTGCAATCAAAGGCTAGAAGAAGTCCTATGTGTAGGTATAAAAATCTCTGAACACCTATGTGGAAAAAATGTCCCTTTTTTCTTGTCAAATGTCATCTAAATTCCACTTGTACTGTAGCTTTGTGCTACTGCTACCTGGCACACCTCTCTGCATTTCACTTTAAACCAAATGAGAAATAAATGGTTGGGCTTCTGATGCACGCCAAAGAAGGAAACGGAGTTGCTTCAGTGAACAGCTGATTCAATATAAGAGTGGAGCCAGTTTCAAGAACTTATTCATCCTGGGCCTGGTGCTTTTCTCTTTGTTGTCACAGGGACCTGCAAACCTCCTATTCAAAACAAAACCAGATTAATTTCCCCTGCTCTTCTTAGCAAGGTTGCTTTTTTTCAATAGCGCAACAGGAAGGTGTTACCACTTGCTTCTGGTGCGAGGACACTGACATGACTGTCTGAGACCTAGTGACATGATTGTAAAACAAATTGCCACCGTTACATTTTGAAATCTCTACAGAGAACACCCTATCGCCTTCCTCTGGCAGTATGTTTCTCATTGATGCCGCAGAACTGACCGCTGCAAGGCTGCGCGGCTGTGATGGTTCGTGTGTGACTGCAGACTGAATCCCCGCCAGCAACGCAGGGAGCCTCTCCTCCTGCGCCTGCTGCTTTCGTGGCGGTGCAGCTCTGCTGCCAGCAGGGCCCTTTCCCTTCTTTGTGCCAGCAAGAGCCAGCGAAAACTCGGGCCTAACACACCTACTCCTTCACGTACCAGGCTGAATAGTGTTAATTACATTAATCAAAGAATCGTCCCGGAGTGTAAGATGATGTTTTGACATTGTGGAGATGAAGCTACGTAACATTCAGGCTGACATCCCACAGTCCTTTCCTACCCGCAGAAATCCTTGAGTGTGATCTTCAGTTCGAATTCATACTATGTTGCATGGACTTTCGTGTTCTGCTGTATGGACAATTAAGTTTATGTTTAAAGAGGATGGTTACATTTGATCTCCCCTGCTTACTCATACTAGCCTCTGAAGTTGAAGCCCTGCTTACGCAAGCAATCTGCAGGGAGCAGGAGGAGGTTGAGGTTGCAGGCAGCTCTTATAGCCTGTTCCGTTTGTTGGCAATAGGGCAGTTTTGGTATGCACTCAGACACAGATTTTTATACTCCTCTCCTGAACGCTGGTATTATGATGGCCACGGTTTCCTGGTGAAAGCACGCTACAGCATGGCAAAGCCTGATCTAGCTGTCTTTGCATCTAGACATGACTGACCTAATTATTCCAGGCGTTTGTGCATCTTGAAGCTCTGCTGGTCACAAGTGGTTAGTCACGTAGTGTGCAAATGAAACTGGCTCCCTATCCCCTTATTGTTCTTGCAGGCAGCTCTTACGGTGGCAGCTCCACTCTCTCACACTCTTCCCCAGCGCACATTCTAGTCTGTAGCTGCCACACTCCCCCTCATTCTGTATTTTGGTGCTTTGTTATTGCATGTCTACTTTTAAAATGCTTAAAAACACAGAGTAACTTTGCTTTCATTTTAGTTTCATAGCCTTCTCACTGTCTGCTGCTATAGCTGTTAAAATAACTGTGCTGTGAAAGTTACTCTCCTGAGCTGTGGGATTTGAAGAAATGGTTTCTTCTTTGAATAACGTATTTTTTGCGTACCTCAATACTGTTTGCATAAAGGGGTCAGACATACAATCGTGGGCAACAGACACATCACCAATGAAACAGTTTCTCTTATCAAGGGCTGCACTTGCCTAGGGTATGTGAGACGGAGGTTCAACATCTTCCTCTGATCCAGGAGATTGCTACAGAAATTCTGTGATTAAATCACCAAGATATTGGTGGAGCTGGGACACAAACCCTCATGTTCTATGTCTGTGGCTAGTGTCCTAACCACTTGCACACTGCTGTTTGATAAGTAACTAAAGGTGCCACATGAAGGGGCAGGAGTCCCAGTGGAGGAGAACAGCCCCACTGCCCCTGCAGGATCCCTGCCTCAAACCCAGAAAATTATGTGAGGAAGCAGGGCACTGAATGTGGGTCCCTTGTCCTTAGTGGTTAGAAAGAAGGGAGACCTTGCTTCTCTGCTGTTCTTCTCACCCTTGAGCTTAGTCCTGTTTCCTCTGTTTTTGTTACACAGGCTGCAAAATCAAATGTTTTGGTTTGGCTGGAATGAAAGGTCTTTTCGGTACAAAAGGGAATTTTTCAGGTTTCCACTTAATTGGTAAGAATACAGGATCAAGTGGGGAATGAAATGTTGGGACTGGCTACCAAGTTAAGGATGAGCAATTGCAGCACCCATTCAGCACTCCAACTCCTTATACTCCCTCATCCCCTGAACGCTGCCATGGAGTCGTTCTCCAGCCTGAGGTGGCCACCTCTACCTGCTCATCTTCCCTGTTGTCCTAGCCCATGGAAATGTGCTAGCATCAGCTGCCATTTCACAATATTCCTCCTTCTCTATGCCTGTGCTGGTTCTTTGTCTCTTGGTTTGCCATTCTATTAACCTCAACTCACTTTCAGATCTCATTTTGCTTCCTAGAAAGGTGCATTGCTGAACCCCCTTGCAGGTGAGCTCTGGGACCAAAATGGGGGATATAGTACAAGTCACCTACCCAGTTTACTCCCTCCTACCTCCATAAGAATCAAGTCTGAGGCAGCTGTGGACCACAGCTAGGAATTACATTTCCGCTTTGTCATTTTTTTGTGATTACTTTGTCATCAATATTGGCTGTGTGATTTTATTTTTTCCTTTGGTCTCATTTCCTAACAACAACGGTAGCATCACCTCTTCCGTGTCTGGCATTGTCACGGTTCAAGCCCAGCTGGCAACAAAGCACCACGAAGCCACTCACTCACTCCTCCCCCCTGGGTGGGATGGGAAGGAGAAAATACAAAGAAAACTCATGGGTCAAGACAAGAACAGGGAGGGATCACTCACCAGTTCACGGTCACGGGCAAAAGACAGGCTCAACTTGGGGAAAAAACCAAAATCAATTTCATTTACTACCAATTAAATCAAAACAAGGATAATGAGAAGTAAAACCCAAATCTTAAAACACCTTCCCCCCCAACCCTCCCTTCTTCCCAGGCACACCTTCACTCCCAAATTCTCTACCTCCTGCCCCCACAGCAGCACAGGGGAACGGAGAATAGGCGTTGAGCTCAGTTTGTCACACGTTGTCTCTGCCTATCCTTCCTCCTTAGGACAAGGACTCCTCACTAGTCCCCTGCTCCAGCGTGGGGTCCCTCCCACAGGAGACAGTCCTTCCTGAGCTGCTCCATTGTGGGTCCTTTCCATGGGCTGCAGTCCCTCAGGCACAGACTGCCTTCAGCGCAGGCTTTCCCATGGTGTCACAGCCATCTTTAGGGGCACCCACCTGATCCTGCATGGGCTCCTCCCTGGGCTGCAGGTGGGCATCTCTTCCCCTGCTCCCCTCCATGGGCTGGGGGGGGAAAGCCTGAGGTCTCACCATGGGCTGCAGGGGCATCCCCTCCTCCCCCGCTCCTCCTCCCCTCCTTCCTCACTGACCTTGGTACCTGCAGAGGGGTTCCTCTCACATCCCGCTCCCCTCCCCGCTGCAGGTTCCCCTTCTTAAATCTGTTCTCCCGGAGGTGCTGCCACCATCGCTGATGGGCTCGGCCTTGGCCAGAGGCAGGTTCAACTTGGTGCCAGGGAAGCTTCTAGCAGCTTCTCACAGGAGCCACCCCTGCAGCACCTCCACCGCTACCAAAACCCCACCACACAAACCCAGAACAGGCGTGTTAAACATTCTTCTGCAAAAACGCTTGGAGCATCCACAGAAACATTTAACCACCTGCTTCATGGATTTCACACACACACACACACACACACACACACGCAATTTCTTTTGCTGTTTTTGTTTCCTCATTTTAGCTTCTTTCTTTCCCAACATGCACCACTTGTGACCACCCTCCCAGGCATTGCAGTTGCCAGCTCATTACCACACCATGCCTTCAAACTTTTGGATTCTGAAAGTGGCAATAGCCAGAACTGAGCAATCACAGGAGAATTTGGGGGGTTGACTGGTTTATTTTTGCAACTATTACGTTCCTGGCACACAAGCTGCAAGGAATGCACTGAAGTCCTCACCTGGGCTAAGGCTCAAAACCAAAAAACCCCTAGGTTTAAAATAACAGAAAATAGACATCTGTATTTTTTCAAAAGACTAGTGACAAAAGTGTTTGTTTAGGACCTGACTTAAGTTTTGTACCTGGATCCAGCAGTGTTATATAAAAAAAAGCAGATCTTTTTTTTCTTACCCAATTACTGTATCATCCTTTTGTTTGTTTAGACATTTTGAAATGAAACTGAACTAAAATAATCTGAAGATCTTGACATGAAGAATAAGGTAAGCCTCCTAGGTTATCATTAATAAATACCATGGAGTCACAACATATATCTGAAAAGTTTCTGGATTCATTCTCCCCTTACTCTTTTCCTCTCTTTTCTTTCCTTGTGTCCCACAGGCAGATACCTCCAAACTGAGATTTTCAAAGTGGTGTAGAGGATTGATTTTAATGGCAGATGCATGGCTAATACCATGCAATCCTTTCCAATCTCAAACCTCTCTTCTTAGTAACTGTCTGGAAAAGGCTGCAGAATTGATCTGGGAGCTAATGCACATGTCTGTTAAGCATTTCTTCTCAACACCGACATCTGGGCACTGTGTACTTGTGGCCCAGGAAGGCTGGGAATCTATTGGACACGGGGTTCCTGTGGGTCTGGCTGCAGCATCACTGTACCCCTCTGCAAAGTCCTTTGGCTGGAGATAGGAAAAGCCCCCATCTTTGGGCTCCCAGGCTTTGGGGCTGGGATAGTACGCACCCTGAGTCTGTGAGTGCATTGGTGCAGTCATTCTCTGTGAACAAAACCACAGTTACTGTTAAAGGAGTGTCTGTGTTGGGCTCCGTCAGAGTCCCAAAGTGTGTACAGTAATCTAAGTCCCCAGGGAGCTCCTTTTTTACCCACCATAGAGCTCTGCACTGGGCTGCTTGTCCACCATATGCTGCAGCAAGCCTCCTCAAGCAGCCTGTATCCCACTTTGACTCACGACCTCTGTGCCGCCACAATTTTTGGCAGCAGTGCCTTTAACTGGCATGTACAGGTCCCACCGTAACCTGCCCCTCTGCCAGTCACTGTGTCTGTCAGAGCTCAGGAGAACCCTGCATTCCGTTCCTCTAAAAATGAGCCTTTGCTGCATTTTCCTTGGAGGATGTTTGTGGGCCGGTGGGGAGTGCTGGCATCAAGAGAAGGGCTCCAAGTCCTTGCTTAGCTGCCTGCCCTGGCATGGTGATTTAAAGCTGCAAGGGAAAGTCACTGTTAGTAGCAAAGCAGCAGGAGGGCAGTCTGGTGATGAAATAGGAGTTTATGTTGCCTGTTTTCAAGTACAACATTTAATTGTCACTAATAACACCATGAATCATAATTATGTCTATTGTAGAGAGGTTTGTCTCTGATAAAGGAAAGCAACAAATGGTATTAGCCTCAGGGATATTACAGCACACATAAATCTTGCCTTTGCAGTCTAGCTGGTGTGCAGGTGACGAGGGGCACAAGGGGTGACCCAGTCTCCAGGGCAGGTGCCTGAGCCCCAAGGGAAGGGCCAGGAGAGACCTGATGAAGAGAAGTGGCTGGGGAGGGTCCTACCTTGTGCAGCCCCTGGCTGTGCCCCCCCAGGTCCCAGAGGAGCCTTTGGAGCAGGGCACTGTGGGGACTGCTGAGATGGTGGGACTGCAGGCAGTGGGTGTTCATGGGTTAGCTTTCCCAGGGAGCTCACAGGCTGCAAGGAGACGTAGGTCAGGTGAAATGAAATGCTCTCAAGGGCCACTGCAACAGCAGTTAGATCCATGTCCCCAGGGTCTTCTCCTTGCCTATTGCAGTGGGCAGAAGACCCTAGGCTTGAACTTGTGGGCCCCCCTGTGGGGCCAGAGGAGATGGCCGCACGGTCCCTGGGAGCAAGTTGAGGTCACCACCTGGTGACCTGCTGGGATGCACAGGGCCATCGGACAGAGCTCAGGGGACAGGGGAAGGGGGGAAAACCCTGTGTCTGTTTCCTACCCAGCTTCCAGTGCTCAGCATGCTTGTAAAAGCATCAGTGTCCTTGAGGTTCCCATCTCCTCATTCAGATGTGTTTGCTTTCTGCTAAAAGGCTGAAAGTTAGTGCAGGAGAGGGATTGTTCACAGGTGGAAACAGCTGGATCCCCCTTAGGACTTATTTCCTTAGGGCCCAGGCTTAAAATACATTATTTTCAGAATCTGAACCTTTTTTCAGATTAAAGGAAGCAGCTATAAAGCTGTGATGGCCAGAGCACAGCTGATTGCTTCAGCAACCTGCCTGCCTATGAAATGAAATGCCAGCCACCTCAGCGATGACCCTAAAGCAGGTGTGGAGGCTTGCCCATGTCTTTTTTTGCACATTTTTGCACATTTTTTCACCACTGTGGGGCCACAAGTGATGGACATTGTGGTGCAAGGACAGGGCCAGCCACTACAACAGCTTTATCTTTTGTAGGGTTTTTTTTGTTATTTTTTTCTTTCCTGCAGATTTTTTTCAGCTGTATGGATGTATGAGAGACATTTCTTTCCCGTCACATGCCCAGCTGATGGGAGTTTCTGCATGGATGGAGCACAAGATACATAAGGTGCTACAGCCAGAATTGCACAGACTGATGATCTGAGAAATGGATAACTTGCAAATGGCCTTTACCCCCTTAAAATATGTTGAAGAACTGCGGAAAAAACTGTGTGAGTGATTCCCAAACTGCATGACAAAAACCTCAGTATAATCTTGGAATGTTTTTTTCTGATAGTTGTCAGATGTTAATTAGGGAGACAAATGGGCATTCACCAAAGATGTCTGTATTTATTTCAGACTTAATTATGCTAACCTAGAAACAGGAACAGACAACCATCCAGTGGCTACTCTTCAACTTGTTGTTCAGCTGGCAGCAGATAACCACGCTGCAGCGCATTGTTTAGGATGTAGGGATTCAGAACAATCAAGTCAGGCTTTCTCTTTGGTATTTTTTTTCTTCTTTATGGAGAGATTCTACCTCAGAGTTTGGAGGAGGCATGTAATCACTCACTGTGAGACAAGAAATTATTTTACAAGAACAAATTGTGGTTGCCATGGTATCTGAGAGGCAGAAATTCCAAGGTCATTCCCTGAAAATTCTTCACAACCATAGCCAGCAGGAGGGTACTCCCTCACCTCATGAGCAACCCTGCCTCGCCTATAAATACGGTCCTCCCATCTCCACCAGTATGCAGCTTCCTGTTTAAGCCATAGTAACACTGATAAGAACGTGATGTATAAAAACCACAATGTGCCTGAAAACAAAGTCAAGCCTGCATTTACAAGCTTGTGGGTTTTCCTTGTTGGCTGTTTTCTGGCTTCTCTGTGCATCTGCTGTAAAACCTGACTCACCTGCTGTGTTTGCCGACCTGGGAGTTGCAGGTGCAAATGTGAAATTTTCACCTGAAGGAAATGCAAGAGTAACCCTGCACAGAAGGGCTGACACGTGGACAAGCAAATGGAAAAAATCACCAAGATGGAACCATTTGCAGTTATGGTAGAAAAAAAGTCAAATGCTACATTTCATGGGTTTCTCTTCTGGATCTGAAGTACAAGGAAAAATGTTTCTTTCCATGACTGAGGTGTATGGCGTCATTACTGCTCCTGAATACCTCAGTACTGACCTATGTGCTAGTGACTTCTAGCACATCTTCAAAAAAGACATCTTCAAACACACTTGCAAAATCCAGCTCTGTGATGCCTCAGCATCTTACCAAAATGCCAGCAACACTTGCACTACTGAAATACTAAGCTGCCAATGCAGGTTATATTAGATGAAGTTTCCCCTTACACTGGAACTGCCAGGGCAACTTAATTAACAGATAATACTATCCAATCATTTGTTTAAAACCACAAATTTTCATTCTGGCATGAATTTACAGGGGAAGGCACATAAGCCTTTTGCTCACATTTGTACAAATGCACAAAACCGTGTGCACATTATGCCATAACAAACTACGGTTTACTAAACTTGGCTCATGAAAAGACAAGGTGTCCGTCCAAGATGTGTCCAAAGCCTTATTAGTGCAGCAAGCAAATTTCTTTGCATGGAGGGGTGTGTATATGGTGCGTCAGTCACCAGTGCCATAAAATCAATGACCCTTGAGTACTTGCTAATTTCCCTTTCTGTCAGTTTAAAACCAGAAAAAAATGTATCAAAGATTAGCAGTGACCCAGGAAACAGCTATATTTAAGTGACAGAAGTAACATTTTGCAGTGCATTGCTGGCTGCTCTGTGTGCAGAACTACAACTCTCAACCTGCCAAGCCACCATCTCAGCAACTGAACATCTTGTGCAGAGGGAAAAATCTTTGTTATTAGAGCACTGGAGAGTTTATAGGCTGCCACTGCAACAAACTCCTTTCTGATGAGACTCCTGGAGCCAGATAGACAATAAGTCTGTGAGTAGGACTAGACATTTTGCTGCTAGCTTGCTATTCAAATCAGAAGAGATCGATGCACAAGTTTATTACAGAGCAAAAGCAGCACAGATGGAGATTCAAGGGCTGAATTTTACCACCCCACCTCTGCTTAAGTCCTGCTTTCAGGAGCTAAATTCCCAACTGCCTTCCTAACACTTCAGCATAACTGCCTGGAAGCCTGTTACTTCCATGGCACCGCAGTTGTGCCATAAAGCTGCCTAAATGAACAGAGCTGTGTTTCTGCATTTGTGTACTCTTGCCTCAGTGTAAACAGCTCTTTAATTCACTAACACTTAACTCTGCTTGGGTATTGAGATGCCTGAGTTTGGCTCTGGGTCTTTGGAGGCCTTTTATCAGAAGTGCAAATAGAAATTCTGCAACTGGTAAATAATTCAAATGTTCGTCATCTGGTACTGGCAAGGGAGTTGGTGGACCGAATAGCTGTGACCCTGGCCTGGAAATCTGAACAACTCCACTCTGTGTTGGTCCACTTCTGACTCATTATCTGTCCTTGAAGGAATCATATTGACCTCTCTGTGCCCTGATTTTCCCAGCTTTGAAATAACATGATATGTTCCCGCACTGAATCTACGTGGTTGGAAAGTGCTAACAACTATTTCTCTGTGACCCCTTTGTGAAATCCAGAGGGACCTCTTCTACAGGAGTTCAGATGCTGACCTCTCAATTTCCTCACAAAAGCATTTTTTGATCTGTCCTATCTTCATTTTCCGGCTCAGGTCAAAATTGTTGAGTGATTCAAATGTACAGGTTTTGATCTGTTGTATCACTCCAAATGATTTTTGGTAGGGAAATCCAGTTTCTATAGGTATAGGTACTTTAACCGAACATATGTATTCATAATATCTGTACAGGACATGCTATTAAAAAAAAAAAAAAGAAACAGAAAAAGAAAAAAGAAAGCATGAAACGATAAACATATTCAAAAGATATTACTGAGATATTTTTTTATTTTAATTATGTTACCTCTGTCTGTGGATGTGAAATACTTAAAAATCTGCCCCTCTGTCTAAAACCAAACAAATCAGTATTGAATACTAGATTATATTGTTCAGCAGTACCATAAGCATTCATATAATTTAGAAATCCTAAGAAAGAAAGAAGAGCACAGTAGTCTCAGGCTGTCCTTGTAATAAACCAACAGATTATTGTGATCTAAGTATACAGAAATTACTATTTCAGCTTAAACTTTCCTTCTCAAACTTTAAAACAAACAGCTTTGATTTCTTTAAGGAGTCTTCAGGGAGTCTGTTAGGCATTGTAATAGTACCCACTATGCCAGCAAAGCGGGCAATTTCCCTCCCTCTCCTAGTACACACATCCAAGGTGAAATTCATGCAGTTTTCCCTTGCTTTTGAAGTTAAGATTCTGCTCACTAAATCATAGCTTTTCCTATGTAAGGCTGTCCCACAGTCTGACACAAACTGAGCTGAGAAGGGGAGGGGCACATACAGAGACCATCATCACAAAGTAATATTGCCTCTTAATGTTTAAATTACCATTTAGGCTGTCCCTGTCTTTCCTTTCCACCTTGTTCCTAACCAAGTTCTCATTTTCAAGGTCTATATTTTCCTTTTTTTCCATCATGTTTGTCCTCTTTCCCTTTTTTGTTCTTTTAAAAAGCTCTCCATTTCACAATTTAATCTTTCCTCTTGGTTCAGTCTCTCTGGTGGCATCTTCTCATTGCAGTAGTTCCCCTTCCCAGTATGTGCACGTGCACAACCCAAGGCATTGCCCATGCCTTTCTCTCTGGTTATTTTCTCACTGTACCTCCAATTTTAACCTCCCCTTGTCCTCAAGACCACTCCACTCGCCTCTGCCTACCGAGCAGCACCTCTCCTCCAAACCACCAGCCTCTCTGCTGATGCTCGCCCACTCATGGAAAGAAGATGTTGAAGAAAAAAGATGTGCCCACGAGGGTGTCTTGTATTCTCTGACTCCAGTATAACCCAGCCAGCTTTCTCCCACATCTCACCTGAGCTCTAGCACACCGAACTGTTGGACAGTTTTTCATTACCAATTACTTTCAGTGTAGTCTGAACTGATAAAGAGATGTTTTCGGTTCATTTAAAATTAAGCATGTAAGTGACTTACTTTATCTAACCTAACTAACTGATGATGCTCCAAGTCCAATACTCATCTGATACCATGTTTGAATATATAATTGATTTTTCTCTTGGGAGGACAGGAATAGAGCAGTGACACAAAAATGCAAAAAAATCCCAACGAAAACCCAACAACCAAAAAAACCTTTCCAAAGCAAAAATTAAACACAGCCCAGGTAAGGGTTTATTTGTGTATATTATACCAAAAATATATGCATGTGTACATACAAATAAGTAAATTTTGAGTAGAGATATGTATGTGTATACAAACTTCTAATATTTTCCGTCTTACCTCTGCCCAGTCATCATTTGCTTACCATCTATACACACCAATTTTCTTGTACAGATTACAGCTGTTCACTAAAATTACTCTACTATCCAGTAAACAGCCATCAGTATGGTAGTTACATAATTAAAAAGAAAATGTCTCTCACAGTTTCATAGTAAAAAATAACAGACTACGTCTCCCAGCACAGGTTACAGGCAGGAAACAAGATTCTCTCTCTCTCCAGCCACACTCTAGGTGTGTACTACAGAAACAAATGTGTCTTTCTCCATCCTACTAATTTACTCTTGTTCTCTGTGATGGAATAGAAGAGAATTCTCCAGATGCAAATATCTTTAGCTTAACTTCAGGAGGGTTTTATGATGCTGTCGTTTGCATCATTTAGGCTATGAGATTTTAGTAATTTAGATGCCTCTGTAATTCATGCCTTCTCCAACCCTACTTTCCTCCCCTGGTGGTGGCTTTGCGGAGAAGTTTGCACATGCATGCATACAACGTGCATGCGGGGAAGATGGTTTTATGAATTTATCTATGTTGCATCTGAAAGTAAAATCAAAAGGCATAAGAGACCATCTGGGTCTGCCAATATTATTGTACTGGTCGCTCACCTATTCTTGTGGGGGAAGGCTGGCAAAATACCATGAAACAGCCTTGTACTAATAAATACGTTCTGATGTAATAAATAGCGAAATGTGTTTTCAATTCCTGCTTCCTATATCAGAAAGACTCATCATGTGGACCAAATCAAATTATATATAAAAACAAGGGAGGAGGAAAGAGCCAATTCTATCTGCTTTATGTCATCCCATAACAAAGGAAAAATTCTCCCATTTCTGATCAATAAAATTTAATTCAGATGCGTATATCATATTAATAAAATCACAAACCTCTACAGTTATTAGTTTAATCTTTTCATCTTTGTTTCCCAGCTACAGTTTTGTTCAACCCAGCTGCAACTGATTTTAGAGCCAAAAGATAAAATCCTTTTCTGCTTTCCACAGAAGCATTTTGGAAGTATCGGTAAGGACATTGGTGGAGTTACACGGATGTAAAGCAAGAGCAACGGGGGAACCCATTTGTAGCCATCTCCTGTCACGTCTCATGTAAAGCTTAGCCTGGTAAAGAAGGGCTGCTTCTGTGACCTTGACCCTGAGCACTCCTGTAGAGGTATGGAAACATCTTCTCTTGATTTGACTTGATGACCTCCTGTCAGACCTCAAAAGCTTATTCAACCATTTTACCCCAGATGGTGAATTTCTGGCGTGTTGTCAAGATTCACTTTTTCACTGGTGTTTCGGTGAGCCACTGTTGCTTTCTCTAGCAGCTGGGCTTTTAAAAATTATCCTTCCTGCCCTGTTGGCCATGAATATGCTTGATTCTGAGACCAGGATACATGAATACAGCAGTCGCAGGACAAGGACCAAATCTAAATCTCTGCTGTACTATTCCAGCTGCCTGGGCAGGTCCGAGGGGATGTGAACCTCTGAAGGGGAACTTGGCTGTGACCACCAGTGTCAAATTGATTACTGCCTGTGAGGTGTAAAAAGCAGCTGTAAAAGGCTGGAGGGCCCAGATGCTGTTGGAGAGTGTTGGCAGGAGCAACAGGAAGAAGCTGTGGAGTGCCTAGGTGCCTCTGGAAGATGAGCAAGGACAAGGAAAAGACAGTGTTTAATACCTGTAGGCCTAGGGTTACGTGAGCCTTCTGCTGGTTATGCAGGTCTGTGGAGCCCAGGGAGTCCTAGGTTTTCCCAAGCAGGAAGGTGGGACCCCACTGTGGATGGTGGATGCCCTGCCATCAGCAGCGGGAGAAAGGAAGGGGCAGGAGGCTGCATAGGAGCCATTTGGGAGAGGCTTGGGTGATGCTGGGGTTTGGATCACAGGCTGATCAGGGCTTTAGTAGTCTACAGCTAGAAGAGGTGAAGGTAGTTGTGGTGTCGCAGCCCCCATGGACCATGTTGCATTGTCAGGACCAGCTAACATTGTGTTCTTGTGCAGTGAGTTGGGACAGCCCAGTACTTTCTTATCCTGGGTACAGTACCGTGGATTAACATGATTAGGCACTCACTAACTGTATCTGAAACTCCCGCTGCCTGGAACCATACCTGAAACTCCTGCTGCTTGGATCACGGCTCACCTTTGTGGTTGCCTGACAAGAATTATGGCCAGAATGAAATTACACTGACCAAACTCAATCATCTTGCTAACCTATAAACAGCGATCCCAAGTGAGGCCCTTTGAGCTGTCCTGGACTGCAGCGGGCTGCAACCAGCACCTGCCTCTGACGGGGAGGTGTCTCAGGCCCACAGACTCTCCAGTTTGTGAAAATTGGAGGACTGTTGCTGAAAGCTGATGACAGGACCTGGGCTGATACTCTTCACTCCTTGAGGCTCAACTCTTTCCCCTTTGAGAAATGCTGAGATATTTGATATGAATATTTCACTGAACTTGAGGGGAATTTTTAACAGGTATACTTCTGTTTTTATATATATATCTTAGTGTCTATGTGCGTGCATGTGTGAATTGACCCAGGTATCTGATAGCAAGTCACTGTTGGGACTGTAGTAAATTCTATTGAATCACTTGGTAAATGTTAAATTAGTCGGTGATTAAGTTCTGCTAAATCTTGTGATTTACCACAAACTGTAAATGAACCTCAGACTGCAATGAACCTCAGACTGCTGCTGCAAACATAATCCCTTTAGGCATAAACTGTTGACCAAGTCTGGGACTAGGAGTGGATCCAGCTGCACCTAAGCTCCGACAGTTTAGAAAGCAAAGGGGTCTTCTCTGAACCTCGTGACTCAGCAGGAGGTTCTCTCCTACCTTTCTGCACCTCTGATCTTTGCGCAAATCATGAAAAATCAATTCTAACTCAATTTTCCTGTGTATGTTTCTCCCTTACTCTTTTTGCATTTTCGATCTCTGTATAAATCATTCTAGTTTGATTCTAACTTGATTTTCCTTTGTACACTTCATACATGTGTTAAGTAATAGAGTGAGCCTTGCCATCAAACTTTGTGAAGTAAGTCGTGCTTTTATAAACCCCTATTAAATCACTTTTGCTGATCCCTTTGACTGTGATTCTTTAAGTGGTCCAAACCACTCATTTGTGACAGTAGTAATCAGCACTACTCATCTCCCCAGCGTGGGTATTGTGAGCAGCGCTGCGGTCTCCAACAGTGCCTGGGCTGTGAGCTGCTTCTCTGGGCTGGGCAGCTGTAGGCAGCAGGGTCTCTGGAGAAGCCAGGTGAAGAGGTCTGCTGTCTGGTTCCCTTCTTTCCAGACATGTCCTTTATGCTGATCATGCAAAGAAAGGCTGCTAAGAGTGGCGCTGCCCTCTGGGTGCCGCCTGGGAATCCCACCCCACTGCTACATTTCGCTGCCCTATGGCCTATTGCCTAGGGGTACAAAGCAGAGCTCACGGCCCAGACAATCTCCTCTTGTCTTGCCCTTCTACAGGCAGCTGTTCTCCTCTTGGCTTGCAGATCACTTAAGCTGGCATTTATTCTCCATAACAAAACAAGAAATGTGTCCACCTTGGCGTCTGTCCAGCATTTTGTCCAGTAGCAGTGAAGGCATTTGTGGTGGGTATGGATGGAGGTCAGGCAGCAATGATGGGGAGAAAGGAAATTATACTGTATGCAGTTCCCTCAGTGCCTGTGTCTTTCATGCTTGTATTTCTGAAAGGCTATAACCATCTTATTGTTTGCATCTCTACAGCAATTCCACTCTTTCTCTTGCTCTTTCTTTAGCACTGATCCACAAGCTAGAAGCTATTTGGCCGTTAGTTGTCCCTTGGAAGCATTATCAGAATTAGACACTGTACTTGATTTTATGCGGTTTAGGTTTCTTCTTGATCTGACCTGCTTTCTTCTGGAACAAAGCCTCAACCTGAAATGCCAGAAATGGAAGGACACAAAGACCTGATACAAATGGAGATAATATGAAGCTGATGAAGCTGAAACAAAACAAAACACTGACCATGGTTGTCCTGGTGGTCACCCCTTCCTTCTTGCAAATAACAAATTTGCCTCCTGTAACTTTTCAGCTTTTCTGCTCTCTTTACTCTTGCCAGGTCAAAAGACTGTTCCCTGTCATTGGGGGAAGCAATGTTTTGACATAAATGCTAGATATGCACCCCTTGCTGCCAATATATCAAACTTCTCGTCTCAGCCAGAAATCAGAGAGTAGGTTTGAATCACACCTACCTCACATCTACCTTTTTGCTGTGTATACATCCTTTGCTTTCTGCCTACAGCCTGCCATGGCTACACAGGCCCCTTTGCTAGCTTAACCTCACAACCACACTTCAAAATATGGACACGGATGTCTACAGTTCTCCACTAGACTGGTTTATGCTGAGCTGATTAAATGACTGTTTGTAATCTATCTCCCATCAGACCACTAAGCTTTGAAATGACAGGGGTTTGTTAAGAAGATGTAGGGTTCCTCAAGATGCTCCATCTTGGCTTGAAACCAAAAGCAAAGGGAGTTGAATAACTAATGTTGGCCTGTAGATGCATGTGAGGCTAGAGAGACAGGGCTGAGTATGGAAAATACGTCACTCTGGGTAAACAGTAACAGCTCTGTCATATCTGTTGGAACAAGTTCACTGAGGTCATGGATTAACTCACAAGGTTTTCCTATTCCATAATGAATTTTTACTTAAGAAGACTCTGTGTATGCATGTGTGTTTTCAGGCCAAAAAAATATGTAATCTCCAGGTTAAGAGTTTGGAAACTCAGGAAATGAGAGCCTTTGTTCTTGGACCTTTCTTATAGCATCAAACAGATGATTTCTTCTACTCTAACTTGCCAGAACTTCTTGTGCAATCTTGACTCATCTACAGTGCAGTACTTTGTCTATAAATCTGTCTCACTGCTGTCTAGAAAACAAGCCAAAATTTCAGGAAAACTGTGTATAATATCATGAACATCCTTGAGCAAATGATCCAGAAACTGAGGCTTCCAGGACTGACCCTTGCTCTGAGGCTGAGTGCAAATACCAAACACTCCTGTGCATTCTTAATGTTTCATATAAACAAGGTTAGCACTTGTATTCATATTGCCATTCCAGGTAAGCTTTCAATTAATATGGGTGCCTTTTTACATTAAAATCTCAAAGACCACTCTCTAGGAAAGGGTCTGTTCCTACATTCAGGCTCCCTCCTAGTTACTGTAATGACTCTAGATTAAGATGTTATGAAACTGAAATGTCAGCAAAGCTGTCAAGCAGACAGTTTGGGATACACTAGTGAATTTGCATATGAATAAAACAGTTTAGCTTAAAATTCCACATGCTGGGAATAGGGGAAAACAAATAGCAAGTCTGCTGTGCAAAAAATCCTTTCCACTGCATTATTGCACAGAGAGAACTGGGTGCATGTTTATCAGTTTCCCCTCTAAGTATTACATCTGTTTAATTTTATATTTTTCTATGTCCTAATCTCTTTTAGAAGCCACCACTTGGTTCTGCTTTATTACTACTGATGAAATACGACTGTTGCAGCAGTCTGGAACAAGGCATGAAGCTAGCAACATGCCTGGAGGATGGAGACATGGTACCAGTTTGTGGAATGAATGACCAGTTCCCACAGAGAAAGTGCAAAAGGGAAGCTCTGTCACAGCCCTGTAAGATGGACTAGAGAGGCTGTCGTTCAAAAGGGAACAACCACAAAGTGACCTTTAAATTGATACAGGCTTGTGTAAAGCTTTTCACCTACAACAGCAACAGTGAAGTGTGATGAAAGACCTCAACAGAGTGCAGGACCGACCCTACTGTCCCTGGGACAGTGACTCAATGAGCGGTTGAAATAGAGTTCTGTTTCCCACACCAACCCACCTTTGCTCCCGCACCATGGAGAAGTTGCCTCTGGGAACTGGAGAGGACTATTTTTTCAGGGATTGATCTCAGTGAATCTTCATGTTGAGCTTGATTGATCTGCCTAAAAATCAGGATTTGTTCAGAAAGAACATAACCTGAAAATGCAACTATGCTGTAATGAGCCCCAGGTACTGTTGCATCTCTTGCCGTTTGAGGGAAGCAAGAGATTTTGTGATGTGTAAATCTACAATGTAACCATTACTTCAACAAAAGTCAGGTGTGTATTTACTTTGTATGCAATGTATATGCTTTTTTGGCACCTTTTTTCTCTTTGTAATAAAGGCTGAAGAGGAAGCTCTGTGTTAGGCACTTAGAAATGTCCACTCAGACTTTAGCATCAAGTTCATCGTTGACACAAGCACATCACTCCATAGTTTTAGGATCTGGCTGTTTTGGTGTGTAGTTGACATGTGTCCAGTTCCAAACAGACAAGCCCCAAACTCCCTCCCTGTTGGTGGATGCTGAGTTGATACTAGAGAGTGCGTGTAGTTTTTGTATGAGTCTTGCTAGACCCATGCCTGAGAACAGTTTTATCTGCATTATGAGTAGAGGAGGAGGGGAAGAAAAAGCCTGCCAATTCTATGCAGCTGTGTTGTGTAGGAGTCTGATTTGCCTTTGTGCAGATGAATTATACAGCCAAGCTTTTGGCACAGGCTGTGAGAGCACGGATAAGCTTAGCCTTTCTTTACTCCCAGCAAAGACCAAGGGACAACTGTCCCATCTTCAGAAGCTAGAAAAAACTGATGCGGAGGGGAGGTCAAAGCCTGCCCATAAGGTTAACTCACAGATTGGAACTGATCCTCTCTGAAGGAGAGAAATCATTTCAATGCCAAGCAATTACCTCCAACAATGGTGCCCATTGCAGCTGACTAGTTTTTATGCCTTGGGCAGGAGATGAGAAGTCTGCTTCACACCGATTTTCTAGTTCACTGTGACTTGAACTAAAATCCTTATAAGAAATTACAGTACACTTGTGTTTTGCTAAATATTTGAGGGCAATGGCTAGCTCAGTGAAGAAGCTTCATCAAAATCTACCTGTCAAAGCCTACACATTTTGCTGAAGTCAGTGTTTCTCTGAGAATATACTGGCTGTGTCTCCAATAAGCAGTGCAAGCTGCATGTTCAGGGTGTCATATAGTAGAGGGAAAAGGCAGTTCAGTCTTGCTTGTCAGGATGTGTTCTGCTTAGCCTGTGCCATACTTTGGATAAAGAACATACTACATTGTCACCTAAAACCTTAAGGGTTGTGGAAAAATACCTGTGGACAAATCCAGAAGAATTCAGTCAGTCTTAGAATTTATTATCCTCCAGTTGATCTGTTATATCCACTTCATAGATTAGACCACTGTGTGTGAGGTTAAAATATGTGGCACCTGTGCTAATCTTTAGATTGCAAAGGAAAAAATAATCGCAACACACTTACAGAGAACAAAACCTCTCTGGCTCATTGATGTTAGCAGCAACATGAATGTTGCTTGTTCTATCTATAGGGATTTGGGGGGGGGGCTTTTCTTTCTCAGTTACAGGCACACCATGTTGAATAGCATCTCCTGCTGCTGATGCAGATGAAGAAAAGCATCTTGTAACTTAACACAGAGCCTGAATTCCCAGGAAGTTATTTGGATCTTGGATGACTAGGATGTTTTGTTGAAAATGTCACACTAACACACTAATGTATGCTAACAATCCAATGAGTTCATAAAGTTTGAAAAAGCACTAACAAAGGACAGATGATGCAAGACAGGAAAGAAAAGGAGTCATTTGTTTTTCTCAATATAGTTGACAGACGCTTGGAAATTAAACATGAAATACTTGCTGGAAGCCAAAATATTCCATTGTCCTGCTGATCTGTCCCTTATTATAAATGAAATGTTGGAGGAATTGGTATACTTAATAACTTACTGTTGTGTTACTGTTCTACTGAAATCTTCTAAGAGTTTCAAATTCTTTTTTTTTGCCTGCTTAGGATCAGGCCATGACATTCATGTGCAAGAGGGGGCACAAGGAGGGGCAGAAAAATGTGCACTCACCAGCATCACTCAATGAGCACAGAGGCAATGTCCACGTCCTTTTCTTTCACCCAAGCCTACTGAAGCCTTCACAGAAGCATCCTTACAGAAGAGAAGCAGCTTGACACCAGGGAAGGATTGGCTTTGCATTATATTGCTTTAGTATATGCCAGGATGAAAATGAATTTAGCAATATTGCTTGGGACAGTTGATTGGCTTACAGATGCCTGCTCCCTCCCACTCTATTTTTTAAGGCTGCAACTGTTTCCATTTTGGAGGCTAAGTTGGCAGAAAGTTGACAGGTGGAATTTGATGACCAAATTCCCTCTTCTAAGAGAAGCATTGATTGTGTGGAAATTGTGGGTTTGGGTGGGGTTTTTTTCCTCCCAGAAATAGGGAAGGGATCAAATTAAACAGATTCTGCTTGAGGATTTAGGTAACTGGATGGAAATAATGACTGAGTCAGAAATGTTACCCTAAAGCAACTCAGTTATTTTTATTCAAAACATCTAGCAGCTGGCTGCACTATGAATTAGAGAAGAGGTGTCTCAGTCCACCTGAAGAGATGAAACACACGTACACTTGGACTAGTTTCAGGCCTCAGCTAGTTCTGACTGTTTAGGAAAAAACAGCGTTCTGACAAACACAGATGTCCCAAGCAGCATGTGTATGTTGTGTGGCTATTAAATATTGCTCTATGACTCTATACTGGTAAATAGAAAACTGCCCTGTTCTAGCCAAAGCCTTTATACTTGATACCTTAGTGCAAAACTTCCTAAGCAGGCTGTGTGCTTCAGAGGCAGGACTCGGAGGAGTTCATGGCTGCCTGATTGCAGGGCAGCTTCATAGGAGACAGGACTCTGCAGGTGACCTTCCATGATGTAATCTCTGTTAACTACTTGCTGGTCCACATTCCCTTCTCTTAGGTAGCTGGCCTACTGGGACCACACTCTGTCTACTCCTTGCTTTTTTCTTTTCTTCCTGATGATTAAAAACCATACGCAAGGCACTCAGCAGTGAAGAATTAAACTAGGCACCTAGGTGAGCTGCAGTCTAATCCCATCTGCCCTGCAGGAGGCTTCCAGTCCACCTGGGTGATGTCAGGGAAGGGGACCAAACAGTATTGCATCCCTGTCCCATGGCTGCACAATGCAGTCCTTCCTTTCTTCTGTCTATACCTCCTTGGTTACCTACTTGGATCTAAGAGCTTTGACTTAAATATGCTAATTGTTTAGCAGTGGAACACTCTGGAAGGCTGTTTTAATGGCTGTCAACTAAAACTTGTCAGCAGACTTTCTCTACAACACAGTATACAAATCAGTGAATCAAAGTCTTTGAATCCCTTATCCTATCCATGAGTCCTCCCATATGTCCCCTCTTCCCTTTCCCCCCTTTGGAGGATTAACTCTTTGTTATAATTCAAGTAGTTGCTTGTTGGTGGGTTATAAATCCCCACTGAGTACCCTTGCTTAAATATATGAATATGGATGTTGATGTATACAGGCAGCAGATGCTAAACTTTTTTTTTTTAACTTCATGAATCTCTGGCTGAAGATACAATGCAATACATTCAGGGCAATAAAAATTGTGCCTCCTGTGCAGAGCAAAAAAAGTCAGTCTAGAAGGAACTGCTCTTCTGATGCTATTTTATTCTGCTGATTGATTCAGCTACTCACCTCAGGACAGGACTCAATTATTTACTTTAATGATGAACACTAACATAAAAGACAATTTTGCCTTCTCACAGGAAGGACTCACTGGTCACAGCCAGGTTTTTCACTGTTCCTTGCAATTACCAAAAATTATGATAAAATAAGACAGTACTCTACCTATGACTCTAGTCATTAAGTAAGTGATGAAGGACATACATAGACTGTATATCTGACCTAAATGGATGCCCAGACCACAGTGTAGTATGGGAAGAGTTAGAGGATATGAAGGAAATATTTACCGAAGTTAGTGAAGTTATAGCAGAGTGGCTAGACTTGATCTCTGGAGCTGGAAACTATGGCAATAAGGGAATGGCTCTATCTTTAGCAGAAAGTAACACGCAACATAAATCTCATGCATGCTACCAAGTCAAATGTTTAGGGTTCATAAATGAAAAGGACCAGCATATCACATTGTCTCTTTTTCTGGCAGAAAGCTTTCAGTCCATGCTAAATAACATCTGTGCCAGTGAAATAAGTGCCAGTGTTTCACATAAAGCTATGTCTAAGATCCCACTGTTGTTCCCTTAAGCAGTGGGAGTATTAAAGAGTACAGAGAAGCACAGTTAAAAGGTCAGTACACTGCAAAAGCCACTATAGGGGCTGAACCTGTCAAGGTCTGTGCACATAGATACAGTGCCTTTGGAGGGGGAGCTATCATGAGAAAGGTCTCTCAAGCCCTTTGGGTGACCCTTCTGCTTTCTGTGGCTTTACTTCTTCATATTACTTAGAGGAAATATGTTTTAACAGCCACTGTTCTGCTGCTTCTTGGACATGGTGTAGAAATATATTTTCTGCTACCATTAGCTAAAATCAAATACTTAAAGTCATGTAATCTTCATCTAATTAATCAGGTGTAAGTTGCCTATCATGTACAGCAGTGTCTGTGCATGTTGTTACCTTTGGCTGATTCCATGGTTTACCACTCTGAGCATTTATTCAGATCTTCTGAATGCCTCCTGAAGATACCTATCTTTCTGTAGTAAGACCAAAATCTATGGCCATGTTTAGAAGTCATAAATTCTCCCTGGGGAGCTAAAGACATCTTGAAAATGGGAGTCAGACCTATAATAATAGACGTGTTTGACTGCCAGTGCTAAGAACCACCAAAATAGTTTTTTAACAGGTTTTTCCCAGGCTAGTCTAGTGCTTTATTCTCAGGATTTTTTTCAAGAGCAGAAAAACAATCTAGATGAATTTTATTGTGAAGATGAATACAACTTTATCCAAAAAGTCAAGACTGGAACTTTCTGTGGGACAAAACTGGAAAGATTGAAAGTATAACTATGGATGAGGATTAAATTAAACTGGGTTTAAGTATCTTTAAAATATTAAATAATTCTGCAAGTTAATGTCATATTTCAAAGTAGTTAGGGGACCCTAGAAGGAAGTCCAGGGCCTCTAATTTCTACACAAAAAGCTGAAAGGAGGTTGCTGGGGTAGATAATCCTCTTATTGCATTGCCAACATTATTACAGGGATTGTTCTGTGGAAAAATTTGGCCTGGATTTAACAGTGTGAAAGGTCTTCTATTGCTGTTCAGCTCTATCTAATTGCACATAGTGAGATATCAAAGGTGGAGAAAATAATATAGTCTTGCATGAATTTGCTACTAAACTGCAATCAGCCATTAATTTTGCAAGCTATTGATAACATAGACTGAACGCATAGTAACGGTCACTACCTCCAGAAAGGTTAATGTACAACAAACTCGGTAGCAACATGAACATTTAATAGGAAAGGAAAATATTCCAGGATATGTTAAACAATGAATCATAATCCACCTGGACCTGATAACTTTGAGAGAATTCGCAGCACATAGGCTTTGCTGACACAGGGACATCACTAAGACATCTGGGAAACATTTCGGTGCTTAGCTGTACAAACCACAAGATATCTATCAATAAAATGAAGTGTGTGGTCACAGAAAGTAAGGCTACAGTGAATAAGACATTGGGGACTGTCTCCTACCTTTACCAAATTATCTTTCAAGGGGACACACTACTGCTAAGCAACAAGAATTTGGCCTTAAGTACTCTCCAAATAAAGGCTAATTTAGAACTAACTTGTAGCTTGCACTCCACACTTTATTAGTGTATGCTAGTTGCTGTAAAGAAAACCTCCCTCTTTTGCTACTGCTGATGGTTTTTCTTTTAAAATTATGTTGATGATAGAAATTATTAACCACTGTCCTCTGAGTCCCAGTATTATAATGTGTAAGTCATGGCACTCTAATCTGACCTACTCTCCATGATTTTTGTTTGCAATAGTACTGGTCTGAAAGGCATATCTCTCCACTTCTTCACATGTTATGCAATTGTGACAGATTGCTTCTTTCTCGGTAGTCTCAACCATTCATTTCTGGAGATTGTCTGAACTTCTTTTGCAGAACGTACGTTTTTCTGCACACTTTGTTTGATTTTTTTTCCTTCTCTCCCCAGTGGTTCTGCACTGTTGTGGAGTACTCTGCTGCAAACAACCTCCAGTGAACAGATAATTATACAGAATGGCTTACTTTAATCCTTATTTGCCATCTTTTGTTTGATGCAATTCCTGTTACAGTGGTTTGCTCAGGTTCTTCCCGAATAACCTATTAAGTTTTTTGTCTATGTCTTCATGATCACAATGAACATAACTTTCCTTATGTTTTGAGGCAGAACATGCTTAAAGACATCTCCAACATACTGCAGCTATGTGCTGGTTCTGCTCAAGGGGGGATATTTCATAGCACAAGGCCAGAGCAGACACACTTTTCATACTCCTTGCAATATAAACCTAAAGAATCCGTGCTGTTTGTTCTGAGAAGCAATAACTAACAAACAGAGAATCTCCATCCACAGACATTATGTTCTGACTGTTTTCCTCTAGGAGCTAGTATATAGAAATAAGTCTGGAGGTCACTCAGTCCAACCTTCTTGTTGAAGGACCAGTCAGGTCAGCTGTGGATTTGTCTGGTGGGGTCCTGAAAACATCCAAGGGTGGAGGAGGGCAAAAAGGGATCACTTGCAGAAATTTGGCACAGCCTATTGTACTGGCATCCAAGAGTGATGAGAGAAATGGCAACTGTCATTGCAAGGGTACTTGTCTTTATTAGATTTCTGAGCTCTGGGCTGCTCTTTCTTGAATGGCAATGTTTAAAGTTGAGTTCCACAACTTAAAGTGAGCTTGCTAGCAAGTCTGACACAAAAATGCAACAGACATTAGACATAAGATCAGAGTACAGTAAAACATATTTTAAGGTAATTACCCTGATGGCTTCAGCTGTGATGGTTTTATCAGATGAATTCTGTGACACAGCACACACAGCTGTTGGGGTGTGACAGGGGACATCATCTGTTAGTAGTGATTGAAAAGGATGGTTTTCCTTCTGCAGGAATACAGATGGTGGTAAAGAGGGGCTAGGAAATGTACAAGCAATCTCCTGCCTTGATTCTGCCTCTGTTGCATGACGCAGCTGCACAATCTTAAGGTAAGCCAGTGTAGTTTAAGAAGTTGAAGGTTCCCTAGGGGTAGCTTAAAACTGCCTTTTAAAAAGAAAGCATGGGACTTTCATTTCACTCTCATGTCAACATGAATGTGCTGGGGAAAAGAACTGTGTGAAAAAGCCAAAGGAAGGAAGAACATACCCATTAAATGTAAAGAGAAATCAAGAAGATATTTCAGACTGGACTGAGTGTCCTGGTTAATTTAATATTATAGGGATCAAGCATACCAGATACTTAGGCAATAGATCAATATGCTAACTAATACAATGGCTGACAAACTTAACTTTGTATTGTGATCGCTTTTGTGCTGAAGTATACAGTACTGAGTGTCATGCAACTGGTGGGTATGCTACAAGGTAAATGTGGATAAGCAAGTGGCCATTTTTGGTAGTGCTAAAGTAGTGCTTTTAGTACTTACGCACTTAGCAAAACAATCTGAAAATGAAGATGAGCATGTCTAATGGGAGAATTTAAATCCACACCAGAACGTCATCTGTGTGAATGCTGGGTTGCCCCATCCTCTCTTCAAGGGATCACAACAGAGCAACATGCTGATAATTTGGGTTTATGTTTGAGGGGTTCTGAATCAATTTCAAGAATAAGAATGTTAAAATTGATATCCTGGCCATGTCTCTTCCTTTGGCATTATATGGAGTTAATCCTCTCTTTTGTCGTTTAAAATGGCTGGCAGGAGATGTGAAGTCCCACCACTTTGGTAGGTCTCTGGTTCTTCAGAATAGAATGACACACAAACACCACCATTTCATTTCAGTGTTTACCTCACAAATATATTTGGTAATGATAAAGTGTAATTGCTGTTTTACCTCTAATAGTTCAGTTACACTGAAAATAAAACAGTAATTTTATTCTGAAGTTCTCTGATCCTAGTAGAAAAAGTAGGAAAAGGTCAGCATATCCCAGTTTGGTGCAGACATCCAACCTGAAACAAGTACTGCTCTACTTGGACAGCAAAAAGAAGACTAAATTGGACTTTAAAACATTGCAAATTAGTTGGAGGAATAATGATTGACAAGACAAAGTCTGGATAAGCTTTGTTAAAATCTGGGAAGTTGTTAAAATGGCTGGTAACGTGAGCCTATACAGTATGTGCTTGTGATCAGACAAGCAATGTTATAGAAATATCCTAAGTCCTGTCTTTTCTTTTATCTTGAAAATATTTTGTCTACTTTTTATTACTACATCTGAAAACACTAGTACCAAAAGGATTAAAGGATGTCATGCTTCATTGGGAGTACAAATATGAATGTCAAAAAATGCAGGCAAGATTACTTGGATCAAGAACATCTCGGTACTAGGACTACGTACACTATGCCCATATTTTTTGCTCTTTGTATTATCTATTGATGGAACCTTTGATGGAAAAAACCCAAAACTTAACTTTGGCCTATCTGTCTCCCCCTCTCTTCTTAAAGATGGGATAACTGTACCTTTCTTCCCTGAAAGACTGACATGTCAGCGGTTATAATTAAAGAATAACCAGCAGAAATGCTCCATCTAGGTTGGGTTGCACAAGCCATCTCACTGACCTTGGCAGAAAGTATGGAGATCCTCTGCACTCATTGAAGATAACACAAGATATGCAACGTAGCCAGACAAGTGGGTCAGAAATTTTTAATCCACCAAACCTCTTCATTTGACTATATTTCATACAAACATCTGTAATTCACAAAAGTGCTTTGGTCAAGACAGAAATAAGATTATCTACTCAAGTTGATATATCCCCAGGTGAAAACCCCTAGCTTTGTAAAAGTGAACTGAACAGTCTCAAATATCCCATTATCTGCGTGTAAAGTTCAAGCTAAGAGTTATAAAATTTCCATTTCTTTTCAGTTTAGTCACCTAGTTTGAAATAAATCTGCACAACGCAAAGCCAAAATGCAAATTCTTGGGTGCTGGCTTCCAGCTCCATGGCATTCCAAGAGGAAATTCCATATTCTAAAGAAAATCTTTTCCAAAGGCTTGCATCAGAAGTCCTGTAGAAACAAGCACAGAGCTGTTTAAAGTATGAAACAGCTCTGCAAAACAGTCTCTGCACTGTTTTTCATTTCCTGAATGCAATTGTTCTACAATGAATTTTTCTTCCTTTAGTTTGAATTTAGAATCATAGAATATCTCAAGTTGGAAGGGACCCATAAAGATCATCGAGTCCAGCCTGAGTCCAACTCCATCAAGTCTGACCCCACTTTTCATGAACTAGTGTAATCTGGCATCAGATGGGCTTTATCTGTTAGGTCTCTATCAGTTCTTAGGCAGTTCTGCCTGCTGTTTAAATTGGACGCAGTGCAAATAAGTACTAAAACTCCTGAAATATTTCTGTTTTACTTTTATTGAGAAGTAAGATGCTTCTCCAGGTGCACAGCTTTGTACCAAAACTGTATTAGGACTCCTTGTTTTTAAAACCTGTAGGCTATTAAACTTCACTTCTGTCTATAAATATCTTTTAGAAACTAACACGCCTGTCCTTATTCACAGAAGGGCTAATGCTGGACTCATTGTGTTACAAGTTGTTTGATACCTGTTTTTACTGATGTAAAGGTGTTTTCATCTGCTTGCTCAGCCATGCTTGCTGCTTTCCCTGACCTTTAAACTCTTCTTGCAGAAATGAGTACAGCACTAAGGTCTATATGTCAATAAGCAGGGGTACTTGCACTGAAGCATTTAAGTTATCCACCTCCCAGAGAAACAGATGAAATGTATTTTATTGAAAACACTGTCATGCTCCATGACAGTGAGTGTCATTGATATGAAGGAGGTAGCAGCTAGGAGGAGCTGGAGGACAAAGCTCCTGTCAGAGTATGGGCAAGTATTTAGGGCAGCGACTGCAGCTACCTGGCTGTTTTCAGTTGCATTCTTGGCTATAGAAGTTAGTATGTCAGAGGAGAAGGCTGAGCCTGGATGGATCTTAAAGAACTTGAATTATTTCAAGTGTTAATGAGTGTTAATAACAGCATGTATGAAATGTAGTATCAGTTCCTTGCCTGTATATATTGTAACCTGTAGCTAGTTTTAATTTCTACAAGTCCAGAAAAAAATGGTTCTGTGCTTTGATTTCTATGCATTTCCCATCTCCATATAAATTCTGTGATGCATACCAAGAGTTGGCTGAAAGCACAATAAATAGGGAGAGAATGGACCCACTTCAGGGTGGTGGTGGCTGCACTGTATTCCCTTGAGACCTTATGTGTACAACCAACTTCTGAAGCATTTCCTATAGCTGACGTCTTCAGCCTCAACACTGCAGCAGGCAGCTAGTTAACATAGATAAATAAGCCACTCCTTACTGTCCCAGGTTTTTCCAGGAACAGTGTCATTTTGTTTTATTTCTATACCAGCCTTGAATAGTAGTCTTAACACAGAGGTCACACTTACCTTCCATCCTTTTCACCTGCCTTCCACTTACTTTCTTCTGCATCAAAACACTAGAACATCTATTTAAATAAACAGTAAAGATAGATACTCATTCTAGATTTTTAACTTATTAACTAAATAATTTATTAATAAAATAAAATTTGTTGCTAAAACACTCTAAGTTGCCAAGCTATCACACAAGTCAAATGGGTGTATCAGTACATACACTTTGCTCCAAGTTTGAATACATGAGACTTAATTGGAGCTGAGAAAATTGAAATTGTGATTAACTTTTCTATGCTGAAGAACTTACTTACTTTGAAAAGTGTTTAGATTTTGGACTCTTTTGTTTGTGCATGTGTAGTAATACAGAAGCACTTCACAGTTATACAGGTCTCTAAACTTAGCATGTGTCACCTTCTGTGTAAGAGCACGCACAGAATTGATTGTACTTTATAGCAGGAGCTGACAACATGCCAAAGGAGCAAGAAGACTGGGAAATCTGGTGAAAATGGAAAACAAAATACTTCTTGAAGGCTTGCTGGGCAGCAAAAGCTGCATTGTCCTCTGCAGCCCTCATGATTCAGGATGTTTCAGCCAACAGCATGGAAGATTTTTTTGTAAGAAGACCATACTAGCAAGGAATGTTCCCCAAGCAGCTGTTCCTAATGTCACAGAGCTGGATCTATTTTACAGCATTAAGACCATCCTCTAAGCCTACAGCAGTAGTACTGTAAGTGTTGATTTCCTGATGGCTTGTGGGATGCACTAGAGCATTCCTGTCTCCCCTTTTCTGCACTCATGTTCCTTTCTCCTTTTCCTCCTCCAGACAGGGCCTTGAAAGAGCCCTGGGTAACCCTTCAGTAAGTCAAGAGAACAGAGCTAATGATGGTAAAAGGGCAGTGGCCCATTCCACATGGTGGTTCTGCACTCACTGAAATAAAAAGACCTCATCCCCTATCTCAGATAAACTTGCTTATCAAATACAGATTGGCAGAAAAAATGTTATTAGAATCCCTCCTTTTTGGTTTATATACAAAACAGTTGCATCTTCCCCCCTGCCTCTCTGTAAAAGCCCCAAACCAAAACCAAGCAAATCTCTACAACTATTAATGTAATTAAATATTATGTGGAGTGAAGCAAGAATCAGTTACATTTCAGAGACCACTACTGTCTAATAACATCTTTCATGGATGCACTATAGAAGTCTTCCTCACAGCAGAATTACTAGCACAAAAAGCAAATAAACCTAGTGCAAAAAGCAAATTAAATGTAGTAAAATGAAATGGCAAATTAGTATAGTAAAAATGTAAGTTTAAGGTCCATGTCATTGGGTACAGATTCACAAATCTGTGCAGTAAACATCTTTCAGAAATGCAAAGCTGCATTTACATTTTTCTGTAATTCACAGTCCAGCAGAATATAAGTCTTGCTCCTAAAATAGACAACTGCTGACAAACTGAACTGTCATTCCACTGCTTGATGGAGTGGAAGAACTGACACCTGTGTCAGTTTCATCTGAGGAATAAGTCACTGTAATCCTCAGCCCTGTATCCAAGCCTATATACTCCTGATTTGTGCAGTAAGCAAAAACTACAGATGTGTGTTTCAGGTTGAGGCCAGCATTTACCCAGTTAGCAAAAAACCACATCAATGAAGCTACAGGCTATTCTCACCAAAAGGAAGTGTTATTTACTTAGGTTTTTTTTCAGCAATAGACCTGATATTCAAGACATTTCCAATGCAAGAGTAAACAATAACTTCCTGACACAGGTGATCAAGGAGCCAAGGAAAGAGGTACTCAGTTGGACCAGACACTTACAAACCAGGAGGAACTAGCTGGGGATATAGGGATCAGTGGCAGCCTTGACTGCAGTAATCATGAGATGGTAGAGGTCAGGATCCTGAGAGAAAATAACAGAGCAAATAGCAGGATCACATCTGTTGGAAAGAAGAGGAGTCCAGGAAAGCTGGCTGATTTTCAAGGGTCACCTCCTCCAAGCTCAAGAATGGTCCATGCCAACAAGCAGAAACCAAGCAAAGGGGGGCAGGAGGCCTGCATGGATGAGTAAGGAGCTCCCAGCTAGGCTCAGACATAAAAATGAGGTGTACAGGAGGTGGAAGCCGGAGCAGGTGACCCAGGAGGAATACAGAGATGCTGTCTGACTGTGGAAGGATGGGTTCAGGAAAGCCTAAGCTCACCTGGAGTTTAATCTGGCAAGAGATTTGAACAGCAACAAGAAAGGTTTCTACAGGAACATCATCAGCAAAAGAAAGACTAGGGAAAACATGGCCTCACTGCTAAATAGAGCAGGGACCCTCATGAAAATAGATGTGGAGAAGGCTGAGCTTCTGAATGCCCTCCCCCTCTCTCTCTACAGGTACAACACCCTCAGGTTTTCCAGGATCCTAAATCCAGTGGTAAAGTCCAGAGTGATGTAGACTCACCCTCAGTGGAGGACAATCAGGCTAGGAAACATTTTTTAAAAGTGGATGTACACATTGCTCATGATGTGATGGAGCAAGTAGTCCTAGAAACCATTTACTGACAAGAAGGTGACTGAGAGTACTCAGCATGGATTTATGGAGGAGAAATAATGCCTGAACAACCTGATGGCTTTCTACAATGAGGTGGCTTGCCTGATGGACATGGAAGACCAGTGGATAGTGTTATTCTGGACTTTGGCAAGACGTCTGATGCTGTATCCCATAACGTCCTCATAGACAAACTGGTCAAGTGTGGGTTAGTTAAGTGAATGGTGAGGTGGATTGAAAACTGTCTGAATGGGCAGACCTAAAGGGCTTTGATCAGTGGCATAAAGCTGAGTTACAGGCCAGTCACGAGGGTTGCCCTGCATGGCAATAATGGGTCCAATCCTGTTTACCATCTTCATTAATGACAAGGAAGATGGGGCAGAGCGCGTCCTCAGCATGTCTGCAGATGATACAAAAATGTAAGGAGTGGCTGATGTACCAGGTGGATGTGCTGCTAGTCAGAGGGACCTGGACAGGCTGGAGAAATGGGCTGACAGAAACCTCATGAATTTCAACAAAGAAAAAAAACAAACTGTGCACCTGGCGAGGAATAACCCCATGAACCAGTATGTGCTGGGGCCAACAGGCTGGAGAGCAGCTCTGCAAAGAAGTACCTGGGGATTCTGGTGGACAAGAAGTTGACCATGAGCCAGCAGTAAGTTCTTGTGGCATCTTGGGCTGCGTTAGAGCACTGCCGATGTGTGGAGGGAGGTGTTTTTTCCTCTCTACTTAGCCCTGTTGAGGCACATGTAGGTTCTGCATGTCATCCTGGGCTCTCCAGTGAAGGACAGTCATGGACATATGAGAGTGAGTGCAGTGAAGGCCACAAAGATGATGAAGGGACTGAAGCATCTGTCATGTGAGGAGAGGCTGCAAATGCTGAATATGTTCAGCCTGGAGAGGAAAAGGTTCAGGGGGATCTTAACTATGTGTATAAATACTTGATGGGGACGTGGGGTGGGTAGAGGGTAAAGAGGATGGAGCCAGACTCTTCTTGGTAGTATCCAGTGAAGGAATAAGAGGCAATGGGCAGAGACTGAAATACATGAAGCTCCAGTGAAACATGAGAAAACACTTTTTTCCCCATGAGTGTGGTCAAACACTGGAACAGGTTGCCCAGAGAGGTTCTGGAGTCTTCATCCTTGAGATATTCAAGCCTTACTTGGCACAGCTCTGAGCAACCTGCTGTGGCTGACCTGCCCTGAGCAGGGGGTTGGACTGGGTGATCTCCAGAGATACCTCCCAACCTCAACAGTTCTTCATTTCTTTAATCAGGATAACATATTTATAAACTTATGATAAGATCTAAATTCAGTGAAGGTTATTCTTTCAGACATTGCTTCAAGCAATAAAATGTATGTGATATCTACTTCCCTGGAACCTTTCTCTTTGTCTTAGAGAAAGGTGTCAATAGCAACATTTTAAGAAACTTAGTGGACGACAGTGGGTTGGGACAGGTCTCCCAAACTCAGAGGCTTCTCATTTCCCAGTGACTTTGACTAAAATCTTCCAAAGACTTTTTTGAGTACTTAATGAAAAGCCATGTAAGCAGCTGCTGTTAATCACAGTGGATAAAGTAAAAAATTCAAGTCTTGCAGCATCAGGGCTATGCAATATTACTTGGGCCTGTAATACAGCTACTTGTCTGCTTGCAAGCTGGAAATAATTTCAGACCTGGCAAGGATAGCCTGTACCCTGCAGATGAAAGACCCCACGTGAGTGCAAAGCAATGTTGTGCTCTGGCATGTTTCCTGGGTTTTTTTTCAAAAGTGTTTTGGATATAATGTCAACAGTATTTCATACAGGGGTCATTTTCTGTTTTATCCATAGGAATGGTCTTCCGTCCTCCTCAATTACAGTATTTCACCTTATTTTTTTCTAGCCCTTTGATTAAAAAGGCCTGTCTGATCTGTCTTTGCAGTCTGTGGCCTAGAGGACAAAGCATTTGTTGGTCAAGGCACACATAGTGTTCACTTAATTTTGGCTATCAGCCTGCTGTGTGGCTTTGGGCAACTTCATTCATCATCTGAATTGCCTTTGTAAAATGGGGACAGTGACACTAGCATCCTTTTGAAAGGGCTTTCAGATGTACTCCGTGTAGGACCCAGAGAGTAAGAACTGAACACGCTGTGCTTTACTGCCAAAGATGCAGCCTGGGGAGATCAAAAACTCTCTGACGTATGAATCAATTCTAGTAGAGATAAGAACATATTAATGTCATTATACAAGGCATTGGCAACATTTCCCCAGCACAATGTGCAAGTTTCTCATTGTCCATGCTCAGGAAATATTTATCTAAGCTGAAAAAGGTATAGGACAGTATTGGCAAAATGATGAGGAAGAGGGGACATAAATGATTTTGACTTGCCTAGTATAGCAAAACATTTGTTTTGTTAGAGGTTATGACTTCTCTAGAGAAATACACAGGAAAGAAGGAGGAGATCTGAACAAAAAAGAGGGAGAAGAAGTCAATTAACCAATGCTGGCATGGGAACAAATGGGCAGTTCCCCCAGAACTGAACCAGAAATGAAAGGTTTCTCCCTTCCAGACAAGTGAGGTTGTGTGTGCTTAGGTTAATAGTGTAACAAGATCACAGGGAAGCACCTGGTCGCTTTATAAACAGTATTGCATGATGTGGTTAGTGGTGATACCTGGGACAGGTCTCAGTGACAGGAGAAAATGTGTTATGGAGCTGTAATTTCTGTCCTCCTGCTTCTCCTGTTTGCTATTCCTTCTCACTCCCCACAACCACACCAACCTTCTACCTTCACCTGGTGGCAGTAACCACGCTGACCTGAGCAAATGTAAAATGGGGGCATCCAGACCCATGCTGTGTTAAGGACCACTGTGTAGTAATGTTTTTAAATAGCCTGCTCTAAAAATGACTTGGGAAAGAGATGCACAGAACTACTTGAATGAAGCTTGTAAGCACTGTAATGACTTGGAATAAATGGTGAAAGATTTTAACTGTAATTAAATCCACTGGAAGTGTAATTTTTAAATGTCTCATCCAGAAGGAAAAACATTCATGTGTGTGTTCTGTCAGTGCCAAATTATTTGCACTAATCCTTATAAAACAGTCTTGTGTGATGACTAGGATTTTACTTTCCCAGTTGATAAAATAAAAAGCAGATGGGATAAATGTAGCTGCCACAGATGTGGCTGCTATTTCTTCATAATCTGCCTGCCTTTGAGCAAACTGTAACATAGATGGTGAGATGCTGGATCCTGTCCAATAATGAAAAGCTCTCCTCAAAGCTACAGTATGCTTTCAAGCTGCAAACATAGTCTGGGCTCTGAAAAACCTGCTTTTACAATCTTGTTTAACTCTGTCATTGCCGGCTTTATAGTGCTCAAGGTCTGTGACTCATATGGAAAGAAATATGTATTTCCCTCTGCCTTCACCCCAAACAGCCAGGGCATTGGCTGTCACGGCAGTTACGTGAGGCTGTGTCTGAGGAGCCTGCTCATGTAACCCTTGTGCTGTGGGATACCCAGAAGCTCACAATTCCATCCCTGCCCAAAAAGACAAGGTGATGAGCAGATGAGTGGCTAGAGAGTAAGTGGGTAGAGCAACAGAAGTATGTTGGACATATTTGTATAAATTCAACAATAAAATGGGTTCTCTGACGGGGTTACACTCTGCTTTCCAGAAGTCCAGGGTTGTCATCCTGCTATTTGCTCTGCTACTCTGCTGTCTTCCAGGATCCCGACCTCTACCATCTAGTGGTCACTGTAGCCAAGGCTGCCCCAATCTTCACATCTCCAACCAGTTCTTCCTTGTTTGTAAATATGTGGACTAGCAAAATATCTTTCCTGCTTGGCTCCTCAATCACCCGTGTCAAGAAGTCATTGTCGACACACTTGAGAGACTTTTCAGACTGTTTTTGTCCTGCTGTGTTGCCCCTCCGGCAGAGAACAGGGTAGTTCAATGTCTCAGGAAGTCTGAACATGAGGCTTTGCCCTGGGTTCAGCTGGGACAGAGTTAATTTTTACAGGAACCTGGGAGGTAGGGGCATAGCCGGGGCAGCTGACCTGAACTAGCCAAGGAGCTATTCCATACCATGGGCCATCATGCTCAGTATATAAATGGGGAGCGGGCCGGGGGGTGGTCTCTGTTTTCGGTGGGGGAAGTGGCGGAGCATCGGGTCCCGGGTGGTGAGCAGTTGCACTGTGCATCACTCTTTTTGTATACTTTTTTTTTTTTTCATTAGTGCCGTTGTTGTTGTTGTAATCTCTTTGTGTTTGTCCCAGTAAACTGCCTTTATCTCAACCCTCGAGGTTCCAGTTTCTTTTTCTTTTTTCTCTCCTCCGTCTCCTCCCCATCCCACCGGAGGGGGGCGGAGGAGTGAGCGAGCGGCTGCGTGGTCCTTTGTTACCGGCCGGGCTGAAACCACGACAGTCCTTTTTGGCGCCCAACGTGGGGCAGAAGGGTTGAGATAACGACAGATCTGGCCAGAGCGTGTTGAAACAAATTTGCCAAACGCATTTCTTAGATAAATAGATGTTAGTCACAATGTTGTTTCATTTGTTTACATGGTGGCGTTTTGTAAGCTCTTATATGCTCTATGTATTGCCTGTAGTTGCGTATCTCATCTCTGGGAGAGTGATTGGGATTATCATTTTGCTGTACTGGGCAATGTCGACTTGTGAAATGATTACATCACTGGTCATAAGGTTAAGCTGGTTTCTGTACGAAGCAGTGATATAATTTCCATACTTTGGGCACCTTCTGTCGGATTTTACTGGTAATTACACCCAATCCATGGGAAAGTTAGGGGGGGATACTTCCCCCTGTCCATTCACCTCCCTTTTCTCCTTCTGACTAATTACAACAGCTTTCAAGAATTTTGAATATCCTTGGGATGCGCAAGCCAGTGTGCTGTTACTGCTATGCCTCCTGAGTATTTTTCAGGTCTTGTTTAGGGCTACAAAAAGGCTCTTTAAGAGGACCACCCAGAGATCTGCCCCAAAGCTGGATATTCATGGGTAGCATGGCATGTGGGAGGATATGGGCAGGTATCTAGAGAACTTCTCACCTCCAGTGGCTTGGAAGCTCACTCCCAAACAACTACAGAACCCTCATAAAGTGGTAGAATATTTGAAAGACAAATGCCGTGGCTATTCCAAAGACATACAACTGGCTGCACTGTGCTAGGCCCTGGCCAGTATCTACCAAACACTGCTTGATATTATGCAGCACCCTCAGGGGGAAAAGGGGGAAAAGATGGAAAACAGGTCAACATGCACAGTGGCTACCCAAACCCTGACAACAGACACCGTGGCTGCCCCTACCCCGACAACAAGCACCGTGGCTGCCCCTACCACGACAACAGGTACTGTGGCTACCCCTACCCCGGTGACAGACACTGCAGTTAAACCAGAGAACCAACCTGTGCCAGTATCAGTCGCCCCTGTACAGAAAAAGAAACACACAAAGAAATCAGTTCGCTTAGTGAGAGATAAAGATGAACCAGGGTCATCGCGAGAACAGGAGGAAGAGGCAGAACCTGAAATAATTACCCGATCCCTATCCATGAGTGAGTTGCGTGACATGCGAAAAGATTTTAGCCGCCACCCAGGTGAGCACATTGTTACCTGGCTGCTCCGATGCTGAGATAGTGGGGCTAGTAGTGTAGAATTAGAAGGTGAGGAAGCCAAGCAGTTGGGATCTCTGTCTAGGGAAGGGGGCATCGACAAGGCGATTGGGAGAAAAATACAAGTCCTCAGCCTCTGGAGGCGACTTCTGTTAGGTGTAAAGGAAAGATACCCCTTCAGGGATGAAGTTACATGTCACCAAGGCAAGTGGACCACCATGGAGAGAGGTATCCAGTATCTGAGAGAATTAGCCGTGCTGGAGGTGATTTATAATGATCCAGAAAATGCGCAGTCACCCACAGATCCAGATGAAGTCCAATGCACACAACCCATGTGGCGGAAGTTTCTACGAAGTGCACCACCAACCTATGCCAACTCATTGGCAGTAATGTCCTGGAGAGAAGGCTATGGACAAACGGTGGATGAATTGGCTGTCCAACTCTGGCAATACGAAGGGAGTCTCTCTTCCTCCCTACGGGCCTGTGTCTCAGCTGTAGAGGAGTTGTCCCGAGAGTTCCAGCAATTCAAAGTGGATCTGTCCTCCTCCTCACCTGTACAGGCCCGCATCGCAGTTATTGGGAGTAAGCGTTCCTCTGCCCGAGAGAGAGGAGAGAGAAAGTACACACGATGGGCTAACCTGTGGTTTTACCTGCGTGACCATGGAGATGACATGAGGAAGTGGGATGGAAAACCTACCTCAGTCTTGGATGCATGGGTACAGGAGTTGCGAGAAAAAGCAACCAGAAAAGAGAATTCTTCTTGGAAAACTGCTGCTCCAGTTTCCCGTGAGCAGTCCCCCAGACGCAGTAGATGGGCCGATCTCATTTCTGATCCCCTTGAAGGGACTTCTGATTCATGTGTGCAGAAAGTGAGTAACGGATATTCTAACCAGGATTAAAGGGGCCCTGCCTCCAGCCAGGTGGAGGAGAGGGACAACCGAGTCTACTGGACAGTGTAGATTCGATGGCCTGGCACATCAGACCCACAGGAATATAAGGCTCTAGTGGACACTGGTGCACAATGTACCCTAATGCCATCAAGTTATAAAGGGGCAGAACCCATCTGTATCTCTGGTGTGACAGGGGGATCCCAAGAGCTAACCGTATTGGAAGCTGAAATGAGTCTAACCGGGAATGAGTGGCATAAACACCCCATTGCGACTGGCCCAGAGGCCCTGTGCATCCTTGGTATAGATTGTCTCAGGAGGGGGTATTTCAAGAACCCAAAAGGGTACTGTTGGGCCTTTGGTATAGCTGCATTGGAGACGGAGGAGATTGAACAGCTGTCTACCCTGCCGGGTCTCTCCCAAGACCCTTCGGTTGTGGGGTTGCTGAAGGTTGAAGAACAACAGGTGCCAACTGCTACCACCATGGTGCACCGGCGACAATATCACACCAACTGAGACTCCCTGATCCCCATCCATAAGCTGATTTGCCAATTGGAGAGCCAAGGAGTGATCAGCAAGACTCACTCACCCTTTAATAGTTCCATATGGCCCGTGCAGAAATCTGATGGGGAATGGACACTAACAGTAGATTATCATGGGCTGAATGAAGTCACGCCACTGCTGAGCGCTGCTGTACCAGATATGTTAGAGCTTCAATATGAACTGGAATCAAAGGCAGCTAAGTGGTATGCCACAATTGACATTGCTAATGCATTTTTCTCCATTCCTTTGGCAACGGAGTGCAGGCCTCAGTTTGCTTTCACTTGGAGGGGCGTCCAGTACACCTGGAATCGACTGCCCCAGGGGTGGAAACACAGCCCCACCATTTGTCATGGACTGATTCAGACTGCACTAGAAAAAGGTGAAGCTCCAGAGCACCTGCAATATATTGATGACATCATCGTATGGGGCAACACGGCAGAAGAAGTTTTTGAGAAAGGGAAGAAAATAATCCAAATCCTTTTGAAGGCTGGTTTTGCCATAAAAGAAAGTAAGGTCAAGGGACCTGCGCAGGAGATCCAGTTCTTAGGAGTAAAATGGCAAGATGGGCGTCGTCAGATCCCTGTGGACGTCATCAACAAAATAGCAGCTATGTCCTCACCGACTAATAAAAAGGAAACACAGGCTTTCTTAGGTGTTGTGGGTTTTTGGAGAATGCATATTCCAAATTACTGTCAAATTGTAAGCCCTCTCTACCAAGTTACTTGGAAGAAGAACGATTTTAAATGGGGGCCTGAGCAACGACAAGCCTTTGAACAGATTAAGCAGGAGATTGTTCATGCAGTAGCTCTTGGGCCAGTCCAGACAGGACAAGATATTAAAAATATGCTCTACACTGCAGCTGGGGAGAATGGCCCTACCTGGAGCCTTTGGCAGAAAGCACCTGGGGAGACCCGAGGTCGACCTTTGGGGTTTTGGAGTCAGGGATAACGAGGATCTGAGGCTCGCTATACTCCAACTGAAAAAGAGATCTTGGCAGCATATGAAGGAGTTCGAGCCACCTCAGAAGTGGTTGGTACTGAAACACAGCTCTTCTTAGCACCCTGACAGCCAGTGCTGGGCTGGATGTTCAAAGGGAGGCTCTCCTCTACACATCATGCGACTGACGCCACGTGGAGTAAGTGGATCGCACTGATCACACAGCGGGCTCGCATAGGAAACCCCAGTCGCCCAGGAATGTTAGAAGTGATCACGGACTGGCCAGAAGGCAAAGATTTTGGAATGTCGTCAGAGGAGGAGGTGACACGGGCTGAAGAGGCCCTGCTGTATAATAAACTGCCAGAAAATGAGAGGCAATATGCCCTGTTCAATGATAGGTCCTGTCGCATTATGGGAAAACATAGGAGGTGGAAGGCTGCTGTATGGAGTCCTACACGACTAGTTGCAGAAACTGCTGAAGGAGAAGGTGCATCGAGTCAGTTTGCAGAGGTGAAAGCCATCCAGCTAGCGTTAGACATTGCTGAAAGAGAAAAGTGGCCAGTGCTCTATCTCTATACTGACTCATGGATGGTGGCAAATGCCCTATGGGGGTGGCTACAGCAATGGAAGAAGGGCAATTGGCAGCGCAGAGGTAAACCCATCTGGGCTGCCGCACTGTGGCAAGATATCGCTGTTCGGATAGAGAAGCTAGTGGTGAAAGTACGTCATGTAGATGCTCGTGTACCCAAGAGTCGAGCCACTGAAGAACATGAAAACAACCAGCAGGCAGATCAAGCTGCCAAGATTGAAGTGTCTCAGGTGGACCTGGACTGGCAACATAGGGGTGAGCTATTTATGGCTCAGTGGGCCCACGATACCTCAGGCCATCAGGGAAGAGATACTACATATAGATGGGCTCGAGATCGAAGGGTGGACTTGACCATGGACACTATCGCACAGGTCATCCATGAATGTGAAACATGTGCTGCAATTAAACAAGCCAAGCGGCAAAAACCCCTGTCGCATGGAGGGCGATGGCTGAAATATAAACAGTGGGAGGCCTGGCAGATTGACTGTATCACACTCCCACGAACACACCAAGGCAAGTGCCATGTGCTTACAATGGTGGAAGCAACCACTGGATGGCTGGAAACATACCGTGTCCCATGCCACTGCCCAGAACACTATCCTGGGCCTTGAAGAGAAAATTTTATGGCAACACGGCACCCCAGAAAGAATCGAGTCGGACAACGGGACTCACTTCCGAAACAACCTCGTAGACACCTAGGCCAAAGAAGATGGCATTGAGTGGGTGTATCACATCCCTTATCACGCACCGGCCTCCGGAAAAATTGAACGATACAATGGACTGCTGAAAACTACATTGAGAGCGATGGGGGGTGGAACTTTCAAGCATTGGGATACACATTTAACAAAAGCCACCTGATTAGTTAATACTAGAGGATCCGCCAGTCGGGCTGGCCCTGCCCAACCAAGAGTTCCACATACTGTAGAAGGGGATAAAGTCCCTGTAGTGCACATGAGGAGTATGTTAGGAAAGACAGTCTGGGTTAGTCCTCCCTCAAGCAGAGGCAAACCCATTCAAGGGGTTGTTTTTGCTCAAGAACCTGGATACACCTGGTGGGTGATGCAGAAGAATGGGGAAGTTCGATGTGTACCTCAGGGAGATTTGATTTTGAAAGAGAATAGCCAGCGAATTGGGCTGTATGATATTTAACTGCTAAATAATCTGCCAATGCATGTCATTGTATCTATAGTGTCTATATGCCATATCAAGGGTATTATTGTGAGAATTATCCAAATGACTACAGAATGGACTTTTGAAACTGAGCCAAGTACAACAGCGATAGAACTTGAACTGGCACCCAGCAATTTCCTCAAGATCAACATCTTCGACCTGCAGACCAAGGGCATGAGTTGCACCAAATGTACCAGCCGCAAGTTCCAGAGGCAGCGTACAACAACCCAACATCTCACACCATCTCTCTCTTATCCTGAAGAACTGTTACAACAGATAGAACCCCAAAACCGATGGACACGTTAGAGGGATAGCCCATAGGCTGAAGGACCACCATGTGTGTGTGTGTGCGAGGTCGGGGGGGGGAGTCCATATACTTATGTATAAGACAAGGAAAGTAGTAGCGTTTGATTGGAAAAATATAAGATCTGGGCAAGATGTAGATGGTATAGAATAAGGGGTGGATAATGTCCTGGGTTCAGCTGGGACAGAGTTAATTTTTACAGGAACCTGGGAGGTGGGGGCATAGCCGGGGCAGCTGACCTGAACTAGCCAAGGACCTATTCCATACCATGGGCCATCATGCCCAGTATATAAATGGGGAGCAGACCGGGGGGTGGTCTCTGTTTTCGGTGGGGGAAGTGGCGGAGCGTCGGGTCCCGGGTGGTGAGCAGTTGCACTGTGCATCACTCTTTTTGTATACTTTTTTTTTCATTAGTGCCGTTGTTGTTGTAATCTCTTCGTGTTTGTCCCAGTAAACTGCCTTTATCTCAACCCTCGAGGTTCCAGTTTCTTTTCCTTTTCTCTCCTCCGTCTCCTCCCCATCCCACCGGAGGGGGGCGGAGGAGTGAGCGAGCGGCTGCGTGGTCCTTTGTTACCGGCCGGGCTGAAACCACGACAGGCTTCTTCCAGTTGTTTGAAGATGCCCCTTGTCTGTTTCTTCCTCCTGAGCAGGTGGTCCCTGTAGCAGACACCCACTGCAGTATCACCCACATTGGTCTGTCCTCTAATCCATAAGCTCACAGGCTTTTTGCCTGTGCTCAGGCAGAGCTCCATGCATACCCAGTGCTCACTCACATAGGCACAATGCAACGCTGTGTAAGGACTGAAAAACTCAGTTTTGATACAACGATGTTGCTTTCAGACTTGCGGGAGAGCACAACATAGGCTATAAAGTCTATGCAGTTTTGATTATGGGTTCTCTATATTGGGCAAGATGAAATCTGTGTTTTGATCTTCGTGGAGGGCAGAGATTTCACTTTTCAGTACCCAAATCTTAAATTAAATACTGCTGCAGACATAAATTAAAGCTCATGTCTGTGGTTCTGTACAAAGAAAATGTGCAGTTAGCCTGGATTTTTCTACCATTGCTAGATAGTCTTAGAAAACAAATATGAAGTCTAAACAATGAAAAAAAACCCGCAATACTGACATTATCTGAATATTGAAAATTTGGTTTATGTGATTAAAGCAACCATGCAATCCTGGAAGGGGTCTTCCATTTTAATGTCTCCCAGAGGAAATGCGATAAGAGGTACCAAGATGGCAGTTTAACATTATTTTATGAACTACACAATAAGGACTTCTGAGTGACTGTGAAACTAAACTGGCTCTTAAACATGCATCTACACAGCATGAGGCACTGAGTGAATGAGTTCTGGCAGTGGCAGTACAACCAGCGCCCGTGTTACTGTACCCAGCAGGCAAATGCAGCAAAGCTCCAGCTCCTTTCCTTGCTGTATTTGGACTGCTGCTTCATGCTGTTGCTTTGCATAGACATTTCTAAGACACACACCGAGACCTTCTCACCTGCAAATAGCTGCCCCAGGGTTACAACCATGTGTAATGTGAAGGCACATGCCTCACCTGTGATTTCCTGCATCCCTTTGCTGAAGGGAAGGGGACAAGAGAATATCCATCTCTCTGAAAGGCTCAGCCCTGAAATAAGTGTGTATCTGTCTGGCTTCTTGTCACAAGCTGTGTCATCACATGCCTTTGCCACTGGTCAGGTGAGATAGCAGAAGACGTATAGCTACAAAAAACATGTAATTCATCCCACTGCACCGATTTGTTTCTCTGTCCATCTGTGATGTGGATTAACAGCCATAGCAATCAAAATGCATTGGGAAAATCTTCTGCACAGCAGAAGACTTTAGAAAGTAATTTGAATTTTTGTGCTTTTGAAGGATGAGAGGGCGCGAAGCAATTCTCCCTACTATGTCAGCTGCCAGCACTCACCATCCTAATTTCACTGACTTTTAGCACGTTGTCCATGTCCTCCTTCAGATATGTCTTTGCCGTTAGTACATATTGGCAATTAACATGTTGGGTGTAAAGAGGGAAATGCTGTTTCCAGTCTCAGCTATATTTCTGGGTGTCACTATCTACATTTCTGGGTGTCACTATCTATACATCACTGACTTTGTATGCTTCGCTTGAACTACATCTTGTCAGCCCTGGGCCTTCCCCTTCTCACAGTCAGGATGCACTGATGCTGTAGTACCAGCCAGCATCTTGGAGCTGGTTTAGTCCTGACTGCCACCCTGCATCAGCACCAGTGATAAGCTTTCTGGCCAGCAGTATTTCAGGTTGTTCTAGACAAGTGTGTCTGTGTGTCACCAGTGCTTATTCACTGTACTGTAGTTCAGCAGCAGAAATAACCTGAAGACAGACCTCTTTTATTTTATCACTTATTTTTTAAAGCTTAATCCCCAAATTATTTTTTTTTCCTCTGGAAGTCTCAAAGCCCCTGTAGATCTACCCAGAAACTAGTTCAGGATAAAAATGGTTGAGCCAAATTCACGATTATTTTTTTTTTTCCACAGACAGTTGCTCCTATTGAGTCACAGTCAAAGTCAGAGATACTGTCACCTTTGCATTCCCACCCAAGTGAGGCTATAGAGATAATCAAAGCACGGCAAAACCTTGGGGGGCGGAGTGGATCACAAGGTCACACATTGGTGGAAATATACTCTTCTGGATAACGGTTGCTACTCAATGCTACCCAGTGGCTTTCAAAAAATAAAATATTGTGGCTTCAAAGAGTTTAAGAGTCTGCTGTAGGCATAATAATCTCTCTACCAACACATCTTTAGGAATAAAAACGAAAGACAACTTTGATGACTTTTTCTTGCTAAGGAGTTACAGCAAAAGGTTGGTGTTTAAAAATACACTTCATCAGCAGCCGACCACCAGTGGCTAGAAGACCAGGATGTTTGACTCCTCTGTGTCTTGTAGTCACTGCTCTGTGCAGCGCAGTTTTGGTCATACACAGGAATAAGTGCTGCTGATTTGCAGGCAGCTCCGGGGGTAATAAATGAGTTCTGCAACAGCCAGTATGTGGCTGGCACCAGACTGCTGTCTCCTAGAAAGTCAGAGGCCCACCCCAAGCCCCATTGCTGTTTGGTGAAAGTTGTTCCAATGAAAGCAGCCAGAACCAAAAGCCTGAACTTTTTTTTTTTAATTAAAGTATTTCTTGGTCTGCTGGGGATGTTAATACAAGAGACAGCCAGAGCCAGGATTCAAATTAATCCCAGACAAGGTTGGTTTAACATGCCAGAGAAGTGATGGAAGCAAGGAGTTTTGTCTCCCTCTCTTACCGTGATCCCACAGAGCCATGTGATGCACACTAAAACATCATCTGCTGGATTACCAGATGCGTCCAGCTCTCTTTGCTCAGAAACAAAGATGGGGAGATGTTTGTGTTTGTATAATGATAAAGCACTGTGTGTATTGAAATAACTGATCTCTTCCTGTTTCTGCTAGTCTAAGGATGGCAGAGCGGCAGATGAATAAAATTTCATCTGATTTTGCTCAGTGCTACTCACAGCACTCCAAGACAGACTAGGTGAGAAAAGGAGTGTGAGGAGGCTTATTACTGCTCGTCTCTTCTCGGAGACAGCTTCTAATCAGCATATATTAACATGGCTACACCCTTAAAGCCACATAGCATAGATGTCTAAGGCCAAAATGAAATATTGCTTCTCCTAGAAACATGGGATAAGTTTAATCTTCTTAATGAAATCATAAATTGTCAAAGTATTTCTACCATACAAGAACTGGTTGCTTCCCACAAGTTTATGGCCCATATCCTTCCATTCATGTAAGAGCTATATCCTCTCCCAAGTTTATGAAAGAAGGGTGCTTCTTTAAGGGAGTTTGCTGTGCACTTTAAACATGCTTTGCCTGCTGCATCCTCCTTTAAAGCAGATCCAGCTCTGCAGGTAGTGAAGTCATGATCAGTTTCATTGCTGGCTTTACTGGGAGCAGAGTTAAGTAAGCTCAGTTTCCTGGAAAAGCTTCCACAAAGCCACCAGCCCACCTGAGCTGGGAAGATGTGTGGGGTTGTAACCAAGCACAGAGGACCTCATTAACTCTTCTGAAAAGCAGGGGTCGTCTGCCCTGCTCCATGGTGGTGTGGTTCCCCCAGTGCTACCAGTGTGGGTATGGTGTGGGGCTGGCTGTCCGAACTTCCCCAGAAGCAGGTGACATCCAGGGGCGACTGGGTGGGACATGACACCGCAGCCACCAGCAGGAAACTGAACATGGAGAAAAACAAAGCCGCAGGGAACAGCATGTTGCTGGCAAATCCCAAGCAACTAAGGACGTGCGACAAAAGCCATGCTGAAGCAAATGGCAAAACTGCCCCACGTTTCTGCAGGACAGAGCCCCAGCAGGGGAGATGGTCTTCCCTGGGGGTGGTGACCAAGGTATCCCTTGCAGCTGGGGCTGCAGGGAAGTGCTGAGAGGAGGGAGGGGGGCCAGCTGCAGTGGGAGCCTGGCTTTCACCCTGTGACATGTGGGAAGGGTGCGGATACTGGAGCTTGATATCAGCAAGGCCTGCCAGAAATAATTAGAAAAAAAATTTTGTAGAGGTCACAGGAGTGCCATTTCCCTACCCCCTTCCCCAGCCCCTTTATAAAACACTAACCACAGCATTCAGATATGAGCCTTATTGCAGGAGGCATTATTTGCCATAAGCAGCTGCTGGGAACAGGCTGACCTCCTCTGGCACAGGCACTTTTTAGGACTTCACAGTTTCAAAGTAAGATGCAATTGTCCTTTTACTGACCTATCAGGCCATTCCATCCTGAACAAAATTTTTTTCAGGGAGTAATAAATTCAGCATCATGAACTGTGTATGCACAAAGTTGTAAATAGCTCATAGAACAGAAAGCAGAGAGCATCCTGAATGTTTGGGAATTACACTGACAACAGATTTTTTTATTCAAAGCATAAAGATTAGAATATTTTCTCTAGCCTTTCAAATTTTCTTTTTAATAATTTTACAACAAGTAAAGCAGATGAAAGGCTCTAAAGATGCAAGTCAGAATGTATCTTGTAAGTATTTCATCTGGACAAACAGCAGTACTTAGTCACTTCTGGTGTTAGCAGTGGTTTTGGGGGAGTTTATTTAACAGGACTGAAAAACATTTATATGAACTTATAATGCATAATGCATTATTATATGAAGATATAATGCATCAGCAGAACATAAATATAATCAGCTATGCTCGATAATTTAAAATGAGGAAAGCATCTCAGTGTTTGCTTCTAAGAAAAGAAAGGAAACTGTGTACAATTCCTGTCTATGGTTAAAGGAAAATGTCCCACTTTTTCCTGCATTCTCCAGTGATATGTCCAGAACCTGGAACAGCTAACAGGAAACTGTAAAAAAAAGAAAGAGAAAAATAAAACCTTCCCAGGACTCCAATGGTATGCTTGAATGCTTTTGTTACCTTTTCTGCGCACATTTGGTAATACAAATTGCTACATGCCTAATATGCAATACCTAATACCTGATTTCAGGCCTGGGGGGTTGCTTGTCTTCAGGGTAAGCGATGTCTCTCTTTGTCTCTCAATCCCAATAGAAGAATGGTAAACATTCATAAAAAAACTTGGAAGTCTGTCTGCAGTTTCATTCACAGTATCCTACTTCACTTTGTGCTCTAAATGGAAAGGTGACATTAAAGAATGCAGCTAGAAGTGCATCAGGCACACATCTGCCCAGCAGTATCATGAAGGGGGAGCCAGGCCAGCATGTATGCCAGGAGCAATATCCTGCTGGGGACATCCTACTACTGCTTAGAGAAGCAGTAGCACTAACCTGTGTTTTTATCAAACTTGTTTGATTTACCGTTTTTGTAAGTATAGTGCCTTGTCTTGAAGACTACTGAAAATTTTACAGACTTCTATGTACTAAATATTATGTATACCTAACACTTGCATGCATTTTGCAGTTCTGTAGATGAGCTATTCTGGACACGTACTTGAGGACAGAGTTAATACCTTCAGCTGTACCCTGTTTGCTGTCTTGTCATGCTACCCATGGGGATCATGCAGAACCACACCCTTCAGGGTGGATGATGTTCTGAAGCTGAAAGTGTGTGGGTGGTGCAGTAAACCCACTTTATTTTCCAATTTCTCTGGGTGGTGTGCTAGGAGGACTGCCCTTCCAGAACATCTTTCTTACTGTAAACAATTGCAGACTACAAGCATCAAAAATCAGAACTTCCCATAGGGGCTGTGGCCACCTCTTAACTATCTACTGGGAGTGATAGCTCTTTCCCTAGACTTCCAGAAATGTCTATAAACCTGGGTATAGCAAGTGCCTCTCCTATGTTGTCTTAACAATTGCAAAATGAACAATGGCATTGCAGTATAAATAAAACTCATTCTAGCAACATTTTCAATGTCTTGATTTTGATCTGCTCATTTCTAATACAGCTGATTTAATGGCAGGTAGTAACAAATTCGTCTTCAAATTTCTCCCTAAAATCAGCAGATACTTCCTGTTTCACAGTAGAGAATTGCAGCAGGAGATTGAGCAATTTCTTAGAAGTCAGTCAGAAAAGCAATGAAAGAGCCTAGACCTCCAAAATCTTAATCCAGCTCATGAATCACACTCATCCTTTATTTCCTCCCACAACAGACAATTGGCATGATCCTCTGGATTATCACTGCATGGCTTTATTGTTTAGAGAAAGTAAAACTCTTAAGAAAGAGATGGATGTAGCAGGGTCTCAGCTTTTAAAGAAACTTAGATACCAACTGTTGTGTCATCTGAAATTATTTTAAGGACTCAGTAAAGTGAGTATTAACAAATTAGGCACCTAATCTCCTTTCATACTTTCCCTACTGCCACTGGGCACTGCATTTAAAACCTGCTGATGTGCATTTTTTCTATCAGACATAAATTCCCTGCAACTTGTAGATGTTAAAAGTGATGTATTTTCCTATATGCTGCCAATAGTGGGAGATATACCAGGCAGTCGCTCAACTAGACAAAGCTATGCCAGCCTTGTTTAATAGGATACGGAGACAGCTCAATCTGCAATGGCTATACTGCATGTTGTGATCTGCTGTATAAATAGACCACTCAGCACAGTTGACAGTTCAAACCAGCCTGTGCACAACCATGCAAACTGCAGCTGCATCTTTAACTGTAGCATGCATAGACTTCACCGCTAATAGACTGAAGAGTGCAACCAATTTAAGGTTTGCTGTATCAGCAATCCTTTCCAGGTAGCAAACTTGTTCACTAGAATGATTTATCAAAAAGGTAAACAAAGAGAAAGAAAATACTGTTGACAACCATCCATTTAAAAATGTGAATAAATATTGCAGAACATTTTGCTGCTATGTTTACCCTGTGCTGAGCAGGACCACCAAATTAATTTGAAGATTAAACATTCTGGAAAGCTTTGCCAATCAGGCCTAATCCTCAACATAGCTGCAGGGAATAGACCAGTGTAAGTGTTCTCCACCTCTTCTGAGAAAAGCATACTCAGGTTTCATGGTCTGCCTAAGCAAATTCTGACAGCAAAACACCAGCTTTAAGGCTCTGATTCAAAAGCTATTGAAAATGAATGGAATCTCTCCACAGACCTCTGTGGGTTTTGGATCACAGCCTGAATTGTTTCAATGCAACTCAGTCTGGACTGAAGCACCCAAAGCTGCATGCTTTTCCAGAGATTTTTGTTATTCTAGGAGGATAAAGTATGACAGTGAAGATCCTAAGATATGTCTTGCTCTAGACTGGTCATGTTCTCCCTGAAATGTTGCAGCAGAGACTAGCACATCATTTAAGAAAGCTGTTTGATTTCCACCTTTATGAGAAGTCTTAAAACATCCAATTGCCTTCCAGTCACCAGCCAGGCTGAGCACATCTCAAAACTAGATCACTAAGGTACATGCCCTAAAGCTGCTGATAAATAGATAATGCAAGGATTTGCGGGGGTAATGAAGCCTAAATGGGAGATCTATGATTACTGCTTGATTTGTCCTCGACCATCATTAAGGATTTGCTGTCTTGCCAAGACAGAGAATCATGATGGCAAATAAACTCATCTATAGACCTAAACTAAGAACTTGTGTATCCCTCTCTTTCCAAAGATTTCCAGGGAAATTTGTAACTATACTTTTCTCCTCTATAAATTTTACTTTATTTCTACTTCTTCTAATTGCTGTATCGTACAATGCTTATTGTTGTAAAAGACAGTTTGTCAAAATACCTTCGAGAAAAGATGTATAGCTATAAATCTCTGAAAACTGCTAGACCTTTGACTAGAAAGCAATTACCCTTATCTAGTATCTCTGAATGAATAAGGATTTAGTGCCTCCACAGCACGAATTTCCTTTTATCTTACTACTTCAGCTTTGCTTTCTACAGTGGGAAGATGCATTCACTCTACATGGCTGTAACAAAACTGCCACTTTCTACTTACCTCACAGCACATCAAATGCTCTTTGAGGAAGTTATGTTTATTCCAGGACCAAAGTAAATGCTATGTTGTATTATGCAGCAAGAGCAAGGAAACAGGCAGATCCAAGAGAACTCAGTTGTAAATACTAGATCATGTCCTTTCACTGGATCACCTTGACTCATCACCCAGTGAACATCCCTTACACCTCTAGTTTGTAAAACAGAAAGTATTTTTGCTCTGGTCTGTCTTAAACTATCAGCAGTTTGGGTGTAGTTTTAGCGTAATTACAATTATTTAAAAAAAATATCAAGGTCCTTTAAAATATAAGCTATTGGCACATGACAATGCTTGAAAGAAAATTTAATCATGTGGTCTAGAGGGTTTCCTTGGAGGCTAAATAGCAATGGAAAATAAATACATAAATCAGAGCACTGGTTCATACATCCAAAGCAATGGAAAATCAGGGAGAAAGCAAAAGGAAGATCTCCGTGTGAACTGAGGAAAAGCCAAGTGAAGTTCTGAACTGAATGCTGGCTGAAAGATGTTTATGGCTAGAGGCAAGAAAATGGCCCCCTGTAATTTCATGACTTGTGCTCTAAAATTGTGAATGGCATATACTTTTCACTTAGGTAAACATGGTGTCAAATGTAGCTGATCACCACTCAACATTGATTCTTCCTCTCCCTCTAGGAAAAGACATGGGGAGTTCTGAACTTTGAACTCACCAAATCAAAAATGGTATGGAGAAAAAGAAATTGGTATCCTGAAGTTGTACAAAAATAGACTCCATGTCTTCCCATTTTCCAGACCTGTGTTTAGCACTGGTGTACTTTCAGAGTCTGGAATTCTCATTCAAACCATATAGGGACCATCTTCAAAATGGATTTGAATAGTTCACAACACATGGTGGGCTTTGTTTTATACTATCTAATAAAACCACAATAATTTTTGCATGCTATTTCATAAATCCTCGGAAATACATACATATGAAGATAAGTGAGATTCTAGTGTGCTCTATTTTTAAAAAGATCAACACTTTAGCTGCATGGTGGAGCTATTTTTCACGTAAGAAACAGGGAAAATGAAGCCATTAAATATTCAAGGCTAGGAAAAAAACCTTAAAGGTAACATACATTTTGACAGCATCCTTTTAAGTAATTTTTGTGGTTTTCCTTGAACTACTTCATCAGTTATTTATAAGCCATATCACAAAAATCATGAACAATATGAAGGAGCAATTTACAAGCAATGAAATCTGTATTAACATCTGAAAAAGTATGTTTTCTAAAATATCAAGACAAAAAACATGTGCGGTGCATTCTTTTCAGATTTCCTGCTCCTCCCTTTCCCTCCTCACTGCCCTCCTTGAAGTAAGGGAAGAAACATTCACAGAAAATTTTCACTACAAGCTCAGTTCTTCAAAGTACTGATTGTCCTCTGATTCTTAGATTGACTCTCTATATGGTGTTCCTTACTAAAAAAAAATAGCACATATTCCCTATGCATACAAAGAGATTTAGGAAACTGTTTCCTATGCTTTTGCCAATGTATACTTCTTAGCTTTAAGGGACAAAGTCCTTGAGACTTCAGTGCCTGCAATCTCTTGCACCTGCTGGAGTCAATGCAGCCCCACAGCAGCACATAATTCTATCTGCAGGATCAGATTGAAACCCATCTGCATTAAGAGACATGTGACAACAACTATGAATCCTACACAAAATTAATCAGTGATAACATGGAGTGATTGCCTTTTGAGCTTGGAGGATGCTTCGTGGTCCTTAAGTACTCGTTTGCTAGTGCCCTTGCTGTTACTGGCAAAAGAGCTACTACTGGGTTTCAACCTGTATTGCCATCTCGTGCAAACAAAGATGCTAATTTTTGCTGCATTTTTCTTATATCAATGAATGAAAGTATTAGATGTTAATTTTTATAGTCCTTCAACCTTAGTACAGGATTTTTCTGAGAAACATTTTACTGAGCTAACACTGGTCATATAGCAGAGTAGTTCTATACTAAAGTGAAACTTGCTTCCTTTGTCTTTCTTTTCTATTGTTAAAAGAAAAAAAAAAAAGGAGGAGAGGAATGCACTAGTTATTTGGCTTTCAGTGAGACTGGCACTTGCAAAACCCTTGGTCTTGTCTGTGCCAGCTGGACAGAGTTATATGCCAGACGACTGGTGCATAGCTGTTTTAAGCCTGCAAATTGTATGGTCAAGCATGAAGCTGACAACACGAGTCAGAGGGTACAGCCTACATCTTGGCTGGTTGAAGAAATGTTTGAAGCAGAGCAGTGCCTCGCAGCAGAGCAGTACTTTGGCAGGCTGTAAGACACGTAGAGACTACTATTCCCTGCCACACAGCTAACAGAGTAACAAAAGCTGTAGGGAACAAGGTCTCTGGTTTAGAAATACAAATTACTGCAGCTCTGCTGAGCTGCTGCTAATACCAGGAAAACACTGGCTTATGCATGAACAAATTCACTGAGGGATCCCCTGTGATGGTCTGACAAATTATAGTCAATGTCTTAAACATTCATTAAAGAACTTTGGTGGAGAAGACAGCTTCTGTAAAAGTGCCGGAGTTGTGTGAACAGGAAAATGTGGCTGAAGGAGAAGGCCCCATGGGGGGGTGGGACTGTGCTTCTCCAAAGCCACATTTCCTTAGCTTAAGCGACCGTGAGAAGAAGCACAACATCTGTGCCTGGAGGAAAGGCCAAAGAGCGGTCATGCTTGCAGGGAGGGAGAAGCAACTCCCCAATGACCCCCCAAGCCCACTGACCCATTTCCAGAGAATCCTGGGAACATGAACTGTGCGTGTCGAGACCACCGACTAATGTCTGGAATGTTCCTGAGCTCACACTGCGCTTCTCAATGATGGCAAATCCACACTTACAGGGACGGACCCTTTAGGTATAAAAGGGAGGATGAGTTCTTGGCACATGCCCTCCGGAACTGGATCTCTAGACTGACTGGACCAGCTCTGGACCAGGACTGGTGGAATGCTTTTCTTCTGTCTTTCTCTCTCTCTCTTTTCCCCACAGTCCCTACACCTCATCCTTTTAAACACAAACTGTTGACCAAGTCTTGGTCTAGGAGTGGATCCAGCCACCCCTGGTCTCCTCTCTGAGAAAGAGTCTAGAAAGCAAGCAGGTCCACTCTGAACCTTATGACTCAACGGGACGGCTCTCATTATTTTTTTCTTTGAATAAACACCCAAATAAGTAAGGCTTATGTATGGTTAGCACATGTTGTACAGTTTAGTGACATAGTTTCATGTTCCTTTTTCCTGTTTCTTTTTCTATACCTCCCTTCTCCTTTCAAACGGCAGCTTAATGAGATGATGCAAGGTTCATATTGATAAGTTCACTTGAACTTGGGCAAGGTTAGCTTAGTTGAATAAATGTTGATTGTTGTTTGAATTCCCCTGGTGTCGTTTCACCTCAATTCTGACAAAGGAAGTCCACGAACCTGAGTCACTCCAACCTTGGGACACAACATCCCCCACCCTCCTATTTTAGGAGCACAAAATACTTACATGGATTGCCACATGCAGAGAGCATTGATTGTATTGCAGCATATGGCTATCTAGTTTGAAGACATGAAATGGCCTTCACCCTTCTGGATTGCAGTAAGTAATATTTTTCCATTAGATGCTGAAGAATTGCTATCACCTCCCTAATTATCCAGGGCATAATTCAACCTGACAAAATGAAGATTTGTTTTTCTGGACTTTTTCTCCTTAATTGTGATAGTGGTGCTGTATGAGGAACAGCTGCTGTGCTGAGAGCTATTACTCCAAATCTGACCACCACTACCAACACTGTGATGCAGGGAGGAAGCAAAGCACCTGCAAGAATCCTGGTATACATTTAAAGGTGCAAGTAAACCTTCAAATTACCGTATTATATCAGAGTGAATTGCTTTGGTTCTGTTCATCAAACTAGAATGATTGTCTTGGCTTATTAACATTTCACCAAACAATACATAGAGTTCACTTGCATCTCTTAAAATAAAAAGACAAATCTAGAACAAGGGAAAACTGGTGTGAAATTAATACTAGGCTCCTAGGAAAGTTGAAAGGCAAAGCTAGATCAACACTAGCAAAACTTTAAACTCTTTTTTTTCCTGTGTTCATTGATTTTACATGGATTGACCTGTGAGATGTCCCATGTTGACCAAACCATAAAGTGTATAAAATATATTTTCAATTAAGTATCTTCCTGACTGGTGTGGAAACAAAATGTGACATCATAACCTAAAGCATCAGCCTTGAGGCTACAATGCTACAAAAAATGCATGTTTGCAACCAGTGAAATTATTTCACTAGCCTGTTATATTCCAAACAGTCAGATGTATTTAAAAGATGAATTTTTCACTTGGCTGAATATGGCAGTATGCTCTCAAAACTCTTTCACTACATCTCAAATCTAATGTGTATGGAAGCACAGCTGTAATGCAGCCATTCTTCCTGTGGAACTATTCATGGACTTCTTGAATTCATGTAGCTTTAATATGATGGCTTACTTGCCATTAGGCAAAACACTGGGATAGGAGTGGAGTGGCAGCTTTATCCTTCACAGACACCTTGGGGCTGAGCAGTTGAGCACTACAGAAGCATTTCCAGTTCAAAGATCTGACAGACCAGTTCTTGACAGCTTAAAATATTTGGGGGAATATCTGTTCTCCAGGATTAGAAGTTGTCTGACCTCATTTTACTCTATCACACTAATGAATGGCAGGAAAGAGAGGATGATCCTACAAAAATTTGTGCCTAATTTGGTCTAACCCACACCTGACATAAAGTCCTGTAACACGAAGCCAGAACACTAGTACCTGCAAGGCACACATGTTATGTCCACACTAACAAGAGCAAGCTCTTCTGCCAGGCCACAGCTCTACCTTGCCCGTTTCATATTCATTTCACTTTTCTGTTAGTCTTGGATTCAGAAATCGTGCTTCAAAGTACTTCAAGAGTATATACCCGCTTCCTTAAGTACCTTCCTCTTCCCATGGCACTGTGTGTTACAACTGCTTCTCTCGTTTCCTGCTGCAGGGCAGATCTCAGTAACAAGTCAGCTGGCTTAGTTGCAAGTGTAACAGTAATCTTCAGTGCATCTTTGGGGTACTGAAGCTAAACTTAACTCATATAAGCATCATAGTAAAATAAAACCCACCAATATTTCAAGCAGACATTTAACGAGAAAGAATGAAAAGCTTATGACCTCACTGTCTTCAAACTTGTCTTCACATGAACTTGTTTTTCTACATTGTTCAGTCTCATGTACAAGATGGTGTTGTAAGGGAACAAGCCACTTGGGAATGATGTAGCAAACTCAACCGTGATTACTGCAATTCAGGAGGGAGTCAGCTGGACAGTTTCTGTTAGCAACTATTAGATAGCTTAAAGGAAATGTAATAGCCCTCCCCCCTGTCCCAAATCCTCCAGAAAACTCAAACTCTTTTAGGGGTTCCAGGATAATAGGAAGAAAGTATGTGAAGCCAGTATATTAAATTGTCAATGTTCTGGGAAATACCTTCTTCTCTAGTAGCAATAGGTCTTCCTATTAAAATAAACTGTATGGTTGTAAAATGGAACATTGGTCCTCCAAGCAGGACTCACCAGGAATGCTTGCAGGTTGCTGCTGACCTATGTCAACAGGAGTTGTGCCATTTTTTGTATCATTTTAGTGAGGCTGGTAACTCTCAGTTGAAAGAAGAATATAAAATCACTATTCCAAATGTCAGAGTTGATACATAGGCAGAAATTCTCCTGTGCTTAGTGGAAAAACCAAAGCACCTCAACAGTGGATTATAGGCTTTTAGTCCAGAACAATTTAAAACACCAAATCCCATCACACATTCATGGCCTTCAAGGAGCTTAATTGAAGGAAGGGGAACAACCATCTGTTCACACCATCAGCTAGGATCCATGAACCAGCATGACCAAAAGCCCTTCCAGCACACCATATCCCAGAGAACAAAAAGAAAGGCCTTCTGAAGTCATGCTGTTATAAGGAGCTGTTCTCTCCTTCCATTTAAGCTGAGGGGAGGACTTGCACTCTGACTGTTGTGAACAGGTTTAGATACCACCTAGGAAGCCTCCCTGACTGGTGGGAGTCACTGATGTGTGCTGAGCAGCTCCTTTTCCTCATCTCAAGACTGCGCTGCACACCATTTCATAAACTGAGAGTTGAAAAATGTCCAGTGGCTTAAGCAGTTTCTAAATATAGAGCTGTTTCAAAACCTGGCTTGTACATCTGTCATAAATTCAATTCACAAATTCAAACACCATGCTGTCTTTCAGAGTACTAGCAGTGCAGGTAGTTGTGTGGTTGAAATCACTGAAAAACACGGAAGACCTATGCCAAATGCCTGACTCGGTGCAACAGCTTGTCAGACAAGAGCATCCAAAAGGAGAACTTCTGTACCAAAGCTGACTCATGCAGATTCCTAACTTCTGTCACAGGTCATGCTTTAACACAACCTGAAATTAGGAATGCTGGCATGTGGCTTTTCTCTAGGTACTATTCTGTGATAACTTGAGATTGGTCCATCCTGCATCTTTGCTCAATGTTATCTGGTCTCAGCATAATGTGTACAGGCAGACATGGACACTGACGGAAGGGGATTTTATCTCCAAGCACAGATTTATATGCCAGAGTCTTTCACCCTAATTTCACTTTCCAGTGTGATGTCTGTTTCTTTTTAAGGCTTAAATATAAGGAAGTACTAGAGTATCTTTCCTCTCTCTATTAGGCATTAGTGAGAAGCATGGCACGTTACAGGGAATCTGTTCACATGGTACAACCAATTTGCCTCATTCTGTCATGAAACTGCTGACCTTTACACAAAAAAGTCCTTGGCTCACTGTTCAACAGTGCAAGTGCCATAGATGTAAAGGAGGTTTTACTGAGACAGTGGATTGATGGTGTATCCAGTCCTGTGGCTCTGTAATACAAGGATTCAATCCAGAAACCTTACTGCTAGGCATAAGTTTCATTATCATAAAAGATGTTCAGCTCTTGTTCACTAGTTCACAAGCTCACTCCATCTCAATAACAAACCTGTTATTCTTCATATATAATCTGGGGAAAAAAGTGTTTGAACTTCTCGGCTTCTAACACCTTTTGTAGAAAAAGCATGCTCAGCTATTTAAAGACTGTTAGTAAATGTAGCTTGATTGCTAGGAAACCACTTATTGCATTAATACACTAAACAGCATCCCCAGGCTTCTTTTAGCATCTAGTCTGTAATTTCTATTATTTAATGTCTGTGTTACCATAACCATCAGGCACTGATCTCATCCATCGTCAAAAACAGAGTGAAGCATAGCTTGTTCTTGGATGAGTGATTCTCCAGAAGAACAAAATACAGGACTTTACAAGACAGCAATCTCTCAGGAGATGGCATTCTATTATGAAAGGCTACTCTATTATTAAATATAGTAAATCTACAGCTACTGAACGTCTTGGCATGAGAAAATATGAAAGGGTCCAATTTATGAGAAAGATAACACACTGATAATCAAATACATGCTTAGAAAATACACAACCACCTATATGAGCAAGAACTGAGTAAGGCCCGAAGAATGGAAACTGATATGGTCCTAATAGGTGAAGATTTAATATTTAAAGAAGAAATCCTTGAGCTTTGAGCTATGCAATAATATTCATCCCCAGGATGTTGGTGGCAAGTGCACAGAAAACAGAAGCATTCTGCTGACTGTAGTTTCCTCTGCCTCATTATCACCCTCTTATTTCAGGTTAGCTGAACTATAGTTTATCTCAGTCAATCTCTGTCAGAGACTGAGACATTCAAGAGAGAACATCTTAATCAGGTCAGAGACTTAACAGCAAAAACACCTGCTGCTTGTCTTGCTCTGTTTTTAGGTGTCATGCCACAACCTTAGATCCAATCATTACCTGCTCTATCTTGCTCTGAATCCAGGCCATTGGCGTATGCCCCAGTAAAATGAAGCCCAGATGGATAGGAAATGTAGAGTTACTTATGTTGGTGGTTTACATTTTGTATGTTAGAAAGGATTAATCTTTTCATATGGAAATTCACACCTTATGGGGAATAGTACAAGTCCTGGTAAAGAAGTTTTGATAAGGAAAAGTCACACTGTTTAGGTGTGATCAGATTTATTGTTAACATTTCTGAACACAGTTAAAGTACCTTATGAAATTAAGTCCTCGTAGCTCCCGCTTTCTTCACTCTTAGGTTTTCTTACCTCTTTCCCTTCAAACAGCTCTCTTCAAAGCAGATGCTGATCTGAATATGAGTCTTGCTTTGCACTGCATTTGCAGGGTGCATCCTTCTGGTTTAATACACTAAGAAAATAATTTCTGCATGCCTGAAGCAAAAAATAGCAGAGCACTGATTCAATTCTCTGCTCAGCTTCTCAGCAGTGCTCAGGGTCTGTGTCACATATTTTCTTTTCAGAGTGACTTTATCAGAACATTCTCAAAGTTTTAAGAAAGTGGTTACACTTTTAGTCCATGGATGTCAGCTTTGTTCCAGGCATTGGCACTTTAAAAACATCATACAACATCCTAAGTAGAAAACAGAAGGTTTCAAAACTAAGCATGCATTCTGTGGCATGAACATTAACTTTGATTTCATGACTGGACCTTAATATATTTATATAAAAAAACAGCATGTCCTTGAGATGTTTTAGGACAGCAAGATAACGGCTTAATCACACATGACTCTTCAAGACCAGAAACATGACCGGTTTTAGATTTGATGTGTAATGCAAGGTTTTCTTCTTTAAGAAGATGACAGTGGGGCTAGAAGCCGTATGCAGGAGTCAGTTCACTGTTCCTGTCACTACAGTACAGTCCCTAGCAAGCAGTCTAACACAAAAGTGGAGAGAGTGACAAGTAGGTCCTGCTTTCTGTGTGCAAGGCAGAGAGGCACAGCAGTTTGTCAAAACTCAGAACCAGACAGTGCCAAAGCTGACCAATCCCACACTCAAGTTGTCCTAGCCCAGTTATTAGCCACAAGATTCCTTCTTCCCATGAAAGGAAGAGCCAGTAGGAAAATGCCTTCCTTTGGATCAGTGTGTGTACTAGCAAAGTCTTCACAGAAACATGATCTGTGCATTTATAGGCTCTGTTCTTCAAAGGCAATCCAAATAAAACCTGAAAATTAAAAAGGCAATTTGCCCACCTGACTTGAAATACCTATTTTGTTCACTGCTTTCATTTAAATGCTTACAGCCTTCTTGTCAGTTACCGCCTCCACAGCTATTATTTGGACAGCAGTGAACTTGACATTGCTCATCTGCCCAGTGCTCTTGTAGTGAAGGTCATTCTGCAGCTCAGAATGCAAGGAAGGCTAACAGTATGCCCATCCTCCTCCTTCCTTCTCTGTAGGAAAGTTTTTCACAGCTGGAGACATAAACCAGTCATCTAAGATACCCGTTGTTTGCAGTACAGCAGACAAAGGGAAAGCAGTCTTCCTGATTCAGTGTTATTAAAAGAAAAAAAGTGGCTATCAGTCATCAGAGCTAACTTGATCTGACTCCTGATAGCAAATCACTGCATAAGAATGGCACGTTTCAAAACTGGTGGTTAAATCAAAGCCAGACGCTTGCCACATACAATACTTTGTTAATTCAAGACTTTGCAGTATGCCTGCTCTTCAGCCTGGCACCCTGAGAGTTCATCTCTGCTCTGGATATAAAAGGTACAGCATGCTAAACCTTGACACCAGTAATCATCTGTACGTTTAATGTTGCGTGAGCTATCAAGCAGCACAGATGGGTTTAGTCCATGGAGGACTGAGTCCTGATACAACTATACTAGTTGCAGCAGAATGGTGGGTTAAGTGTTTAAGGAGAAAGAGATAAGCCGCTGAATTGTTCAGCATGTCCCCCCTCAGAGGTACCCTAAGATTATGGGTTGCTGACATATATAATGCATAGGAACGCATATAACACAAGATTAAATTAGTTGTTATGAACTCAGATGTTTGTATCTGAGTAGACTGAGGTCTACTTTGCTGGCAGGTAACGTACACCTGCCATGATTTTCAACATGTTCAGAAAACCACATTGCTCTGGACCATCATAGTTCCCTGTAAGAGACACATTTACAAAACAGGTGATTAACTGAGGTGTGCAGCCTGTAACTTTTAAATTGTGGGTAAAGCAAGTAGCTTTCCCAGACCAAGTACATTACAAGTCTCATGGTTTACCTCCAGTCCTGATCTCAGAAGACACCTCTTGAAATTGCTTAGTTTCGTTTAAGAACAGTGTGTAGGTATCATGTAAAGGTAAATACCCTATCCTGTTCCTGCTGAGCAGCTAGATATGGATATCCAGTTATCACTGGACATTTCTCTTCATTGCAGAGGAATACAACTGGTTTTAGGGCCGACTATAGCTCTATAAAAGATTAGCAATTTTTACAGAGTTTTTGGGCACGTCACCTTCCAGTTTTCCCTTCCCATTACTTTTCTCCTTCCAGGCCTGTACACTACTGTATGTATTGTTATACAGTGGACAAAATATATGTCAAGGATAATGAAGAAAGTCCTTATAATCTATGCAGACTTTTGTTTGTATTTGTTTTTTTGCTGTCAAACTAATGAGCAAGAACTCTCCTTTAACTCTTGTCATAGGAAGCTGGCCAGAGGACAGCTCTGTAAGACCAATCCTTGGTTTTGCCTAGAGCAGGGGGTTTTAGAGTTCAGAACACAAGATGCTATTTTAAAAGCAAGAGAAGTGCTGCAAGACAAACAAGGCATTTGTATGCGGCATAGTATCTTCCTTTTATCTTAAAACCAAAACAAACCAAACCCCAAACTCTGTCGTGCTTTGCAGCAAAGCATGGAAGCTTCTCCCTCACTGTGGTCATGTGTAATCCTAGAGAGAGATCAGAAAAACTTTGCCTAAACTGATTTAATATGACAAGCTGTAATGGGAAGAGGGGGAAGACGTGTAGCAACCAATGCCAGTGAATTTTAGCGTGGTTTCAAAGCAAGGGGAATACATTAACAATACTGGCTAGTTCTGAAAGACAGTGGTTGATACAACTACAGGTAAAGCCTATTTGGACTACAGGGCTTTATTTTGGCGACCAGAAGAACGTACTGAAGACTATCTTCTACAAAACCCCAAGAATTACCTCACCTAAAACAACCTGTAAAGCAGTGCATGCACAATGACATCCTACAAATCACCCCTGAGCACAGCATTGTCCTGACAGTTATAGAGACAGGCAAGAGAGGGTATCTGCTTTTCTCCTGGCAGCAGTCTTTCCAGGCCAGGACCATATAAGCACCACAGTTTTTCATAACAAGGTTAGACAAATTGCGCCTTGACAGAAGTGCACACTACGTATTGGAGGGTAAGGACACATATCCTGCTGATACCACTAGTTTTATTCTCTGCACAGAGGCTTTCAAAGGGCCAGATTAAGGAGAAAAGCCTTGTGCACTGTGCAACATAACTGAGGCAGAGGCAATACCTCTTTTCAGAAGTAGGAATTATGACCAGCAGATGAAATAAACAAAGGGAAGAGAGTGTATCAGGGACAGGATGCAATGATAAATCCCTTATTCTAAGTCAAAGGTTTAGACCATGGTCTCCCCTTACCTACTGACCTCTTAACCAGCAAGGGCAGTCCATGTTTGGCTTTTCAGCTGGGGTGCCTGAATTTGGATCAGGCAGCCATGCAGGACAGACCTTACAGCAGCCCAGGCAGTATTTCCTGCAGTTGTGAAGTGATTTGAAGACCTCCCTCCCACTTCCAAAAAGGAAACATAAATTGGTGACGGGGTCCATAATCAGCCACAGGCTTTCAAAGCTGGAGCCGAAGCTACATCCTTTCACACCCACAACAGTATCCTGTTTGAATGTGGGAAAAGCATGTGCATACCTGCTTTTCCACAGGCTTTCTGCTTTACTACATAAATGACATGGGTCAGTGAACCTACAGGTCAGCTCAGCATGTTCATATAACTCCTTGCCCACCCAAGGGCCTTTGTCGTAGCTGAAATAACAAGGCTGAACATAAAACGATGCAATATAAATGCAAAGTATGGGGGGTGGGGGGTGGGGTGGTAAAGTTGGGAACAAAAGACATTTATCTAGAAATCCTTTTACAGACAAGATGCTGTTTCTTGGAATGACTATTTTTCTACTACAGTTTACCTACTACAGCAGACTCCCAAGAACACCCCTGGAGTAATATCTCTAAACAACAATGTTCTATACATTATTATTATTACCTTGGCAAAGTTATTACAGCAAAGACTGCTCCTGGGCCAACTGCAGAGAAATGTTATTCTTTCCCCTGTAAAGAGTGCAGCATTTGGTTTGTCTGTAGGACCAGGCAGCAAGGGCACTTCCACCCCCTAGAAGACCAGTTCTGGCTTTGAAGAGCTGACCAGTTCTTCCAACATAGTACTTCCCCCAACAAAATTAAAAGAAGCCATCCTGAACAAGCAGTTGCCTTGAAACTAGGGAGCAAAATATCCTGATGAGAAGTTGTTTTGTCTTTAAAGTACTATCTAGGGAGATGAGGAGAGGAATTAATTCCAGCCCTTTTGGTAATGAAACTTTTCAAAGTAATAGTCAATTGCTTTGGAATAAACCTGCCAGAATAGGCAAGGTGATTTTGTAGCAAAGATCACCCCCCACATTTGCCTCCAAGAGTTCCAGGGATGACAGGACTTCATACGTTTCACACTCAGAAACAGCATGTGGCTTTCTAGAGTCACTGGAAAACACAGGGAGCCAAGTCTTTCAGTCATCTAACTGGTCCATGGCCAGGAAGACTGGTTTTCACTGCTGACCGCTGGCAAAAGCAGGCTCTTTGCAAGGTTACATGCAGACTTAGACACTGAACAGGCAAACTCAAGGTCTTGCATGGAAGAAGTGATGTTGCAGTACTGCATCAGCCAAGTAGCAAATCTCAACATGAGACCTTAAAGGGTGGGGGGCAGGGTGAGGGGTTTTTTTAAGTAAAACTGAAGCAAAACTGATTTCACTCCCTTATACCCATTTACTTATGATCAGCAAGACAATCATAGCAGAGTAGCCTGCCCAGCAGTCAGGCATAGAAGTGCTTGAATCCTAGTGTCTGCCAAGAACTCCTGAAAATGACATGGAGGATGGGACACCCCCTATTGAGTCCTCCTCCTGTGCTCTGGATTCCTCTGAGTTTGGAAACGTGTGGCAGTCTTGGTCTGTTCTCCTGTACCCATTGCAAGCTGATAGTCCAACTCTCCAACACATTTGACCTCTGTGGATCATTAGGACTTGCTCACCATCCTTCATATTTATCTGGTTGTCTTATGGTTCCTGCTCTGTCTGCTGCCTTGTGCCATGGTCTTGAAAAGGCTTAAGTCTTTATTCTAGCCTAGAAGTAGGGTCCTCCTTCTTTTAGGCTGTCCTTCCCATGCTGTGTGCCCTGAGAAGCTGCATGTACTGGTGCTGGGGTCCCAATGACATGCTGATCTAGGTGCCATCAACGAACACATGACATTACTATAGGCCTTCTCCTGCTGTTCGTTCCTGCTGCAGCTCCTAGAACAACAGATGCCCATTCCTGTCAGTCTTAACATTTCTATCACAATACTCACATTGACTTGGCTTGGTAGTGCTACCAACCTTAAAGTGGTCTTCTGGGTGTCTGGGAGGGAAGAAAAAGGCTTTTTACTTGCTTAAGGATTTTGAGAGTCTGGTTTTGGCACTCTCCAAAATTTTTGAGCTTGGCAGAAATCTGTGCCTTAATTCCCTGCTGTGTAAATAGAGATGATGATCAGTTTATCTTCTCTCTCTATTCACTGTAAATGCTTGGGAACACAGATTGTCTCGGTAGTGTGTGATAGGGTGCTGGTCACAAGATGGCACTGATTTTAGCAGGTATGTCTCAGTGTTACAGACATACTGAGCTCTTGCAGGTAGGCAGGGACACTTTTGGGGTGGGGATACACGAACAATTCTTTTTCAAGGGACCTTTTCTACCATAAATGTTTAGGTATGTAAATATTGGCAAACCATGATTACGGGTCCTGTGCAAACACAGCTTGCTATCCTAGTATTTTTTTTCTTAAGTACAGGAGCAGCAATTACCAGCTTATGCATCTCCTTGGTTTTTTGTGCCACTTCTCACTGTACATGCAAGCTAGGATATTTGAAGCAAGGTAGGGTTTTTTCCCCTCCCCTTTTAACTGAATGTAGTGTCTGAAAGGAGTGTTTGAAACAAGAGAAGAGACAGGTCTTCTATATATCTCTCACTGTACATTTCATTCCTGACCTAAATAAGCAGCCTTCAAAGCATCGATGCAGTGGTTTTGCTCTCCACTCTCAAGCCTTGAAGTCTGCTATTGGGTTAATCTCCATGGTGGTCGTTTTACTCACAAGCCATTTAGTCACAAGGAATAGGTTAACAGTACTTGCTATTTCTCTCTGGCTACTGAAAAGCCATCATCAGGAATTACTTTCTACCACTGTCAATAGAGGGCACAGATGAACCATTGGATGTTGAGGTTATGCCAGGTTCAATCCCTTTAGTCCCTCGGTCCCATTGAAGACAACTTAGAGGCACCAGCACTCCGCTTACCAGAGGTGGATGACCCTCTGCACCTTGCTGTTTTTCACCCACAGTTCAAGTGTAGAAGGGAGGGAGGAAGCAGGGAAAGGAGCAGCAAGCAAAAGCAACAAAGTACAGAAAAAAGCTGGGGGGTTTTTTTGTAGGTTGCCTAAGATATTAAAATTTCCAAAACTTCTATGTATTTCTTAATTTTTACTGCATTCGAGCATTTTTCTTCACTTGAAGTATTTCAGAATTACTGCCCATTCCCTCTGCAATGCTCAGCTCTAATTTTAAAGTCTAGATACATGAAGTGACGTCATTTTAACTATGAATAGAGATGGATGTGGGTACAGCAGGTGTGAACCATTCCAACACATTAGTGCAAGGCCCTGCAAAAGCCATTCCCAGCGCCTCACCTGCAACATTGACTCAGACGGTTATTCCAGCATAAGTATCTAATGTGCTGAGTCAAAGTACTGAGAGAAGCTCTCAATACACAAAGTCAATATCATAAAATTATATTGGTTTATGCTGTAAAAATATTGTCATAGAAAAAAATCAGAAGTGTCAGAATCATAGTGCTTAAGGTGCAGAGGATAACTAGGCACTTGAATGGGGAACTGAATACTTGCTGACCCATCATGCTGTTGAATGTCTCTACCTTAATTTGAATTATATTTATAGTTCCATATTAGGTATTTACTACAATGCACCAACACAGGAACACTGCCTTTATGCAGCCAGAAGTAAATGCTGAGAATCTTTCTCTCATTTTGTCCTACTTAGAATTGTTCACAAAAGCTCAGACTTCAATTAGCGTTTGTCTGCAGGAGACTCTCTGTAGCTGTGTTGAAGTTCTACAGCTTAGCATGCCCTCACTGAATCTTCCAGGAAGGGACTCTAGCTTGTATCTGTATCAGAAAATAGATACAAAAAACAAATGCTAAGAAACAGTGATGAATATTGCACAAAAGTATTGACACGGATTGCTGATCCTCTTTCTGATATCTGGAAGCATATCCAACGAGGCTACGGCAATTAACTACTGGAAGATCTGAAAGGAAGCTATCTAAGTGCCCTTGTGCTCAGAGAATGTATTCAAAATGTCAGTATAAGGTGTGGAGATTCTGTGTAGCTTATTTATAGGTATTCTAAATTACAGAATTTTCTTCACAGACTTGTAAAGGTGCATGAATTCTACTTAACATGAGAAATAAATTTCTTTGCAAAGTTATCCTGCAAAGATAGTTTCACATGCAAAGCTGACTTCACATATAACCTTATGTACAGAGGTATCAAAAATCCTCTCTGTTTATCTAACTGTAATCATAAGGTTGATGGGTTGACAATATTTGCATAGAAGAATATGCAAAAATCACAGTTTATGAAAAAACTCAGTCATGCTGTTGTATATTCAGAGCAGTTTGCATACTGTTATTGCCATAGAAATTTGTTTAATTTTGTCTATATTTCATTAAATCCACATTATTTTAGGGAAAATTCAGCTGGTCCAGTTAAGATTTTCTCATTTTAACTTGCAAGAACTATTCCTTTTTTCAACTTAAACTGTTGTGTAAAGCCATCATTGGTTTCTTTATTTAAGATGTATAAAAGCAATACGTAATACAATGGTTTTTAAGAAAAACAATTTTGTGTTTTCTCAGGTATTCCAGGATCGATTACACATGAATACTAAGGTGCTCTTACAGTGCTTGGAACAATCCAAGAATCCTGCAAAGACTTTGGGAATTAGGTCCAGGTATATTTTGGGTTTTTTCCAGCCATACCAACACAAAATTATGGTTTGCCAGTTTGGTATATCTGGGTGTATCTTTCTGTGATGAAGTGATCCAGCAGTGCAGCTGAAACAGAGTGGGTTCTTCCATGCATTTGCTACACATTGACAGGCCTATTGAAGAAGAAGAAAATAATAAGTTGCTTTTGAGTGATATTTTTCATCATTGCCTACTCTGCCAATGTCTTTGGATACCTGTTACCAGGGATAACCAGATTCAGCCCATTTTACAGCGATCACCTACAGAATCTGACAAGACACATGCACAGTGGGAGTTGCTGGTGATGCATTTTTCAGTATTTGTTCCATTTGATCAAATTAATCTCAACCTTTCTTTACAGGAATCAATGGGGTATTTGACTTAATTGATCTTTCTTGATAAATATGCACACAAGGAGTACAGTGTGCTTTTGCTAGCTCCAGTTTAACCTTCTAAATTGTGTCTGAAATGCACCCATCTCTTGTAACACCATTTTTACAGATCAGAACACAGAAAAATTGAACAATAAATACCTGAATCAATGTTTCCCTTCTCTGCTAAGCTGCTCAAAGGTAACATGGCTTTAAAAGCAAAAGATCTCCCATCATGGCTTCAAATGACAAAAATCACATCCTATGCTCAGTGCTAGGCTATCTCAACATCCACTGCCTACGCATTTTGAGTTTGACTGTGTTTTGATGAGGTACTGTGTATACACCTGCCCTCAGATGTAAACAGGAAAGCAACATCACACAGGGTAAGCACAACACACGTGAATTGTTCTTTTTGCTTCTTTAGCTCAAGTTTTAACCCTGGGCCATTTTCAAGCTCTTGTTTTTCTCTCTCTAATGCTTTTGTTACTGTTAATGTGGCCAGCTTTTTTAAAGGATTATGGAAAGGGAGAAGTCTTAATATATTTTATAGTCAAGAGTTTGCTTATCAGATCCAGCTTTCTGTTTTGTGGGAAATCTCCTCTGGAATGCCTTAGAGCATCTTTGAGCAGAGACAGTAAAGGGCACCAGATATAAAAATCTAATGCCATCTTGGTGTCCAATATTTTTTGGCACTGATTTGTATAATCCACTTTATGGCTATTTTAGAGTAAGCGTAAAAAAAGAAACTGAGTGTCCTTGTTATACTTTGCTTTCCTGAATATGATTTAATAAGCCTACACTTTCTATTAATTTACAGGAACATGTGACATTCCTTGGCTTGATACTTAACCTGCATCATTGTAAAATTTGGTGGTTGTATTAATCCCCGAGAAGTGAAGTGTCCTTGTCTTGCTACAGAAATGATCTTATTAGTAAGCAAAGGCTTGGCCAAAGGGGTAAACTCTGCACAATTAATCGTTGGCAACTCCAGCTTCCTGGCAACTCTGATTGCTTAGATCAGAAGACAGAACACACCTTTGTGCCAAACCCCAGCTTTAATATTCATGCTTCCCTCCACCACAATCTATGCCTTAAGGCTAAAATATACCTGTGTGCAAAGACCCAGCACAAAGTTCACAAGCCTTCAAAGTAACTTGAGAAGAGCCCTGGCCTTGTGGAGTCTCTCTCTGCAGAGAGGAGTATGGTAAGCACTGAACGGTGTAGCACAATGACAGTCTGAAAGTTACTTTGATGATTTCCCTTCTCTCTTTCACCTTCCCATGAAATTCACAGCATTTTCCTTTAAAATCTATCTCCCTCCAACAAACTGTTTTGAGATCACTACAAATTGTGTTGTCACAATAGAATGCATATTCTATTGAACAACTGTGTGTAAAAATCACATTACTTTATCACAGCTGCGGGATGTAGTGGGGAACTAACAGAACACTTCTTGGCAGAACAGTACTTTCACTTAACTCTGCAGTAATAGATTTTGGCTGGTGTTCCTAGACTTGAAGAACTGCTGTTGTTTGACAGTGCAAATACATCAGTACATACATTCCTCTACTCTCTACCATGCCAAAACTCAGTTACTCTTCCCAAACGATCTTCTCCCAACATTAGAATTCCCTTTTCTCTGAGCTTTCTAGCTTCTCCTAACACACTCTCTTCTAACCCTTATAGACATTCACCTGCTCACTATCTCCTGTCTTTTACCCATCGCTCTTACTTAGATCTGTTATTCTCCCTGCACAAGCTCCAGACTCACTGCTAATCTCTCCTTTCAGCACATCAGCTTGTTTCACTCCCTTCATCTTCCTGCTACTCCATCATGCCAGCATGTGGTCCCCACACCAAGGATCCCCCTCCACCCCCCGCATTTACACCTGTCACCCTCAGGTTTCCTTTGCCCTTCTGTAACATACTCTGAGGATGTGCATGCAGCACACACAAAAAAAAGCTCTCACACACATAATCATAAACGGCCTCATTTCTAGGGGAGATATATTATAAAAAATAGAACAAGGTACGGGGAGCATTCAGACTGTTTCAGAAACCTTCCTGCTGGGATCCAGCAGGTATCTCCAGTTAAACCTGTAGAGAGACTCAAGAGCAATTTTTAATAAATCTGTATATGCACTGTGTGCAATAGAGTTTTAGGTGTGCTAGATGCCATTAAAACAAGAAAAGACATAATTTCACTAAGCCTATAGTTTCAAATTTCTTTTGATTGATATTCCGTTACTTCAAAAGCCAACAAATCATGCTTGAGACCACTGTCCTAGTCAAACACCGGCCCATAAATGCACCAGTGTAACCAATTGAACATAAATATTTATTTGAACTTCAAAAGAGTTTGCTGACTCTTGTGACTGAAAATTGGTTACAATTTTCTCTTCTGCAGGAAGCACAGTTTACTTTTGCAGGTCTCCCCAGAATGCAGATGTAGACATTTCTGAGATGCTGATGACTGATTTATAAAATCAGCAAATGGTCCGTTCAATCCTTTGATGTGGATTTCAGTGCCTTATCAGTTTCTGCACGGTCAGCCTGCAATGTCAGGTGTGAAAGTCTTAGCCTACTGAAACATCTAGTGCCATTAAAACCAACTAACTACTACCCTGCATGTTGCCTGCTTTCTAGGACAGACTTCCATTGGCCATAACAGATCTCATTTAGATTTTTATTCTTATTGTGTTAGAAATTACAAAGTGCTCTATACAGACACAGGTTTGGAATGTATTGCAAATTGGAAAAAGAAATGCAAACCCAAGATAATTACCTATGTAAGTGCATTTGTCTCATGAGGACCTATAGAGACAGATGTAGCAGGAAGCATGTGAGACCCAGCACCTAGTGTAAGATTTGCATTATAGGCTGGAAAAGCAATGAAAGGACGTACACAGCTGATACTAGTATTGATCACATCTATCAATTCAGTGAGAGGGAAGGAAATAGAGAATGATGGAAGAAAAGACAGAAACTAAAGCAGAGAGTACAATGAGACCTTGTCCAAAAAAATATATGTTAAGAAACACCTATTGAATAGGAAGTAGCTCAAAATCTTTCAGACTAACTCCCTGAGGCTGACCATGGTGGCTTAAGCATGGGTTTGCTGCCAGAGAGAATGGAAAAAAGATATTGCACAGCTGGGAAACGCATTGCCTCTTACCATAGCATTTCCATAAGGCTTAGAGCACAGTTCTCGATACTGGTTCACAGCACATCTTCCAGCTGCCAGAAAGGAGCGCTAAGGTTTGGTCTTGTATGAGTGAGGGAGAAGATACCCTCAGCATTTCCTATCATAACTAACTGTGCCACTTCGGCAAGATATGAAAAAACGTTATGACACTGGGCAAAGATCCTAGGACAAATGCGTTGGTCCCTCATTGGCTGTGCAGGCTGTTAGGCCGTCCAGTAAAGCTGAGTCCAACAGAGATGGATAAGATTTCAAATACCCATGCATACCATGTCCTCTTTGCTATCTCTGTGCAGCTCCAAGCTGAGTATGCACCACTACTCATCAACATCCCACGCAGGGACAGGGAGCACAGGCACGTCGCTCCTGGTCCCAGACTGCAGGACCTCAGACCAGTGTCATGGTCCCTGGGACCCCAGTAGAAGACTTTAGATCTTGTTGCTTCAATTACACAGATGTTCAAAGGGGAATGAAATTTAGAGAGCAGCAAAGCATGTTCAAAGCCTAGCTGACCTCCACTATGGGGATGAGATGAAAAACCTCCATATTTGACTCCTTAAGTATGAGCCAGGGAAAAATCTATCAATAAAAAGACATCAGAGTAGACAGTCCTGCATAATGCTGGCTAATTTAACTGAAAGTTATATCCATTTTTAATCCACTAGGTAGCATGTCATTCCAGGCCTTTTATAACTGAGCAGGATTCCTCCATGGCAGGAGACACGCTCCTTTGGAACTAACTGAAAAAGTACGATGGTTTCTTCTTTTGGAAAAGCCCACTTACATTCCTGTAAGTCTTCCTTGAGTACCTCAAGAGCCCTCAAGATCACTCCAACTGGAGGAACGAAAGGAACATTCAAGGTTTACAGTAATCCTATTCCTCGAGAGCAGGAGAAAACATCAGATGTGGCTGCAGCTTTCAATGCATTGTTAATACAAAGCACTTGGCAGCATTTGTTTCTGTGAGATAAATTTTATCTGTGAACACAAAAGAAAGGGAAGGAAGACAGCTGGTCAGAGTGGTCACAGGAATACCTGCTGAGCCCAGTTAAAAGCCAATATTTTTTGCACAGAGACCCATGAAATGTGGACATAAAACAAAGCATAAAGAGTAGTAAATGCTTGAAGAAAATTTATTCAGTTACCAATCTCAATGAACAATTGTAATGCAAACTACAGCAGCAGTTCAGCAACAATGCAGACTAATTAAAGATATTAAACCATGTAAACAAATCTCTTATCAAATAAAGCACGCACTAAAGGAGATCCTGAGGCATTTACTGTGCCACTGGATTTTCTGCAGGGGTTTTCAATCTGTGAATGCCTAAATGCTTCCCAGGGAAGCTGGACACCTTGCACAGCAAGACTGATCCTCCTGCCAGCAGGCTCCCTTTACTTAGGTACTTTATGTGGACCATGTGGATGTAACTTCTAGGTTTACAGAACTGGGATACACACACACACGCACACACACACACACACACAAAAGGGGGGGCTGTAGGAAACCTCTGGTTTGGTGGCTCAAGTGAACAAAATAGAGAATAATCACTCGTGCAAAAAGGGTGCAACTGCAGGCCTGCAATCTGCACACTGCTACAGCTCCATTAATCTTCTGGGGGCTGGACTTAAGAGAATGGGAAATCTGTGACATGACATGTAACAGCAGCTAGGCAGAACAGTAAAATGAACCAGAAGAGGTCACACAAGGCTCTTGCATTCAAAATATGTGTTTTCATGACAAAAAGGTCCCTATGCCAGCTCAGGACTGACTTACTCCCAGACTCCTGAAGAATAATTTGATGTGGGCACAGGGTCTAAAGGTGAAAACTGAGATGCAACCAAGTGCCCAATGCAGGCACCTAAATTAAGCAGGTGACACAGGAGTTCTCATTTACCTTTTAAAAATGCATCATTACCAAAAGTAATAATTAAAAAAGTCAGCCAGACTTCTTTGTGGCATTTAGTATGGGTTTGTCACACAAGGACTGTAGAAGTACATCTGTTCAGAGTATAAATTAAGATCATTAACCCTTCAACCTGTGTGAGGACTCCCTTTCACTCCTGTACAGTTGTTCTTCAATCACAGGAAATTATACTTCCCCTGAGTAGGAGAAAGCTGCTGCAATCTAATAACGTTACCCCTGAATGGGAGCTTCCACAGCAGTGTAACATGGTTTAATTCAACACTTCATCTTCACACCCTCAGTAGTTTTGCCTTCACTTTCCTGAAAAGAAATTACTTTAGTGAGTGAACTGGTCAATGCAGTAGCTTGCTTTGCCAGACAAAATAGGTGATGCCTGCATCTGTGGAGGGAAGAAAGATGGTGGCTAGGAAAAGAAGTGGATCACAGAATCTGGAAGCAGGCATGCAGCTTTCCTCCAGCCTCATGGAAAGGCCCCATGAAAAGACATGAATGCCTCCAGCTCCACTATCTCATGGCAGAGCACCCTGTCTGTCCCCACAGAGGCTCAGGGAGCAGCACTGCTGGTGCAGTGATAGCAGATTCTGTTTAGCTCACTAGGTCAGGGTGAACTGCATGAGGGCAGCTAGAGTATCTTCAGAGCCTGAGGAGATCCGTGGCACTTTGCAGCATGCTTTTCCAAAAAACAGCTCTGTGACTTCACAAGGAAGTATGGAGGGAGGAAATTACCCTAAAAACTCAGTACACTAGGACTCAGTCTGTATTTTTCTTTCCCTTACAGAAGTGGGGAAATGGAGGTCAGCCTACTCTATACCGAGCATCTCTTTTTGTAGCTGCAACTACACTTAGGTCACTCAGCTTATATCCTTGGTCATTCAATTGTTCTTCAAGAGTGTTACTTTATTTTATGCAGCTGACATGCTTCTTTGCTTTCCCCCTTCCCGCACCCCAGATTTCTGGGACAAAGCACCACTTTGATATACCATCCTACTCACACAGAATTCCTGTAAGCAACATTTACATAATCACCAAATGACCTATTCATCCCTGATAGACCTAAGTCTTTCTTTAATCAAATCTGTAGTTCCTCAGTCATGTCTTCCTTCTTAACCAGGCCAGACTTATCTCAAAATGTCAAGAGCCACTGTGACTATTTAATTATTCTACCTTATCACTCTTTTAAGAATGACTTCAAAAATCACTGAAGATTCCACTTTGAAACCATATTGGTCAAGCAAGAAAGAAAAAATTAGCACGCAAAAGAATTGAAATAAGAAAACTTACTCCGTGCAGAAAGTTCACTCAGAACTTGCTTTGTTATTTGTAGTTTGCCATATCCTACCTTGCCAAGCATAAATACACACTTACATAAAGACTGGACAGAGAACAACCTCAACAAGAACAATTGGCAGAAGGTCCTTTTCTACATCTTTCCAAATCTTTCCCAGTCCCATATGGGTTTTTTCCACCTCTGCTTTTCCAGTTTAGGAAGCATGCCATGCACTTTGATTGTCAGTCCAAAAAATCCCTTTATCATCTCAGTGTTGTTAACAGCAATCAGACTCTGAATGTGATAAAAATAACCAATGCATTTGTACACGTCTTTCTTTTCAGACTAGCGTAATTCTCTGACACACTGGCTACATGCAAAAGCTGCATTTGTTCAACCACACTAAAGAATGACAACCCTTTCCTTGAGTTGTAATGGTGAAAATGCTCATTAATGCCTGTCTCTGTCTCAAGGATTGAGCAAATGTAAAGACTGTCATGAAATAGGGTTTTAGCTGTGCTTACTAATGTTTATCAAAGATTTCCTACCAGAGAGTATCTTATGGAAGAATCAGTTGAAGAAAACAAACTGTCCCTTAACTGATTTCCACAGGACTCCAGCCAGATCTTGTTGTGGGTTGACACATATGTCCTACTGAACTTACTCAGAGCCATTCAAGATGCTTAAAATAAATGCCGTAGCCTTTAACAGATGTTAGAGTATTTGCATTAACTTTTCTATTTCTTAATTATCCATACAACAGGTTCTTTTGTATTGATTAACTTCTGTTGATTGGGAGGAGCATTGCTGTGTTAGATATTATGGAGAATTAAAAATAACTCATGTCCTCTACAAAATAAAGCAAGTGGAACTAAAGGAAGAATGTCAAAAACCTAACAGTTTGTTTGTTTGTCATATGAACCCATCTGTCATTCCAGTTGGTTTATGCTGACATTATTTTCCTTTATATATGCAATAATTCTTACAGAGAATGCATTATCTTCTATACAGAGAGATCCCATATAGTTTTTGTGGAAAGATACTACCTAAAGTATACATTTGCACCTGACTATACCATCAAAGGGAAAACACTTTGTTTCATTTCCTCCTCTTCTCCTCCTATTACTTTTAAGCTGAGAATTGACCCTTGTTATTTTTTCCATATTTGCAAAATGCAAAAGCCTGTTTTTAGAACCCCAAGAGATTTTCCTGCTGGAAAATCGCACTGCAAACTTAGGATGTTTCTGCTGCCTGTTATGGGAAGCATCTGTATGCAGAATAAAACAATGTCCCCGTTCCAAGCATACTGGAACTGCACAAATCATACACTGTTAAAATAATCAGATTTGTTTCTTATCATTAGTTCACTGTTTGCAGCTAGAAGATGAACAAATGCCACACTCTCAGCAAGAAGAATAGACATCATTTCTTCAAAATACATTGATTGGTTTGTTAAATGTTTGAGAAAGGATTTGATGTATTTAATTGAAAAAGCATTCCCCTTACTATACCGGTTTGCTGCATGAGGTTAGGAGAATTTTTGTGTGCAAACCTTTAGCAACCCAATTTTGTTACAGAAATAGCTTAATTTCTATGATCAAGCCTGTGTACCACCCTCTTCTTTGTCCAGCTGCTAAGGCTGGCTAATAAAGCTGTTATTGCTCAGAAATTAGGTAAGCCACCTCTGACTCTATGGTCCCAAACCCTCTACAGGAAAAGGGGAAGCAGTACATGACAGAGCTGCTGTTTTCATTCCCAGGGCTTTGATTAAGGACAGAAAATGGTGCCTTTCAGAGCAGAGGAAATGGCTGTCCAGTAAATAAATGCATGCTGAAAACTAACATACTGTGATAGAGGCTGATAGCAAGGAACACAATACACGTTGCAACAGTAGCATCATAACAGTGGTCTGCATATACGCAGGACTGCCCCTGGACCTCTGCAGGTTGACCAAGGAGACCAGCTATTGGGGGACTGAAAGACGAATGGTGAGTGACAAGCACTTAGGGAAGAAGACACTTCAGAGGAGTTGGGAGAAAGTCTGTACACCCTTGATGGCATGGAAAATTATCTTACAGTCTGTAATACTGGATTTACCAGTGGTTTTCCCCAAGCTGTGTCAGGGTAGCAATAGAGATGCTTAGACCCTCAAGCAGCCGCAACAGGAGTGAGTCAGGCATTAACAGCCTTAGTTGTCCTCCTTTCCTCAGGGGAACATCAATTTGCTGCTGGCTGTAACTATCTTCTCAGCCCTGTGCAGATGACCAACAGCTTGCCTGGGAACATAACCCAGATTTTGAGCAGTGTAACTGTCATGTAGGCAGATACTGTCCTCGTGTGCAAAGACCAAAAGATGGGTCCCAGAGGGAGCACAGCCAGGATTGCTTCAGGCCTTTCAATAATGGAGCTCAACAGGACCCATGGCTACCACCAGCAAACATGAAAAGTCTGCTCACCACCAGTGATGTCCCTCAGGGCATCAGCATGCCTCTGAGGCGGATCTCAAGAGGAGCCAGCATGGCTGAGTTAGTGCTGATTAGGGAGTAGAAATCCTTTGAAGAACTAGCTGAACGGAAGACTGGCCTTATCCTCCATACAGCATCTCTCAAAGTGCATCAAGTTAAGCCCTTGGGATATTTGTATTAAGCCTGGAAGAAGGCCTTTTATCACTTCCAGCTGAGCAAGAGTCATCCCTTCTCCTCAGATAAGCAATGGTCATAATGACCCAGGCACGATCTCTTCTGAGCTGGATTACTCTAATTCACTCTACTGAAGGCTGGATGCAGGCTGTGCCAAATTTCTCCATTTCTCAGGCTGTGACGTATTATGGAAGGCCCTGCTTAGTTTTATCCTCTGAATTACGGTTATTTTCAGAAGACAGCTAACAGCTTTGCTCCTTGTACTCCACACAGCTAATCTGTGCACCAAACAATCTGTAAACAGCTAATATGCTTAAGAAACCAGTTTTCAGCCCACCACCTGCCCAGAGACTTCCCTGGGGCAGTGAAGCTCCATGCAGGCACGTGACAGCCAAAACTAAGAGATGCTCAAATGAGAAGCACCAGGTCTAGCACAAGGCACTATAAAATTACAGTTAAATGCAGAGTCTCACAGTTTTTAGGGAACTTTCAGAAATTCGGAAAACAACTTCTCTGCTCTGGTGGTGCTGGGGATATTTTGTATAAATGAACAGCACCTTAGCCCCAGAGATTTCATAGCCTTTTCCAAAGTTTGTGTGGATTTGCCCACAAAATGGAAGACACCTCTGAACTTGGAAAGGGAATTATTTTGCACTAGTGACACAAAAAGGATTTTTTAAAGAAAGAAAACCTTACTTTTTGAAACTCCAGGGCAGAGGAATGTAGGACAGGTAGGAAGTGGGGCCACAACTCTTCTCCCGCATAACTCCTGCCAGTTGATGGGTGCTGTGATCTGCAGGGCAAGGGCACTTGGTGTCTGACAGGACCCGTCCATGACTAGTCCTAAGCCATTGGCCCATGCACTAGGTTTGCTGGTTTCTTTGGAATGAACTCCAAGATCTCCATTAGCTGTGCAGTTTATAATGGAGTCAGAAGTTTATCCATAAAAATCATCTCCCTTGGCTACTGTGCCTGGAGGACATCATCTTTGCAAGTATCAAACATAGCGTTACAAGGGCATGAGGCAGAGTAATACATGAGCTGAGAACATCATATTTAAAGGTCATGTGGATGGTTTCCAAGCAGATAACCAATCTCTCTCCAAGTCCAGCAGAACAATTTGGTTCCAAACCTCATCTTTCGCTTGAGATGAAAGTAAGAAGTTACAAAAGCATCTCTTACTGTGTCAAGCCCTTGTTCTCGCAAAAGGTATCACTTACATAGCAAGGACTTAGGGTAGCACTTCCAACAGTACAGTCCTTGTCACCTGCATAGATTACCTTCCATGATTTCTTTTCTTTTTTTTAAATTTACCTCCTGTTGCCTTTAAAACTCCCGTTTATGTAAGTAACCTATGGCATTTTCAGGTTTTCCGTTTCTTTCTCTCTCCCCATTTCAGCTGTTTTAGACATCTGTCCTGTGAATGTTCTTTGCACATTTCAGAAGCAAGGTATAAACCCTGCAGCAAGTCAACAGCAGATACTACTAAATGGAGATATTTGTTCCACACCATAATGATATGGCACAAGCAAGCAGCAAAACTTTTTCCTGTACCCAGGCTCTTACTTAGTCTATGTGGGGGACCTCAGTGGAGAGGCTTGAACTAAGGGGCACAATGCCCTGTGATTGTGAGGACTGGAGTTGTGCTGATTTTGGGGAAAGAGAGGGATCAGAGATGCCTGTGGTTATGAGATGTTTTAAGTCGATAGAGGGCGTTATAAGAAGGTAATTGTGTTGCTGTGCTGCAACAAGAAAGCAATTGTGAAACACACTGGAGATACTACTTCCTCCACCACAGGCTTTGGTGTTTAGTATCAACAATTGAATATAAATAATTTTAATCCTTCAGTTTAACTAAAGATGAAGTGGACTTTCAGGTACATCTCCTCCTGTACAATCACAAATACCTGACAACAATAAGTAATTTTGACAAATTGTCTGCTTAACAAATGAATATAGCTAAACTAGAAGCCAAGTAGATCCGGCTAGATATAACTGAGTTGTAGTCCCTCCACAAGGACATTCAAACCTCAGATATGTTGTTATCCCATTCCCAAAGGAAATTAAGAACATTTACAGCTAACCAGTGCTATGACTTACGTAGTTAGGAAGCAACTTAATGGGCTAGAGCTTGAAGAGGATGAACAGCCCAGTTCCCTCAACAGCTTACCTTCAAGTTGCTAGCACACAGGACAGTGGGTGCCACTGGGTGTGCCTTGCTCTTTTTATCTATGCTATGTTAAACTATCACAGATAAACCAGCACAACACTGTAACAGCACCTTCATTCAGCTGCAGGGAGACACCCTTCGGTAAATGGTAAGCACCACCTCTCTTCCTTTCCAGAAGTAAAAAGCGTAATAATAGGGAAGGACATTCCTAGATTTCTGCTTATTTTGACACACTGTCTATATTCCTTTCTGCTACTGAAATCAGAAAGGATCTTTCCTGTGGAGAATCAAAACCTTCTACACAGGCTACAATTTTTCTTAACAAAGTAGTTGTTGCTACTGTTGTCAAGCAAAGAGACCTCACCAGTCAGCTGCACTTTAAATCCTTGGGCTGAAGAGGTCTCAAGTGGCTGGTGGTCTCAGCGGTATAACCTAGTGGGGTGAGGATCCTGGCTGCTTAAAGTGCTGGAAACACCACTTTCTTTTGCAGCACTAGAGGAAGAAAAATTAAATCTAAAGACTGAAGTATTCACCGAGTAGCATTTCCTATCAATATGGGACTTGAAGCTGTCTAACTCAGATCCAGAAAAACTGCTGTCTCCAAAATTCCTTGGATCCCTGAGGTCTGTAGCTAGAGAATTGAACACAAAGTCCCTAAAAATGCAAGGAGCTAGTAAGGTTCATCAATCATTCTCGACAGTATTCTCACCTGCTTTTGGGGTATCCATTGAAGGTACCTAGCAGGTAAGTATAGTGTAGGCACTGAGCAATGCTCCAGTTGATTAGAAGTGCCAGCACATGAGGCAAATGCAGACACCATGACTTGATCAGCACTAACTTGAAGCATATATTTGGGGAAAATACCCATAGGTCCATTTGTTCTGGAGAGATACTTAATTACTGAATTAATTTTTCCTATCAGAATTATATTACAAGCTATCTATGTAATGAAAACCTTACAAAATGGAAACTGAATAACTACATTTTGGGTCATGTTAGCATTAATCATTGTCTGTGACTGCTTTAACAGGCTGGCCATCACAAAATAGATCATATATCACAGTAAAAAAGACCCAGATAAAGATTTGAAGATAGAGGGTGTCTTTTCAAAGTATTTGAATAAACTTATTTCCTGTCTGATTCTCCTCTCAGGTACACTAATCTGTTGCTCTGTAGCTCAGCTGTTGGTACTCTTAAGCAGAAAAGCCCCAGATGCAGCTGTGGTTTTCTTGGCGTACCCAGGAGGACAGAGGAGAAGCAGGATAAATTCCCTCCTGTTTTACTCCTTCCTCATCCAGACTGCTGGTGGAGTCATCGTTAGCTCTTGCAAGGGTAAAAGAAGCCCCAATGCTTTTTCAGTTTCACTAGCATCATCTGCCAGCTCTGTACCATCCAGGCAGACTCTTGTTCAAGGGTCTCCTGTCCTGATAATGCTATCATTTTTTTTTAAATAGCTGTATCACAAAAGAAAGCACAAAAAAAGAAGCCAGGTCTGGGAAATTTACTCCAAAAGGTTTGTTTGAAAAACAGTGGGATAAAAGACACCTAAGAAACAAAGCTAAAGACACCTAAGAAAGAAGTCTCATGGCCTCTGCCTAGTGGCCTCTTTAAGGTCTGTCTCGGCATTGTCCTTTTCCACCACACATTTTAAATCATTTTTCCAGAAGTTAATAATTTATAGCTCCTAATGCTGAAGCATTGCAGTGCATCATCTGAGAAGATAAAAATTTTACAGCCAAATGAGGAGGATAAAGGTATTTTCATAATCAGTTCCTGGTCAATTCCCTACAACCATGGCTAACACTACAACTGAGGAATCTGTGTTGGGTTTAATTAATTTAGTATAGTGCAATAGAGGGATTCTGTAATCTGTACTTCAAAAATTTGGTGAAGATTGTAATAAAACCTAAGCTGTTTGTTTTACACTGTTGTTAGCCCTCTGCTGTTCTTTGATGTCTATTTGGATAGAGGGTCTTCACAGCTCATCAGCAGCTGTTAAGTGCAAAAGGGATGGTTGCTCTCCTGGTTGTGGAGTCTCCTCTTGCCATAGGTCAAGAAGTCCAGGATCTGGTTTGAGAAGCTAAGATTGAACAGTCTGGAGTTGCATGATGACACTTTCTTTGTAGCTTACCACACTCAGAAACACATAGGCTATATCTTATATCACCTAATGCATAAGTCACATTTTCCTACAGTTCTAAAAGTGATGTATACCATTAGCATAGGTGCCGTACAGGCTTACACTTGACTACTGCTTGTCAGAAATTCTCCAGTGCCAGACCAGCTACCTCTCCTATAAAACATAGAGATAGCCTTTGTTTTTTGTTCTTCTACCATTAGCATCCCTAATACATGGTCTTCAAAAAAAGAACATTTCACATAGCAATTTGAGATAAATGAAGTCTGCAGCACACTGCACATAACATCTGTCTCAAAATCCTCAAGAAAATAGCCATAAATATCATATCTACATGATGGAGTTTTGTTTACAGGTGATAATGATGATGGTGGCAGTAGTAACAACAATTGCCATGATAGGCAAGGTTTGAGCCAAGAGAAAGAGACTTCCTGAAAGTTCTGCCCTGGAAAGAAAGGTTGTACAGTCAACTCAACTCCTTTTTTAGTTGGGACTGGCAATATTAGATACAGTATTAGACACTTATTGTAATGATGAATGTCTTGCGACTATGGGTTAAATAACATTTTTAAAATCTTGGCTTCTGCTTTTCTTTGAGATATTAGAGGTTATTAAAGTACATTACAATCACTTGCCAAATTTTATAATCTGTCATGTACAGGTTTCTGGAATTGCATGAGACTGCAGTGGATAGATGAAGAGTATGGTTACTGGTTTTTACTGGTTTCCTCTGTTTTGGACAAAAGCTCTTCCACATAAACCTGCAGAAAACTCCTTCAAGAAGTATGCATATAGTTGGCTAATTAGTCCAGCCTGGTGGTCCCAAGATGTCCTGTTCTCTATGGGTTGTCTATAAAGGAAACTAGGATTTGAACTACTCGAGATCAGAATTTGATGCCCAGGATCCTAAGAAAAAGGAAGAATGGAGGCAACCTGTAATTTGGCCTGCTTCACCGCAAACAAAATAATTTTATAACATCTAATACTGTATTTGGTAATTTTAGCCAAAAGTCATCTTTATAATCTAAGGCATGTTCTCACACAAAACATTGGGACTGTAGTTGTAAAGTTTGTCAAAACACCTTGCAAGGAAGGGGATTCAGATCCTGCAGTCACTCAGACTACAGTCTTATCAGGAATCCACATGAAAGGTTGCCTCACTGAGGTGTGTTCCCAGCCAGCAAAAGACTTCTCCAGGTAAGGAGCACAGCCTTTTCCTCAGCAGAGCAGTTAGAAGTCTATCCCCTGATCCCTGCCTCCAGCTCACTCTGCCCCAAACGGGAGATCCTTGTGACATTGCTCAATTCAGTCCTCGTGCCTAAGGACTCATTTTTTCCTGTTCTGTTGTTCCCTGAAGCTGCTCCTTCGCTCCTGGGCTGGCTTCACCCTTCCCTGCTGACCTGAGATTCTGGCTCCAACACAGCGTTTGAATGTGCCAGGGGAGAGGGGTACTTCTGGCTGTGAGACATTTGGGGACAGGAATGCACCCTCGCAGAAGGGGGCAATAGATCATCTTGAAACGGTAGCTTGAGCCAAAGAGCACCAAAATCACTAACCATCTGGGATGAAAAGCTCTGCAACAGCACGCTTAAGAAACTGCCATGTCTACACAAATTAGCATTTTGCATGTAGCAAACCACTTGTTGTGCACCAGTGAGAGGGGTCTTTGATATCTCAGTCAATGGATATTTGATCCAGAACATACTCTACTTGGCATACCCTGGGCATTTCTTTCTGTAAAAAAAAATTATTGCAGGCACTTGACAATTCATTCAAAACACGACAGTGGGCACATCTCTGAGCTTTTGTGAAAACAGGCAGAGACATCATGTTTTCCAGCTCTTAATCCTCTCTATATAAGAAAGAGTAGTACAATAAAAATAAAAATGACCCCGATATTAAATAAATACACCAAGGTACCTAGAAACAATATCCAGAAGCTTATTGCCACAATTAATTACAGTGAAGGATGTAACCTCTCTTCTTTCTTTTTACTACCACTGATGTTGGAAGGACAATCTGTTATTGAAACTATAGGAACAAGAATGGAAGGTCCCTGCATTGAATCCATTGAAGCAAGGAGGTGAAACAATGAGGTTCTGTCAATGCTATTGCCTTACTTCTGATTTATATCATACGTGCCCAGTTCTGGAATAGCGTCAAGGAAAAAGTGTGTCCTTAGCTAACTTAGCTTGATTTTAATATTACAAATGACACCTATTTGTGCATAATGAGTATGTAAATGTAAGACCACCTTAATATAATGAGTTGCTAATTATTTAGACATGTATAGAAGTTCTTTTGTTATATAAATAATTTGTAACAAATCATGTATTTTGTTACCACTTTTTCCTTGATCCTGATGTGTTTCACAAAGATCCTGTTTGTGTTTCAAGTGTATGTCAGCTTTGTGGAGTTACCACCTGACACCCATCTTTGTGCAGACATGAAATAAACAAATATCTTGACTCTCTGTTATCAGCTCTTCACACACCGGATGAAGAACCCCATTCTGGGACAACACTACCCTACTAGCCATCCATCTGCAAACAAGGTTTTGAAGCTCAGTATCACATGGTACCAGAAACTCTTTACCAGGGCATGCTGATGGATAGAAGCAAATGGTGGAATTCCTTCATCCCTGAAAGGGCTGCTGTGCACTCCTATGTTATGCAGTAGAAATAGCTAGAAATGGAAGACACAGACAGTAGGAATTTAAGGAGCTCAATATTAAGAAAAAGAAGGAAGAAGTAGCCATTAAACAGAGAATGAAGATGGAGAAGAAGGGACACTTGAGAAGTGCTAACTGGAAACACACGTATCACTGGTGATTCAATCAAATGAGGAGGTGTTGGAAACAGAGAAGGAGCAGAGAGCAGTAACACACCCTGATAACCTAGGCAAATCATGTACCTTTCTGACCGATTTACTTTTGGCTGGTCCTCTTTTCCCATGCAGAATAGAGGATGAAGGACTTTGTAAATATGAGATTACTGTACTGATAAACACTTCTTTTTCTTACCCTCCCAACTAATGGTGGGTTTCATAATGAGTATAAGCCAAAGCAATGTGGAATGCTCACTAATGTTGCAGAACATTTATCCCACAAAAAAAGAAAAGCTTCATTTGCACAGCACAGCCACGTAGCTGCTAATGCCAGCACAAAAGAGGCGGCAGGAATGTATGGTCTGGGAGTTAAGACTATTGTGAACTTGCACACTGCTTATGGACAGGGCCATTGTACTGTCACTCCAGGAATACTGTGTAAACAGAGAAATGCATGACTGGCTTTTGAGAAGCCATGATTTATCATTTGCCAAACACTGCTTTGTTCTAATGTAATCTTCCTCCTTGCTCCCCAAGTACACATGAAAGTGGTGTAAATTATAAGAAAAGGAGATGGGGTTCATTGCTTTATAAATCATTATTGATTATATAAATGTCTTCACCAGTAGGACAGGATTTGGAAGGAATTCCTATTACAGCTTTTGAGCATTTTGCGAGTAAGGTGCTCTGCTCTGTTGTTTTCACCTGAATGAGTAAGAAGGCGCAAGCATTTGAACAACACTTATGTCAGAAGTACAAAAGCTATCTATAAAAATATTTTATTTAGTGGATAATCTACCAAAAAGCTGATTTTGATGCTGCTGTGTCAATATTAGAGATTATTAAATGGCTCATATTGTCAGTATAGAGGCGTGAAAAAACCTAAGTTTGTGGCCATTCAAATGCTGTGGCAAAGATGACAAATTTGGTTAGATGCAAAAATGGACTATTTCAGATGCTGTTTAACCTGTTTTTACTAAGAGCTTCTAAAAGTATCAGAAACCTCTGACAAACAAGGTTTAGGATGGAAAAGTCATGAGCCTCACTTCATTCAGCATTTTGGTTAACTGCACATTTTTTTGAGGAAATCATAAGCAAAGTCTGTAATGGAAGCTGTCTTATAACTCAGTTAAAATACATAGATGTGTGTATATATATATTTTTATATATGTGTATAGGTGCATATACATATATACATGCACATATATGCCGAGAGAGAGAGAGAGAGAGATTCATCCAGGGCTCAAATCTGTGGTGATTACTGTAAATTATTATTCTCTTAGGCAAAAACCAGAAATGAGACAGTAAGACTAAGGATTTAAGTTAGGTCATGTTGCTAAAATATCTTTGATGAAGATGAAAGTGGCTGCTGAAGGCATCATGTGCCATCTGTTTGTACCATAGCCGATATATAAAATGGTGCATTTCCCTAAGTTTTGTCACCTCTATGTGACAGAATGTCCTTGGATCGCAATAGCTGAAGCAACACCACAACTAAATAACTTTGGAGATCTGTCTCAGCCTTCCTAATAGAAGATAAGCAGAAAAAAAGCACAGTTTCTTGGGCAGCTCGGCTCTCTGAGAGTCACGTAGGGAGGTGCATCCATTCACGAGCTATTCTTACACACTTCCTTACCCTAGACATAGTCACGAATAGCTCCATTTGTGGATAAGCTCTTAAATTGGAGGCCCTTGTTTAGTGTGTATGTTGTGGAGGTCTGGCTGAAGGTGCAGGCTCTGTGCCACACTTAAAAATCTGAAAAAACAGTCTCCTTAATTCTTAGCATATCAAGGCAGTGTGATACTTACACCTGGATTTGGAGATGGTTACAGGCTGTGGCAGAAAGCATCTGTTAGGCCATGCTTTTAGGCAGAGCTTTCTGTCCTTTTGCAGTTACAGCCTCAGGGGAAACAACTGCTAGCAACTGTTCTCAGTACTGTGTGAACTTCCAGTGCAAATAAAAATTGGGGAAAAAGAAAAGAAAACTTTTGAAACTGCATCTTAGACTTCAGTTTTCCATTTAAAAAAAAACCCCAAACCCAATATAAACTCAGAAATATTTTAACCAGCTCTAGAATGTGACCGGTTTTTCTCAGTCCTTGTCAGGAAATGTCTCATTGACTAAAAAACTGAAACAGTGTCTCTTGGTCAGACTTCATGAAATGTAGCTTTGGTACTCTTAATTTGGATTATTATTTTGGGGTTGATTTTTTTTATTAAAAAAAAAAAAAGTGATTTAAAGCTGTTGTGTTGCTTGAACCCTAGCTACTAAATCATTGTGAAAGATAGCTCACAAGAAAAATCTTGCTAGATAGAAACAAACCAGCTGTTTCCTTCTTTTCTTCCCTATTAAGGCTTTTTAAAAATTATTTTTGGCAACATAAATAATGCTATTGCTGAAAGGAAAATTAGTCTTGCAATAAAAACAACTCCTCACTCATTCCACCTGTAAAATTTTTCATTCTTACATTGAATTCTTCTCAGGGAGCTAATTAGAACTAAGAAGTTCTTTAATTGATGAGCATCTGACCATTAGGGCATTTTCAATTTCTCACAGCATCCCAGATGACACTGTTACAGAAAGGCATAACTGAAAAGAAAGAGAGACTAATTGGAACAATTAATTGAAACAACATACAGTTAATTTCAATTATAAGAATCCTGACTGCTCCTTCGTCCCTTTTTGTGTGGCCTGCTGCACTGAGGTGATGTTCCTGCAGACTCCTCAGCAAAAGCTGCATGAGGATCCCATCAGCTGCTGATTATTCCTGTATTTACTATTTGTATTATCATAACACACATCACCTCTACTCCTGCACATGATTCCCAGTGTAAGGTGCTCTTTAAAAGCAGAACAGGAGGATTCGTGACTGTAGACACAAGCATGGCTTTGCATGCTTGAATTACTTAGGCAGGCAGGAAAAAAGCTAAGCCACTCGCTTGAATGCTTTGGTTTTTAAATGTCCCTAATGCAAATTTCTTCAAGAAATGTCAAAGAACGCTTCTAAGCAAGAAGTCTGTTTCCAGCTAAGCATCTAGCTTTGATACTTATCAGACTGTGGGAAAATGCTCTAAAATGTGCTTTTTACAGGCAAAGTTTTCATGCTCCAATTTGGAGACTCACAAACATTGAGCTACAAAATCTTACCACCTCTTCATCATAAAGCAGGAGGTTGCTTGCTGTCATTTTTACAAGAAGCAACTGCACATCACTGTTTGTGGCACCTTGCAAAAGTCGGTTGGGTGTTTACTCACACCCTGCAGGCTGATCTCAAAAGTGATCACGCTCCCTTGCTCCACCAGTTTATGCTAGCCATAGCGATTAATAAAGTTATGGTCCTGTCAAATGCATGGCAAAGTTTCCACTCATTTTTGTGAGGTTAGGATTTGATGCTGCATCTTTTGGTCAGTGCAGTAGCTTTTGTACAGAGTGCACCGATGCCATATTCACCTGCAGAAATTATCTGAGTTTTAGCTTGAAATAGTATATAACTCTGGCATCTACATACAGCTGGTTTTGGCCTCAAGACTTCAGCCACACTACAGCTTCTTATGGGGGAAACTGATTTTTTTATACTAGCATTCATTTCCTATGCCATGACTCCTAAGTTTGCTACAGGGATCTTACATAAACAGCCTATTCAGCAAGTCTGTGCTGAGTTTGGGACATGACTAATTATAATTTTATATGGTTGAGTGAATCAGGACTGTACTGTTCAAGAAAGGGCTGTCTGGAAAGTTGCATTTATTTATAACATCCACCAATATTTTACCTTGCTTTCTCACGCATTGTGTTCCCTGCAACAAATGGGAGAAACTGTTCTTACTCACCTCAGATTAATTTTTCCAAGGGTATAGTTCCCCATACCCTTCTCATGTGGACTTTCACGGTTCCCTACTTCTTATCCTTTGCAGGAAATACAATCTGAAGCCCGAGTTTCGTATTGACATAATCTCATCGGCTGGTAGCAGAATGAGCAACCCTCCTGACTATCAACTGTGTTAACAGCTCCTGGGCCTTCGAGTCACTGTGAAGACATGATCTGTGGAAGAGAAAAATGGAAACCCTGAATAATAATACTGTCTTAAACGTATGTCAAATCCTTAATCTTTTATTTTGCAAACCGTAGATCACCATCTATTGAAAAAGTAGCATTTCTTTGTAAATGCGTTCTATGCAGATGGGCTTCAGATTGAGTCCTGTACTGATTATCTGAGTGAACAAAAGTGACCCTAATGCCCAAGTACCTACATCAGGAGGATGATCTGAACTCTTCCCAACTAAGTGTGCCAAATATACTCATTGAGATTGGTCAGGTTGTTCCCATCTTAAAATACAGTCTTACGTAAGACAATTGTGGTGGGTTGACTTTAGCTGGCTGCCAGACACCCACCCAGTTGCTCTCTCACTCCCCCTCCTCAGCAGGAGAGAGGACAAAAGTAAGATGGAAAAGCTCCTGGGCTGAGAAAAAAAGGCAGTTTAATAAGAAAAGCAAAAGCCGTGCATGCAAACAAAGCAAGAAGGGGAATTTACTCACTACTTCCCATCAGCAGGCAGCTGTCCAGCCACTTCCTGGAAAGCAGGGCCTCAGCACCTGTAACGATTGCTTGGGAAGACAAATGCCTTAATAAGGAATGTCCCTGAATCCTTCTCTTTTCCCTCAGCTTTTATTGCTAAGTATGACATCATATGGTATGGAATGTCACTTTGGTAATTTTGGGTCAGCTGTCCCGGCTGTGCCCTCCCAACCTCTTGTTCACCCTCAGCCTACTGGCCTTGGGGGTGGAAGAGTGATTTGGAGAGCAAGCCTTGACACTGTGCAAGCACTGCTCTGCAACAGCCAAAACACTGGAGTGTTATCACTGGTGTGTTACCAACCTTGCCTAGCCCCAAATGCAAAGCACAGCATTATATGGGCTGCCCGGAGCTCCATCCTGGCCAGACCCAGTACAACAGTACACCAAGTTATCTGCTACTGAAGTGACAATACACATGGATAATGCTGCTAGACCAATAGAAATTGTATGACCACCGTGAGAACATGTCCTAGATCCTACAGTACCACAGAGAAGTCCCTCACTTGATAACAAATGGGATCCTGGGAAGCTTCTTTGTAGCTTTTAATGGGAACCTGAACGAGGAGGGTAAACATTTTTCCCTCCTCTTAAACACATGGGTTTTTTTGGAGATTGCCATCACTTTGCATCTAGCAGAGGAGTCATGCCAGCCCTGGGCTCTGCAAGAGCAGGCAGGTTCTTCACTGACACAGTGCACAGCAAGACGACAACAAAACCTGTGGGCAAAGGGACAACCTACTTTGCAGTGAACTCTGCAAAATTCCACCTGTCAGAACTTAGCAAAATTAGAAGTCACAGAGAATTGAAATATGGGATACAGGAGATGGAAGCATTTCAGAGTTTAATTAAGTGAAAGCATTTCAGAGTTTTATTAAGCTAAGCCATCAAATAAAAGGCTACATGCTACCAAGTGGGTAGCACATTGCTTCTTCAAACACAAGAGATTTTCCATTCCCTTGTTTCCATCATCACTTTTCCACATTTTTTTCCTAGTCTACTACATTCCTGTGGTTAGAGAAACCAAATGGAATGTCCAGTACCACTGGCCTATAGGTGACCTTTGCTAAAATACACAGAGCTTCTGAGCCATTAAAAATCACTAGGAAATTGACTGCAGCAAAGGAAAACCAAGAAAATTTTAAAGTTAAAAATCTAAATGAGAAAATATTTTATATTCTTATGTTCATGAGTGCTTACAAGAGTTGAGGAGAGAGTCAGTGTTCTGTTAACCTCTTGGCTCCTCAGTTCAATACAGCCTAATGCTCAGGAGCTGGGTGAGAGATTTCACATGTTGATGAAAAGTATTCCAGTGGCATTAGATACAACTGAAATAGGTCCCACACATTTGTCAGGAGGTGTTTCTGTTCATATCTAGATGTTAAACAAGAGCACTCAAGATAGGTTAGTCTACATTTAACTTATTTTTCTCCTACCAATGTGTTTCAGTCAGCATGTCTCTGCTATTCAGAAGAGATAAAAGAAAATTGAAAACTTCAAATTGTTCATGCAAGCAGCAAGATAAGGGTAGTAAAATCTCACTTAATGGCATAAATGGATCAATTACTCATGGAAGAAATTTGTTCTGTGAGGTACCCCTGTTGCACAATTGGTTAGATGCAGACAACAGCAGCTGTCTTTTAAAACTGAAATATTTATTGTAACTGCTAACGGTGACTGGAATCAATAATCTGATCTGGAATGCCAAACCATATGGTGTTATATTTCCAAGGCTACGCTACCTTTTAATGCTGCTCATATCTTTATGTTTACAATATCATATCCTAGGTACTAATTCAGAAATAATGATTTACTGTGAGGCCTTTTGGTAATCTAAAATTTTAGGCATATATTACTTTAATTATAAATAGCCCTTTTCTACCAAGCTACCACAGCAGTCACACCTGTATGTGGTCACCAGAACTGTGTAAATTTAAAAAATTCTATAGAAACTAGAATATTTTCAGATTTCATAATAGGTTTTCATGACTTCCAATAGTCTTAACCAAAATTGACCATTCTTAGTTAGTGGAGAACATGTCATTGTTTCAGCCTTTAATCCATTTGATTCTGTTTGTAGGCTGTATGCACAAGAAACAACCTGTGCTTCTGGTAGCAACACAAAAATATTTATTGATGATTTATTGATCCAGATGTAATGATAAAAAGTCACCTAAGTGAGCAGCAAAACTGGACTCTGTGCAGAATTGGGCATTGAGTTTTGCTTTATAAAAGATGCCTGTGCCAGAGTATAGCACATGGAAAATTCTGGAAGCCTGGCTCACTGTCAGATAGATGTTGCCTGGATTTGATGTGTGTCAGCCTAACATCTGGTTTTTCGATTATTCAATATCTTAGTTACCATTGTCAGCTGCTAATCCTGTTCCTCCTCCACTGATGCAGGTGTAGGCACGAGTCCTCTATCTCTCCGTGGTGCTTCTACACTACACTGGCAACATAAAGGACCTTGATAAAAGCTGTAAACGTAATTTGACAGGACTTAAACGCATCTTTTGCCACTTTTACTATACTGCAGTGATGTAAGGTAACCTTCTTGTCAGTCAGGGTTGGTTAGTATGCAACTTCTATGCTTGTGGGTAAGACATAAATAATAAGAGCTGAAAAAAGTTGCCCACAGAGACAAGCCAATATCCAGAACACAAGGCTAATCATGCCTTTTCATTGAAACGTATTACAAATAAGAACACTATTAGATCAAGAGTTACTGCAGGAACTCAAATCTATGTGGAAAAAGAACAGTACAAAACCTGATGAAGAATCTAGGGCATTGTGCTGGCACTGCCATGCATAAAATTTCATTATTTTTTTGAGTTTCTATGCAGACCTATGACCCACTTCTGTTCCCACTGAAATCCATGGCAGATTTAATAGGTGCTCTATTTTTTCATTTTAATAGGCACTCTATTTATAGAAAAATGTGTAACTTAAAACTATGTGAATTCCAGTCTTGCTTCACCTTCTACTCTTCAAGGGATACTTTTTACTGAAGAACTAAATGCTACTCCACGGTAGTAACTGTGAAAGTAACCATACATTGTGCCTAAAATGCTTGTCATAGCATATTTAGCAGATTATCCTACATTGCAGAACAGATTTTTTTTCCCAGCTACTAAGATACCATAACCTCAGTGCGTCATTAAGGCTGTGCCTGATTTTGACAGACCATCTCTCAGAACAAAATCAAATTATTTTATACTTCATCATCTCTGACTCTTACCAATCAGTATTCGTCAAAGTTTAAGGCTATCAGAAATGGCACTGATGAGGCATGAAAGCTGGAAAATGTGAAGCTGCTTCCCATTAGTCAGTCTTCCATCTTCTTCTGCAATGTCATATGTTAAAAGCTGATTCTCTGATACACTCCACTTTTTAATTTTTTTAAGGTGATCAAAGAAAAAACCTTTGCTGCTAACACATCTGGGAAACATCAAGGTCATTTCCATTAAAAAGATTTCACTTTCTGCTACCATCTTACTCAAGATTAAGTTTCTACAGTGGGCCCAATACAGCTTTCAGGGCTTCAGCACAGGAAAAGTAACAAGGCAAAAAAACCCCATGTCTGTTTCATAAAATTAAGTATATCTCTCTATATAAAGTAACACACAGATATTGTCAAGATAAATTGTGGTGGTACTTAAGCTTAGATTTCAGTTACTCCTATTTGTTGCAAATCAGTGCCTGGATCCAGTGTGATCCAGTCCTGGGACCCTGGTAAGCTCTTAGAGGATGCACGACAAGCAGGTATGAGCTCCCTTTGCTCGCGCACACCAATCTAATGGGCCTCCAGCCAGCTCCAAACTGAAAACCCGTGTGACATTGTTAGGGTGACACTGTGCCTGAGCTAATAAGCCGTGCTCAGAGGCAGAGTGATCTGGGCTGGGCTTCACAAACATGCTTTTGAACTGGAGCTGGCTTGTGTCCAGGCAGCTGAACACACATGCAGAGGGAATTCATGCATGAGAGCAACCAACCATGTAGACATATTCACAGTATCATCTGACTCAAGGCTACAGCTTCTCTCCAAAAATCTGAATATCTGCAAAGCCTCTATTCTAGATTTCAACGTATATGCACTGTATTTCACTGAACCTTCCCTTCTGAGCCAATGGAAAACTTTTGCATTTTACAACCTACCCTGTCACCTTCTGGCATTGTTTATTCCTAATAAATCCTAGGATTGATTTGGCTGTCCCTTGTTGCAGGAACCACCCATTTCCATCTGGTTTGAGGAATATTCCTGTAATTACCTTAGTTTTGCAAGGCATATGGGAAACCATTGTCTTTCAGTTTTGTAACGGTCATGTCTCACAAAGCTAAATTTTGGCCAAGTTTCTTGTTCAAGAAATCTATGCGCTATGGAAGTCCTGTTCAGTTAAGCTTGTCTTTTTAAGACATCAATAAACCTATAAATATTTTGACCACATAACATAGTTAACTAAGTGTTTTAGTTCACATTACTTCAATCACAGTTCAGCAGAAATAAAGGCTAATATATTTTCTAACCTGGCCATTATTGTTTTTACCCAGTTCTTACTGGGTACTTCAGCTGGGCCGTTGCAATTATTTACCACATCACTGCTGACATGAAAGCAATTATTTTTATTACTTGCATTGTTTTATGTATACAATTGGAACTTAACTCCGCTCTTTTACTCTCTCTCCCCTCCAAGACTATTGACAAAGCTTGGTGCCGCTTGATGCTGTAATGCTCCGTATCTTTGCAAATACGTAAGGTTATCCAAACAGAAAGCAAAATAAGTGTAGAAAAACAGATTGAAAAATGAGACCATGCTCTATCTATACATAAGAATAATAGATTATTATACAAAGTGCAGAGCAGAAAATCACAGCTGTTTTAGATGTTAGAGAGTACTTACAGCAGGAAAGAGAAATCTAAAAATCAGCACAGGAGGGGGAGGGAGAATTAGGCCCACTATTCTGTAAGTCAGGTAGAAATCGAAATGCGGCATTTCAAGTGGGGTATTAGCACACCATGTACATTGGGCAGGTATTCTGACAACTTAAGTGTGTCTCACAAATATCTGCATGCTAGATGAATGTTGAATTTTCCTTTGAAAAGTGAGCATGTACAACTAACACATGTGATATCTCAAAAAGAAATTCAAAGACTTTTCTAAGTTATGAAATAAATCTGTGTCTTTACTGTGTAACATCTACACAGTAGATGTAAGAGAGTCCAGCTTTAATATATGATGCTAGGACCTATTTAATTTCATACATACTTGGTCACAAGAAGTTGCTTCTTTCTTTTTTAAATTGCATATATTATTTGTCATTACATATCTCGCAGTCTTCTCAGTATCCATAATAGCTTATGTAAAATTTAATTAGGAAGTGTGATTCATAAGCTGAACACTGTGAAACCAAATCTCTATTGAAAGGTATGAGTATTATGTGTCTTTAAACAGCTGGAAAAACTCTACTGGCACAAAAATATGTATTTAAACATATCGACTGGCACAATGAAATTAGAAACTTTCAAATTACTTAATTAAGAAACTGAAGTTAATGGCTGAATGCAGTTTGCCTGCAGTAAAGGAAACAGCTCAGTTACCCAAAATCCAATAGCAGAAAAGAAACAATCCATATTTTCTCCCTCTGGGAATGGAAGCAAGTACCAGTTGCCACACTGTATATATAACTGAGATCTATCTCAAGGACTCGTATTCAGATTCTCATCAGAACGAGCAAGGAGTGTTTTTAAACTGCCTACATGACTCAGGAACATAAGTGCTTGTAGTGAGAGTTAAACAAGCAGCCTAACCTTGATCCTTTAAACTCTCCCTGGGTACTTTCACCGTCACTCATTTAAATATGCCCATAGGAGATGTCTTCAATGGGAACAGAGTGAATCTGAGAACAGTGAAGAGCCCACTATATAAATGGAGGGATTCCCACCACCTCCAAGGAGGGCAAGAGGTGGGCCTAAACGTACACATACGTCACCTTTATTTTTCTTGGAAGATTTGCAGAGTTTTGCTGCATTTGATGGTAAGAAATTCACGCTAACGTAACTTTGGTTATACCAGTGTGGCATACTGTATTAGCAAAACCAGCTTGTGGCCATGTTTTTAATAAGCAGTACAGCTAATTTGGTCCATACGGGAATGTGCATCACCTCTTTATAGTGTTCTACCTGTATCACTTGGAGAGAAAGGATCTTAACTGCTGCTACCCAAACTCTTTGCTCTGTCGCAGAGGTCCTGCCGTGACATTGGGAAGGTTGTTTCATCTCTTGTGCCTTGAGATCCCTTACCCTGTTAAGCTGAGGTAACATAACATCCCACCTCCCATAGCTGTCCTGATGGGAAATACATTAGAGACTGTGAACTGCTCAGCTTGTGATATAGGCCATGACTGATGACTGCAGTTAGGCCATTATCCTTAATCTAGGCCATTATGAGTAAATTAAGGCTCTTCCTGTGTCTTCAGTGTTTCAAGAAACAAGAGTGGGGAACTATTCCTTAATTAACAAGCTGGTTTCAACATCATATGCTTTTCAAGCTTTTTAACATTTAAATAACAACCACAAAAAAAAAATCAAAATAAACGAATGCTGTACCAGTTAGAAATGGCAATCTAATAATACTGAAACACAAATTCCTTTAAAAACTGTCACAGATCACTGTTTCTGTACTATAAAAAATGCATTCAGCTATCCTACTGTGCTGGATGTTAATATGTAGGTCTTTTTTTAAACTCAAATTAGATTACAATGTTAGTAGGTCATAATGGAGCTATTGTTCTCCTACCATGTACCTTCCTGTGCAATTCTGCTGCTGATAACAAATCAGGGAATTTAGGTGGAAGGAGAATGCTAAACCTTTATGTCAAGCCATCTAATGAATGTGAGTGTAAAGAAACGATACACTTTAAACCAGCAAGCACTCAGGTAAGTATTTTTCCCTCTTACATTAACACTGAAGACAACAATCTCAGGCATCTTTCCGATGAGGCAAACTCTATGAAAACCTACCCAGTCTGGCCTTTCAAACCAGATGTGTGAGGCTCACCACTGGAAAACAGAACAGGGAAGACTTTTATGCAGAAGTGAATTCACCCGTCAATGCAGTATTACAACTTTGCCCCTGCACACACAGTTTGGGATGCTCACGTTTCAATGACAAGAAATCTTGCCTTCCCACATGAACTTGGCTGGAGCCACTACCTGGAAAAGGTGGGACTGAGAAGGAAGAGAGATGTTCGTGCCAAGCATACTTCTACACTTGAAAATAATCGTCTAGAGCTCACAGAGGTCCCTAGTACAGAGGCAGCTGTCATTTCACTTTGTTATTGCTCTATAATCCGCAAGTGCAAAAGCATCATTTCATGGAAAACTCTGCCTTGGAAATGGACACAGGGCACGCACAGGAGCCTAGGAGGGGTCTGGCTCCTTCCCCTGCGGCAGGGTCAGGGGCTGGAGTGGGGCAAGCGTGGAGATGGGTCTCACTGCCCACGCACACAAGAAAGGGAGCAACCTGCTGGCTGTCATCCCGCTCTGTGCCTTCTGCCCTGTGGCTAGCAGAGGGTACATTTCAGCACCTGCTTGTGCCATGACTTTTATGTGGAAGGAGCCCAGTCAGAAGTGTGTACACTGGGCACTTTATTCACAGGACTCAGATCCTTTGACTCCAGGTGTGACATTTTTGCCTAGTCAAATTTGGATCAATTCATAAGGTGAATTTGTGCATAATCCTAGGACTGCTTCTGCCTCACAGAACAGCTGTAACTGAAGTTTTCACCTCTGCTAAGTGTCCTTGAAAATTTCTTCATGCTTTAGATAAGAATGCTTTAAGCATCGGGCTTGTTTAACCAAGAATAAAACTATGGAATTTAAATTTGCAAAGACACACCCACAGCCTCTCATAAGACAAATGGATCGTCCTTATCATACTGTTAACTTCCTCCCAGTAAAGCTTACTGCATCTTAAATATCAGGAGGAAAAGTGTAGATAACAAACTGAAGACTCAACAATGTCTTGCTGTTGGAGAAAAAGGCCTGGAGTCTCCATTGTTGCAGGCCTTTAAAAACACATTAGACAAATACTGTCAAGAGCAACGCAGGAATACGTGAGCTTTCCCTAGATGCAGGAGCCAGACCAGATGATTCTGGAGGGGCTCTTCTGGCTCAGTTTTTCTGTAGGTCTGCCTTAAACTACTTACCTCCAGCTGCACTTAGCCAGATGCCAATTTACAAAGGCAAATGCTAACATCAGTCTTTCCTCACCCCCAAGTCTGGTAAGAGTCTCACTTACCCATAAAAAAATTAGGTGAAGTCTTTATGATTTTATTTACTACTATCATCAGTATTAATGATTAATAATAATTAATAATTATGAAAACAGCTATAAAATAATAATTAATAATAAGAGTTAACACTATCATAGTGGTAGGACAATTCTCTGCCCATTTACATCATTACACTTTAGGTTTCTACGGAGAGCTACACTGTACCTTTACAAATATTTCTTTTTTGAAGCTTTCTTTTTACTTGGGACAATCCATCTCCAGATTATACAACACACACAGAGTATTATACACTTCCTCTACACAGGCAGATATATAGTTACTTACCAACATATGTTCGCAACACCAACAGAATGTTTCAATTCATGGATATTATAAATGCTTTTTGTTAAAGTAATGGACTGAAATATTAGTAAACTCTTCAAAAATAAGAGTGAAACTAATTATCAAAGTGACCATATAAGTACTTCCCCAGCTGCTAATGCAAAGCTAAATAATATAATATCCTTGGCCAAAATTGAAGCCTGGGAAAGAAAAGTCTGTTTCTTCATTTATATCCATACTAAAAGCAGAACCACAGCAGCTAGCTATATCCAGGCAGCTGCCAGGCATGCCTTTGGCAAGATGCTGCTCTAAGAATTGTTACTGCTCACAGTTACACAAGGGTGGAAAGCAAAAACCAGACACATTTACTGAACCAGAGGCCTGCAGTTAGACACATAAAACTCCGTAACTTTCAGAGTGAGCAGCAAGATGCTTCTACTCTAAGGTCTAAATATAGAACCTGGACCCCTAGTTTATTTAAGAATTTGGATTCAAATGGAACTAATGTGAAAAAGCACACCAGAAACCCCATAGAAAATACTCATATCAACATTTCCTTAAAAAGGCTGAAACTCAGATCCAGGCAAAGCTTAGATAGGAGCTCAGCTAGAAAGTGTCACTCCAGATGGCACAGAAGAAATTCACCACTCTTCCCTTCACTGCCCAGGGCGAGGGGTTGGTCCCTGACACACAGAGATGTTGCAGTTTGACAAGCCTCAGGGTGCCTGGGAAGATTTGGGTGCTTACAGCAAAGCCCGTTCCTTTTTTAGCCCCAAGGCTTTCTCCCTTAGATGCACAGCTCCTGGGGATCACTTGTCCAGAACCACCTTCTGAAACAATAACTATTCACCAGTGGAAACAAATAAAACAGCGCTAGGGACTCCACGGCTCAGTGAGGCAGCAAGAAGTGGGTAAACAACTAGGACAGCTTAACCTGGCAATTGCCTTCCTGCTGAACCAGTCCTGTGGCTGTCCCTCAGGCTTATCTGCACAAATTATTTCATAGAACTGTCGCAAAGCTTGAATTCTTGATATCTGTGGAGCACACAGCATGTCAGTAGGTAGCAAAGAACTCTCTGCTTGCAAAATAAAATTAAGAAACAGAGCAGATCCCACAGGCACTAACAGCCTGCTGACAGAGGGCTGAATCTTGCTCTGACCTTAACCCTGCAGATGGGCCTTCCAGCTCCAGCTGTAGAGCAGCATGCAGCACCAAAGCTGGTCGCATTCCCATTTTGTAGTTAAACAGTCACATTCCCAGGTTGTAGTTTTTCGCTGGGACTGCTTATTTGGAGCCTTACACCATCTCTGAGCTAACTTTCAGGTTAAAAGCAAGAAGTCTCACTGCCTGTTACTTGTTCAGAGTAGTGCAACAGCCACCAAGAATGAGGGCAAACTACCAAGTACCGGTCTCTTGGTGACATCCATGGACAGCACGGAGACCGGTGCATGACATGTGAGACCCTGGGAACTCACTTTGAAACATGCATTTCCTGGCTTTTTCCCATCACAGGAATGACTACCTAGCAAAAACACCAAAGATAAAATAGGGGTGGTTGTTCTTGGTTATTTGCACTAATGAGGACCTAGAAAATATGTTATATTTTTCTAATTCCTAACATGAAAGGACAAAGGACACAGGAATTTTCTTTTTTTTTTTTTTTTTTTTTTTTTTTTTGTTTGTTTTTTCCCTGGAATGTTATTACACCACAAGGGCTTCTGCTATATCCAAGCCAAGCCAAATGCAAGCCTCTTTTTTTTTTTTTTTTTCCTCTGGATAACCCAAGTAAAGCCTAGATAAACTCCATAGCTGTATACACCTGCTGGAAGTAGTCAGAAAAAGATGGTGTCACTAACACAGCAACAAACGGAGTGACACACATAGGAAGAGGAAACAGGATAGGGTCATACTGGGCCTTTTTTACATGCAGGCTTCAACCACTGCTTTTAGCTTAAGTATCAGAACAAGACATACCTTTTACTTCATCACTTTCTTAGCTGAAGGGGGTCGTTTGGCAAGTTGCCACCAGCACCAGTGATGCTTACACATAATAAAAGCAGTGCACTTGAACAGGACAATAAAGATGATAATGAGAACCTACTCGCAAAGGGCTGGTAAACAGCAGTCAGAGAGAGAGAGGACATGCTGAGAAAACCAGAGCAGAAAACACACTTAATTTCAACGGAAAATGCAATGAGATTGACCCTCATCTCACTGAAGCCACTGGGACTCACAATCCTGGCTGCAAAGACGAATTTCATTATGATATCCCACTGGAAAAATGTGACTGGCAGCTGTAGAAAGATGTGGGATTTTATTAAGATGATGTAGAGAAACAGACTGACTTTTGTAAGCTCTTGAAATGACTAGCAGCTGCAGAAGCTCATCTACGTCACCTAATCTGTCCAGCTCCACTTCACAGGAATGCCCATGGCCTTGGTAGCCCATCTGCAGTGACGCTGCACTGCCCTCTCGTTCACCGCCCAATTACTCTTATTGTAAGAAACACTTTCTTAATGACTTGAGATTTTCCTGTTTCAGCTTCAGGCCATTGCACCTTGTCTTTCCTTCTTCTGAGAATGTGGATAATTCCCTTCTTTCATTTATAATATTACGTCTGCAATTATTTATAGTCTGTAACTGTAAATCTCCTGAGTCCTCCATTTAATACGGTCCTTTCAGTGTCTTTTTCTGCAGTATGTCTTACTTTTCTACCACCATCCATCACTGGCTTTCTATCTTCCTTACTTTTAAAATAATTTTTACATTATGGGGACTCGATTGCATTCACCATTCCAAATGTAGCAAAATCACAGCTATACAAACCAGAGTCTCATTATTTTAATACTACCACCTGGGAAAAGGTGAGTGTGTTTTATGTGACAGCGAAAGACAGACTCAAAAGGCACAGGCAACCTCATTTTCAAATGGCAAACCACACATCTTAAACTTGGAAGTGTAGGAGCAAAGCTCTGAGTATTCTCAGCATGTCCAAAATATTGCCATTTTCTTCAACCATGCACTAAGAAACACAAGAGCAAGCAGTCCTTGTTAAATTAATAAATAATAATGAGAACATCAGTCTGAAAGCAGGATCTTATAATAGAAACTATTAACAAAACCTTTACTCCAGGTGACAGTGATTCCCTTTTACATAAATCAATATAAATTTAAAATTCAAATAATGGAGAACATTTGGCCTGAAAAAAGGCCAAAAGCTTCAATAATAAAAAGTATTAGGAAAGGCATAGATAGAGTTAATTGTACAAAATTGTTGGCTTATTTTAAATTGTTCCTAAATTTTCATTTTTTAAAAAAATCTGACAATCTATTAACTGAAGATTCAACCATCCAGTCACTTGAAGATGTACTGCAGGCCACAGACTGTCTCTATTTCCACAGTATTTACCCCTAAATTACTTGAGCACTTGCCAATCAAGTATACCCCCTGGAAATGCCTTCTCACACTGGGAAACATTTTTATCTCCATTTTACTGGGCAAAAAGGCATAGAAAAACTGAGCTGCACAAGAACATTTGAAAAAATTTCAACAAAGCCAAGCCATGAATTGAACCTGCATCTCCTGAGCTGCTCTTCAGTATCTTCACAGCAATATTCTTAAGAAAAAACAGACAAGGTAGCTGCAGTTGAAAAGCCTAAGGAAGCACTCATTATATGCAAATAAGATTTATCTTCTTGTATCAGGAGATGTTATGCTGTATTGATGCTGAAATGACCAATGCTAACTACAGAGATCATGATAAAATTGATCTCCAAGGAATAACACAGACATGATAGAATAGCAATCATGAGAAAAACACAGCTTTGAAAGGGTACTTGCCTGTATTTTAAAGCATTCAGGTAAAATGAAATAATCGTTATGACAGTGTAGTAGTTTTGCATATTAATAATGTGATAGACTTCAGGGGAAAAAAAAAAAAGAGATCAAAAGCAGTCTAGAAAAGGAGGGCTCTGTTGTTATAGAGACGGAGTCGGCTATGGGCCACTAGATATGGCGACAGACAGGCACAACTCTATGGTGTTACAAGGGAGAAAGACGTGTCAGGACATTGTATTACTAGAGAAGACTTGAACTTCCCATACACAGAGAACAAATACTACTGATAGCTGTCAGTTCTGCCTACTTTCAGACATGAGCAGGGTATATCTTCACTAAGTAGCCAATGAACCCATACTGCTGCAGTTGAGTTTTGTTTTCCATTGTTTTCCACACCAGATCTGGTAAGATCTGATCTGAATGACCATGGGCTGACTCACTTAAATACACAGAATTAAGTTCTCTATTTTAAAAGATCAAATTTTTAAAAATTCAGAGAACTAGAGAATTTAAGAGTTTGAAATTCCTTTAAATGCTCATCAAATGTATTAATAAAGAAAAAAGAAAGTGTATTGCATATGATACTAAGACTAAAGATCCTGTAAGTATAACTCCATAACTAAATTAATACTTGATTCACTTTTCAGCAGAAACAATGACTATACAGTCAAGGGTAGGATGGTTAAAGGAAAAAAGGACACAGAAAAAGAATTATCAAAATGAAATAGAGGTGAAACTCCAAAGATCTTGCAGTGGAGTAGACAGTCTCTATCCTAGGACATATGCTATGAGCAACAGAATGAGCATTGCTTGTATTTAAGGAAAGGGAGGAGTTTCTCAGACAGCTCAGCCAGATCAGACCTCTCATCTGACTTCAAAAATCTACAAAGTTTTAGGACAAATATGGAAGAGAAAACACCATAAACTTCAATGTGCTTGGAAAATGGGAGAAAACACAACATGAATTTACCAGAATTAGATTGTGCCCAGGTAATTTGAGTCCTTCTTTCCTTAAGTCATCTGAATTTTTCAACAAACTATCTAGACCAAGTCCACATGGGATTCAGTAAAGCATCTGACTGAGTCCAGCACAGGAAACTATTAGTTAAGCAGCAAATGCTGGCAATTTGTACAAGAGTTGCCAGATGGGTAACAGATACCCTAAAGGACCCATGAGGAGTAGTGCTGAAAAGAAAACATTGGGATAAAGTAGGTTACTAAGGGAGTTCACCTGTGATCAGCCGTGGGACCAATCTTATTTAATATCATCACCAACAATCTAGCCACAGAAATTAGGAAGGGTTTAACAGAATTAAAACCATGAAGTTGGACAGCACACTTAATAGACAACTGACATATTGAACTAAATAATAGAAATTGCCTAAATGCCTATCTCTCCCCTTTGATCACACAGGTAATCTTGCACCTTAAGTCAAATACTTAGGGTAGGTGGATACTTAAACAGCAACCACAACACCATCTGATGCAGCTGGAAAAAGGGCACACAGGGTGTCAGACAAGGTATTTCTAGCAAGGCACGTATTAATGTCAGCTTAATGTCAGCATAGGAGGCTGGGATGAGGCCTCCTGTGGAGCTCTTTGCACCCTGGACCATCACCTACCTTTCTGTTCAGTCAAGCCCAGGAAAGGTGGATTCAAGCCGGGAGAAGGGCTGATGATCCCAAGCACGATGGTTAGAGGGATGGTCTATCACCACTGAAGTGCCCAAAAGAGTTTGGCTAGTTTAGCTTGGAAAAAAGGGGGCTGAGAGAGGACAGGGAAGAATGTCAGGCACCGTCACTGAAAGTCAACATCAGTCTCAGAAGGAACAGAAACAAAATGAACAGCAATAAATTCTGTGTGGAAGTTAGAAGATAACTACATATCCCAGGAACAAGACATCAGCTACTCTTGATAAGTTTTACAGTAAATGTCACTGCGAAAAGAAAAAAAAAAAAATCAGGAAATCCTCCACAAATAAACAACTCTCTAAAGGGTTGCAACACGATGGGTAATCAATTTACGGTTTACTTAGGACTTAGCTTTCCACAACATGAGACCAGACTAGACTCAGCCTTCCCTTCCAGTCTTCTGTTCATTATTATAAAAAGATAGTTTTCCTTTTGAAAACAGTTGTAACAAGGAAATAATTGACCTTGCAAGAATAAAATGTATTTATACCTATCCTACCCAGGTATGCTCTAAGACAGCCCAGGCCTAAGAAAGCTGATTTTCAATCAGCAGAACAGAAGTTAGAGTCTATGTATTGCTATAGACAGACACATTTATATTATATTCTTGAAATAGACACAGAAACTGTGTTTCATGGTGTCATTTCATTTCACAGAAGCAATTTCCTTGTAAGCAAAATCTAACAATATTTCAGCATGCAGAACAATATTATCTTGCATATAAATGCAAAGACATCAGTACTGATCAATTTCAATGTAATTTAAGATTTAAAGGAGGTGCTGTGTACCATTTCTTGCAAAACACCAGCTGCACCAGAGAAGAGTTCGACCATTTGCCTGTTGAATGTTCTACTTCCTCCCAAACAACAGTATCCACAAAAAGACTGTGAAACTCAAACATACGGGGAAGAGGAAGGGCTAGTTAATGAAAATGGCAAGAGTTTACAACACTTTTAGGGATGAAAAATGAAAGTTGCATTTAAAATATGAGTAGGTAATGCAGAGTGTGACAACAGATCATTTTTGCAGCAACTATGGGACATGGAAAACACAACCCACTGTTACACCACATAAACAAAGAGCCCAGGGCAGGTGTCTCGCCATGTCCTTAGTTTATTCTCTTTTTGACCAGCAAGTGCCACACCCTCTCTGCCCAGAACAGGGAGAACTCCCCCAGCATGGTTCTCTCCTGCTTACCCTTCTACAGAGGAACGCTCTTCCGCTATGTTTGTTACCTTTTTTGCAAATCAAGAACATATTCAGAAATTCTATATTCAGGCTAATACACTGTATTCTGTTTCCATATTATCCTCCAGATCTGAACATTCCCAAAATGTTCCAGATCATCTGCTCACATCTTCATGTGAAGGGAAAGTAGTATTTCTTTGCACACATCTGCAGTGACACCCTCATCATTTCAGTATCTGATTAAAAACTTCTCTGCTAGCATGCAAGAACATTATGGCCCACTCCAAGTTTCCAGTAACATTTCTTTTTGTTCCCCATCTTATTTCCTATGCTCTACAGGCACAACACCACAATCTGAAGTTTTAACCCATTTAATTAATCTTATTCCTTATTTTTAACACACACCACCATTTTTCATCCTTTGCAAAGACGAACACAAATACTCCTCCACTTAATATACAGAGATTTTGGAACACAAATGTCAGATTTCCCAAAATGCATGTGTACTTCCACAAAGGTGAATATATACACTGTTAATCATGAGTGTACGTTAAAAAAAAAAAAAAGCAAGCAAACTTCAAGTTCCCCTTTTTGCACTGGAAAACTTCACAAACATGTACTTCTGGAAGAATTTTAATAGACGTTTATATTAACAGATACACGTCTCACAGGAAAAACTCATCAGAATATACTCCAGTCTATGTATACTGAAAGTAAATCTTGAGGTATCAGCAAGACGGATTTATATTTGGTTTATTACTAAGCATATAGAATTGATGTCACACGAGGATATGATACTCTAAAGAATATCTCTTTTCCAAAGATAAACATAAAAAAGTGGAAGTAGCCACACAGTTGCAAAATGGGCAAGACTGTATTTTTGAAGCCACATTCTGTCCCACATCTGACAGAAATGCAAGCTCTTTTTCCACCACAACTAAAATTTTATCATGCATTTCTTGAAAAAAAAAGCATAGTGGAAGTTCTGGTTTCAATGCATGACTTACAACTCTCTCATTTGCAAGTTTATGCAGTGCATGCACAGCACAGTACCACCAGTGAAACACGGATTTGCATTTTGAAAACAAATTAAATACTTCCAGGTTCTGATCCTAACATGACTTTAACTATTGTGAAGTCTTCCAATACTAAATAAACCCTAAACTTCCAACCCTAAATAAAATGCGTTCATGTTCGTAACACGCATGCTAGGTCCTCACAAACAGGGGAAACCCATTAGTAAGTGACTATACAAAGAAAATTGACTAATTTGTAGCACAGAGAAGGAAATCCTGTCTTCACAGAAACCAGTGGCATATGCCAATTGATGTTGGCAGGTCAAGAATTGTACCCAGTATTTTTTCCATTGTGAAGAACACATCCAAATGAGACAAGTATTTTCTAATCTCCTTCAGAGATAAACTATCCATTTTTCTTGTACCATCAGTGATAAAAAAAATCGTAAAAATTCATATTAAAATCACCGGTGAGAAAAGAGTTCTCTCTGCCTCATTTTTACAACTCAGATGATAATGATTGGAAGGGTAAGGGGGACTTTTTTGTGAGTCTTAATTTACTGTTTGCTAGGTATCCTGAGAACAACACAAGAAAGGTGCTTTATTAGTGAAAAGTTGTTTGTTTTTTCTCCTTTTTTTCCCTAAACCTGCAGACAAAACACAGAGCATGGACAGGAGTAGCACTTTTAACAGTATAAACATTCATATAGTTTGCAGAGAAGCCTAAAAAAAAAAAAAAAAAAAAAAAAAAAAAAAAAAAAGAAAAAAAAGGACAATTTGTCTCTTAGATACAGCCACAAAATCATATGGATCAGAAGGATTCATGCACATACCTATTTTAAATTATTCCCAAAGGATGCACTCTGTCTCTCTCATGCTCTGTACACCTCCTCTGAAGTCAGTAATACAGATCCTGGCTCTGCACTTCCAAAATACAGCCATGAATACACCTCCTTTGATTACTGTCAGTTCAGGCATGCAATGATCTTATGTGCAGTTAATGTCTTTGATGGTAGCACACAATGAAGAAAATATTTCTGCAAGTGATTCTAAGGCAGGATGCTATCCCATGATAGGTAGCTGCTGCTTTTTCTACCCTTGAGGTTTTCCTTTTCTTTATTAGATTAGGTCGCATACTGCAGAAAGATCCTCACTTCACGTCCTTCACCAGAGAAGCTGGAGGCAAAAGTCCCAATGATTAAAAGACCTGAAGGTGAATTAGTAATCCCAGTGCTTCAGGAACACATTTAGAAATGGAGGCTATAGGGTCTTTAAGGCAAAAAGAGAAAGGAACACAAAACACACTGAATTCATATTACACGTACTCCAGAAGGTCCTTTCTGTTCTTTATTTTCTCTTGTAAGTTGACTTTACACTTTATAACCAACAGGGTAAGTTAATTATCCCAAAGGATCCAAACCTACTGTAAGTCCAAATGCATTATCAGGTGAACTGATGTTGGAAAGTCTCTGGGACCCCAATATCCACCACCATTCCCAAAAAGAAAGGTAATATGATGCTGTTACTTGGGTCATTTTTTAAGGCAAAGGAAATGCCTAACTGGTTCACTTAGCTTCTTGGCAAACTTTTCCTGCTTTTTTCAAGGGAACATCACTAGACGTTCAAGAGTATTCACCAGTTTTGAGTCAGAAAACAGGATGGAGACTCGGAGACTTCTCTAAAAACAATTAGCAGTAATAAAATCATTATGCAAAATATTTAATACCATATACGACTTGACATTTTACAGTTCTTTGCACGCACACAGATTGTTCTGTAGAATATCCCGATGAAGATAGCATGTCCTATTATCACAAATGAGAAATCTGCAACAAACCTTCATATCCAGTGAAACCCCACCGAATCCGAGCATTTGCTCAGTACAAACAGCAGAAGCCACTGCTAGAAACACAGTTTAGGAATGCTTTTCTCAGCCAGCCTGGCTGGTTACAAACTACTCCTGCATAATGCCTAAGTGGTTTTGGAAACACTAGCCCTGCACATCATGTGTGTTTATAGTGCATATTTAATAACATTGCTACAAATACATATTAATGCAAATAATAACAGACTGATTCTGAGAGCAATACAGGAGCAGAGCACCCTCTGGGATTGTTCTTGACTATGGGAACTTGCTTAACTGAGCTGGCAATGCCAGCTTTCCCCTCACACTCACTCTCTGTACTCCCTGAGGTTGCCTACTTTCTCATCCACCTTCTGTCTGCAGCTTCCTGACTTCCCAACAGCTGAAGAAGTTCAACTCAAACAGAATTGGCAAAAACCAAAGGAGACTGAGGGTCACACATGGAAACAAAGCAAATGTTAATGAATTTCCCAGACTGATGATGAAAGGACTTGCAGTTACAAAAGCCAGCTCACATTCCCTACAAAATCCAGCACCTTCTCTAAACCTTCGACCCTCTTGGGTGCTTTGATCCTACGTTATCACTAGCATAGCAGGACTGCTGTTCTTCTAAGTGCACATTTTCCACAGAAACCCACAATTTTATTCCAGTTCTCCTGTAGAGATCCATTCTGGCTTGTATCCTTGTGTGTATGAACGAAGTGACACTACAATTCATTACACATACTGCAGATCCCCCCATACACCTTACCTTCCCATTCCCACATGAAGCAAGCCTTTGCAAGACTATGGCTACCGCAAAGGCACAAACCTCAGTGCACGTGGCTCGTGGCTCCTGGCTCCCATGGATCTCACAGATCTCCAAGAGGGGCTGGCAGGCTTTCTGTCTGAGATCCGTTACTGGAGATTCCACCAGAGCCTGCAGATGATCAGACTCGTGCACTTACTTATCATTCATTTTAACTTAGTTGAAACGCTAACACTTTTTACAACAAGTTCTGCTTTGGAGTCCAAACCCTCAGATGTGCAAAGAGCTAGGTACATCCAAGATAGAAAGTTGCTTCCCCATCACAAAGCCAGGTGCAGGTGCTCACGGAGCAGCAATAACGCAGGGGACAAAGACTGTTTTTCCTCCCCCCAGTAAAACTGTATCTTCCATAGACAAACAAGGAAGACCATCAACTACGAGCATACATTATCTTATGTCCAGCCTTGTATTTCTGCATGACTGGAGTTGTCTTCTGTATTGCTGCACTCAGCATATGGCTTATGAAATATTTCTGCAATGATAACAGGGCATTTGTGAAAATGCTGTTCAGCCCAAAGCACAGCAGACCATGCAACAGTGAGTACCCGACTGAAGGCAATACGTCATGCTGAAGATCTGCAAGAATGATGTTTTCAGCATACCACATACACTAAGCCATCTTCCTGAGGACCCCAGTCAACCCCCTTGTACACAATAGATTTTTTCTGGCTTGAAGCAGCATACGTTTGCAAGAACAATGCTGTAGCATCTAATGCCACATACCAGGCAGGCTGGGAAAGTAGAGTCTTTCTCTTGCTGCCCCTGAGGCCATGAGGTAGAGGGGCTATAGAGAGGCAAACACTAGGCACCACTCTCTTCACATTTACACACATATCAGAAATATCATTCCCAGATGTATTTCAGTTACACGAAATCAAATCTTGACGTCTTTAACAAGTCTCAGATACATCAACTATTTGCCCATTTGGATGACCCGGACGCTCATTCGTTACATGAACTGCAAAAGACAATCCACTCCGAAGTTATTCATGCAGTGGTATGATTTGTCTTTAGTGGAGTCATGAAACTGGATGCAATTCAAAAAGGGCTTCACTCTGCAAATAACGTATAAAGAAATATGTTACGACATTTAGGAAACAGGGAGACTCAAAGACACTTCATTGGAGGAATCACCTGCATTACTGAAAAAGACTTAAAATATTAGGCTAATAGTTGAAGAGTTCATTTCCAAGGAAAGAACAAGCAACCGGCTTTTCACCATTTTTGGATGGAGCAGTTTGCTGAGGTTTATGTCTCCACTACAATATTAACAGCACAGCACACAATATTACCATAAAATAGCAAGTCTACGAACATAAATGAAAAAGAGGAGAGAGAGGATCACTAAACCTCAATTGCAAATTCTGAGTGTTCCATGAACAAAACCAAATTTGCATTTTACCAATGCTTCTTTTCTTTATTTCACCACGACATAATTGCATGTTTGAAACACTACAAATGTGGAATAAACCTACCAATTCTCCTCCTTAAAATAAAAGGTTAAGCTTGTAATTATACGACTTTGACACATCATTTTGTGCAATTACTAATTAACTACGATCCCTGATCAGAGAATGCAGAAGTAGCGATTTTTTTTCCTCAAGAGCCGCGCCTGATTCGATTTAAGTCAAGTTCGGCTACGGAGGGAGGAAAAAAAAACCCCACGGGCACGCAAGCATGCGCCCGGGGGGCACCAAATGGAAGAAACGCTTCTTTGGAGAAAACCATCCCGCAACGCGGATTTCGGCACGCCTGGCTGTGCCGCCCAGGACGGGGGGCCCCGCAACGTCCCCTCCCCGCTGCGGGGCGCGGACGGCGGCATCGGCGTTTGGGGGAAGCAGGAGAAACAAAGCCGCCGCCGCCGCCGCCGCCGCCGCCCCCCCCTCCGCCGCCGCAGCTCCCTCCGGCCGGGGCTGCCCCGCACCGCCGCCTCGGGTGCAGCAGCTGGCAGCGGGGTCGCACCACCCCCGCCCCGCGGAAAGAAGGCCGGGAGGGGGGAGCGTGTGGGGGGGGGGGGGAGGGGGGGGGTTCTTCCCGCAGCACCGCACCGCGTCACCCCGCCGCAGCGCCACTCACCGTGCCGTGCCGTGCCGAGCCGAGCCGCGCCAAGCCGCGCCGGTGTGCGGGCGCGCCGCGGCGGCCGCAGGTGCCGCCGAGGAGGAAGCGGGGGTGGGCGGCGCTGGCGAGCCAACCGAGGCCCGGCGCGGCGCCGTGAGTCACCAGCGGCAGCGCAGAGCGGCCGGGCGGCTGGTATAAGAGCGCCGCGGGGACACCTTCCCCTCCATGCCTGCGTCCGACTCCTTCCCCTCGCCTCTGCGGCCGCGGCGCTCGCCCGCCCTCTCCCTCACGCTATCTGTCGCGCTCGCTCTCTCCCGCGCCTTCCCTCGCCTTCTCCTGCCCTCTCTCTTTCTGCTACGGTGATGCCGTCGGACCAGCAGCGCGGAGACCTGACCGCCGTGGCGGCTGCCGGCACTGCCGGCCCCGGCTGCGGTGTGGGGCGGCGGGCGGTCGCGTGCTGCTGGGCGCTGTGCCTGCTGCTCGTTCTCAGCGGTCTGCGCGCCTCCGCCGACGGTGAGTGTGGGGCCCGGGGGGCCCGGGGCGCGCACCGCCGGGGCTGCTCCCGCCTTCCCCACCCCGCAATAGTCTCTTCTCCCGCCGCCCTTTCTTTCGGTTTGGGGCTTTGTTGTTTTGCTTGGTTTGGGGGTTTGGGGTTTGTTTTTTGTTTAGGCTTTGTGGTTTGGGGTGGGTTTTTTTTTTTTTTTCTTTTTCTTTTGTCTCTCACGCTGACTGCCCTCTGCGCCGGGGGGAGCGGGGCTCCGCGGAGGGGCCGCCGGGGCGGGCCCGGGCTCCCGGGGGCACAGGGGGGCGCTGCCGCCGGGGTCTGCCCCGCCGCCTCTCTTGTCGGCGGAGGCGCCGCCTTCCCCGCCGGGCCCCCTGTGGGGGCGCAGGGCCGGTGAGGGTGGGCCTGAGCCCCTGCCCGGCGGGCCCTCCCCGCCCCGAGGAGCACCTCTCCCGGCAGCGACCCGGGTGCCGCGGGAGGGTCTTGATTTCCTGGGCCGTGCCTGGTGCCGAGGGCAGGGTCTGCGTGCCTGGGGCTTACCGGGGCGGGGGGGACCGGGGCTTCGTGGTGGAGGAAGGGAGAGGGGCCCTTGGGCGGGCTGCGGCGTTAAAGATGCTGTCAAACTACTGTGCAACTTTGGCTTTGTGGCATGCAGCAGCACTGGCGTGGCTCTAGTTCAGGGCCGGGGGTAACCACCGACCGTAAAGGGGTCCCCACCTGGTGGCAAGGTTGAGTCTTGCCACCGCCGGTCTTTCCCTGCTTGCGGGCTGGGCTCTCGCTAGTAGCTCTGCTCGTGGCGAGCTCCCTCTCGGCGTAGACGCTGTTACCCCTACGGCAGAGAGACCTGTGCATTAAGCCAATTGGATGGTCAGTTAAAAATATTTTCCTGTTGAGTGGAGGTAGTAATCAGTTGGCCGACTCCTTTCTTCCTTCAGGAAGTGGGGTCCAGGCTCCTCTTCTAGGTGGGAGATGGGTAGTTGATGTCTGCATTGCTGTATGGCTCTTTGTCTCCTGAGCAGTGTCCTAAAGTAGGCCGAAGTGTCAGATCTTGGCTGTGTTGGCAAAGTATGCTTAAAGGTAGTTGGACCTTGTAGTCCTAATGGTGTGCAGTAGTTCGGACACTGGGTCTGCCACGCGGAGCCCAGGCAGGGGATTGTTGCATCAAGCCCACAAGGAAGAAGAGGGGAAATGTCTGACTAGCCCCTCTGCAATTCCCCGTACATGACGGGATTGTTCCTGTGTCTGGTCTACAATAGACATGGATTAAACGGCTCTAGTATGAAGGACCAAGCTGGCTGGCACTGAAACTGCTAGTGCACTGTAGTCGGAAATCGTCATGAGATACGCAGTGGAAGGCAACTCTAGTCCACCAGGTTAGTCTGATTCTTCCCTCAGTTTGAGTTGGTGGCCCCACCAGCCCTCTCCTACTAGTAGCTGCAATTGCCAGGGTCTGGGGGGAGTCTAAGCTAGTTCCTGTATGAGCTCTCACAAGGTTTCCCAATCACTTTTGCAAGCTTTTCTGGGACTCGGTGTCAGATGACAGCACACAAGTGTCACATGTTTGAGGCTGCCCAGACAAGTAATCTGACAACTTGCTTAAGGGGCTGAGAAACAGTGACAGCAGAGATATGGAGAAAGGTAGTTTTAACTTGGGTAGTCATTGTAACTGTGCTCCTTCACCCTGCACACATTGCTGCTTATGAGCCAACTTCTAGTAAGTAGTTGCCTGGGGAACAGTGAAATAACATGTGTTAGCAGTCACAGGCTGTGGAGTTACTGGTCGTCTACATCTTTTGCCTAAGCCTTATCCCAAGGAGGAGAAAAGGTGTGAAGGTACTTCTGGTGTATGAGTAGTGCATGAAGAGAAGCTTTGACTTCGTGGCTAACTGATGTTGGTCTAAAAATTAAGTGTCTGGTGACTGAAGCTGCAACCGAGATATGACTCTGTTGCTTCAAATAGCAGTGGATTAGGCTGGTAGTGTCATGACCAAATGGGTACCTGGCATTGGAGAACTGTGCTAGGTATAAGCCAGGGGATGACAGTTAGTTACTGGCTGGAACTAACCGTCATCTTAACTGGAGCTCACACCAAGTGGCCTTTAGAGTTTGGCAGACATCTTCAGGAATAGCAACAGATGATGAACTTTACCTTTGTGCACCTGTGGGGGTGTTAGGTGCTGTCAGTTCTTTACTTGTTTGTGGGCTAACAAAAGTAGTTGCTCTGACATTGCACTTGGTATCAGCTGTAGAAGCGATGATACCTTCTTGGAAGGGCTTGTTGTAGTTGTAAAGTTATAGCTGTTACTCCAAGCTCAGTTCCTGTTTCATTTAGCCTTGCGTGTAGCTTCCCTGTAGCATTTGGTCAAAGTGATGTAATGTTTGTAAGTCACAATGTATTAAGAGGTCTTAGCAAGCCTTTTCTGGTTATTCTAGCTTGAAATAGGGTAACTGAGGAGTGTGGAGTTATTTTGGGATCTCCTGAGTGGCAGGCTTAGTCTAATATCTCTAGTATGCTATTTTGGGAAAGGTTGACTGTTCTCACTCTGAAAGCCTGGATGAGAGTGTCTCCAAACTAGCAGGAGTCACTTGTTTCATATTTTAGGTGGTAGTACAGTAATAACTGGAATAATGCGTGACCAGGGCTTGCAAGCAGAAGGCTGCTTCTGTTAGAGGTTACTGGACAACAAGGTGATGTCAGGCTTAGAGGGAGCATTAGCTGTGGTTTCTGCACCCTCTCTAAGCTGGCTGGGGTGTGCTTTCTAGCACAAGGCAAGCTACTTGTTTGACAGCTCTTGACCAAATAGTAGTAGCTTTATGAAACCGTGCTGTTAGAAAGTGCATGCTGGCGTAACTCCCATCCTGAAAAGGAAAGAAGGGATGGAAATACAGAGCACAAGAACTTATTGGCACTCTTTGAACACAGTTCCCATGAAACAAGTTGTTACGACTTTACTCTGTCTGACAAGTGAGTAAGCATTTTACTCGGCCAGTAAGACTGCTAAACATTAGCAGAGTTCAATAAGCTGCTCTTTCAAATCCTTTACTTCTAGCATGTGTTTACATGAGACACTCAGCAGGTAAAATTGCCCATTGTCCTCACTTATACTCTGTCCAGAGTTTGCCATTGCCTAGTGCCTGATGGCTGGCCAATATAATGTGAAATGGCTGAATAGCTTCCTTCCACTTGGAAACTGTCTTGCGTTTTGCTTGTCAGACACAGAAGATATAAAATAACAAGTAATATTCTACTAAAATGTGATGCCCTTTGTGAGCCCTGGAATGCCAAGACAAAGTACCTCCACTAAATGATGCAATAAGCCAAGGAGGAGCGGGAGTCTTGCATCATGCTGTAGGCATGTGCAGCCAATACTAATGCATGAGCTTACACACTTGCCTGCATGCATTACATGGAACAGTTCTGGCTCAGCTGCTGAAGAAGCAGGCTGCTGCTTTTAGTGACAGTTAGAACATGGCTTCAAGACAAAGTAGATTCCCTTGAGGGATGGGGTCGTACAGTTTTAGAGCTGAAGATACTCTGGAAAATGCACTCTTAACTCTAACCACCATGCAGAAAGCAGAACCTTACTCAAGTGTACTAATAAATCAAGACTGCTATCAGTTGGGAGACAACAGACTTGATTCCAGAAGGAAGTGATAAATTATCTTGCTCTCTTAGCATCACACTTGATCTAACTTTAAGCAAGATCCAGATAAGTAATCACATTTCTTTTTGTGTATACTAAGGAATGTCTCTGGGTGCCGTTGTTTGAGGAGTAACTTAAATCCAGAAAATTTGTTCAACTACAGAGCAAATATCTAAGCTATCTTTACACTTGGGGATTCTGCTGTAATGTGTTAGCAGCAGAGTACTGAAATGTTAATCCAGCTTGACATTAGTCAATTCTAAACCCAGTTTGCTTAAAGTTTGAAGAGTTTGGCGAATGCAATGCTAGGCGCTGGATAGCGGAAGTCTGTGTGCATGCATCCCTCTGCCTTGCAAATGTGACCCTGCCTTGAAAAGGAAAACTCAGTAGGAACACTGATGGTTTTCTGTTGTCTGGCAGGTGGGCTCTCGTAGTCCTTAAGCTCAGCACTTGTATTGTGAAGGAAAACTTCTGGCTCTACTTTCATGATAGAAAATTTGGAGCTCAAATCTGGTTTCATATTGTTGTTATGCTGTTTATTAAGCTGGGTAACTTCTTGATCGGCAGTAGGGGGGAAAGCAAGAAAGTATTGTTAAATAGTATCAGGGCTTAGGTTCCTTTTTTCGTTGAAGGTGCAAGAACAAAATGTGAGGAATCCCAATTCCCATGTAGTAATGGACGCTGTATTCCTTTACTCTGGAAATGTGATGGTGATGAAGACTGCTCAGATGGCAGTGATGAGAGTGCTTGTGGTAAGTAGTCAAAATAAATAATACCTCTGTAGGAGTACTTGCTAATTGGCAGGGGGGTCTTAACAGTGGATAGCCGGAGAGATCGTTATCAGGTCCAGCACTTCCGATAGTCAGAATACAGAGTAGAGGACAAATTCCCTAGAACAACGGGAGGGGGGGGGGGGGGGTGGGGCATGGGGGGACGGGGACTATCTTGATGCCTTACATCTACCTGAGGCAGTTGAATTTTCCTGAGTTGCTATGAAAGTCTCCTGGAATTGGTAACCAAGAAAAAAGCTCGTGACGAAAACTCTTTATCTGCAAGGGTGGTGACAGTCAAGAACAGAATGCAAGCCTGTTCTCAGTTGCTGCTTGAAGACATAGTAGAAACTGTTTGCTATTAGCACTTAGCTGTTGGCTACTCCATGGTTAAATGCCCTGATTTATGTCTGAAAGAAATTCTGACGTGTCTCCTATAAACATGAAGTCTAGCTTTGGCTGCCAGCTCTTGCTTTAAGCAGACATAGAGGCCAAGATGGATGACAGGATATACTTGGAGACAAGGCAAAACGGACTCAGTATCCAACACTGGTGTAGTTGAACTGCCAGTCTGCTCAAGCAGACCTAAACTGTTACCTTAGGGTTACATAGTACTGTGCTTCTCTAATGGCAAATCAAATGCCTTGATAATAAACTCAGAGTTCAAAATCTGAATATTAATATCAATAGAGCTTACTTTAACTCAAGTATGTTCAAAGAACCAGCTAATCTAGCAGCATAGTCTCCCTTAACAATAGCAGTCCTTCAGTGCCTGCTTACAGGAAGATAAATGTTTCTCTGTGCACAGTGTAACTCTCTAGGAAGTGTTAAACAGCACTGTCATTAGACTGGAGGATGACACCAAACATCCAAGAACTAAGGATATTGCATTGCTTTCCTAGGGCAAGGCGGCTTATCTCTAGCTGTGACAAACAGGCTAAGCTCTGGTCTCTAAACAAGTGGCTGTCCTTCTCCCTTGCAGTGAAGAAGACATGTGCTGAATCTGATTTTGTGTGTATCAGCGGTCAGTGTGTGCCTAACAGATGGCAGTGTGATGGGGATCCGGACTGTGAAGATGGGTCTGACGAGAGTGCTGAACTGTGTCGTAAGTGAGCCTGGCTTGTTGATGCAGGCAAGCCTGTGGGGAGTAGTGTTTTGACTTCTTGCATGTGTGCAGCCCGGCTCTCCTCCTAAAGGAAGAATGAACTTGTGTTGGAGAGCACCTTCCTAAGTGCTAGCTTAGTTTTGGCCACACTGGGGTCTTGACAAGACTTTTTACTACTTAAAAAGATGCAGAACTGAGTGGAGACTCTGCACTTGTCCCTGGTAAGAGATAGCAAGTACAAAGTTTTACTGACAGTCAGAAGCAGCAAGCACAACATGACAGACCTGACCGTTGCTGTGGCCTGTTTACCAAGTGATCACTGTCCTCCAAGACAACTACTTTGCAAGATAGCCGGAGCTAGTGTAGGAGCTGAGTGACTGACTGAATGTTGGGGGGTGGGAAGCAGAAGTGCAAATGCTTGTCTTGGAGGTCTCGCAGTTAGCAACCCCAGTCATAAGTGTGGTAACTAATCAAGGAATATAGATCCGTGAAGCTTCATTTCTCTGTATTGATAGGATCCACACTGAGGAATACATCAGTCCCAAGTTCTACTGCAATTTGGCATTACTCCTGCCTACTACTATGTGTTATAGCTCAAACTTCTACAGTAACTGGTGTGCAATCACAAAACTACCACTACAGAGATGTTCTTAAAATACTAATCTGTTTGGAGCCAGAAGTAGGTTTTTTTGCTGAACACTACGAACTAGCATAAACTCTTCCATGATGGGGCCATCAACTTAGACGGATGCTGGTCTTTAATTAACTGCAACTTTGTCCAGAGCTGAAGCCTCTCATTCTGAACTTTCAGGACAACTGCTAAAACCCAAGATCAGTAGCTCTTAAATTTCAGAACTCCTAAATTGAACTTAAACTTTTTTCAATAGATATGAGAACATGCCGGGTAAATGAAATCAGCTGTGGTCCTCAGTCAACCCAGTGTATCCCAGTGTCCTGGAAATGTGATGGTGAAAAAGACTGTGACAGTGAAGAAGATGAAGAGAATTGTGGTAAGGGAAGAAACGGTGGCTGCATAACTCTATTTGAAATTGACTTGTCTGGAAAGGAGCTAGCTGGGCAGTATACCTGGGAAGATAAATTTCTCATAGTATCAATATCTCCTTAAACATACATCATCTTGTATTGCAGCCCACTTAACAAAGCAGACTTGTTCTAACACTCCTCTGTCCTGCTAAGTTAAGAGCTACAGCAATATAAGCTATTCAACATCTGTCTTTGGTCTCTGGCTAACTTTGGCAATAGCCATAGGCTTAGTTTGCATAGGCAAACCATCAGAACTTGTTCTCTGCAGCGTTTCTCCACAGGTAACTCTAGTTGCTGCTTACATTAACAAGTAGTCTCCTAAAAATGTAGTAGTGACTTGTAGCCAAAGACACTGATCTGCTTTATAGTCCTGTCCTGGAGGATTCTGTGTGCTTGTCTGAAAGCATAGACTAGGGAAGCTAGGTTTCAAGTGTTGGGGGCCAACTTCAGGCTGGTACACAGTGAAGCTGCCACTGCCAGCATTAGAGTGCAGCATTCCTGGCTTATTCTAATGAACTTGCATATGTATGCGTTGTTTGAAGTGTCCTGAGACAAATTTGCTGTAACCAAAACCACAGGGCTGGCTTCCATCAGAGCTATCTTACCTGGATGGGCTAAAGAGACACAGATCTCCAGAATTCTGTTATGTCTCTGGAGTTGCTGCCCTACTGAGCAAGCAAGTGCCTTAATCTGAGAAGTAAATCTACAGACAGCATTTCTAATGAAGCTGATAAAACTATCAGCCTGGGCATACTGAGCTGCTAGCTACACTGCTATTAAACCAGCATAACTTGTACTGGCGTAAGTTGTGTGGGTGTGCTTAATACCACAGGATCAATTGGTGCAAGATCTTGATCTGTTATCCCCAGCGTTCCAGGCAAATGGGCCACTGCCATCCTGGGCACCAGCACAAAACACTTCAATTTCAAACTACAGTACATGCTGACCATCTGGCTACTTTAATCTTAGTCTGTACTCTAGAGTTAGCAATTCTCTTACCTTCTGTCTCTGGTTCACAGTGTTTGAGCCTGTTTTCTGAAAGGCTCACACGCTGAAGCAGAACAGCCTAGCTGCTTCACAAGGAGGTTATTTTCACTTAGTAGCTTAAAAACTGATGCCTCTTGCTCATACCATCCAAAGGCAAGGAGGACAGTCTGTGTGGGGCTCAAGCATCCTGTAGGTGGTCTGTTAGGTTCTCCTAGAGTCTTGTACAGGCTGCTGATCTTCTGTCAGCTAACAGCTGGTGAAGAACCTACAAAGCAAAACACCTTCATATGAAAGTCTGCTGCCTTGGGATAATCTGCTAATCTCTCTTACTCCTGTTACTCCAGGCAATGTAACTTGTAGTCCAGCAGAGTTCACATGCAGCAGTGGGCAGTGTATTTCCAAGAGCTTTGTCTGCAATGGTCAAGATGACTGCAGTGATGGTAGTGATGAGCTGGAGTGTGCACCTCCTACCTGTGGAGTTCATGAGTTCCAGTGCAAGAGTTCCACTTGCATCCCCATCAGCTGGGTGTGTGATGATGATGCTGACTGCTCTGACTACTCGGATGAATCTCTAGAGCAATGTGGCCGCCAGCCTGCACCTCCTGTGAAGTGCTCTGCCAGTGAGGTGCAATGCGGCTCAGGTGAATGTATCCACAAAAAGTGGCGATGTGATGGAGATCCTGACTGCAAGGATGGAAGTGATGAAGTCAACTGCCGTAAGTTAACTTGGTCCTTCTCTAGGATGTGCTGGTTGGCTTCTGTTTTATTTTCTTTCCTTCAGCAGACCTCAGGAGTTTAAGTATGTAACGGCTGTGTCCTCAGCTTCTCGGACCTGCAGACCAGACCAGTTCAGATGTGAAGATGGGAATTGCATCCATGGGAGCAGGCAGTGCAACGGTGTGAGAGACTGTCTGGATGGCACTGATGAAGCAAGTTGTAACAATAGTAAGTGGAACTAAGCAAAAGTAAAGTATTTGCAGAATACCTGTTGTACCTGGTGGTTGCCCTCACAATCTTTATCTCAGTTATTCAGTGCTCTGGACCTGGCAAATTCAAGTGCAGAAGTGGAGAATGCATAGATGTCAATAAAGTGTGTAACCAGCAGAGAGACTGCAAGGACTGGAGTGATGAACCTCTCAAGGAGTGTAGTAAGCGAAAAAACTCATTACACAATGCTGACCACTAGACATACTTGGATACTCTGAGCTGTCAGATGTCAGTCTGGAATGCCCATCTGCACTTCCTTCGTGGCAAAGAAATGACCAAGAGCAACCTAGTCAATAGGCTAGTTTCATCCTAGCCAAACTGGCTATTGGGATGACTTCTCCATGGCCAGAAGGCACTTGAAGGCATTAGAAACTCTGAAACTTCCAGGAACCTCAATCTTTGTCTGCTACTGCCAACTTGTAACACAAGTAATACGCTGATAGCTGAGCAAGTATGAATTTGAGGAGGGTGTCTTGCATGTGACTTCAAGTGCCAGAGTGGTTTATCAGATGTGGCAGACATCATTAGAAAATGGATGGGTATCTGGTAAAGCACTCCATGACTAAGACTTCAAGACTAAATATGTTTCCTGTCTCAGAGGTGGCCAATTCTTCTTTTCTAGACATAAATGAATGTCTGGTGAACAATGGTGGATGCTCTCATATCTGCAGAGATCTCGTAATTGGCTATGAATGTGACTGTCCAGCTGGGTTTGAGCTTTTAGACAGGAGAACCTGTGGAGGCAAGTATGAAGTAGGTTAACATGGACCCTACTGATGGTATTGGAGATGAGAATAAATTAAATTCTTGTCTTTACAGATATCAATGAATGCCAGAACCCTGGTATCTGTAGTCAAATCTGTATCAACCTGAAAGGGGGCTACAAATGTGAATGTAGCCGTGGCTATCAGATGGATCTTGCTACCGGGGTGTGCAAAGCAGTGGGTGAGTATTGGCATAGGACTTCTGTATCCCCACTTTAAAATGAGGTAGCAAGTGATGTACTCTTTATGCTATTGTGGTTTTGACACTAGTTGTGCTGTTATCAATATAACTTGTACATACCCGAACACTTCTAACACTTTGAATCATGCTCTGATACAGTACTTAAAGCTGCCTGACATAAACTGCTTTTGTCTGCTCCCTGGGCAGGAGGACCCTCCCCATCAAGTTGTGGAGGGAGAAAAGGATGAGGTATGGTACAGCCAAGGCCTCTGTCAGCATCCATTAGCAAGTGTGGAATGGCAAATACTAAATATGATGACTTTTAAAACTTGTCATAAAAGAACAGTATGTGATGGCATGTCTAGAATTACAGAAAACACTTATGCTTTTTTCACAGGGAAAGAACCATGTCTAATTTTCACCAACCGCCGGGATATCAGGAAGATTGGCCTTGAGAGGAAAGAATACATTCAGCTAGTAGAGCAGCTAAGAAACACTGTAGCTCTAGATGCTGATATTGCTAAGCAAAAGCTTTACTGGGCTGACTTTGGCCAGAGAGCAATCTTCAGGTAAATGGACTTCAGCTTCTGAACCCTAGTGTGCTCCCCGAAACCAACCCACATTTTACCCAAGCTGGTTCTCTAGGCTCTGACGATGAAAACTAGATTCCTGATGTCCTGAAGACAAAGTACAGTAGGTGCAAGTTCCCACAACTAGCAATGTGTAAGCCTATTGCACTTCCTAGTAACTGCTACTACAATTGTACAAAAGGCACTCTGTGGAAGGTCACAAGTGCATCTTCTGCATTGTCTGCCTGAGATCTGTGTGCAGTATTTGCTGAGGCATGCCAAGTGGTAGTGTCTGTGGAGGAATGGTTTGAAAGCAAGTAATTCTTGTCTTCCAGTGCGTCTCTTGATACCCGTGATAAAGTTGGAACACATGTCAGAATCCTGGACAACATACACAGCCCTGCAGGAATTGCTGTTGACTGGGTTTATAAGAACATCTACTGGTCTGACTCAACTGCAAAAAGCATTTCAGTGGCTAGCCTAGATGGCACGAAAAGAAAGGTTTTGTTTTTCTCTGAACTGAGAGAGCCAGCTTCTATTGCTGTAGATCCTCTCTCTGGGTGAGTATTTGTCCTGGTTCCCTTAAAAGAGTGGATCTACCAGCTACTTCATGTCCTGACAACTGGCTTAGCTAGCCTTTGTTAGTTATTGGTCATAATTAAGAGTGATACTACACAGTACTATAGTGCATCATACAACATAAATTCTGCTTCACAGCTTTATGTACTGGTCAGACTGGGGTGAGCCAGCAAAAATTGAAAAAGCAGGAATGAATGGATTTGACAGACAGCAGCTTGTGACAACAGAAATCCAGTGGCCTAATGGAATTGCTCTAGGTATGTTGAACTTGTCTCTGTGCCAGAGGTATTCTGGAGCTTTAGCAATTTGTTTGCTACAAAAGCCAAGGTCATCCTTCAGAGAACTACTTTCAGCTTCTGAGAATGGGAAGTTCCTGCGTGCCTGGAGACACTGCAGCAGGCACAGATAACAGTTCTCAGATACTGAAATGGTAACCTTTCTTGCACTGCTCTATATTATAGTTGAGGCACAGGCCACTTAGGAAGCACTGCAACAGCCTTCTGCATCCCAGTGTGGTAAGAAACTAGAGCAACACTGCAACTATTCTTGAAACACCCAAGGTTCAACTTCTGCAGGAGGCTTTGGAGGTTTTCTCTCTGTAGATAGTAAATACATTTGGTTTTTTCCTCCTAGATCTTGTAAAAAGCCGTCTGTACTGGCTGGATTCTAAACTACATATGCTGTCAAGTGTGGACTTTAATGGTCAGGACCGTAGAATTGTGCTGAAGTCTCATATGTTCCTTCCTCATCCTCTTGCTCTAACAATATTTGAGGTAAGAATGACTTCCTGTAGTAATTGTCAGAGATCCTCTTCTTGCTAGTAAGTGGCTAGGAATTACAGTGCTGGTAGCAACACAGAGGTAATGGGATGCAATGACTATGTCTTCTAGGACCGTGTGTACTGGATTGATGGAGAGAATGAGGCAGTCTATGGTGCCAACAAATTTACTGGATCTGAATTGGTTACCCTAGTGAACAACCTCAATGATGCTCAGGACATCATTGTGTATCATGAACTTGTTCAGCCTTCAGGTAACTCTAATAGAGTTTATAGTTATGTCAGTGTATACTTGTAAGAAACCTGCTCTGCTTTGTTGGTGGCAAATGGTATCCCTCCCCTGTGTAGTTGCCTACTTCACTTCTACTTGGAGTGCTTGGAGCTTCCAATATAGGCACCCCCACTGGGACTGAGAGAAGGTCTAGTTACAATTGCTCTTTCTTAGGCAGAGCAGATACAAATCTGTAACTGCAGAGACAAGTAACTCTAGTAGAGCAATTACTGACCAAATAATTATGCTATACCTGTGGAGTATGAAGGCTTATTCATGTCAATTTCTGTACCAACAGGCAGGAACTGGTGTGAAGAGAATGTGGCAAATGGAGGCTGTAGCTACCTGTGCCTGCCTGCTCCTCAGATAAATGAACACTCTCCAAAGTACACCTGTGCATGTCCTGTTGGATACTTCTTGCAGGAGGATGGTCTGAGATGTGCAGGTATGGTAACATGACTGAAATCTTTTCCAGGATGAATAGGGAAGGAGTAGAAATGCTGAATCTTTTAGAGGCAAATATGGCAGTATAGGCTGACAGCATTGCATGAGTTAATCTGATGTAATTAATCTTGGAGGGGGTAGTCTTCTAGCATGCATTAAAGCTGGCCCTCAAAAGTGAGCAGGTGCTGTTCAAAGTCCATGCTTGGCTTCTGCATCGTCATCATTTGCAACAAGACCTTGTACCTCCATAGCTTTCTTCAGACAGCAAGCACATGCACATAAAATACCAAGCCCCTTTCTTATAAAACAAGAGATATAAACCAGCATGGCTCTACACTATGTGAATACACAGCATTGAAAAGCTGATAGGCTAGTCTTGCTGGCCAGAGAAGTCTGTTTGGACCTCCTTTCGTGGTCCACACTAAGGCTGCTGCTACTACCCTGAGCACTGACTATATTGCAGGCTTGTTTGTCTAATGGAGTGGAACTAGAAACTCAAGGTGCCACTTACTATATTGCATGTTGATTCTGACTGCCACAGTTAAAGCACTGAAAGCAAGGACGCTGCCCTCAGTTGGCTGCTCTAAAGGGTTGCCATAGGTATCAAAGTAGCTAACCAGTAAACTTCTAGAACTGAAATCTCACAGAAAACCTGGGGTGGCTTACTGTTGTCATGACTCTAAATACCTGTAATTCATGCCTGATTAACTGTCTAGCCTTATTCTTGGAATTTTTTTATCAAAACCCCTCAGCTGAGTGTATGCTAGTGAAATCACTAATGTCAGTGTTTCCAATAAAGCTAACAAGCTGCATGATCATTCTGCCATCTGCTAAACATTCACTACCATGGCTCTCATAGCTAAGCCATTGCAGAACTTCAGGATTAACTGGGTTCTTGATCTATAATTAGTTTCAGGTACTGGAACAACTGTGGCTTACACTGAGGCTAAAGATACCAGCACAACAGAAAAATCTCCAACTGTTGGACTAGTTCCTGGAGGTACTGGTCCCAATAACTCAGACTGCTGAACATTAGAGAAGTTAAATGCAAACTGACCCACTAGCCTACGTGAAGTTTTCTCCTTTGCATGCAGGCAGAGAACACAGGGCAGGTCATGTGTGTAGTACAAGTACAACAGCTGCTGCATGTGATGAACGGAATTAGTTCACTTATGACAGTGTGGAACCTACAGGTTCCATGAAATCCCAAAAGTGCTCAGAGAAGGCAAGCAATAAGAAAAGCTTTCTCCTAATAAAGAATGAAGCCTGTTAGGCTGTTCTTGCAGTGTGTTACTGAGAAGCCAATATACGATAGCAGCTACTGGGCTTGGGAAGTGCTTGCATCTGACAATCTGCCAGCCTGTCAGTAAGCAAGCTCACTACTTCAAATTCTCATGCAGGATTCAACAGGAGTGGTACAACATCTGGAATTGTTATAGCTGGAGGAACGTCAGCAGCTTGGTCTGTTCTTCCTGTCTGTGAGTACAGCATTCACTAGCCTTTGGGACCCCTTGTGGTGGGACAAGCCACTCTTTAAGAGCTTGACTTGACCTTACTCCATATTTGCAATCTGTTTCTTTCTATAAAGTATTGCTGATGATGGCTGCAATGGCTGGCTACTTCATGTGGCATAACTGGCAGCACAAGAACATGAAAAGCATGAATTTTGATAATCCTGTCTACCTGAAAACTACAGAAGAGGACATCACAATTGATATTGGAAGACACAGTTCAGTAGGACACACCTACCCTGCAGTAAGTAAACCTATTGACATGTCTGAGGTTAATTCTTAGAGTAGACAAAGACTTGTCAAATGATATCTGACTTAAGAGCAGAAACCTTCCCTAAACCTGAAAGCTGCTGGCTGCAGCCAAACCACTGGGCTGAATCAGCTGAGAACTTGTCCTTTTAATCAAGGTTAAAGTAGTAGTAGGCAACTACTGTCCTATACCTGGGATGGAGTAATCAGTGCTGAATGTGGTCACCAGCCTGCAGAACTAGCCCCTGTTTCAAACTGCCATGTAGTGATGATATGCATTGTTTTGCATCTTTTATTAGTATAATTGTAGCTAACTTGTACTTATTTTGTACAGATATCTGTTGTAAGCACAGATGATGATATGGCGTGAGCACTGGATCAGGAATCTTTTTCCGGTTTACTTGTGTTTTACACTCTTTGGGGATAGTAACCAGGTTTGTGGCTGAAAGACTTCCTCCATTCTTGGAAGAAAGAAGACACTTTCTGTATGTATGGAACACTTACGTAAATAGCTGTTTTCTACAGCTTAACAACACACTCTGTAAATAGCTGTCCACAACAATTCAGCTTTTAGTGGTTACCGTTTTATCTGTAACCCTTGGATTGTCAGTCAGTAACACCACTGACCAAATATAAAGCACTTTCCATAGAAAGCCATATTCCAGCCACAACTTGTAACACCTGTACATATATGTATAGGCCACTTGTAAATATTATTCTTGGAAAATCACTATCAAGCACTTTGAAATACTTCAAATATAAATTGTTGTACACTGTCTTTTTCAATGATTGGGGCAATGGCAATAGGAAAAAACGGGTTACTATGATTGCCAAAAATTTGTAAACATAAGTGATTTTATATGTATGATTGAAACAATCTTGTCTGTTATCTTTTAGAGGTATACAGGTATGATTGCTCTTTTAAGAAACCACTGTAAATCTAAAATGCAGAGAAGGGGAAAAATAAAAAAAAAAAAGCACTTAAACTGTTGGTCTCCATTTTTACGTTAGCACTGAAGTATCTCCTGAGTATCTCCTAAGTTAGAAGCTTTAGTGGGCTACACTACTGCTAGCTAGAACATGAAGTATTTCTGAAGTTCCAGACTGCTAAGACAGTACTCCTCTGCCAGGTGACTGAGGTTTGTACTTGAGACTGATACTCTGCACAGTACTGGACTGAATGGGTCTCCTTTCATAGGAGTCCAGCTGGACTCCTAAGTTAGGACTGACAGTGGTTAAAAATACTCAACTACTCTTGCAAGCTCTTGAAGAGGTACCATTGACAGAGATGCTACATGGATACAGGTCAAAGCATGGCCTGCTAGGTAAATGTAACATCCTTGCAAACGATGTTATGCATGAGCTCACAGCGTCATGCTGTTAGCAGTTATTCTTCATGGCAATGCTAGTGCAAGTTGGATCTTGATAGTTGCTACACTGGTACAAAGGAACAGCAGAACTGTGACTTGGCAGCTAATCACAGCAGTCTGCTCCTGGAGTCTCAGTGCTGAAAAGCCCCTGTTACTACATCTGTAATGACAGAAGTCCCCTGCAATAAGCACCAATGAGCTAGTGTCCCTTTCCCTATGGGAACTAAATTTATTGTAATGGCTCTAAGACACTGACCACTTGAAGTGCTGGAGCCTTTCTCTTTGGTAACCATAGGAATGAAAAATAAATTGTACAACTGTTCTGCATCTGAGAAGGAGATACTCATCTTGATGATAACTGTTTAGTACCATACTACTTGAGTGCTAATTTTAGTAGCACCAAGTGTGTTCCTTATCCACTGTACATGTACAGTTCATTCATGCAGTAGAGAAGGATAAAGACTGAATTAACTTGCAGGTTCTGTGGTCTTCAGGTATTTTGCTCTGTCATCAAATTTGAAGTAAAGAAAGAGGAAGCTTTTGATCTTTATGGCATAACTACTTGGTAGTCTCCAACTGAGTAAAAGGTACCTTCTCTAACCACTAGTATTTTCCTTAATGACAAATTATGTTTCTGGAATAAAGTCATGGTTTCTCCCCTGACACTGCAGGACCTTGGCCTTGAATTGCCACCCCATAACTACTGTAGCATGAGGTCCTACTTCAATTTTGCTAATACTTCCCCCTTCAAGGTGAAGAAGAAATTACTTCTGATTGGATGCAGGTTCAAGGCGAAGACAGAGTTTGGAAGAAGCAAAAATGTCCTGGCTATGCTTTAGCGATGACTTGTTAAATCATTCTCAATCAGTCATGTCTCTAAAATAGTAACAATAAAAATTGAGTCAGAACTTGGATCAGTTCCTGGGCTTGGTTCTAGTGCCTGTTCTCATTGCAGTTACAGCTGGGGTCTGTTCTCTTAATGGTCTTCTGTGTATTGTGGGCTCCTTTCTTGAGAGATGAGGACAGCTGCCAACTTCTGCAGATTTAAATAAGTTGTTTCTAGCAAGCTTGCTACTCTTTGGGGAGTTGAAGCTTCTAGCCAGCTATCCCTGGCAACTCTTGTCTGCCTGTAGACATTTTCAGTATCTGGGATGCATGTGGACTAAAATGTCTTGCAAAGATTAGGATGTAAGGAGACCTCCAAAGTTTCTGGCCAAGAATACTGTATCTGTTTTGCTGAATACTTTCTGGGATAAAGTGCCTTTCATACCTGCCTAATATGTAAGGATTATTAGTTATTGGATTGAAAAGGTTGAATTGTGTTAGGTGTCTAACTCGGGATACTACAAAGTATTTGTGTTGAAAAGTGACAAAACCTAAAACATAATTCTCAGTTATAAATTTGCATGGCAGCTAAATAAAGGCAAAATGCTCTGCCTCTTTAGCCTTCATACAAAAGATGAACAGCTCTGCTTTTTTGCTAAAGTTCATTGCTGTCACCCGTATCATACCAAGCCAGTACAGACACTTCTTCCTGGGATTAACATTCAGTTGAAGTAGCAACTTAAATCTGTTTTGTGAACCTGAGTTAGTTCTTACAGAAACTGTAGGCTTTGGGAACTTGTGTTCTGACTGTAGTCCAATGTGCTGAACAAAGTTGTCAGAACAGTACCTAGGCACACAAAAGTAGTTTCTGAAGCCTGTAGGAGACTTAAAACTTTACTAGGTAGAACTTTTCTGCCTTCAAATAGCCAGAGGGAGGATCAAATAGCCAGAGGGAAGACAAGTGGGGAATATTAGGCAGTAGCAGGAGATGATATAAAATGGCCTGTACTTAGTTGCAGATGTTTTGGCTCTTAATCTCACTAGGTTTATTCTGCCCTGCCCCTCTTCATTTTTGTATTATGAAATTGTTGTTTACTTCCACAGCAGTCTTGGAGAGTAGTCAGGGATTTGTTCTGTAAAAGCAGATCCAACTTGCATAGACAAATGCCCTACTATCTTTGAATAATTTTTTTCCCTTCCTATCTGCAAGTGTTTGATTCTGTTTTATTGCTCTGTCATGTGACTTTTGGCAACTAATGAAGTTGGTATAGCCGTACTAAGCGGTCCTACAGCAGCGACCTGTGGCTGTGCTGATGGCCACTAAATGAATTCTCAGAGATCATCCTTGTTTCAGCTCCTGCTGCAGTCTCACAGGCCCCCAGAGCAATGGGACATTAATGACCTGTTTGGGTAGGTTTCACTGTTAAGTTCGCTTTTTATTCCTCTCGAAGAACTTGCTGCTAATAGATAAATATGGCTTTAGTTGGTTATTGAAGTAGGATTCAAGGTAATGGCATAATTTTTTGTTTCCTAGCTGAATGCAAAGCCCTGTGGTTCTAAATACCCGCTATTTCTCTTCAGCGTCTGCTAGCCAGTGTGAGTGCAAAGCTGGTTTTGAAACTGGCTCTTTCTCTCCCTTACAAATACTCAGATTTCTCTTAATACTGTCCCTTTGTTGCCACATTCCTTTCTGTCTCCTATTTGATCTGCCTTTGATCAATAATGTAAAATATCTACTCTGCCAGCAAAAATAGAGAAAAATTAACATAAAAGGAATTGAAGTTGCTGATGTGATTCACTTCTTCCCCTTCCTCACATCATTCCTTTATAGATAGCTGTAGTGTGCCTTTTAACACCCCGGTTTGTATTTGCTTACATTTTTAATGGACATACCTCCCCCTGCCTGCCACCCCCCTCCCCCGCCCCCCATCAGATCTTTGCTGGACCAGTGAAGATCCAGTTATTTATTTTTATGTAAGTGCTAAATCTTGCTAGATTAGGGAAGAGGGATGGAGACAAGGACTCAGGCTGGAAGAAATAGGATGGGAGACCTCAGGTAAAGGAAAAAAGCTTACAGCTACAGAAGCACTCTTCCTCCATAACTTTGGATACAAGTGAAGACCTGCCACTACTTTCTGTAGATATGCCACAACATGTCTGTGAAGAAACATGCTCCTATTCCTCCTCAGAGCTGGCTCACAACAATGGTTGGTACTGTCACTTATTGGAAGAAGGTCTGCTTGAAGAGGTCTACTCTGTTGAAGTACAGAAGCCAACTTAATACAGTCCTGGCTTGCTGGTTTTTGCTTTTTTCCTACTGAAAAAGCTTCACAATTTGCCCATGTCAAGTGAAAAAGTCTTAAGAGCAGGGGAGGGGCAGAGAGGCTGTGAAATTATAGTTAGGCTGCTGAATATCTAGGCTGTTGAACATCCACAATAAAGACTGCCTGTGAAAGGATGATGGTCTTAATTCTCCCTTGCACAGCCCTTGTCAGGACACTTACATGCCTCTGTCAAGCAATGGAAAATGCTTCATATCGTACTTGGAAAAAAAACAAGCACCACAACCTGAACAGACTACTGAAGGCTGATTTAACTAAGACACATTTAGGTCTATAATGAATTGCTTGAACATAGGAAACAGTAAGCACTAAATCAAGGCAAATGACTGGTAAAAACAAATATTTAGTAGAAATATTTTTTTGCTGTGGAGATATCCTCTGTAGAAAAACTAAGCTGTTTTCAGGTCCTTTTCCCCCACATTCTCTAGACGTGTTCTTGGAGTCAAACTTCAAAATATGTGGAAGTAGAAATGTTTTACGGTACTGTCAGTGCATAGATTTAAAGCTCAAATAGTTGGATAGCAACTTGAAAGGATTAACCTAAAATTCAGAGCAGTTTTTTCCCTCCAGTGGAAAGTATTTATTGTTGAAAGGTCTCTTGGAAAGACTGATCATTGAATACAGCAAACGCCATAATCCAGATGCAGTGCTGCCTGCTATAAGGTCCCTTTTGTGGATGTCTGCAAGTGAGAATTGGTGATTTTGTTTGGACAACTCATTGCTTATTCCTTTTTTTTTTGACCCTTAAATATATAAAAACTCAGCTGTCCCTTAATACTTTGACTTTCTAATTCAAGAAAGTTAGCCTGTGATTTGCTAGTTGCATATGGTATTGTGGTTGCAGTTTTTAGCTCATGAACTCAGTAATAGCCTACGTGCTTTAAAAAGTTGTTCATTCATCTCAGGCCTAGATTGAAAAGGTGCTTAGAAGGCTGTGTCTCATGGGGACTTAGATAACCGCCCCTCACCAAATAAGTTACTTAAGGAAAAGTTCTAGTGTTCCTAATTTGGGCTTTAGCTACTTATCCCCCCAAGTGGTATCACTGTGGTAAAATTTGATGGATGTACTCAATCATATGAAGCAACTCCACACGCAGTGATGCACACTTCAGAAACAGTCTGCATAGAGTTACCAAGGGCTGATCATGCCCTACCAACCTGCTTGCCTGTAGGCTTTCAACACTGTTTTTCACAATATTTTTGTGTCCAAATTGGGACATTACAGCCTGCATGGGAGGACAACTAGATGGGTAAAAACTGGTTGGATACTTGGGGTCTGAGGGTTGTGCTCAAAGGGTTGTCCTCTACCTGGAGGTGGGTAACAAGTGGGGTACCACAGGGTCTATCCTGGGATGAGTTCTATTCAACATCTTTATCAGGAACCCTGAGAAGCATGTGGAGGACACAGTCATTAAATTTGTAGAGGACACCAAGTAGGTGGTGGGGGCAGAACCACTGAATACACTCAAAGGCAGAGCTGCTGTCTTGGGGGGCCTTGCACAGGTAGGAAGAAGGGGCTGACAGGGACCCAGTGAAATTCAGCAAGGGCAAAGGCCAAGGCCTGCCCTGGGAAGGCAGAGGCCTGCAGGGATGCAGGCTGGGGCCGGGCAGCAACATGGGACAGCAGTACCCATGGTGGCAGTGTGGGCAGGACGTGGCCCTGAAAGCCAGGGGAGGGCAGGGACTGTCCGCTCTGTGCAATGCTCATCAGACTAGATCTGGGCACTGCATCTGGTTTTGGCCCTCCAACAGAGAAAAGATGTTGATAAAAGCGGTTTATTTTCTGCAAAATATCTTTAACACAACACATGGCCAAGTTCAGCAAACAACCAGCAAGGTGGTCCTGGGCTGGATCCCTTGGCCTGGGTGGAGAGGCTGTGGGACCAGGGCTGGTTCAGCTGGGAGAAGAGACAGCTTTGGGGGCACCCAGCAGCATCTGCTGCACCAACAGGAGGGGATAGAGAAGGCTCAGCTGGACTTTTCTCAGCAGTGCGTGGTGGGAGGGCAAGAGTCAGCAGCACAAGCTGAAATATTAGGGTCTCAGTCTGGAGATAGTGAGAAGCCTTTTCCCCACAAGGACAGCCCAGCGGTGGGGACATGGCCCAGGAAGGCTGGGCCACCAGTCACTATGACTGGGTGAAGCCCTGAGCAGCCCAGTCTGAGCCCACAACTGCACCTGCTGTGGGCATGGGCTGTGACTGGAGACCTCCCCAGGTCCCCACCAGTCTGAACACGATCCTATGATTCTGTGATTTGTTTGAATATTGAGGAAACAAAGGCATTGATCAACCTTGCAAAATGTTGCTGGTTTGACAACTAATATAAATTTTTCTCAAACTGGAGGTAAATATTGCCCCTGTAGATGAGAGCTGCTGTGGCAAATAAATTGGAGGACAGGCAGCAGCAAACATTCATACCGCCTTTGCAGAGAATGGTTTTGGCACAGCCATTTGAGCACTCCAATCACTGGCAGCAAGTTTAAGTTCATGCCTGTCACATGATGCAGTTTTCCACCTCTTGGTTATCTGTGTTGGTTGACACTAGTCCACTTGTGTCAGTGGGGTTTCCCTTGTGATCCTTCAATCTTATTTTTGCAGCTCTAACTGGCCAGGTAAAGAAAACTTCACCAAGGTAGAAGCATGGCTTTTCAATGGCTGGTCAAAAGACCTAGTGCTTGAGGAACTTGATTTGTCCTCCTAATGTGACAACGGTGTTGCCTGGTGTAGTGTCACTGGAAAGTATAATCTCTGCAGAGGATTAGAAGAATCAGATGAATAACAAAACATTTTTCTCCAATTCCAGCTGAAATGAATAGCTCAAGAACGTTATACTTCAGTATGTATTTCTGCTTCAGGCTCTTGCAGTCTGCAAGTTAAACGATGCTTGAAACTTCTTTACTCCCTGGTGAAAACATTCCCACTGTGTAAGTGACAAATACTGTGAGTTTCTAACTTTCAGCTTGTGCCTCTAGTGGTAAAAGAAGTTCATCCTATGGACCTTTTCCAAATAATGACACTTACTAAAGCCTCAGTACAATTCAACTTACATGTGCAACTATCGATGGAGGAGCAATTTGGTCATTCTGATTATCCAAGAAGAAACATTGGTTATTCTTTAATTAAACAACATCCAGCCCCCTCCCCCCCCGATTTTTTTTGGTTGAAGAATAGAACAAAGTAATTGAGGGGTGGTGTCCATAGAATTTATCTTTAAGATGTTGGTTGTGATCCCTACAGATTATAAATTTCCTGCTACCAGGTAAAATCTGGCAATTTTTTAATTGTAATATATGTATTATCTTACCTCAGAAACAGAGTTTGAACAATTGCTTGGACGGAAGTGGGTAGCTGGCAGATTGTAAAATGACCTATGCATAGAGAAACAGCTAGCTCTTCCTACCCTTTTTTCTTCTTTGGCAGCTTCCACTGCTGGTGTAATTTATGTAAGTGAACACAGAGAAAGAAAAGCCTTAAAGCTGCTTATTTACAGAGAGCATAATTCAAATGGTGTCATGAGAACTGCATTTCAATATTTGATATAGTGCATCCACTTGAGAGAAAAACCATTCAAAAAAGCGATTTCTCACCATCTTAGGTGCCAGATACAAATAGCCATCAACTGCTGAAGACTAAAATTTTGTTAGCTGCCTTCGTAACCCGAAGGTCACATGCGAGCAACAGGCATTCCCAGTTATATGACACTACCTGGAGGTCCCTTGTTGACCAGTGAGAATCTCTAGCAGGAGACTGTTTAGTGCTCCATGTATAAATGTAGTTTACTCTGACATGACTTTCACTAGAAGCTACCCCAACACTTTCATCTAGTGTTCAGCACTTAAAAGGATCCACTTCAAAGTATGGCCTGTGCAAGTGGCTGTGAAATAAATCAGCATTAATAATTAGACCTGACATTTATTTTGTTCTTCTCCTCATTGTCTGACACTTCAGTAGCAGTTAGTTAATTTAACAAACACATTGTGGCACTTTTTTACATGGTACTGTAGGGACAACTGATAAAAGAATCTACCTTTAAATTATTTCAGAATGGGAGGAATTCAAGCAGCCAGCCTGGTCATTTAGAGCTTAACAATCACATTAACGAATCAGTGAAGAATTGAAATAACCACAACTTGTGTAAGTCAATTCATTCTTTTCAGTGAGCCCATTCTGTTCTCCCCATGGGGAGGAAGCGATGCTTCAGACTCTGCCTCAGGAGATGGGGCTGAGCCATGGGTCTGGGATGGGAAAGCTAATCATCAGTAGAGAATATTCCGGTGCCTCTGGTGCACCTAGACATATGGCACCTTTCCCTTTGGCTGCCCTTCCCTTTTTAGTTTTTTTGGAAGACTGTTGATGCTCTGGCATAATGTCAGTAGAATAGAGGAGCACAAGGTGGGTAACCAAAAAGGGATGAGCAACCCTGAGTTCCCTGGTGTCAAAGAGCCTGTTGTGGGCAGTAATTGCAGAGTGGTGGATGCACTGGTGAGGTGGTGGTCTGGGCTATCTCCCAGTTTTGTCTTTATCATCCCATACCCTTAGATAAACTTTCAATCTCTTTTGTGTTGACCATAGATCACAGGAAGAAACCCAACCCTAATCCATAGCGATCAGAAGCAATTGCATGGGTAAATCCAAGAACACAAGCAAGACACGCAAAAGCCCCACTGCTCATGTAAGGCAACCAAAAAAAAGCACAGTAAGTCTGGGAGGCTTCCTGCAGCAACATCATTAGGTGCTCTTTGAAGAATGAGTCCCTGCCAGAGGGTCTGGGGCTTACGGAAAGCCTCCAGCCCTCTTCTGAGGGCAGCATACAATGCCTCATCCATCTGTTGAAACAAAGGAACAAGGAGTTATAAGCAGGCAGAAGGACATCCTGCATTATTTAAGATTTTCAGAAATTAATATTAAAAATGGAGCAGTACATTACAGACTAGAGCATAAAATCAGTTTAAAAGTCAAAGGTGAAGCTGCCACATTAACTTGTCTTGCAGGGGATCCTTCTCACTATAGGACTCTATGACCTGCATTAAGTACATGGAGCAGAGGAAAAAAGGATTGCCGTTGTCTCGTTTGACTATGAATGGAAGTCCAGGGGACCAGCTAGGCACAGCTCAGCTGCTAAAAAGATGAGGATTAAGAAGGCCATAACCAGTCAGTAGCAGGGAATATACATTACCAATGCTTTTATTCATCTTGGTGCTTTTTATTTGGTACAAATAGGAAGGAAACCAAATCAATGTCTATTTTCAGCTTGACATTTATAGCTTGACTTGCTTGGAACTTACAGTCTGCTTTTAAAAGAAGTACACAGGCAAGCGTACCAACAAACAGTCCAATTTACTCTGTATGGCGTTCTTGAGAGAGGAAACAAATGTGCAAAAGTTACAGAAATCCTCAGCCTGGCACAGAAGAAAATGCCTCATTCAGCAATTTATCTTCTTAAGCACACAAGCTGACACAGTTAGCTACAAAGAAGTATTGTCACAGGATCCCCTGGCACTCCAGAGTTTCTGTGCTCCAGTCCATCACGTTCAATTGTTTAAGCTTCATGGACCTTAGAGGTATGGCTAGACAATACAGGCCTGTCCTTTGTAAGGAGTCACAGCTGCCTTCGGATTAGTATGTATGAAGGGCTGTTAAATAGCTCTTGTGGTAAGTTAGTGGAAAGTGTATTCCACTCATCCTGCTATTTATTTCCTGTTTCATTTAGGGCAAATCTCTTTCCTATGTCTCAGTTTTTCCACTTGTAACAAGTCGCAGGGCTATTGTGAATATTAACTAGAGCTTGTAAAGCTCTAAGGGAGTATGGGTGCGTGCACATATATGCACCCGTACACACAAGCACACATGTATAAGCAGATTTCACTTAAAGATGACCAATGCCACCATTTAACCAAATTTTGGCAAACACCTGAGGTGAGTTCTTCTAGTATTCTGCTGCTGTTTTTTCCAGTAGGCAGTGTAGGTGATGTGCACCATAAGGACATATACGTCACTGTTGTAAGATTTTTGCATTAAGCATGTTGTGCTTAAGGAGAGAGAAAACAGAGATTACATATATATGAAGTTTAATCCAACCACATAAATTAAGTGTGTGTATGTTCAGTCCGCAAGATGTACTGCACTAGTCTGAGATGCAAGCAGCAAGTTTGACAGTAGCAAGAAAAGTAAACAGAAAATATTGCGCCATTAACTGGATTTCAAATAGAGAACCACAGAAAAATCCTTGGAGGTCATCTAGTACAGCCTCCTGCTCAGAGGAGGTCTCGTTTCAAAGCTAAATCAGGTTGCTCAGGGCCTTGTCTGGCCAAGTTTTGAAGATCCAGGGGATGGACTTGTCATGACCTTTGGGCAGTCTGCTGCAGGGCTGCATCACTCATACCCTCAAGAATTTTGAAGTTGTTTTTTTTTTTTAAATGAATCTCACAATTTGCAACTTAGATCAGACTTTATTACTCAGGTCTTGATCAACATGTCGTCAAGTTGTTGATTTCTTTTAGCAAAGAGTCAATAAGGCTTTCTGGTACAGGGCCACAAAACAAGGCATTGCTCTTTGAAAACAGTAACAGACCCAAATGCAGATGACAGCCACCAAAGTGAGTAAGAAAGTGTTATTCTTTGGCACAACTAACATAATGCTTTTAATGAAAGTAAATGTACTTCAGGATCTGACTCAGTGAGGCTTATGAGTATATGTTTATACGCTTAAGACTTAAGTTTTCTGTTAACTCACAGTCTCAGTCAGTAGCTCCGAGACTGATCTGTTCATCTGTTCGGGTTACATAGGAGGTTCAAGAATAATCTGGACTTGCTTTATGTTGTTTGGAAGTCTCACATACATGCCTACAGCATTTGGCATGGATTAACATACTCAGCATAAGCACATTTTCAAAAACAGCAAGCTAATAGTATGAGCAAAGGCCTTAAGGATGTAGCTTTGCTGACCTTCAGATGTTTCTATTCAGTTTTATAAGACTATGCCACTAAGAACATTTTTAAAAATCAAGATTCCTCTTAAATTTAACAGAAATCGTGATACATTGCCGTGATTGTGACCTTTACATTATTATGGTACTAAACTATCTTTGCCCCAAAAGAGTGGAGATTTTATCAAAAGCATAAGTTGAAGGAGAAAGAAAGTGTTTTGGGCTGCTTAGCTTACACATCCCAAAGACAAAAAGCAAAAGTCAAATTAATGCAACTTGTATCACTATACTGTTTTGTCTTAAGGACAAAGGACACCAGCATAGAATATGGATGTACTGTACCAGCCTGCCCATCTGTTGCTGCATCAAAAGTGGACAATTGAATAAAATCTGCTATTGGAAAACTGTCTCATGGCATTAAATAAATAAATAAAAAAAAAATCAGCAATTTGTTAGCTCTTTGCTAAAGCTATACTATTGAACATGTGAATGGCTCCCTGACTTGGAAGTCAATTATTTTCATTCTACCTGTCTTAATTCAAATCCTGCACTGCCTGCTCCCTAAGAGTAGGCAGATTTAGACTGCAATTGGTCATTTTTAAAACAGTCACAATGAAGTGTTTTTCTTCTGTGTTAATATTGCCCCCATGATGCTTTCACTGTTAATTTCTCCAGTGCTACTCTGCCTTCTCAATAGGCTTCTTAGATCATTAGCAAACATGAGCAGTCTGGGACAATCAGTAATATGGGAAGCAAGGGACAGCCTTCTGCTAGAGGCTAGGTCACCTCTGTTTTGTTGACAATAGCAAAGCAGTCAAAGAGTTTTTTTCACTTTGGAAAACAGTGCTGAGCGTTCAAGCTGCGGTGATGAAGAAATAAAACTCACTGGAAAGCTGGGAGTCCACTCCTCACCTAACCTCCACCCCTTTGCCCTGCTGCAGTAAAGCAAAAGAACCACAGATCTGCCTACAGGAGGACTGAAAAAATTTGGAGGGTGGTGCGGCTGGAGATGGCGCTTAACAAGAGGCCTGCTGCAGCTTGGCAAACCCTGTGCTGAGTGGTACTTCTGTGGGACTGATCCAGTTCATGCTGGGGGATTAGGCCAGCCCTGAGGAAGCGGAGGAGCACAGAGGTTGTACAGTTGCTCAGTTCCTTCCCTCACAGCTGGGGCCTGTGCCAAGCACAGGCGAGCCCTGAGGATGTGTGCCGTCTCCCTCCCTCCTCCCTGCAGCAGCTGTGCACTCCAGCACCCAAATAAATCTTAATCACTCCATGGTGGCTCTTTTGTTCAACTGTTTTTAAACTTGGAGACCCATTTATGCAGTCAAGTTAACACAGGACTTGGGGCTTAAATCTGCATTGTTGTCTGCTTTGTGCAGTAATTTAATGGGCATGCCAAGTGGTAGTCAAACAGCACTAAACCCTGACCAACTTTTTCTATCTTTTGTGTACAGACAAGTGATTGTACAAGAGGCAAAGCAGAATAGCTTGCTTGATGTAAAACAAGCTGCAGATTTTACCGTGGTGTTGTCATAACCATCCTAGCTACAATTATTTAAAATTCACTTCATGCAACTAAAAAAGGAGAAGCACATACTAAGATATAAGCATGATTATGTGCAGGCATAACAATCTACATTATCTGTAGCACCGTGCACACTTTAGGTGGAACAAAAAATTTTTTTCTGAATGTTCATGGAAGTTTGCCCTGGTTTCAACAAAATCAAAGCAAAGTTATTTTCTCTGGGTAAAGGGGAAAACGGAACGGCACAGATTACTAAAAGAAATATCATGTATTAGGAATTTTTTTTTTCAATAGATCGTACTTCAGAGTAAGATATCATTTCCATTATATTGATGTAACAGCATAAGAATATAATATTCCATGTCTGAGACCCTACACATGTGGTATGTTTGCCCGGAGTCTGGAGCATAGCCATTCCTCAAACATCCACAGAAAACCTGGAACCCTGGTGCTGGAACCCAGTTTCCTTAAAGTAGCAGCTTTACAGCCACATTAATAACCTGAAAGTAACAGTCAACTGAGTTCAGCAGGACACATTTTACAGAAGTCTTCAGGATCACAATAGCCTAAATGATAATGGCATTGAAGAGATTATTGAGATGAATTGGTTAAATTTTACAGCAAACTTTTCCATCTTACTTAATTGCCAACTAGCTTGTTGACTACTCTGTGCAGGACGCAACACAGTCTCTGCACAAGTGGGAAAGTCTACGGTGCTGTAAAAGTCTGAAGTGTGTATTTATTGCATAACAATTTAATCTTCTTGATTTGATGGGCTTTGCCACAATTATATCAGCTTAAGAAACCAGTGAAGCTTTAAGGTCACACCCTGAGTTTAGAATATCCCTCAGCTTTGAGGGGAATTTCCATCTGCCTTCTTTAAGAAATGAAGTTTTCCTCTGCTTTTCAGGCTGAGCATTCTATTGTTAGCACATGGTGTTGAACACCAGAAGGGATTCTCTTACTTGAAATTATGCAAAGAAAACACAAATGACATATTTAAATAGTGACATTCTAAAATTTAGCCTGCCTTGAGTAAAAGAGGGCATCCTCACAGATTTAAATATTTGGGTAAAATTACCCATGTTACTTGAAAGAAAGAAAAAAAAGATCAAAAAAGTCACTGGAAGCAACATTTTATATTCTGATGTATTCAGATGCACTGTTGTCCATCCAGTATTATTATGAAACAAGCTGATTTTGAGGATGTGTTGGCTAAATTAGCAGAAAGAACCATATTAGTTCAGGGCTTCCAAAAAAACCCTATACCTGAATATCAAGATCTGTGAAACAGAAGAGCATGTGATTGGTTTAAGGAAAAGATATGATTTAATTTTTGTTACGTAACAGAGTATAAACATTTAATGGAAGAAAAATAATAAATATAAGAATGTAAGCCACCAACAAGAACAAGGAAATTTGCACAGATAAATATCTGGTTTACAGCTTTTATTTTCTATGCCACACATCCACCAGAGGCTAAAAGTATGACATCATGGATGCTTTGCCTATGACACGTCATTGTGTCACCACAGAGGGCAATATAATAAAGTTCAATCAGGCAGCCTGTCACCCAGCTGGCAGACAGTGAAACATAATATTGTCAGAGGGCAAGCCAATAAAGAAAGAAAGACAGAGAGACAATGTTTTTCTCACCTATGACCACCATTTCAGTTACGTTAATCCAACAAATTAAATGCAAGAACATCTACTTAAAAGGCAATGTTCTGTTCTAGCTGCCAAAAAAATCAAGAAATTGCAGTTTGATGTTGCTTCCAAAATGTTAACTATGTGCCCTCTCCATTTGCACACAGGCATGCACACGCAAACAGACACACACACACAAACACAGACACACACACAGACAGACACACACACACACAGACAGACAGACAGACAGACACACACACACACACACACACACACACAGTGGTTATGTCATGCTCAGAAGTAATGCCAAGTTTTCCATTTAAGGGGAGCCAAATACACAGATCAGTGTATTACTGTTGTTAGACCAGCTGCAATGAGTTTTTTCTCAATCTGGCCCTTTCTAATTTGTTCTTTTATATTGCATTAATGTCCTTTTTTCCTCCTTAAGAAAGAAGGGAAAGAAAATCAGGAGATAGTAAGTTCCCAGTTTAACATTTCCATTGTCTTTCATGTTAATGACTTTTCCCAGGCTCACGGCTGCACCTTATGCTACAGGGTAGCCTATAATAATTCCTCTGAACAACTAGCTCTTACGTTTGAGTATTAAGCTGTAGGCTTAATTCTGCATCAGAGGATAGATCCTTACTAGGCTATTTTCAACTCCTTTTCCACCATAGACCATGTATTCAAAAATATGTTCTCTATATTGAAATTACTATATAGAGGGTTTTTTTGCCATGATTGAAATAAACATTTGTTTCTTTGTTTCTATGGCATAGGAATCCCCAACAGCTAATTGCCATAAGGAGCCAATCTTATTTCACTTTCTACTGTTTTAATTATAGAGTATGTTTTAAAGGCATTGAATGATTGTTTTATCTAATTAGAATAGGACCATTGTTCCTATACTTGTAGATTTTTATCCAATGCTTGTTCTGTACCAGCACAATTCTCTTGTGATTATATGTCTGTCTTAGACAAGCTGAAAGGGGGTCATGTCACTAAACTGAGATTTTTCTTGTTTAACAGAAAGGTTTTGAGTCCTGTAGCAGGTAATGGCTGAGGCCAAGCACCGTGATGCAAAGTTAAACAAAAAACAGCCTCTCCAGGCAGTTTCCGGCTCAAATAATTCAAAGATGGCAAATAGAACACTGAAGCAGAAAGCCTATGAGCTGTTTTACTACTGCAAAGCTGAATCCCTCAGCCAGGCTGTGGTTCTGCTCTCCTCCTCACAGAGCAGGTGGGTACCCCTGACAGGTGGGGAAGTGTGTGTGATGGGTTTCCACATACAGAAACATGCCAGTTCAGCTAAAGTGGTGCAAAACTATTTGTGGTCCCTGGTGTTGCTATTTATTTTGGTTGTGTTTAAACCTGCCCTGAACTGGCTGAACTAATAAATATGTTCAACAAAAATAAGCCTCATTTAAACCTAAAATACATGTGTCCAGACTGATTTATCCACCTAACTACACTGCAGACAGAAAGAACCAAATAAACCCATCACGAGGGAAAGGTTAGAGAGAACATGTAGATCTTTGGTTCATCACAGTATGGCTACACACAACCTCAGCTTTGGGGCTTCAGTGGCCCTCAGCCCTTCAGCAGCAGCCTGGGAAATGTCTGAACCAGTGACTGCAACTACTGTTGCCCTCATGAGCCATAAATCTTTCAGAATTATTATTTTTTAATTACTAAGGTATCTGGTGAAAAAGACCCAATTCCTGAGCAACCAGCCAAGCATGCCATTAAAGACACAAACATGATGGCAGCACTGGCTGTGTTAACACCACACTCCGTGATATGGCACCCAACAGGGTATGAAGTACAGACTCCCATCACTGACTCCACACACCAAGTGTGATTTCAGGTGAATTCATTAGGTTCCTTTAAAACGACCCTAGAAAGTCACAGAGACGCAGTGAAGGGCTTGGAACTTGGCACACCACTAGGCAGAGGCAGGACATGCCACCACCTGGGTGACTCCTCTGCAGGCACACCTGCGGGCTTAGGGCTCTCCATGCTCTTTCCACCTGCAGGCAGGGCACCTGGGAGAGGTACTTCTGTTTCCCACCACTGCTCAGGGAAAACCAGCGGTCCCCAGGGCTTACCTGAGAAAGCACAGTGGAAGTGGTGAGATTTAAAACCTCTGCCATGCTTTTTTTCAATTAGACCCAAGGAACGTTCCACTTAGTGGGCAGGGAAGTAATAAACCTGCCCTCAGTGGCTGTTTGGTCTTCTGTCTTCCTCTCTGGCAGGTAGTTGACTGGGGAAAATTACACCGAGACTGACATGCTTGTACACCCAGAACAGCTTTTAAGGTGTTTGTGTCTTAATGAGTTAAACTTCCTCAGGTTACCAAGAATGATGACCCTCTGACTTTTTCAGCCTATTGCTAAACCATGGCTTGTCCATGTAAGTCCACGCCATTCAGAAACCTTTACTACCATTAATTACTTCTACTCTCCCGCAGCCTTTCAGCCATACTTTCCACATTCTCTCATTTGCAGTCTGACCGACACAACAGTTGCTTTCAGGGAATGTAGTCTTTAATTAATCAACTTACTAGCAGATGTTTTCTGCAGGCTATAATTTCTTGTCTAAAAAGACATTTTCCTTGGAAGAGAATTTAAGGCTGGTAAAAGAAATCAAGTGGTAGCTGTAAAAACTAGTCATTTCCTCAGTCGCAAACTTCATCTCTTTGCTCCAATGATGTGATTTGGCAGCCAGATCTTTGGGGTCTCTGCTGTGAGTACTCATTAGTGCACCTTATGATGAATGCTGGAGTGTTGAAGCACATTCACAAATAAAAGAAATGAGACTGCTAACTTATTTTTCACAGTGATGGTCAAACCACAACAGTAGCAATAATAATATTTTTTGCTCCACTGTTGGCCATAGTGAAAACTGGAGCAGCAAAAAGGAACAGAGATTTCCAAAGCTTATCATCAGTCCTCTGAACTGCTCATCCTCCTCTGCAGATCACAGTTTTACAGCTATTTACATACAGAATTGAAATGTGTTGATATATCCCTAGTTAAATGTTTATCAATATTAAGAAAGCACAGTGAGCCCCTATACCTTAGCTGAGTTTCTTCTAGGTGCTAACATGGTGTAAAAGCTGATTTGAAACATAGTTTTATGGCTGCATCACCCGCAAGACCATCTACGGTCCCAATGGATCTTATGGTTGACTCTTAGTATAAGGTCACAGCCTGTGGCTGCAAAAGAAAGCAAAGAAATACTAAACAGCATTTTTATAGATCTATTTTTAAAGTTATTGAGTAGTTTTTCTTACCCCATATTTATATAGCTACTAAAGTCGATACCTATCTTTCTTGCCAAAATCAATCAATCCAACTTTTCTATATATCTATTGGACTTTTTGTGTAGCATTGCAAGTTCAGCCTTTTGCTGCTGTGTTAAAATAATAATAAATAATGATTGGAAACCTGTGCCACATCTCCAGCATGTAGCCTTGGAGAGGCAAGGCCCAGTATCTTCACACACTGGTGGCTGTCCAAGCAAGGGCAGTAGACCTGAGGACCAGGAGTGACGGCTGGACTGCCATGGTTCAAACTGGTGGAAATGGCAGTGAAAATCTGAGCGTCAGTGGCTGCATGACATCTTAGGTGCTAATGTCATGAGTCCAGGCTAGATCTGCTTTAGTGATACAACCTAAAGCAGAATTTTAGGGCTGTAAAATCTGTCTGTTTGGGGTACTGGTTAATCACTCAGCAGCTGGTGGCCTTTTCCATTCCCACTAGCAGCTAACAGAGAACTGAAAACACAGGATGTACTTTCTCTCCTCTTTCATTTCCCTGTCTTGCCAGTCCTTTTATGCTTTAATTAGGTTCAACAGTGTATCCAAACAGCCCCTGAATGGGAGATGTCACATAAGAAATTCATGTTTGAGAAAGGCACGCAGAAGGCAAGCCAGCAGGGAACTCCCGTCCCAGCAATCAGGATCAGAATTTAACTTTTACACCCATAGCATGTAGATGAAATTTCAATCTGAACTGAGAAATCACACTGGAATTCCTGTTAATAGAAAATGAAGTTATATCCCTGGGTACTTTGTAGCAGGGCACAGATGCTTTTCCTATATAATTCAGCATTAATCATTACAATTCTCCTCAATGGAAATGATTGGTATTTAATTGGCTATAGCCACACCTTGTCACTTTAACGTTGCTGTGTGGCCTGTGTGGCCACTGTATGATTTTATTTGGGGCACATCTGAAGTCTGTAAATGTAAAGGGGCTCTCTCCAAGGCAGAAAACAACAATTAGGTAGTTAGGACAGGTTGACAACACCAAACCTATTGCACATTAGCAGGAAAAGTGAATACAAGAATGTCATCTTTATTTTGATGTTATTGATAGTTTTGCATCGCCCAAAGCTGCCATAAAAGTAAGGTCTGCATTGTACTAAATAATGGATAGGAACAGGAAAAATGTTTCTACACTAAATAATTTCCAATCCATTGGGAACAAAGGGTAATGTAATAAATAACATTCAGACAAAATATACAATCATAACACTCTTGAAGAAA